>NC_092376.1:189091066-189825553 GCF_030028105.1 Mobula birostris | reverse complement strand
AACTGAGTGGAAAAGCAAATTGTACAGAGGATGTGGAGAGTCTGTAGAGGGATATAGATAGGTTAAGTGAGTGGGCCAAGGTCTGGCAGATGGAATACTACATCGGTAAATGCGAGATCATCCACTTTGGAAGGAATAATAGAAGAGCAGATTATTATTTAAATGGTGAAAGATTGCAGCATGCTGTTGTGCAGAGGGATTTGGGAGTGCTTGTTTATGAATCACAAAAAGTTGGCTTGCAGGTACAACAGGTTATTAAGAAGGCGAACGGAATGTTGGCCTTCATTGCTAGAGGGATTGAATTCAAGAGCAGGGAGATCATGTTGCAACTATACAGGGTACTGGTGAGACCGCACCTGGAGTACTGTGTGCAGTTCTGGTCTCCACACTTGAGGAAGGATATACTGGCTTTGGAGGCAGTGCAGAGGAAGTTCACCAGGTTGATTCCAGGGATGAAGGGGTTAACCTATGAGGAGAGATTGAGTCGCCTGGGACTATACTCTCTGGAGTTCAGAAGAATGAGAGGGGATCTTATAGAAACATACAAAATTTTGAAAGGGGTAGATCAGATAGAAGTAGGAAAGTTGTTTCCTCTGGTAGGCAAGATTAGAACTAGGGGACATTGCCTCAAGATTTAAGACGGAGGTGAGGAAAAACTATTTTTCCCAGAGAGTGGTGAATCTGTGGAATTCTCTGCCCAGAGAAGCAGTTGAGGCTTCTTCACTAAATATATTTAAGATACAGTTAGATAGGTTTTTACATAGTAGGGGGGAATTAAGGGTTATAGGGAAAAGGCTGGTAGATGGAGCTGAGTTTACGAACAGATCAGCCATGATCTTAGCGAATGGCGGTTCAGGTTCGATGGGCTGGATGACCTACTCCTGCTCCTGTTTCTTATGTTCTTATACTTCAGTGTTTGTCACTCTGCATTGGGGCCATGTCTGAAACTTGCAACAACTTCTGCATTATTCACTATGGATTGGGGAAACACAGACAATCTCACACTGCACATGTCACCTGGTACGGACATGGCCCAAGAGTACTGAAGCCGCTTGATAGCTGACAGACTTTAATGTGAACAATGTTAAAGGGAAGAGAAAACAAGAAACGCTCAGCCAAACAGGGGTGTTGACTAAAACACTCAAATGGAAAACGAAGCTTACACTGCGGCTGAAAAGAGCAACTAAGAATAAAATGAATACCGCTAGTCTTCAGTGTCAGTTGACTTGATAGTTTAATTTCTCAGGCAAGGCAGAATGCAGATAACAAAGCATAGCTATGTCCAAGTCTCGATAAGTACTGCGACGGAATGAATGGAGTTAAATACTATCACAATGAAATAATAATTAGCTGACACGTGCATATTCACAAGCGCAATTGCCGTATCAGCTGCGCTGCGGAATCAGTGGTTGTGACAGGGCCCCCTTCTCTAAGCGCAGCAGACCTGTGTCCGCTGAAAGTTCCATGTGAGGGACTTGTCCAAGAGGTCCTTCAGTGATACTGGTCGATAAGTGCCATGGTGTGCACTGCCAATGTCGGAGCCAAAGACTCCCATGTAAAGACAGAAACAAGAACTTAGACAGAGGTACCTCAACCAAGTGACACTGTGAGACAAATCATTCTGAAAATGAGGACCCTCCGATTGGAGTTAATCCGGCATCTGCTTCAATAATAAAACTAACACAATCCCTAAGCCTATCAAAATAAACTTAACAAATTTAAACCGAAAGCACCAGGAAACCACATTACAAAGAGCATGTCGCTTGAGAAAAACACAAACTCTGGAACTATTAATAACTGTTGTTAAGCAGCAATTAACAAATTCAGGTGCTCTAAAAAACCTCAGAGCCCAAAAGCTCTCTGATGCCTGCACAGGCCTGAAGTCACTACAGGACCCCCTTCCCTGTAGCTGGCACCTGATGGCTCAGGAAGACCCGAAAACTCGAGAGACCTGGGGAACTTGAGAGACCTGGCAACCCCAACAGACTGAGAGACCAGAGAATCTTGAGGGGCCTGGGAACCCCTACAGACTGAGAGATCGGGGAATCTTCAGGGGGAAACACAGAATGGGGAAACACTTTATTCCTTACAGCCTTCATATATATGAGGGGTAAAGATCTTTACATTACATCATCGTCTAAATGTGCAATGTGCAATTTATAGTAATTTGTGATAAATAGTATGTATAACAGGATAGTCATCTTCTTCTTCTTACTTTTTAACTTACGTTATTTTTTGTATTTTTTTTCTCACGGTAACACGTCGAAGCTGCACCCTCTCTAACATGCTGGTAGACAGAGTTTTACTTGGGTTTTTAGCGCTGGAAATAGTTACATCCAGACACGGGGGACAGAAGCAAGGTTGCATTGTATATTCCAGGGACCAGCTGTTTGCGCTAATGCCGGCCCATTTAGCAAGCAGAGTGGCGGACACCCCTGCTGAAATCCGGAGGAAAACACACAAAGGATGTAGAGAGGGATCAAGGAAAGAGGACCGGGTCGAGACAACAGAGACTTATAGAGAAGAGGAGTTCGCTGGGTAATAAAATGGACAAATTCACAGCGCTAGCCAGGCGTCAGAGAACGTTTCGGGAGTGCAGTGTTATGTGTTTTACTGGAACGAGGCTGCACGAGGACATTCCCGATCAAAACTTCCCCATGGACAGCTTCCAGACCGTTTCGGCTGACCGGAAGTGCACTGAGAGCGGTAAGCGTAAAGGAGTTGGGTGCTTACTGTTCTGGTTAACAACGGATGGTGCAATCCGGGTCATATTACGATCGAGGAACGTGTTTGTAGACCAGATATTGAACTTTTTACTGTTGGACTTCGGCCACATTCCACCGAGATACAACACTGGGCAGCGCGAGAGGTCGTTCCTGCCTGTGGCCATCGACCGTGCAGGTCCTCCCGTGGAGGGTCAGACACCCTGAGCCAATAGACTGGTCCTGGACTTATTTTCCATTTGGCATAGTTTGCATTTTGTTGTTTGATTGTTTGTGGTTTTTGTATTGCTATATTTATGCTCTATTCTTGGTTGTTGCAGCTGTAATGAAACCTAACTTCCCTCGGGATTAATAAGGTATATCTATCTATCTATCTATCTATCTATCTATCTATCTATTTATCTATCTATCAATATAACATATAAATACAGTTGTGTCAGCATGAATTAATCAGTCTGATGGGCTGGTGGAAGAAGCTGTCTCGGAGCCTGTTGGTCCTGGCTTTTATGCTGCAGTACCGTTTCCTGGATGGTAGCAGCTGGAATAGTTTGTGGTTGGGGTGACTCAGGTCCCCAATGATCCTACAGGCCCTTTTTACACACCTGTCTTTGTAAATGTCCTGAATAGTGGGAAGTTCACATCTACAGATGCGCTGGGCTGTCTACAGAGTCCTGTGATTGAGGGAGGTACAGTTCCCATACCAGGCAGTGATGCAGCCAGTCAGGATGCTCTCAATTGTGCCCCTGTAGAAAGTCCTTGCAATTTGGCACTTTTGTGGTGTTTTCACCATACAGCTGGTATGTACAGACCACATGAGATCCTTGGTGATGTGTATGTCAAGGAACTTAAAGCTATTCATCCTCTCAACGCTAGATCCATTGATGTCTATAGGGATTAGCCTGTCTCCATTTCTCCTGAAGTCCACACACAGTTCCTTTTACTTACGACATTGAGAGAGAGGTTGATTTCTTGACACACTGTATCCAGCACTCCAGGTGAGGAAGTACTTGACCCACAAGTCTATCAGGGTCATCAGTTGTGTTCAGTGCACCAGGAGAGGCAACACCTCACCTACAAGTCTATCAGAATCATCTATTCTATCCAGTGCTCCTGATGCGGCAAAACTTTACCTGCAAGACAATCAGGGGAATCTATTGCATCCAGTGGACCTGGTGAGGCAGAACTTTATGCACATGTCTGTCAGGGTCTTCTAATTTATCCAGTGCTGTAGGTAAAGCAACAGTTCAACTACAACACTATCTGGGTCATCTATGTTATCTTATGCTCCAGGTGAGGTAAAACCTCACACGCATGTTTATCAGGGTCAGCTGTTGTTTCAGCTGCTCCATGTGAGGTAGTCTTTGACCTACAAGTCTACCAGGGTCACAAATTGTATCCAGTGCTGCTCATGTGGTAATGCCTCACCTACAAGTCTGTTAGGGTCATCTATTGTATCCAGTGATCCTGATGAAGCAAAACCACTCCGGAAAGTTATTCAGTATAATCTACTATCAAATGCTCCAAGTGAAGCAACACTTCACCTACAAGTTTATCAGGGTCATCTATTGCATCCAGTGCTCTTGGTGAGGCAACATTCTAACAACAAGACCTTCAGGGTTGTCGATTTTATCCATTGCTGCAGTTGAGACAATACTACTGTGAGTCTATGAGGGTCATTCATTGTAACCAGTGCCCAGCATGGGACAACACTTCAGCTACAAGTCTACCTGGTTCATTTATTCTATCCAATGCTCCTGGTGAGGCAACACTTCTCCTTCAAGCTCATCAGTGTCATTTATTATATCAATGCTCCTGTTGATGAAAGTTTTCACCTACAAGCCTATCAAGGTCATCTATTGTACCCAGGTATCCTGATTAGGCATCACTTCACCTACAAGGCCACTTGTCTCATCTATTCTATCCAGTGCTCCAGTGAGGCAACTCTTTACCTGCAAGGCCATTGTGGTCATTATTGTATCCTGTTGGCCTGGTGAGGCTACACTTCACCTACAAGTCTCTGGTGGTCATCTATCGTGTCCTGTGTTCCAGATGAGGCAACACTTCACCTGCAACTTTTCCATTGTATCCAGTCCTTCAGATGAGGCAAAAATTCACCTACAAGACTATCATAATCATCTACTGTATCCAGTTCTTCCAGGTGAGGCAGCACTTCACCTGCAAGTCTATCAGTGTCATTTATTGTATCCAGTGCCCCAGGTGAGTCTAGACTTTACCTACTTGTCTATCAGGGTCATCTACTTTATCCAATACTCCAGGTGAGGCAACACCTCACCAACAAATCCATCTGGGTCATATATAGTATCCAGTGTTCCTAGGTGAGGGACAACTTCATAGAAACAGAGAAAACCTATAGCACAATACAGGCTTTTCGGCCCACAAAGCTGTGCCGAACATGTCCTCACCTTAGAACTACCTAGGCTTATTCATAGGCCTCTATTTTTCTGAGCTCCATGTATCCATCCAGGAATCTCTTAAAAGACCCTATCTTTTCCGCCTCCACCACCGCTGCCGGTAGCGCATTCCACACACTCACCACTCTCTGTGTAAAAAACTTACCCCTGACACCTCCTCTGTACCTGCTTCCAAGCACCTTAAAACTGTGCCCTCTCATGCTAGTTATTTCATCTACAAGTCATTCGGTGTCATCTATTTTATCCAGTTTTCCAGGTAAGGCAGCACTTCACCTACATGTCTATCAGGGTCACCTTTGCATCCAATGTCCTGGTGAGACAACACTTCACTTACAAGTCAACCATGATCATCATTGTATCAGAGTCATACTTTGCTCAACTGCTTCTGATAAGACTAGTCTTCGCCTAAAAATCTATCAGGATCAGCTATTGTATTCAGTGCTCCAGATCAGGCAATTCTTCACTTGCAAGGCTATCAAGGACATCTATTATATCTATTATAGGCAAAACTTCATCTACAAGACTGTCACGGTCATATCTTGAATCCAGTTCTTTCAGGTGAGGCAGCATTTCATCTATAAGTCTCTCGGGGACATCTATTGTTTCCAGTTTCCTGGTGAGGCAACATTTCATCCACAAGTCTATCAGGGTCATCTATTGTATCCAGTGCTTCAGGTGAGGCAACACTTCTCCTACAACTTTGTTAGGATCGTCTATTGTATTCAGTCTTTTTAGGTGAGGAACACTAAACCCACACGTCTATCGAGGCATGTATTGTATCCAGTGCTCAGGGTGAGGCAAAAATTAACTTACAAGTCTATCAGAATCATCCATTGTTACTAGTGCTCCTGCTGAGGCAAAACATTGTCTACCAATCTATCAAGGTCATCTAATGTATCCAGTCTTCCTTGTAAGGCAACACTCCATCTTCCGCCCATCAGAGTCTATAGTCTGTTAGGTCATCTATTGTGTCCAGCACTCCAGGTGAGGCGCTACTTCACCTACAAGTCTAACAGAGTTATCTGTTCTCTCCAGTGCAGCAGGTGAGGCAGTACCTCACCTACAAGTCTATCAGGGGCATCTATTGTGTCCAGTGCTCCAGGTGAGGCAGCACCTCACCTACAAGTCTATCAGGGGCATCTATTGTGTCCAGTGCTCCAAGTGAGGCAACACCTCACCTACAAGTCTATCAGGGGCATCTATTGTGTCCAGTGCTCCAGGTGAGGTAGCACCTCACCTACAAGTCTATCAGGGGCATCTATTGTGTCCAGTGCTCCAGGTGAGGCAGCACCTCACCTACAAGTCTATCAGGGGCATCTATTGTGTCCAGTGCTCCAGGTGAGGCAGCATCTCACCTGCAAGTCTATCAGGGTCATCTATTGTGTCCAGCACTCCAGGTGAGGCGCTACTTCACCTACAAGTCTAACAGAGTTATCTGTTCTCTCCAGTGCAGCAGGTGAGGCAGCACCTCACCTACAAGTCTATCAGGGGCATCTATTGTGTCCAGTGCTCCAGGTGAGGCAGCACCTCACCTACAAGTCTATCAGGGGCATCTATTGTGTCCAGTGCTCCAAGTGAGGCAACACCTCACCTACAAGTCTATCAGGGGCATCTATTGTGTCCAGTGCTCCAGGTGAGGCAGCACCTCACCTACAAGTCTATCAGGGACATCGATTGGATCCAGTGCAGGTGGTGAGGCAACACTTCAACTACAAGTTTTTCAGTGTAATGAACTATATCCAGTACTGTAGGTCAGGTAACAATTCACCTTAAACACCATCAAGAATATCGATTGTATCCAGTACTCCAGGTCAGGCAACACTTCACCCATAAGTCTATCAGGTCATCTATTGTGTCCAGTACCCCAGGTCAGGTTGCACTTCCCAAACAATTTTATCAGGTCATCTATAGTACCTAGTACTCCAGGTCAGGTCACACTTCCCATACAATTCTATCAGGCATATATTGAATTCAGTGCTCCAGGTGAGGCAGCACCTCACCTACAAGTCTATCAGGGTCATCCATTGTATCCAGTGCACGAGGTGAGGCAACAGCTCAGCTACATGTCCATTTCAGTCATATTTAGTATCCTGTATTTCTAAGTGAAGCAACATCTCACCTAAAAATCTATCAGCGTCATCTATTGTGTCGAGTTTTCCATACCGCACCACCTCATCAACCCGTTTGTCTGTGTAATATATAGTATTGTGTGTTCTTAGATGAGGGCAAACTTCACCTGCAAGTCAAAAGGGGTCATCTATAGTATCTAGTGACCCAGAGAGGCAACAATCTGTCATGCACATCTATTGTATCCAGTTTTCCATGTCATGTAACACTTTACTGACAAGTCTATTTTGGTAATAAACGGCAATGGGGTCGTCAATTGCATCAGAGTTGTCCATTGCATCCAGTGCTGCTGATAAGACTAAACTTAACCTACAAAGCAATCAGGGTCCAGTGATCAGGTGAGGCAAGACCTCACCTGCAAGTCTATCCGTGGAAGCACTTTACCTACAAGTCGATCACATTGCCTATTGTATCCAGAGCTCTTCACCTACAAATCTATCAGGGTCATTTGTTATATCAAGTGCTCCAGGCGAGGATCACTTCTCTTAAAAGTCAATCAGGTCATCTATTCAGTGTATCCAATGCTCTAGGTGAGGCAACACTTTTGTAAAATTCTATCGGTGTCATTCACGGTATACGGTGCTCCAGTTGAGGCAATACTTCACCTACTTCACCAATCGAGGTGATTTATTGCATCGAGTGCTGTCGGAGAGGAAACAGTTTACCTGCAAGTCTATCACATTGCTTATTGTGTCCAGTGCTCCATAGGAGGCAACACTTTGCCTACAGGACTTCCAGGTTGACTATTGTATCCAGTGCATCAGGAGAGGCAACACTTCATATAAAATTCGATTGAGTTCAGCTGTTACATCAAGTGCCCAGGTTGCACCCTGTGCTCCAGGTGAGCCGACGCTTCACCATCAAGTGTATCACATCGTCTATTGTCTCCAGTGCTCTACGTGAGGGAACTCTTCACCTACAAATCTATCAAGATTATCTGTTATATCAAGTGCTCCAAGTGAGGATCACTTCTCTTACAAGTCAATCAGGTCATCTATTGTATCCATTTTTCCAGGTGAAGCAATACTTCACATAAAAGTCAATCAGAGTCATCTATTGTACCCAGTAGTCCAAAAAAGGCTCGCTTCTCTTACAGGTTGATCAGTTCATCTACTGTATCCAGTGCTCCATGTGAGGCAACACTTCAACTAAACGTCTTTCAGATCATCTGTTGTATCCGGTGCTCCAGGTGAGGCAACTCTTCTCCTACAAGTCTATCAAGATCATCTGTTATATCAAGTTCTCCAAGTGAGGGAATAATTCAGTTACATGTTATTCAGTCATCTATTGTATCCAGTGCTCCAGGTGAGACAATACTTCACCTAAAATTCAATCAGTTTCATCAGTTGTATCCAGTGATACAGGCAAGGCAACACTTCAGCTAAAAATCTATCAATCATTTCTTGTATCTAGTGCTCCAGGTGAGGAAACACTTCATCTTCAAGTATATCATGTCATCTATCATATCTATTTCTCCGTGTGAGGCAACACTTCACCTGCGAGACTTTCAGTCAACTATTGTATCCAGTGCACCAAGTGAAGAAACTCTTCTCCTACAAATCTATCAAGATCATCTGTTTCATCAAGTGCTCCAGGTGAGGCAAAACTTCACCTAAAAGTCAATCAGGGTCATCGATTGTATCTAGTGCTGAAGGTAATGCAACACTGCACGTAAAAATGTATCACAGTCATCGATTTTATCCAGCGATACGGGTGAGGCAACACATCACCCACAAATCTATCAAGATCATCTGTTATATCAAGTGCTCCAGGTGAGGCAACTCTTCACCTACAGGCCATCAATTGTATGAAGTGTTAAAGGTGAGGAAGTCTTCACTTACAAGTCTAGCATGTCACCTATTGTATCCAGTGATCCATGTGTGGCAACATTTCACCTACAAGACTCTCGGGTCAACCATTGTATCCTGTGCAGCAGCTGAGGCAACAGATCCAGTAAAATTCTATTGGTGTTCTCGTTTGTATCCAGTGCTTGACGTGAGGCAACACAATGTAAAATTCTCTCGGTGTCATTGACTATAACCAATGCTCCAGGTGAGGCAACACTTCACGTAATAGTCAATCAGGGTCATATATTCTATTCAGTAGTAGTCCAAGAGAGGCCTGCTTCTCTTAGAGGTTGATCAGTTCATCTTTTGTATCCAGTGCTCCAGGTAAAACAATAATTCACCCCCAAATCTATCAAGTCTTCTACTATATCCAGTGCTCCTGGTGTGGCAACAATTCAACCACAAGTATATCAGGGTCATCTACTGCATCCAGCAGTCCAGGTTAGGCAGCACTTCACGTAAATTCAATCAGGGTCATCGATTGCATCCATTTCTCCAGATGATACAACTCTACACGTAAACATCTATCAGGGTCATCAATTGCCTCCAGTGATACAGGCGAGGAAACACATCACCTACAAATCTATCAGTCATCTATTGTATCCAGTGCTCCAGGTGAAGAAACTTTTCACCTGCAAGTCTATCACATCCTGTATTGTATCCAGTGTCCCATGTGTGGCAACATTTCACCTACAAGACTCTCAGGTCAACTATTCTATCCAGTGCACCAGATGAGAAAACAGTTCCAATAAAATTTTATTGGGGCTCTTGATTGTATCCAGTAGTCCAAATGAGGCAACACCACGTAAAATTCTATCGGGGTCATCAACTATAACCAATGCTCCAGGTGAGGTAACAATTCACCTGAAAATCAATCAAGGCCATCAATTGTATGCAGGTCAACTGTTGTATCCAGTACACCAGGTGAGGCAACACTTCATGTAAGATTCTATCAGGATCTTCAGTTGTATCCAGTGCTCCTGGTAAGGCAATGCTTCTCTTACAAATCTATCAAAGTCATCTGTTATATCAAGTGCTCCAGGTGAGGCTCATTTCTCATACAAGTCTATCATGTCACCTATTGTATCCAGTGCTCTGTGTGAGGCAACATTTGAACTAAAAGTCTTTCAGGTCATCTATTCTATCTGGTGCATCAAGCGAGGCAACACTTCACCTAAAAGTCTACCAGGGTCATCGATTGTACCCAATGCCCCAGGTGAGGCAACACCTCACCTAAAAATCAATCAGGGTCATCGATTGTATAAAGTGCTCCAGGTGAGGAAACCATTCAGCTACATGTCTTTTAGTCCTCTATTGTATCCAGTGCTCCAGGTGAGGCCACACTTCACCTGCAAGTCTATCAAGTGATTTATTGCACCGAGTGCTTGAGGAGAGGAAACAATTCACCTACAATTCCATCATGTCGTCTATTGTATCCCATGCTTTGTGTGAGGCAACACTTCGCTAACAGGGCATCTCGGTCAATGATTGTATCCCGTGCTCCGGTGAGGCAACGCTTCACGTAAAATTCTTTCAGGGTCATCTATTGTATCAGGTGTCCAGGTTGAGGCAACTCTTCACCGACAACTCTATCAGGTCATCTATTGTATCCAGTGCTCAAGATGAGGCAACACTTCACCTACAAGTCAGAATCAGAATCAGGTTTATTATCACCGGCATTTGATGTGAAATTTGTTAACTTAACAGCAGCAGTTCAATGCAATACATAATCTAGCACAGAGAGAAAAAAATAAAATAAAACATAATAATAAATAAACAAGTAAATCAATTACGTGTATTGAATAGATTTGAAAATGCGCAAAAACAGAAATACTGCATATTAAAAAAGTGAAATAGTGTCCAAAGCTTCAATGTCCATTCAGGAATCTGATGGCAGAGGGGAGGAAGCTGTTTCTGAATCTCTGAGTGTGTGCCTTCAGGCTTCTATACCTCCTACCTGATGGTAACAATGAGAAGAGGGCATGCCCTGGGTGCTGGAGGTCCTTAATAATGGACGTTGCTTTTCTGAGACACCACTCCTTAAAGATGTCCTGGGTACTTTGTAGGCTGGTGCCCAAGATGGAGCTGACTAGATTTACAACCTTCTGCAGCTTCTTTCTCTCCTGTGTAGTAGCCCCTCCATACCAGACAGTGATGCAGCCTGTCAGAATGCTCTCCACAGTACCACTATAGAAGTTATTGAGTGTATTTGTTGACATGCCAAATCTCTTCAAACTCCTAATAAAGTATAACCGCTGTCTTGCCTTCTTTATGACTACATCGATACGTTGGGACCAGGTTACATCCTCAGAGATCTTGACACCCAGGGACTCATATTGGCATATCACAACTCTGTTTCATCCCCCCGGTCCAGTCCTTTCCTACCTATATCTGTGACACCTCATACACTCCTGATCTTTTCAAGGAGTTCAAGTTCTCTGGCCCCATCATCTTATTTTTACTGTGGATGTCCAGGCCCTATACACCTCCGTCCTTCCCCAGGAAGGCCCCAAAGCTCTCTGTTTTTTGCTGCACACCAGACCTAACCAGTTCCCCTCCACCACCACTCTCCTCCGCCAAGTGGAACGTGTCCTTACTCTCAATAATTTTTCCTTTGGCTTCTCCCATTTCCTTCAATCAAAAGGGGTAGCCTTCTCCCATCCTACTACTTATAAAAATGCCACCCCCTTTTCTTAATTCCTCTGTCTCCACCATATCTGTTCTTAGGATGAGGCTTTTCATTCTAGTATGAAGGAGACGTCCTTTTTCAAAGAAAGAGTCTTCCCTTCATCCACCATCAACACTGCCCTCAACCGCATCTCTTCCATTTAACGCATGTCTGCTCTTACCCTATCCTCCTGCCAGCCCACCAGGATTAACGTTCCTCTTATCCTCACCTACTACCCCACCAGCCTCTGCGTCCAGCACATAATTCTCCAAAACTTCTTCCACCTCCAACGAGATCCCACCATTAAGCACGTCTTTCCCACTCCCCCCCACTTTCTACTTTCTGCAGGGTTCACACCCTATGCAACTCCCTTGTCCATTCATCCCTCCCTTCTGATCTCCCTCCTGGCACCTATCCTTACAAGTGGAACAAGTGCTACACCTGCCCCTACACCTCCTCCCTCACTACCATCCAGAGCTCTAAACAGTCCTTCCAGGTGAGGCAACACTTCACCTGTGAGTCTGTTGGGGTCATTTATTGTGTCCAGTGCTGAGGTTGAGAATGTGAAAAAAGGATCAGCCATGATTGAATGGCGGAGCAGACTTGATAGGCCAAATGGCCTAATTCTGCTCCTATGTCTTATGGAAATATTGACTGTTTATTCCCCTTCTTAAATGCTGCCTGACCCAATCAGTTCCAATAGCATTTCAGGCGTGTTGCTCAAGATTTCCAGCAACTGTACAAACTTTTGTGGCCAAGTGGTACAAGTTGGCATGAGAACAAGTTAGAATTCCATGACATGGTGCCATGGCAGTGTGACGATTTGTGTGATAGAGTAGAATTCTATTACTATCTGTAAAGAGTTTGTACATTCTGTCCATGAACATAGTAAAAGGCAGAACGGGGAGGTGATGGCACTAAATGATGGCTCCTTTGCTGGCATCTTCGGAAACAGCTCTATTTCCATCTTTAATATCTTTGTTTTTCCCTTTCAGGGCTCTTTTGAAGACCCTGACCTGGAGTTACACAGTGACTACGGTTCTTTAAGGGAATGGGACCTGCTCTTAGGGTTTCATAACTAGCAGTTGTGGTTTGGCACGCCAAGGGCTTGGCCTAAGAGTCTGGCTTGGATTTGGAAGCCTAGGATCTCGGGGCTCTGGAGATGGGCGGATCGAAGGTCAGTGTCACGTGTCGTCGGGGGAGTTGGAATATCTGCGGTTGTGTGCCCAGATGTAAAAAAGCAACTTTTACATGGCGGACTTTTAACATTGTAAACCGGCGAGTTGTTTGTTATGTCTCCCCGCTTGCTGATAAAACAGAGACACCTCTTTCTCCCTTATTAGGGAGAGAGAGAACCTGTAGTAAGCCGAATATCCAGTGAAACCCGAAGTCTTTGTGGTAACTGCAAGTCTGTGTCTTTGCTGTTGCTTTGATCACACTTGAGTGCTTCGTGGCAGGTGCTGATGCTTTTTTTTGCCAGTAGTGGGGAGGGGAAACTGTCGCTTGCTACTGCTTACACATGGGAGGGGGAACCTGGGGATGGTCTTTGGGTTCTAACATTTGACAGTTGTTCATTCTTCGGAGTTTGCGTTGTTCTTATGTGTGCGAAATTTGAGAGATGATTTGGTAGAAGTGTTCAAAATCTTGAAAGGTCATGAGTTAGGACAGGTGACGGAAGTGTGTGTAGGGGAACACTTTGGTTCCAGTGATCATAACACTATTAGTTTCAAATTGATCATGGATAAAGATAGATCTGGTCTGCTGGTTGAGGTTTTAAACTGGAAAAAGGTCAAATTTGAAGAAATGAGAGAGGATCTAAAAAGCATGGATTGGGACAGGTTGTTCTCTGGCAAGGATGTGATTGGTAAGTGGGAGGCCTTCAAAGGAGAAATTTTGAGAGTGCAGAGTTTGTATCTTCCTGTCAGGATTAAAGGCAAAGTGAATAAGAATAAGGAACCTTGGTTCTCAAGGGACATTGGAACTCTGATAAAGAAGAAAAGAGAGATGTATGATATGTATAGGAAACAAGGAGCAAATAAGGTGCTTGAAAAATATAAAAAGAGCAAAAGAATACGTAAGAAAGAAATCAGGAGGGCTAAAATAAGATGTGAGGTTGCTTTGGCAGTCAAGGTGAAGGATAATCCACAGAGCTTCTACAGGTATATTAAGAGCAAAAGATTAGTAAGGGATAAAATTGGTCCTCTTGAAGATCAGAGTGGTCGGCTGTGTACGGAACCAAAAGAAATTGGGGAGATCTTAAATGTTTTTTTTGCATCTGTATTTACTAAGGAAACTGGCAAGTAGTGAGGTCATGGAACCTATACAGATTGAAAAGGAGGAGGTGCTTGCTATCTTGAGGAAAATTAAAATGGATAAATCCCCAGGACCTGACAGGGTATTCCCTCAGACCTTGAAGGAGACTAGTGTTGAAATTGCAGGGGTCCTGGCAGATATATTTAAAATGTTGGTGTCTACGGGTGAGGTGCTGGAGGATTGGAGGATAGTTCATGTTGTTCCGTTGTTTAATAAAGGCTCTGAAAGAAATCCGGGAAATTATAGGCTGGTAAATTTGACGTCGGTAGTAGGTAAATTATTGGAAGGAGTACTAAGAGATAGGATCTACAAGTATTTGGATAGACAGGGACTTATTAGGGAGAGTCAACATGGCTTTGTGCATGGTAGGTCATGTTTAACCAATCTATTAGAGTTTTTCAAGGAAGTTACCAGGAAAGTGGATGAAGGGAAGGCAGTGAATGTTGTCTATATGAATATCAGTAAGGCCTTTGACAAGGTCCCGCATGGGAGGTTAGTTAGGAAGATTCAGTCGCTAGGTGTATATGGAGAGATAGTAAATTGGATTAGACATTGGCTCAATGGAAGAAGCCAGAAAGTGGTAGTGGAGGATTGCTTCTCTGAGTGGAGGCCTGTGAATAGTGGTGTGCCACAGGGATCAGTGCTGGGTCCATTGTTATTTGCCATCTTTATCAATGATCTGGATGATAATGTGGTAAGTTGGATCAGCAAGTTTGCTGATGATACAAAGATTGGAGGTGCAGTGGACAGTGAGGAAGGTTTTCAAAGCTTGCAGAGGGATTTGAACCAGCTGGGAAAATGGGCTGAAAAATGGCAGATGGAGTTTAATACAGACAAGTGTGAGCTATTGCACTTTGGAAGGACAAGCCAAGGGAGAACATACAAGGTAAATGGTAGGGCACTGAGGAGTGCAGTAGAGCAGAGGGATCTGGGAATACAGATACAAAATTCCCTAAGAGTGGTGTCACAGTTAGATAGGGTTGTAAAGAGGGCTTTTAGTACATTGGCCTTTATAAATCAAAGTACTGAGTATAAGAGTTGGAATGTTATGATGAGGTTGTATAAGGCATTGGTGAGGCCGAATTTGGAGTATTTCGTGCAGTTTTGGTCACCAAATTACAGGAAGGATATAAATAAGGTTGAAAGAGTGCAGAGAAGGTTTACAAGGATGTTGCCAGGACTTGAGAAACTGAGTTACAGAGAAAGGTTGAATAGGTTGGGACTTTATTCCCTGGAGCGTAGAAGAATGAGGGGAGATTGACAGAGGTATATAAAATTATGATGGGCATAGATAGAGCGAATGCAAGCAGGCTTTTTCCACTGAAGCAAGGGGAGAAAAAAAAAAACAGAGGACATGGGTTAAGGGTGAAGGGGGAAAAATTTAAAGGGAACATGGGGGGGGTGGCTTCTTCACACAGAGAGTGGTGGGAGTATGGAATGAGCTGCCAGATAATGTGGTAAATGCGGGCTCACTTTTAACATTTAAGAAAAACTTGGACAGGTGAATGAGAAGTGTATGTAAGGATATGGTCCAGGTGCAGGTCAGTGGGCCAAGAAGGGCCAAAAGGCCTGTTTCTGTGCTGTAATGTTCTA
The DNA here is from genome assembly GCF_030028105.1 of Mobula birostris. Classification (NCBI taxonomy): domain Eukaryota; kingdom Metazoa; phylum Chordata; class Chondrichthyes; order Myliobatiformes; family Myliobatidae; genus Mobula; species Mobula birostris. The sequence goes on along the minus strand of NC_092376.1, from coordinate 189,809,850 downwards.
TGGTTCTAAGACAAGCTAAATAGAGGGAAACTCCTCCCATAAGTTGAAAGACTGAGATCTGGTGCTCGGGGGGGGGGGTGTTGGTGGGGGTGGGGGGTAGGTGTGAAGGCTGGTAGTGGTGGTGCTAGGCATGAAACCATCAAATGAGAAACTTCTGTCCGGAGCTTTAAAAGCTGGTGGTAGATGTACTGTAGATAAATTTATGATGTCCAACAGAGAACTTTGAAGAAGCAAATTAAAGAAAAAAAAATCTAAAATTTGTGTGAGAAGTTGAAGGGAATAGGACAAGCTCGATTTGTCCTTGCAAAACCAATGGCACAAGTTCTCTGGGCTGAAAGTGTCCTTCTAGTCTATCAGTGTCCTCTGACTCCATTCCAAATTGTGCCATGGGTGCTGGCAGAAAATGCATCGATTCTGTTTAGAGGGTTTGAGCAAAAGTATTGGCTTTGTCAGTAATGTCCGCATTCCAAAAACAAAACAAGTAAATAAAAAAAAACAAATCCTTTTATAGAACCACAGAGAAGAGCTGGAAAAACAAGGGATAATGCTTGAGCATAGGGAAACTGGTAGAATGATTTATTATGCACATGTATTCCAAGTGTAATCTGTAGTGTTAATATTGTAGTAATAAAACGGTACAGTATTGTGTTGGAGTAGTTAGGTTACTTGACTAATAATCTAGAAAGTGATTTCAAATCCCACTGTGGCAGTTTAAAATTATGCGGTCAATTTTAAAAGATATATAAATAAAAGCTTAGTATCTCAGTTTTTTTCACTTTAATCATGAAGAGCTTAATTAAACTCAGTATTGCCATCTACTGGGTAAAGTCAAGTCAAGCCAAGATTCCTGGTACGCTCCTCTTCAATTCAAGTAGTGTGCACCTGGGAAAAGGGCTATTGGACACCAGCAACCTTCTGACCTCAATCCTATTTTCCCTCTTCCATTATCTTTCTTCTCACCTTATTCTTCTGCCACCCATCTATATTATGGGGAATCTACTGTGGCCAATTGACTTAACACCTCCGCAAATCCAGAGCACCAGGAGAATCCCAAGCAATCAGATGGAGAGCGTGAAAACTCCCTCAGACAGTACATGAGGTCACGACTGAATCTTAGTCTCTGGAGCTGTGACACAGTAACACTAACACTGCACCGTTCTCAAAATCATCTTCACATCTTTGAAAAATATCTGGATGAATATCTACAAAGTTTGTGTAAAACTATGAATGATTAATGAAAAAGGTGCGTTTCTGAATTTTATCTCAGAATCTGGTGGCACAGTAGTTATATGACTGAACCAGCAGACCAAAGCCTGACTATTCATTGACAAAAAGTCCCATCGTGGCTGTGGGGCAATTTATATTCAAAGTATTAAATAAATGTTAGCATTACTAACGTTGATTGCTGGAGTCACAAATCAATATGCCTTGTTGAAGTATTCCTTGGTGCACAACAATGAGTATTACAACTAGTGTATTGATTAACAACTGAGAGTTTTTATTTGTGATCCGCATGCTCCTTTTTTCACAGAAGACAGGGAAATTGTAAAGCATGAAATACTAAATATTCAGAAACTGAAATATCAGCAGTTCAAAAGTATTCAACCCCCTTTGCTTAATACTTAGTTGAACCACCTCTTGCTCGAGTACAGCCAGTGGCCTTTTTGGATAAGTTTCTATTAGTTTTGCACAATGGACCAAGATTTTCCCAACCCTCCTTGCAAAATTACTCAAGCTACGCCAGGTTAATTGGGGAGTGGTGGAGGACAGAAATCTTAAGGTCTTCCCAGAGATGTTTAATCAGGTTAAGGTCAGGACTCTGACTGGATCACTCAGAGATTTCAGTGTTCTTCATTGAAGCCACTCCATGGTTTGCTCTGGCAGTATGCTTTAGGTTGTTGTCCTGCTGAAAGGCAAACTTCATCCCCAGATTAAGCTTTCTGGCAGAGGGTAGCAAGTTTTTATCCAGGGTGTCTCTGGATTTCGCAGCTTTTATCTTCCCATCAATCCTGACCAGATTTCCAGTCCCTGCTGCTGAAAAGCCTCTCCATAGCATGATGCTACCTCCATGCTACTTTACAGTAGGGATGGTGTAAGCTGGCTGATGTGCAGTATTATATTTATGCACTTAGTGTTGAGGCCAAAACATTCCTCTTTAGTCTCATCCGACCACAAGACCTTCTTCTACATCTTTACAATATGCTCTAAGTGAATGTTTGCAAAGTTTTTACGGACAAAGTCTTTTAATCAGGGCTTGTTCCTTGCCACTCTTTCATAAGTACCCTTTTTGTGCAGGGCCTTAGAAATTCTGGAGCCACGGACTGTCATGTTTCTCTTTCTTTGTCCATTAGCGCCTAGCTAGAGCAGCAAGAATGGATCCTAGGTCAGTGGTGTGCTCCTCATGCAAGAGTTCTTTATTTCTTTATTGAGATACTGTGTGGAATAGGCTGTTCTGGCCCTTTGATCTGTGCCACCCAGTAATCCACTCATTTAATCCTTGACAAATCATGGGACAATTTACATGTGGGAGACTTATGAGACCTCCAAACTCCCTGATGGCTACATCTACATGAAATGTTTTTGGGTGCAGCTCCTTCAAGACTGTGTCCGGAACCTGGAACTAGAGCTGGATGAACTTCAGCTCATTCAGGGGAATGAATAGATGATGATTATGATTATGAGGACACGCAGTCCCCTTTTATTGACATTTAGTAATACATGCATTAAGAAATAATAAAATGTTTTTCCAGAATGATATCATGAAAACATGACAAACCGATTTAAAAACTAGCAAAAACCACATTATTATAACATATAGTTACAACAGTGCAAAGCAATACCGTAATTTGATAAGACCAGACCATGGCACAGTAAAAGTCTCAAAGTCTCTCGAAAGTCCCATCATCTCATGTGCCTCCAGCGCCGCCAACTTGCCGGTACAGCATACTGGAAGCATCCGACCACAGTCCAACTCCGAGTCCGTCTGAAAAACTCCGAGCATCTGACCCACCTCTTTGACACTGAGCACCGAGCACCATCTCTGCCGAGCGCTTCGACCCCGGCCCCAGCAACAGGTGATACGCAAAGCCGAGGATTTGGGGCCTTCGTCTCTGGAGATTCTTAATCGCACAATATCAGTGGCAGCGAAGCAGGCATTTCAGAAGTTACTCCAGATGTTCCTCTGCGCTTCTCATGGCTGTCTCCATCAAATCCGGATTGTGCACGGTCCCCTAGTTAACACATATCGATATCAATTCGGAACGGCCACACACGCTGCGTCGCGTCGCCATCTTCTCCTCCCTCCTTTAGAAAAGAGCTACAGAGAGGTAAGATGCAAGAGGCAGTAGCAAATTGACTGTCAGAGGAAGAAAGGCAGATAGTGCCCTATGGCCTTTCTCCTCAAGTGTATTGCTTTGGATACTGTTGGGAGGAAGACAGGTACCTGGGGAAAGCTACAGCAACCAGGTCCCTGGCACTGAATCTGGCTCTGCCCCTCAAAAAGCAAAGAAGCAGAAGAGAAATGCAGCGGTGATAGGGGAATCAATAGACAGGGAAGCAGAATGGAGAATCTGCTGACGTGGAAGAGACACCCAAATGGTACGTTATCTCCCAGTGCTAGTGTTAGGGTGCCTCATATTTGGTTCACAGCATTGTAAACGGGGAAGATGAGCAGCTGCAAGTCATGCTACATATAGGTATGAACAACACAGGAAGGAAAAGATATGAGGTCCTGAAGAGAGAATACAGGGAGCTAGGAGGAAGCTGAAAAGCAGGTCATCAAGGTTAGTCGTCTCTGATTTACTGCCTGTGCCATGTGCCAGCGAAAGTAAGGATAGGATGACATGGCAGATGAATGTGTGGCTGAGGAATTAGTGCAGGGGACAGAGTTTCAGAGTTGTGTATCACTGGGATCTCTTCTGTCCTTTACAACCAGATGGGAACCAGAGTAATGGGACAGAGGATGAGACAGTTGCTATACAGGTAGATGCAGTCCATGAGATAGGATAGACAGTAGATAGGGCAAAATTTCAGTCAGTGGGATGGCCTTTCTGTCTCTATCTCTGAAGACAGCTTATCTACTGATGTGTACTGTAAACCTACAGACTCTCACAGCTCCTGGACTATTCCTCTTCCCACCCTATCTCTTGCAAAAATGCCATCCCCTTCTCGTAATTCCTCTCTCTCCGCTGCATCTGCTCTCAGGATGAGGCTTTTCATTCCAGGACGAGGGAGATGTTCTCCTTTTTTAAAGAAAGGGGCTTCGCTTCCACCACCATCAACTCTGCTCTCAAACGCATCTCTTTCGTTTCACGCACATCTGCTCTCACTCCATCCTCCCGCCACCCCACTAGGAATAGGGTTCCCCTTGTCCTCACCTACCACCCCACCACCCTCCGGGTCCAACATATTATTCTCCATAACTTCCGCCACCTCCAGAGGGATCCCACCACCAAGCACATCTTTCCCACCCCCACCTTTCTGCTTTTCGCAAGGATCACTCCTTATGCGACTCCCTTGTCCATTTGTCCCCCTCATCCCTTCCCACCAATCTCCATCCCAGCACTTATCCTTGTAAGCGGAACAAGTGCTGCACATACCCTTACACTTCCTCCCTCACCACCTTTCAGGGCCCCAGACAGTCCTTCCAGGTGAGGCAACACTTCACCTGTGAGTCGGCTGGGGTGATATACTGCGTCCGGTGCTCCCAATGCGGCCTTCTATATATTGGCGAGAACTGACACGGGCTGGGTGACTGTTCCACTGAACAGCAGGATCTCTCAGTGGCCACGCATTTTAATTCCACATCCCATTCCCGTTCTTATGTCTCTCCGAAATATCGGAAATTGAGCCCAAGGCTTGGCTGGAGCGGAGGCCTCCGCAACCGTGACTTGGCTTAAGGACTTGTTTCAGCCAGGAGCCCGGCCATCCAGGATTAACTGTCGGCTTCGGGGCACCACCCAATTGACAGCCCGGGTCCCCGGCAGCTGGAAGTGGCAGTGGAGCCTCCCCCGTTACTCTGCCCAACCCGGAGTGCACAACGACGCGACCCGCCGATCGATTCCCGCAGGACGTGTCCACCTACCTCAAAGAGCTAACAATAACACACTGCATTGATGGAAACCTGGAAAGATGCACTATTTACCGAGGAAGTGTGGGAAAAGAGCTGGGCTGCTGGTCAGATTGAAGCTGAGGGGCTTCAGGGTCCCTATGCCCACCAGCCTACTAGATAAAGTGCAAGCCATAGAGAGCAAGATGGATGATCTTAAAGGGAGACTCACCTACTGCAGGGAGATGCAGAACTGCTGTGTATTCTGTTTCACCAAGACCTGGCTCTCACCTGCCACCCCCGACTGTGCCAATCAACCGGAGGGATTTTCGATCCATCGGATGGACCGCACGGTGTCTTCGGGCAAGACGGGGGGAGGTGGTGTCTGCCTACTGATCAACACTGCGTGGTGCTCGGACACAGTGGCACGGACAAGCTCCTGCAGCCCGGACCTGGAACACCTGTCGGTGAAGTGTCGTCCCTACTATCTGCCACGGGAATTCACCTCGGTCATACTGACAGTGGTCTACATTCCTCCCCAGGCAGACGTGGAGTGTGCTCTGAACAGACTGTATGCCAACATCAGTGAACTTGAGACCAGGTATCCAGAGGCTTTGCTCATTACAGCCGGGGACTTTAACCAGGCCAACCTCAGAAAGGCGCTGCCAAAATTATACCATCATGTCTCCTGCCCCACTAGAGGCCCAAATATACTTGACCACTGCTACACAGCAGTCAAGGATGCCTACTGTTCCGTCCCAAGACCTCACTTCGGAAATCGGACCATCAGACCGTACTCCTCCTCCTGGCTTACAAACAGAAACTGAAGCGGGAGGTCACGGTGTCAAAAGTGGTGTCACGTTGGACGGAGGAAACGGATGAGGTCCTCCGTGACTGCTTTGAATCAGTGGACTGGTTAGTATTCAAGGACTCGGCAGCTAACCTCGATGAGTATGCCTCAGCTGTCACAGACTTTATTTGGAAATACACAAAGGACTCTGTGTCCCGCAAGACGATCCGGGTATTCCCTAACCGGAAACCTTGGATGAATTATGAGGTCAAGTCCCTTTTAAAGGCTAGAGCTGCGGCTTTTAGGTCCGGGGATACCAGTCGCTACACAGAATCCAGGCATGAACTCCGGAAAGCCATTAAGGGCGCCAAGAGGCAATATCGAGCCAAGTTGGAAGCCCAGGCTAACCAAAGGGATGTCAGTAGACTATGGCAGGGTCTAAATGAGATCACTAGGCTGGGAACGAGAAAAGGTTGGGAATATCAATAACTGTGGTGCTTCTCTTCCTGACGAACTTAACGTATTCTATGCAAGATTTGAACAGAAGAGGAGCGTCCCGCTCCCTCCGGATGAACCAGACCTGGTGGCATCGAGATTTATCGTCACCGAGGAGGACGTTAGAAGGGCCTTCCTGAAGATAAATCCAAGGAAGGCAACGGGCCCAGATGGCGTCCCAGGACGGGTTCTCCGGGCCTGCGCAAGCGAGCTAGCTGGAGTGTTTGCTGACATCTTCAACTGCTCCTTGCTTCAGTCTAAGATCCCCTCGTGTTTTAAGAAGGTAACGATAATCCCAGTGCCGAAGAAGAGCAAGGTGGCATGCCTGAATGACTATCGAACTGTGGCTCTGACATCAATTGCTATGAAGTGCTTCGAGAGATTGGTTATGGCACAAATCAGCCACGACCTACTGGTCAACCTCGACTCTTTGCAATTCGCCTACCGAAGCAACAGGTCAACGGCAGATGTCATCTCTCTGGCCCTAAATTCCTCCTTAGAACACCTGCAGAATAAAGACGTATACGTAAGGCTCCTTTTCATTGACTACAGCTCTGCCTTTGATACCATCATTCCAAATGAACTGATTCCTAAGCTCCAGAAACTGGGCCTTAGCATTCAGCTCTGCAGCTGGATCTTCAACTTCCTCACAGACAGGACCCAGGCTGTAAAAATAGGGGACAAGCTCTCCTCTACAATCACTCTGAGCACCGGTGCCCCACAAGGCTGTGTACTCAGCCCCCGCTGTACTCACTGTACACCCATGATTGTGTAGCCAAGTTTCCATCGATCTCAATATATAAATTTGCTGATGACACAACAATTGTAGGCTGTGTATCGGGTAATGATGAGTTTGAGTACAGAGAGGAAATTAAGAACCCGGTGGCATGGTGCGAGGACAATAACCTATCCCTCAACGTTAGCAAGGCGAAGGAACTGGTTGTTGACTTCAGAAGGAGTGGCGGACCGCACGACCCAATTTACATCGGTGGTGCGCAAGTGGAACAAGTCAAAAGCTTTAAGTTCCTTGGGGTCAATATCACAAATGACCTGACCTGACCAAGCAGAGTTCACTGCCAAGAAGGCCCACCAGCGCCTTTACTTCCTGAGAAAACTAAAGAAATTTGGTCTGTCTCCTAAAACCCTCACTAATGTTTATAGGTGCACCGTAGAAAGCATTCTTCTAGGGTACATCACAACCTGGTATGGAAGTTGTCCTGTCCAAGACCAAAAGAAGCTGCAGAAGATCGTGAACATGGAGCAGCATATCACACAAACCAATCTTCCGTCCGTGGACTCACTTTACACCACACGCTGTCGGAGCAGTGCTGCCAGGATAATCAAGGACACGACCCACCCAGCCAACACACTTTTTGTCCCTCTTCCCTCTGGGAGAAGGCTCAGGAGCTTGAAGACTCGTACGGCCAGATTTGGGAACAGCTTCTTTCCATCTGTGATAAGACTGCTGAACGGATCCTGACCCGGATCTCGGCCGTACCCTTCAAATATCCAGACCTGCCTCTCAGTTTTTTTGCACTACCTTACTTTCCATTTTTCTATTTTCTATTTATGATTTATAATTTAAATTTTTAATATTTACTAATTTTACTATTTTTAATATTTTTAATATTTAACATTTGTAATCCAGGGAGTGGAAAGTGCAGAATCAAATATTGCTGTGATGATTGTATGTTCTAGTACCAATTGCTTGGTGACAATAAAGTATAAAGTATCCACGGCCTCGTCTACTGTAAAGATGAAGCCACACTAAGGTTGGAGGAACAACACCTTATATTCCATCTGGGTAGCCTCCAACCTGATGGCATGAACCTTGACTTCTGTTAATGCTCCTCCTCCCCCTTGTACCCCACCCGTTATTTATTTATTTGTTTGTTTATTTATTTATGAAAATTCTCTCTCTCTTCTTTCTCCCTCTGTCCGTCTCAGTATACTCCTTGCCCATCCTCTGAGCTTCCCTCCTCCTTTCTTTCTCCCTAGGCCTCTTGTCACATGATCCTCCTCCTTCTCTAGTCACATATCCCTTTTGCCAATCAACTTTCCAGCTCTTGGCTCCATCCCTCCCCCTCCTGTCTTCTCCTATCATTTTGGATCTCCCCCTCCCCCTCCCACTTTCAAATCTCTTACTAGCTCTTCTTTCAGTTAGTCCTGATGAAGGGTCACGGCCCGAAACATCGACTGTACCTCTTCCTATAAATGCTGCCTGGCCTGCTGCGTTCAGCAGCAGTATTTGTGTGTGTTGCTTGAACTTCCAGCATCTGCAGATTTCCTCGTGTTTAATTTGACATATACCTATTTTAATGCAAATGATACCAAGAACAAGGGAGATGAATTTTAAAACATGGGTTAGTACATGGAACTCGGATGTTGTGGCCGTTACAGAGATTTGGTTATTACAAGGGCAGGAATGGCTGGATGCTCTGGAGTTTAGATACTTCAAAAGGAATAGTGATGGAGGTAAAAGAGGTAGGGAGTGGCATTGCTAATCAGGGATAATATCACAGCCACAGAAAGGTAGGGTGTCACGGAGGAGTTGTCTACTGAGTCGGTGTGGGTGAAAACCAGAACCAGGAAGGGAGCAATGACTCTATTGGGAGTATTCCATAGACCCACCAGTAGCAACAAGGACATTGAAATGCAGATTGGGACCCAGATTTTAGAAAGATGCCAAAATAAGGGGATGTTTTCATGGGTGGTTTCAACTCTACTCATATTAATTGGCACCTCATTAGTGCAAAAAGTTTAGGTGGGGTAGAATTTGTTAGGTGTGTCCAGGAAGGACACATTATGTAGACAGACAGACTAGAGGACAGGCTATAATGGGTCTTGAACTAGGCAATGAGTCTGGTTAGTTTTCAGATCTCTCAGTGTGTGAGCATTTTGGAGATGGTGACTACAACTTGCTGACCTTTAACACAGCCTTAGACAGGGATGGACAGAACATATAGAAAAGTATTTAGATATATGATGTTATTAGGCAGGAACCTGGGAGTATAAATTGAGGTCAGATGTAAAATGGAAATAGGGTTCTGGATAGGTTTGTCCCATTGAGGTAGGGAATGGTGAAGGAACAATAGTTGACAAGAGATGTGGAAAATCATGTCAAGAGGAAGAGCAAGAAAGAAACATACTTAAGATTTAGGAAGCAAGGATCAGATAGGTGTTTACAGAGTTACAAGGCAGCCAGGAAAACACTCAGAAAGGACTTTGAAAAGCTAGATGGAAGCATGAGAAGGCCTTGATGAGTAGGATTAAGGAAAACCCCAAGGTGTTCTACATATATGTAAGCAATAGAAAATATGACCAATCAAGAACAAAACAGGAAACATTTGAGGAGCCAAGAAGTGTTGACCAGTGAGTCTTATGTCAATGGTGGACAAACTATTGGAAAGGATTCTTAGAGAAAGGAGTTATGAACATTTGGAGAAGCAATGTCTGATTGTGGATAGTCAACATCGCATTATGAAGGGTAGGTTGTACCTCAAGGGCCTGATAGAATTCATTGAGGAAGTGACAAAACAAATTTATGAAGTTTGAACAGTGGATGTAAGGTTCCCTATGGCAGGCTCACTCAGAAGGTCAAGGATCCAGGGAAACTTGGTTGTGTGGATACAGAATTGGCTTGCCCAGAGAGAGGGCAAAGTGTGGTAGGGGCTGGAGAGTATTTTGCCTGGAAGTGGGGACCAGTGGTGTTCCTCAGGGTCCCCTGTTTTTGTGATTTTTATCAATGAATCCAATGAGGAAGTTGAAGAACATATAAACTTGCAGATGACACAAAGGTTGGTGTTGTTGAAGATAGTATTGAAGGTTGTCATAGGTAACAATAGGACATTGATAGGATGAGGAGCTAGGCTGAGAAGTGGCAGGTGGAGTTTCATCTGAAAATGTGTGAAGTAATACACTTTGGAAGGTCAAGCTTGAAGGCAGAATCTAGGGTTGACAGTAGGATTATTAACAGTGTGGAGGAACAGAGGAATCTTGGGGACAGCATCTAGAGATTTCTCAAAGTTGTAGTGCAAGTTAATAAGGCATATGGTGTGCTGTCTATATTAGACAGAGGATTGAATTCAAGAGCTGTGAGATAATGTAGCTCTGTGAAAGTCTGGATAGACCACACTCGGAATACTGTTTACAGTGCCTTTTAATAAGGATGTAGAAGCTCTAGAGAGAGCGCAGAGCAGATTCACTTGCATGCTGCCTGCATTAGAGAGCATGTCTTATGAGGATAGGTTAAGTGAGCGAAGGAGGATTAGAGGTGACTTGATCAAGGTGTACAAGCAAATGAAAAGCGTATATAATATAGACAACTGGAGACTTCTTCACAGGGCAGAAATGGCTAATATGAGGGGGCATAACACTAAGGTGTTTAGAGGAAAATATAAGGTGGGTTTTTTTTTTACACAGAGTAATCAGTGTGTGGAATGTGCTGCTAGGGTTGATGCTACAGGCAGGAACGTAAGAGATGTTTAAGGGACTCTTAGGGACTTGAGTGAAGGAAAGATGGGAGGCTATGTGGGAAAGGGAGTTTAATGGGTCGGTACAACATTATGGGCCAAAGGTCCTGTATTGTACTATACAATACTGTTCTACATTCTAGGCATTGGTGTAAGATAAGCAGAGGTAATGAGCGATTGCAGAAACAAGATGGTCACTGGTATCTGAAGGCAGAGTTGCCAATAAATTGTAAGGAGGCAATAATGAAATTTCCTTGATCCCCACAATCTGAGGACTTCAATAAATGGCTATCTTTGTACAAAATACAAAACCGACTCTGGTACAATAGGAAGGACACAGCTATTCAAACAGTATGGTGTAGTTGGTTCAGAGCAAACACAATCCCTCTGAGATCCTATTACAGGGCAATCAACATGCACTGTTAAAAGGAAAAAAGAGGCAGAGTAATTGATTTTCATGTTATTAGACAACAGATGGTGATGCATTGAGCCAACAATAGTCAGATTGTTGCTTTTACAGTTAATGGCATTTTTTTCGTCTAATCTAGAAGCATAATCAAAAAAATGTGAACATGGATCCAAGGAAACCTTGCTTTGTGGATCCAGAATTGGCTTGACCACAGAGGGCAGAGAGTGGTTGTATGTGGAGGATGGTGACCAGTGGTGTTACACAGCGATTTGTTCTGGGATCCCTCTTCTTTGTTATTTTTATAAATGTCCTGGATGTGGAAGTAGAAGGGTGGATTACTAATTTTGCTGATGTCACAAAGGTTGGGGGTGTTGTGGATAGTCTGGAGGGTTGTAGCATGACATCAATACGATGCAGAGCTGGGCTGAGAAGTGGCAGGTGGAGTTCAACCCAGATAAGTGTGAAGTGGTTCATTTTGGTAGGTCAAATTTGAAGACAAAATATAATATTAATGGTAAGATTCTTGGCAGTGTGGAGATCTGAGAGATCTTAAGATCCATGTCCATAGGATACTCAAAGCTACTGCGTAGGTTGACAGTCTTGTTAAGAAGGCGTATAGTGTGTTGGCCTTCATCAACTGTGGGATTGAGTTTGAGTGTCATGAGGGCCGGCATTGATGGTGGACCCAAATGCAAGATACAGACACTGAAGGACTAGGAACAGGACAAGGTATGTCAAGAAAGCAAGGGAAATGGGGAAGAAATGACGCTGGACAAGACACAGGCCTTGGATGAGACTAGGATACAGGGCCTGGGCTAGGACTAGGCTAGGAAAGCGGGACCTGGACAAGGAACAAGGAACTCAGAACCTGGACAAGGACTCCAAGCCAGAGACTGGACAGGGACCCGGAACAAAGGTTGGTGGTGTTGTAGATAGTATAGAGGATTGTCAAATTTTGCAGAGAAACATTGATAGGATACAGAATTAGGCTGAGAAGTGGCAGTTGGAGTTCAACCCGGAGAAGTGTGAGGTGGTACACTTTCGAAGGACAAACTCCAAGGCAGAGTACAAAGTAAATGGCAGGATACTTGGAAGTGTGGAGGAGCAGAGGGATCTGGGGGTATATGTCCACAGATCCCTAAAAGTTGCCTCACAGGTAGATAGGGTAGTTAAGAAAGCTTATGCAGTGTTAGCTTTCATAAGTCGAGGGAGAGAGTTTAAGAGTCGCGATGTAATGATGCAGCTCTATAAAACTCTGGTTAGGCCACACTTGGAGTACTGTGTCCAGTTCTGGTCACCTCACTATAGGAAGGATGTGGAAACATTGGAAAGCGTACAGAGGAGATTTACCAGGATGCTGCCTGGTTTAAACAGTGTGCATTATGATCAAAGATTAAGGGAGCTTGGACTTTACTCTCTGGAGAGAAGGAGGATGAGAGGAGACATGATAGAGATATACAAGATATTAAAAGGAAGAGATAGAGTGGACTGCCAGCGCCTCTTCCCCAGGGCACCACTGCTCAATACAAGAGGACATGACTTTAAGGCAAGGGGTGGGAAGTTCAAGGGGGATAGTAGAGGAAGGTTTTTTACTTGGAGAGGTGTTGGTGCGTGGAATGCACTGCCTGAGTCAGTGGTGGAGGCAGATACACTAGTGAAGTTTAAGAGACTACTAGACAGGTATATGGAGGGATTTAAGGTGGAGGTTTATATGAGAGGCAGGGGTTTAAGGGTCAGCACAACATTGTGGGCCGAAGGGCCTGTACTGTGCTGTTCTATGTTCTATGTTCTGTGAAGCATATGGTTTTAGCACTGAAGCATGATCCAAGCTTGATGTTAGCTGAATTGAGAGAATGGAGAAAGTACTGCAAAGGAGAGTAGAGAAAAATGGCAAACTCTATCCTGAAAAAGAAAGGCAACAGAAGGGAAGGCAGGATGAAAAAACAAAGAAAAAAGAAGGGTGTGAAGTAGAGCACAGTGCAACAACGGGAGAAAAAATAAACTACTTGAACAGAGAAGCAAAGGAAAACAAAAGAGAAGAGACAATAAGATTAAGAAAAGGAAAACAAATACTGGAGAGAAAGAAAAATTGAGGAAAAGTTTTTATTTAGAATGTTAAGAACCATGATTGGAATTGGAATTGTTTAATTATTGTCACAAGCTCCAAAACACAATAAAAGCCTGTCTTCCAAACTGTTCATGTGGATCAAATTATAGAACAGTTCATTGAGGAAGAACAAGGTAAAATAATAACAAAATGAAGAATTAAATGTAATAGTTACAGAGAAAATCCAGTGCGTGTAAACAATAAGAAGCAAGATCATAACGAGGCAGATTGTGAGGTCAAGAGTCGATCTTCTTGTTTTAGGGAACTACTCAATAGTCTTATTACAGTTCTTTTTTTATTGACTGCAATCGTGAACAATAGCCAGATCAGAAAAGCTGATCAAGTCAACTAGTTCTCAAAGAGAACTCTGATTGGCCAATCAAATGGTTCACTGCTGCTCAGCGATAGAACACAAAAAATCATGTGTACAATTAAAAAGCATTTAAGAATAGTAGAAATACTGGAGTCATGATGATCATAATGAGGTCTACTGGAAAGAGATATTTATACACATGCTGTCCTCCATAATTCAAAGAGATTGAAGGATAAGGTTGCAGGGTGACAAAACGTGGCAGGAGCACTCGGAACTAAAAACTAATCCCTACCGGGGGAAAACAGCACCTGTTCTTTCTGCACTGTTCTCCAGCTGTTTAAGGATTAAGTCCAGCCGGAATATAACTCACAAGTGCTCTTGAAAGTCAGGTATTAACCCTACCTACCAACAACCCAGCATTAGCATCCTGGTTCCCTTCCTGATAGCTTATGAAGAAACATGTAACTTCCCTCCCAGAGATGACAGGTGTTTGTGCACTCAATTCTTGAAGGCTTGAACCCCATCGTCGCAGATGTTTCCAACCACAACATCTGGAAGGCTGTTCCAAATTCTGATAGCATAGTGAAGGAAGCTTTCATCCAGTGTGTAGGTTCTCGCATCAGGCATAGAAATAGTAAGAGCAGGCACAGATAAACTTGATCGTGTGGCGCGCCATCTCCCATAGGATGAAGGAAGCATGGCGCGAAGGTCTGCAGGGCTGTGGCTGGTGTGCATTCTGTATAGCACAGTAGCTACAGCAACCTGTCGTCTGTGGTGTAAGCTACTGATGGCTAGCTTCTCACGAGCTGTGGCTTCATCTACACCTATAATCCTGAGAGCCTTTCTTTGAATGGAAACAAGCTGGCTGAGGACACTCTGTGAGGCATTCATCCATGATAAGCAGGCATACCCAATGATACTCCATACCTGGGCTTTGTAAACCATGGCTCTGCCCTCTGTAGAAGCTATCCTTGAGCTTAGTGGTCTGTACTTCCAGGATGTTGTATCCTTGGACTAATAGAAGAGGGGAGAAGTTAGAACGTTTAGAATGTGGTGGAGGAGTTTAGTTTATGTTGGCTGCTTTACAGATGTAGCAAGAAATTTAGACAGAGTCCATAGAGGGGAGATGGTTTCCTTGATGTGCTGAGCTGTGTTCAGAACTCTTTGCGTTTTCTTGTGGTCATGTACAAAGCAGTTGCCGTACCATGCTATTATCCGGCATTCAGGTATGCTGCTGTCTATTGTGTATGATAAAATGGATAAGGGTTGACAGGGTCATACTAAATTTCTTTAGTCTACTGAGAAAGTAAAGGCATTGATGACCTTTCATGGCTGTGACAATGACGTAGTTGGACCCGAACAGGCTATTGTTGATGTTTTTTCCTAGGAACTTGAAGCTCTCAAACATCTCAACTTGATGAACATTCATGACATTGAAAGAAAGGTTGTTACCATGACACCCCTTCTTTATCTCCAACTAATTATTATTTGAAATATAGCTCACGCCAATGGCAATATCCGCAAATTTGTAGGAGTTACAGCTCAAATATAGCACATTATACAGATCTGAAGATCACATTCATGAAAAGTATAGTGGGCTTAGTCAGTATTGCAAAGATCATTATCTACTGCAATCCTTACTGATGTCACTCGAAGAACAGGACAGAATCTCAATTTGTCTCGCCCTGTTGCCCTGTATCTCTCGTCCTGTCACCTTTATCCTGTATTAAAAGAGGGGAAGGAAGGAAGACAGATTCACGGTTCTATATTCCTTACAAGTGTTTGTTTGGTAAGTAGAACTAGCTCCAACACTTGTCAAAAATATGCAGGGATCATAATTTATTTGCCAGCCTTAACGTGCTCCTGTCTGGATAAAGAAATGCTAACCTAATGTGAAAATCATCAATAGGAACAAAAAACATTAATCAAACAGCGAATTACCTCAGTAATCTAGCCCAACAGTTTTCCTGTTTTATTCATTTGATTCAATCTCAGGGTCAAGAATAACCTGCTGACACACATTGAGCTGATTGACGTCATTTGTGGAATACAAACCTGCCAAAGCAGGGACAGGTGTTTGATGGAACAGAAAGGCAGATTCTTTGGGATGTTGTGTGCTCTTTATCCTGTTTGTACAAAGCCTTCACTTGTTCCCATTGTAGAGATTTGAAGTGCCTGCTCCCTTCCCTTCCCTTATGCTCCTTCTCTATATTGCACAATGACAAGCCAGAGGTTCCCATGAGGTGTGACATTTTGAGGAAACTTTGAGAATCTGACTTTAGTTTTCCTTCTGTCCTCCTGGAGATCCCTCTCCCTGACAGAACATGGTGCATAGTGTCTCATCTGAGAGTCTGATATTTGGTGTGGGGATGGTGACTTACACACTAGAGATGGTTTTACATGATTGGAGGCTTCATGCTGGAGATTTTGGCTTGGAAGAACACACTGACATTAGTTCAAATATCCCAACAGTTGAATTTGAAGACTCAGTAGAAACAGCGTTGGTGGTATTTCTTTAAGGACTATTTCAAAGTTCAAAGTAAATTTATTATCAAAGTGCATATATGTCACCAGACTAATTTTCTTGTGGGCATACTCAATCAATCCATAACTCTGGACAAGATATTTTTTCAAAAATACTGCTTTCTCAGAATTTTTTTGTTTCTTATAGACCACTTGAAACCAAACACAAATATAATTTCAAATTACTTGTATCATGTAGGTGTTTGGAGAAACAGGAAATTAACTTTGATTGAATATAATGTGTTTAATTCCATAATCGTGCTGATACTTTGCAGCAGTTCAACTAAGCTAAAAATGTTTTATTCATGATTTTCATTTGTACTCAGTGTGTGAGGCTTCTCCTGATACTGTTTCTCTAGGACTGCATTGTCTTGGTGAAACCTTTCACCATGCTCGTCACTGACAGTGGCAAGATTTGCAAGGAAGTCAAAATGGGAATTTTTAGTGACATGCTGCACTTCATGGATTTGTATGCTTGAAGCATGTTGTCAACCAGCTGCATGTAGTTTGGTTTTCAGCAGTTGCCAAGAAAATTTTCAACAGCATCCTTGATTGCCTTCCATGTGATTGTCTCTGGTTCCAGAGGTTCTTTGAATTGCTTGTTATTGATGACCTGTTTGATTTTTGGGTCAACAAAAATACCTTTCTTAATCTTCACATCAGTTATTCTGACTTGAATTATGAATTGAAATAACAAATACAGGTGATTATATAAAAAAATGGTACATGTTAGGGAAATTTCATGGCGATTTTCATGATCAGCAACCCAGAATCCATAAGATGTACCCAAAGGTATTCAGGAAGCAAAATCTTTGTGGTCCAGTATAATCTAACCATAATAGAATAAAAGATTGTATCAACTAGGTGTTTGACCAGTGTGCAAATTATTATGCAAATACAAAAAGAAATAAATAACAATAATAAATGCATAAGCAATAAATATCAAGAAGATGAGATGAAGGGTCCTTGAAAGTGAGCCCAAAGGTTGAGATAACAGTTCAGTGATGGGGTGAGTGAAGTTATCCCCTTTGGTTCAAGAGCATGATGATTGAGGAATAATAGCTATTCCTGAACCTGGTGGTGTGAGTCGTGAAGCTCCTGTGCCTTCTTCCCAATGGCAGCAGTGGAAAGAGAGCATACGCTGGGTGGTAGAAGTCCCTGATAATGGATGCTGCTGTCCTGCGATAGTGCTTCATGTAGGTGTGCTTAATGGTGGGGAGGGCTTTTCCCGTGATGGACTGGGCTGTATCCACTACTTTTTGTAGGGTTTTCTGTTCAAGGGCAGTGGCATTTGTATACTAGTCTATGATATAGCTAGTCAATATACTTGCCACCACATATCTGTAGAAATTTGTCAAAGTTTTAGATGTTATAGAACATAGAATGGTACAGCACAGTACAGGCCCTTCGGCCCACAATGTTGTGATGACCTTTAAACCTTGCCTCCCATATAACCCCACACCTTAAATTCCTCCATATACCTGTCTAGTAGTCTCTTAAACTTCACTAGTGTATCTGCCTCCACCACTGACTCAGGCAGTGCATTCCACGCACCAACCACTCTCTGAGTAAAAAACCTTCCTCTAATATCCCCCATGAACTTCCCACCACTTACCTTAAAGCCATGTCTTCTTGTATTGAGCAGTGGTGTCCTGGGGAAAAGGCACTGGCTATCCACTCTATCTATTCCTCTTAATATCTTGTATACCTCTATCATGTCTCTTCTCATTCTCCTTCTCTCCAGAGAGTAAAGCCCTCGCTCCCTTAATCTCTGATCATAATGCATACTCTCTAAACCAGGCAGAATCCTGGTAAATCTCCTCTGTACCCTTTCCAATGCCTCCACATCCTTCCTATAGTGAGGCGACCAGAACTGGACACAGTACTCTAAGTGTGGCCTAACCAGGGTTTTATAGAGCTGCATCATTACCCCGTGACTCTGAAATTCTATCCGTCGACTTATGAAAGCTAACACCCCATAAGCTTTCTTAACTACCCTATCTACCTGTGAGACAACTTGCAGGGATCTGTGGGCATGTACCTCAGATCCCTCTGCTCCTCCACACTTCCAAGAATCCTGCCAAATCTTCGTAAACTCCTGAGGAAGTATAGGTGCTTCTGTGCTTTCTTTGTAACTTAAATGCTGGGCCCAGGACTGAACTTTGGAAATTATAACACCAAGAAATTTTAAGTTACTGATCCTCTCCACCTCTGATCCTCTGATGAGGACTGGCTCATGGACCTCCTCCTGAAGTCCATATCAGCTCCTTGATCTTGCTGACATTGAGTAAGAAATTGTTGTTGTGGCACCACTCAGCCAGATTTCCAATCTCCTTTCTATATGCTGATTCATCACCATCCGTGATTCAGCCCACAACAATGGTGTTATCAGCAAACTTGAATATGGCATTAGAGCTTTGTTAGAAGTATAAAGCGAGTTGAACTGGGGGCTAATACACAAGCTTGCGGTGAAGTGCGCTGATGGAGATGTTATTGTCAATCTGAACTGACAGCGGTCTACAAGTGAGGAAATTGAGGATCCAATTGTACAGGGTGGTATTGAGACCGAGATCTTGAAGCATATTTACTAATTTTGAAGGCATGATGGTATTGAGTACTGAGCTGTAATCAATAAAGAACATCCTGATGTATTCATTTTGCTGTCCAGATATTCTAGGGTTGAATGAAGAGCCAATGAAATGGAATCTGTGGTGGAGTTGTTGTGCCAGTAGGCAAATTGATGAGATCCAAGTCGCTTCTCAGGCAAGAGTTGATATATTTGTCCACCAGCCTCTCAAAGCAATTCATCACTGTGGATGTAAATGCTACTGGACGATAGTCATTGAGGCAGGTTACTACGAGAAGCCTGCTTGAGGCTGGTGTGTACCTCATAATGTCAAAGTGAGAAATTAAAGATACCTGCATCAGTAAACTCTCCAGCAAGTTACTCAGCACATGGCCAAATACTCCACATTGGTTTAATGTGAGTTCAGCCTGGTGAAGAATGCTCACATGTTGGTCTCAGAGACTGAAATCATAGAATCACTGGGGGCTGTGGGAATTCGTGATGGTTCATCCAAGTTTTGATGATCAAAGCAAGGATAGAATTTTTTTCTCAGATCGGTAAAGGCTATGCTAGTGCAGTGACACTGTTGTGAATTTTCACATCACCATTCACTCCCCCAGATGTGGTTCTCAAAATATGAGAAGTAATCCACATTTTTCAGGGTCTTATGAATGTTGACTATTGTGAGGGTTGTGTACAGTAATATAAAAGGGTTTTGCAGCCAATTTAAATTCCAATCTACCAAGCCTCTACACATCCTCTCTACCTTTGTCTTTAATTTACTATATTTAGTGATAAAGCAGGGAGGTAGAGTTGAAAGATAATCTGCTCACACATGACAATAAAACAATCAATGGTGACTGTGTACCTGACCACAGTGTGTGCATATGTCCAATGAAGAGACTGGGAACTACACCCAGTGTTCATATAACCAATGATGAGACCGGGAACTACACCCAGTGTTCATATATCAAATGATGAGACCGGGAACTTGACCCCAGTGTGCATATACAGTACTCAATGAAGAGACCGGGAACTTGACCCCAGTGTGAATATATCCAATAATAAGACCGGGAACTACACCCAAATGTGATTATATCCAATAATGAGCCAGGGAACTTCACTCCACTGGACAAATATCCAATAACGAGGTCGGGAACTACACCCAGTGTGCATATATCCAATGATGAGACAGAGAACTTGAACCGAGTGTGAATATATCCAACAACGAGTCTAGGAACTGGACCTGAATGTGCATATATCCAATGATGCGACAGTGAACTTGACCCCAGTGTGCACATAGCCCATAATGAGACTAGAAACTTCAACCGAGTGTGCATATATCCAATAATGAGACTGGGAACTTCACCAAGTGTGCATATATCCAATGATGATACTCGGAACTTGACCCAAGTGGGCATATATCCAACAATGAGACTAGGAACTTCACCCGAGTGTACGTAAATCCAATAATGAGACGGGTAACTTCACCCCACTGGACATATATGCAATAATGAGACTGTGAACTTCACCCAATGTGCATATATCCAAAGATGAGGCAGGGAACTTGAACCGAGTGAGCATATATCCAATAATGAGACAGGGCACTTGGCCCGAGTGTGCATATAATAATCAACAATGAGACACGGAAATTGACCCGAGTGTGCATAATTCCAATAATGAGACTGGGAACTTCACCAAGTGTGCATATATCCAATGATGATACTCGGAACTTGACCCAAGTGGGCATATATCCAACAATGAGACTAGGAACTTCACCCGAGTGTACGTAAATCCAATAATGAGACCGGGAACTTCACCCTACTGGACATGTATCCAATAATGAGACTGGGAACTTCAGCCAGTGTGCATGTATCCAATGATGAGTCAGCAAACTTGACCCCAGTGTGATTTTATCCAATGAAGAACTGGGAACTTGAACCGAGTTTGCATAAATCCAATAATGAGACAGGGAACTTGACTACGGTGTGCATATATCCCATAATGAAGAACTGGGAACTTGAACCGAGTGTGCACATATCCAATGATGAGACAGGGAAACTGACCCGAATGTGAAATTATCCAATAAAGAGACTAGGAACTTGACCTGAATGTGCATATATCCAATGATGAGACTCGGAACTTCACCCCAGTGTGCATATATCCAATGATGAGACCGGAAGCTTAACCCTGGTGTGCATCTATCCAATGATGAGACTGGGAACTTAACTGCAGTGTGCATATACCGTATTCAATGAAGCGACTGGGAACTTGACCCCAGTGTGATTACATCCAACGATGAGAATGGGAAGTTCACCCAAGTGTGATTCTATCCAATAATAAGACTGGGAACTATACACCAATGTGATTATATCCCATAATGAGACAGGGAACTTTTCCCCACTGGACAAATATCCAATAATGAGACTGGGAACTTTTCACCCCAGTGTGCATATACCCAATGATGAGACTAGGAACTTGATCCGAGTGTGCATATATCCAATATAGAGACAGGGCACTTGGCCCGAGTGTGCATATATCCAGTAATGAGACAGGGAACTTCACTCAGTATGCATATATCCAATAATGAGACCAGGAACTTGACCTGAATGTTCAAATATCCAATAATGAGACAGGGTACATCACCCCACTGGACATATATCCAATAATAAGAAGGGGAAATTCGCCCAGTGTGCATATATTCAAGAATGAGACAGGGAATTTGACCCCAGTCTGATTATATCCAATGAAGATGCAGGGATATTGACCCCAGTGTGATAATATCCAATGATCAGACTGGGAATTTGAACCTAGTGTGATGACATCCAATAATAAGACTGGGAACTACACCCCAATGTAATTATATCCAATAATGAGATGGGAGACTTCACCCCATTGTACATATATCCAATAATGAGACCGGTAACTACACCCAGTGTGCATATATCCAATAATGAGACTAGGAACTTCACCCAGTGTGCATATATCCAATAGTGAGACTAGGAACTTGACCCGAATGTGCATACATCCAATAATGAGGCAGGGAACTTCACCCCACTGGACATATATCCAATAATGAGACTGGGAACTTCACCCAGTGTGCATATATCCAATGATGAGACTAGGAACTTCACACCAGTGTGCATATATCCAACCATGAAACCGGGAGCTTCACCCGAGTGTGCATATATCAAACGATGAGACAAGGAACTTCACTCCAGTGTGCATATATCCAACCATGAAACCGGGAGCTTCACCCGAGTGTGCATATATCCAATGATGAGACTAGGAACTTCACACCAGTGTGCATATATCCAACCATGAAACCGGGAGCTTCACCCGAGTGTGAATATATCAAACGATGAGACAAGGAACTTCACTCCAGTGTGCATATATCCAACCATGAAACCGGGAGCTTCACCCAGTGTGCATATATCCAATGATGAGACTAGGAACTTCACACCAGTGTGCATATATCCAACCATGAAACCGGGAGCTTCACCCAGTGTGCATATATCCAATGATGAGACTAGGAACTTCACACCAGTGTGCATATATCCAACCATGAAACCGGGAGCTTCACCCAGTGTGCATATATCCAATGATGAGACTAGGAACTTCACACCAGTGTGCATATATCCAACCATGAAACCGGGAGCTTCACCCGAGTGTGCATATATCAAACGATGAGACAAGGAACTTCACTCCACTGTGCATATATCCAATGATGAGACTGGGAACCTCACCCAGTGTGCATATAACCAATGATGAGACTGGGAACTTGACCGCAGTGTGCATATACAGTATTCAATGAAGAGACCGGGAACTTGACCCCAGTATGATAACATACAATGATATGACTGGGAATTACACCCCAATGTGATTATATCCAATAATGAGACAGGCAACTTCACCCCACTGGACATATATCCAATAATGAGACTGGAAACTTCACCCCAGTGTGCATATATATCCAATAAAGAGACCGGGAACTACACCCAGTGTGCGTATATCCAATGATGAGACAGGTTACTTGAACCGAGTGTGCATATATCCAATGATGAGACTCAGAACTTGACCCATGTGTGCATATATCCAACAATGAGACTAGTAACTTCACCTGAGTGTGCATAAATCCAATAATGAGACGGGGAACTTCACCCCACTGGACATATATCCAATAATGAGACTGGTAACTTCACCCAGTGAGCATATATCCAATAATGAGACAGGGAACATGACCCGAGTGTGTATAAAAGAGACTAGGAACTTGACTTGAATGTGCATATATCCAATGATGACACTAGGAACTTCACCCCAGTGTGCATATATCCAATGATGAGACCAGGAGCTTAACCCCGGTGTGCATCTATCCAATGATGAAACTGGGAACTTAACTGCAGTGTGCATATACAGTATTCAATGAAGAGACTGGGAATTTGACCCGTGTGATTACATCCAACGATGAGACTGGGAAGTTCACCCAAGTGTGATTCTATCCAATAATAAGACTGGGAACTCTACACCAATGTGATTATATCCCATAATGAGACAGGGAACTTCACTTCACTGGACATGTATCCAATAATGAGACTGGGAACTTCACCCCAGTGTGCATATACCCAATGATGAGACTAGGAACTTGACCTGAGTGTGCACATATTCAATAATGAGACTAGGAACTTGATCTGAGTGTGCATATATCCAATACAGAGACAGTGCACTTGACCCAAGTGTGCATACATCCAGTAATGAGACAGGGAACTTCACTCAGTATGCATATATCCAATAATGAGACTAGGAACTTGATCCGAATGTCCAAATATCCAATAATGAGACAGGGTACATCACCCCACTGGACATATATCCAATAATAAGAAGGGGAAATTCACCCAGTGCGCATATATTCAACAATGAGACAAAGAACTTGACCCCAGTCTGATTATCTCCAATGAGGATGCGGGGATATTGACCCCAGTGTGATTATATCCAATGATCAGACTGGAATTTGAACCTAGTGTGATGAAATCCAATAATAAGACTGGGAACTACACCCCATTGTGATTACATCCAATAATAAGACTGGAAACTACACCCCAATGTAATTGTATCCAATAATGAGACAGGGAACTTCACCCCACTGGACAAATATCCAATAATGAGACCGGGAACTGCACCCAGTGTGCATATACCCAATGATGAGACAGGGAACTTGACCCCAGTGTTCACATATCCCATAATGAGACTAGAAACTTGAAGCTAGTGTGCATATATCCAATAATGAAACTGGGAACTTCACCAAGTGTGCATATATCCAACAATGAGACTAGGAACTTGACCCGAGTGTACATAAATCCAATAATGAGACGGGTAAATTCACCCCACTGGACATATATACAATAATGAGACTGGGAACTTCACCCAGTGTGCTTATGTCCAAAGATGAGACGGGGAACTTGAACCGAGTGTGCATATATCCAATAATGAGACAGGGAACATGACCCCGGTGTGCATATATCCCATAACGTGTTTAGAACCTTGATCCGAGTGTGCATATGTCAAATAATGAGACTGGGAACTTTACCCAGTGTGCAAATATCCAATGCTGAGACTAGAACTTGACCCAAGTGTGCATATATCCAACAATGAGAGTAGGAACTTGACCTGAGTGTACATAAATCCAATAATGAGACTGGGAACTTCACCCAGTGTGCATATATCCAATAATGAGACAGAGAACTTCAGCCTACTGAACATATAACCAATAACGAGACAGGGAACTTGACCCGAGTGTGCATATATCCGATGATGAGACAGGGAAACTGACCCGAATGTGAAATTTTCCAATAAAGAGACTAGGAACTTGACCTGAATGTGCATATATCCAAGGATAAGACTAGGAATATCACCCCAGTGTGCATATATCCAATGATGAGACCGGGAGCTTAACCCTGGTGTGCATCCATCCAATGATGAGACTGGGAACTTGACTGCAGTGTGCATATACAGTATTCATTGAAGAGACTGGGAATTTGACCCCAGTGTGATTACATCCAACGATGAGACTGAGAAGTTCACCCCAGTGTGATTTTATCCAATAATAAGACTCGGAACTATACACCAATGTGATTATATCCAATAATGAGACAGGGAACTTCACCCCACTGAACATATATCCAATGATGAGACTAGGAACTGGACCTGAGTGTGCACATATACAATAATGAGACTAAGAACTTGATCTGAGTGTGCATATATCCAATACAGAGACCGGGCACTTTGCCTGAGTGTACATATATCCTAGTAATGAGACAGGGAACTTCATTCAGTATGCATATATCCAATAATGAGACCTGGAACTTGACCTGAATGTTCAAATATCCAATAATGAGACAGGGAACATCACACCACTGGACATATATCCAATAATAAGACGGTGAAATTTACCCAGTGCGCATATATTCAACAATGAGACAGGGGAACTTGACCCCAGTCTGATTATCTCCAATGAAGATGCGGGGATATTGACCCCAGTGTGATTATATCCAATGACCAGACTGGGAACTTGAACCTAGTGTGATGAAATCCAATAATAAGACTGGGAACTACACCCCAATGTAATTATATCCAAAAATGAGATGGGAAACTTCACCCCAGTGGACATATATCCAATAATGAGACTGGGAACTTCACACAGTGTGCATATATCCAATGATGAGACTAGGAATTTCACCCCAGTGTGCACATATCCAATGATGAGACTGGTAGCTTAACCCCTGTGTGTATATATCCAATGATGAGACTGGGAACTTGACTGCAGTGTGCATATACAGTATTCAATGAGGAGACTGGGATTTTGACCCCAGTGTGATTACATCGAACGATGAGTCTGGGACGTTCACCCCAGCGTGATTATAATCAACAATAAGACTGGGAACTACACGCCAATGTGATCATATCCAATAATGAGACAGGGAACTTCAACCCACTGGACAAATATCCAATATTGAGACTGGGAACTTCACCCCAGTATGATATATATCCAATAACGAGACCGGGAACTACACCCAGTGTGCATATATCCAATGATGAGACAGGGAACTTGAACCGAGTGTGAATATATCCAATAATGAGTCTAGGAACTTGAACCAAGTGTACATATATCCAATAATGACACAGGGAACTTGACCCGAGTGTGCATATATCCAATGATAAGACAGGAATCTTCACCCGAGCATGCATATATCCAACAACGAGTCTAAGAACTTGACCCGGATGTTCAAATATCCAATAATAAGACAGGGAACTTGAACCGAGTGTGCATATAACCAACGATGAGACACGGAAATTCACCCGAGTGTGCATAATTCCAATAATTAGACAGGGAACTTCATCCAGTGTGCATATATCCAAGAATGAGATGAGGAACTTGACCAGAGTGTGCATATATCCAATAATGAGACTGGGAACTTCAGCCAGTGTGCATGTATCCAATGATGAGTCAGCAAACTTGACCCCAGTGTGATTTTATCCAATGAGGAACCGGGAACGTGACACCAGTGTGATTATATCCAATGATGAGACTGGGAACTTGAACCGAGTGTGAATATATCCAATAATGAGACAGGGAACTTGACCACAGTGTGCATGTATCCCATAATGAGACTAGAAACTTGACCCGAGTGTGCACATATCCAATGATGAGACCGGGAACTTGACTGCAGTGTGCATATACAGTATTCAACGAAGAGACTGGGAATTTGACCCCAGTGTGATTACATCCAACGATGAGAATGGGAAGTTCACCCAAGTGTGATTCTATTCAATAATAAGACTGGGAACTATACACCAATGTGATTATATCCAATAATGAGACAGGGAACTTTTCCCCACTGGACATGTATCCAATAATGAGACTGGGAACTTCACCCCAGTGTGCATATACCCAATGATGAGACCAGAAACTTGACCTGAGTGTGCATATATCCAATAATGAGGCAGGGAACTTCAGCCTGTGTGCATATATCCAATATAGAGACAGGGCACTTGGCCCGAGTGTGCATATATCCAGTAATGAGACAGGGAACTTCACTCAGTATGCATAAATCCAATAACGAGACCAGGAACTTGACCCGAAAGTTCAAATATCCAATAATGAGACAGGGTACATCACCCCACTGGACATATATCCAATAATGAGACTGGGAACTTCACACAGCGTGCATATATCCAATGATGAGACTAGGAAATTGACCTGAGTGTGCAAATATCCAATGATGAGAAAGGGAACTTCAGCATACTGGACATATATCCAATAATGAGACTGGAAACTTCACCCTGTGTGCATATGTCCAATGATGAGACAGGGATCTTGACCCGACTATGCCTATATCTAATAAAGAGTCAAGGAACTTGAAACAAATGTGCGTACATGCAATAATGAGGCTGGGAACTTCACCCAGTGTGCATACGTCCAATGATGAGACAGGGAACTTGACCCGAGTGTGCATATATCCAATAATGAGACAGGGGACATCACCCTATTGGACATATATCCAATATTGAGACTGAGAACTTCACCCCAGAGTGCATATATCCAATAATGAGAACGGGAACTGCACCCAGTGTGCATAGATCCAATGATGAGACAGGGAACCTGACCCCAGTGTGATTTTATCCAATGATGAGATTGGGAACATTGAAGCTTGTGTAATTATATCCATTAATAAGGCTGGGAACTACACAGCAATGTGATTATATCCAAGAATAAGACATTGAACTTCACCACACTGGACATATATCCAATAATGAGAATAGGAACTTCACCCCAGTGTGCATATATCCACTAATGAGACCGGGAACTACACCCAGTGTGCATATATCCAATAATGATACCTTGATCTTCACCCCATTGTGCATATATCCAGTAATGAGACTGGGAACTACACCCAGTGTGCATATATCCAATAATGATACCGTGATCTTCACCCAGTGCGCATATATCCAATGATCAGACGGGGAACTTGACCCGACTGAGCATGTACTCAATAATCAGACTAGGAACTTGACCCCGAGTGTGCATTTATCCAATAATTAGACTGGGAACTTCACCTAGTGTGCATGTATCCAATGATGACACTAGGAACTTGGTCCAAGTGTGAATATAACCAATTGTGAGACTAGGAACTTGACCCGAACGTGCATTTATCCAATAATGAGACCGGGTACTGCACCCCAATGGACATATATCCAGTAATGAGACTGGAAATTTCACCCAGTGTGCATATATGCAAT
Organism: Mobula birostris; assembly: GCF_030028105.1. NCBI lineage: Eukaryota > Metazoa > Chordata > Chondrichthyes > Myliobatiformes > Myliobatidae > Mobula > Mobula birostris. The sequence goes on along the minus strand of NC_092376.1, from coordinate 189,781,834 downwards.
GACGAGGCATTGAACTTGACCCGAGTGTGCATATATCCAAAAATGAGACTGGGAAATTGACCCCAGTGTACATATATCCAATCATGAGACTAGGAACTTGACCTGAGTGTGCAGATACCCAATAATGATACCAGGAACTTCACCCTACTGGACAGAAATCCAATAATGAGACTGGGATCCTCACCCAGTGTGCATATATATAATGATGAGACAGGGAACGTGACCTGAGCATGCATAAATCCAATAATAAGACAGGGAACTTGACACGAGTGTGCATATATCCAATAATGAGACAGGGAAATTCACCCCGTGTGCATATGTCCAATGATGATACTAGGACCTTGACCCAAGTGTACATATATCCAATAATGAGACAAGGAACTTGCCCTGAGCGTGCGTATATCCAATAATGAGACCAGGAACTTCACCCCAAGTGACATATATCCAATAATGAGACTGGGAACTTCACCCAGTGTGCATATATCCAATAATAAGACAGGGAGGTTGATCCGAGTGTGCATATATCCAATAATGAGGCAGGGAACTTCAAACAGTGTGCATTTATGCAATAATTGGACTACGAACTTGACCTGAGTGTGCATATATACAATGATGAGACAGGGAACTTGACCCCAGTGTGATTATATCCAATGAAGAGACAGGGAACCTGACCCCATTCAGGGAACCTGACCCCATTTTGATTATATCCAATGCTGAGACTGGGAACATTGAACCTAGTCTGATAATATCCATTAATAAGACTGGAAACTACACACCAATGTAATTATATCCAATAATTACACAGGGAACTTCACCCCACTGGACATATATCCAATAATGAGACCGGGAACTTCTCCCAGTGTGCATATATCCAATGATGAGACGAGGAAATTGACCGGAGTGTGTATATATCCAATAACCAGACAGGGAATTTGACCGTATTGTGCAAAAATCCAATAATGAGACCTGTAACTTTACCCTAGTGTAATTTCTGTCCAATGATGAGACCGAGTACTTGAACCCAGTGTGCATATTACCCATGACGAGACTGGGAGCATGATCCCACTGTGCATATATCCAATAGTTAGACAAGGAACTTGACCCTAACGTGCGTATATCCAATAATGAGACTGGAAACTTCACCCTGTGTGCATATATCCAATGATAAGACAGGGATCTTGACCCGAGTGTGCTTATATCCAATAAGGAGTCAAAGAACTTGAAACAAACGTGCATACATGCAATAATGAGACTGGGAACTTCACCCAGTGTGCATACATCCAATGATGAGACAGGGAACTTGACCCGAGTGTGCATATATCCAATAATGAGACAGGGAACTACAGCCTGTGTGCATATATCCAATGAAGAGACAGGGAACTTGACCCGAGTGTGCATATATCCAATAATGAGGCAGGGGACTTCAGCCTGTGTGCGTAGATCCAATGATGAGACAGGGAAACTGACCCCAGTGTGATTTTATCCAATGATGAGACTGGGAACATTGAACCTTGTGTGATTATATCCATTAATAAGACTGGGAACTACATAGCAATGTGATTATATCCAATAATAAGACATTGAACTTCACCACACTGGACATATATCCAATAATGAGAATAGGAACTTCACCCCAGTGTGCATATATCCAGTAATGAGACTGGGAACTACACCCAGTGTGCATATATCCAATAATGATACCTTGATCTTCACCCCAGTGTGCATTTATCCAATAATGAGACCAGGTACTGCACCCCAATGGACACATATCCAGTAATGAGACTGGAAATTTCACCCAGTGTGCATATATGCAATGACGAGACATTGAACTTGACCCGAGTGTGCATATATCCAAAAATGAGACTGGGAACTTGACCTGAGTGTGCATATACCCAATAATGATACCAGGAACTTCACCCTACTGGACTGAAATCCAATAATGAGACCGGGAACTACACCCAGTGTGCATATATCCAATGATCAGACGGGGAACTTGACCCGAATGGGCATGTACTCAATACTGAGACTAGGAACCTGACCCCGAGTGTGCATATATCCAATAATTAGACTGGGAACTTCACCCAGTGTGCATGTATCCAATGATGAGACTGAATACTTGAACCCACTGTGCATATTACCCATGATGAGACTGGGAGCATGACCCCACTGTGCATATATCCAATAGTTAGACAAGGAACTTGACCCTAACGTGCGTATATCCAATAATGAGACTGGGAAGTTCACCCAGTGTACATACGTCCAATGATGAGACAGGGAACTTGACCCAAGTGTTCATACATCCAATAATGAAACTAGGAACTTGACCTGAGTATGCATATATCCAATAATGAGACTAGTATCTTGACCTGACTGTGCATATATCCAGTAATTAGACCGGGAACTACACCCAGTGTGCATATATCCAATGATTAGATGCGGAACTTGACCTGAATGGGCATGTACTCAATAATCAGACTAGGACCTTGACCCAAGTGTGCATATATCCAATCATGAGACTAGGAACTTGACCTGAGTGTGCAGATACCCAATAATGATACCAGGAACTTCACCCTACTGGACAGAAATCCAATAATGAGACTGGGATCCTCACCCAGTGTGCATATATATAATGATGAGACAGGGAACGTGACCTGAGCATGCATAAATCCAATAATAAGACAGGGAACTTGACACGAGTGTGCATATATCCAATAATGAGACAGGGAAATTCACCCCGTGTGCATATGTCCAATGATGATACTAGGACCTTGACCCAAGTGTACATATATCCAATAATGAGACAAGGAACTTGCCCTGAGCGTGCGTATATCCAATAATGAGACCAGGAACTTCACCCCAAGTGACATATATCCAATAATGAGACTGGGAACTTCACCCAGTGTGCATATATCCAATAATAAGACAGGGAGGTTGATCCGAGTGTGCATATATCCAATAATGAGGCAGGGAACTTCAAACAGTGTGCATTTATGCAATAATTGGACTACGAACTTGACCTGAGTGTGCATATATACAATGATGAGACAGGGAACTTGACCCCAGTGTGATTATATCCAATGAAGAGACAGGGAACCTGACCCCATTCAGGGAACCTGACCCCATTTTGATTATATCCAATGCTGAGACTGGGAACATTGAACCTAGTCTGATAATATCCATTAATAAGACTGGAAACTACACACCAATGTAATTATATCCAATAATTACACAGGGAACTTCACCCCACTGGACATATATCCAATAATGAGACCGGGAACTTCTCCCAGTGTGCATATATCCAATGATGAGACGAGGAAATTGACCGGAGTGTGTATATATCCAATAACCAGACAGGGAATTTGACCGTATTGTGCAAAAATCCAATAATGAGACCTGTAACTTTACCCTAGTGTAATTTCTGTCCAATGATGAGACCGAGTACTTGAACCCAGTGTGCATATTACCCATGACGAGACTGGGAGCATGATCCCACTGTGCATATATCCAATAGTTAGACAAGGAACTTGACCCTAACGTGCGTATATCCAATAATGAGACTGGAAACTTCACCCTGTGTGCATATATCCAATGATAAGACAGGGATCTTGACCCGAGTGTGCTTATATCCAATAAGGAGTCAAAGAACTTGAAACAAACGTGCATACATGCAATAATGAGACTGGGAACTTCACCCAGTGTGCATACATCCAATGATGAGACAGGGAACTTGACCCGAGTGTGCATATATCCAATAATGAGACAGGGAAGTTCACCCAGTGTACATACGTCCAATGATGAGACAGGGAACTTGACCCAAGTGTTCATACATCCAATAATGAAACTAGGAACTTGACCTGAGTATGCATATATCCAATAATGAGACTAGTATCTTGACCTGACTGTGCATATATCCAGTAATTAGACCGGGAACTACACCCAGTGTGCATATATCCAATGATTAGATGGGGAACTTGACCTGAATGGGCATGTACTCAATAATCAGACTAGGACCTTGACCCAAGTGTGCATATATCCGATAATGAGACTAGGAACTTGCCCCAAGCGTGTATATACCCGATAATGAGACCGGGAACTTCACCCAGTGTGCATATATCCAATAATAAGACAGGGAGATTGACCCGAGTGTGCATATATCCAATAATGAGGCAGGGAACTTCAAACAGTGTGCATATATTCAATAATCGGACTATGAACTTGACCCGAGTGTGCATATATCCAATGATGAGACAGGGAACTTGACCCCAGTGTGATTATATAGAATGAAGAGACAGGGAACCTGACCCCATTCAGGGAACGTGACCCCAGTGTGATTATTCCCATTAATAAGACTGGGAACTACACAGCAATGTGATCATATCCAATAATAAGACATTGAACTTCACCAAACTGGACAGAAATCCAATAATGAGACTCGGATCCTCACCCAGTTTGCTTATATCCAATGATGAAACAGGGAACGTGACCCGAGCATGCATATATCCAATAATAAGACAGGGAACTTGACACGAGTGTGCATATATCTAATAATGAGACAGGGAAATTCACCCCGTTTGCATATATCTAATGATGAGACTAGGAGCTTGACCCAAGTGTACATATATCCAGTAATGAAACTAGGAACTTGACCTGAGTGTGCATATACCCAATAATGATACAAGGAACTTCACCCTACTGGACAGAAATCCAATAATGAGACTCGGATCTTCACCGAGTGTGCATATATCCAATGATGAGACAGGGAACGTGACCTAAGCGTGCATATATACAATAATGAGACAGGGAAATTCACCCCGTGTGCATCTATCCAATGATGAGACTAGGACCATGACCCAAGTGTACATGTATCCAATAATGAGACTAGGAACTTGCCCCGAGCGTGTGTATATCCAGTAATGAGACCGGGAACTTCATTCCACGTGACATATACCCAATAATGAGACTGAGAACTTCATCCAGTGTGCATATATCCAATAATAAGACAAAGAGATTGACCTGAGTGTGCATATATCCAATGATGAGACAGGGAACTTCACCATACTGGACATAAATCCAATAATGAGACTAGAAAATTCACCCCAGAATGCATATGTCCAAAAATGAGAACGGGAACTGCACCCAGTGTGCATAGATCCAATGATGAGACAGGGAACCTGACCCCAGTGTGATTTTATCCAATGATGAGACTGGGAACATTGAAGCTTGTGTAATTATATCCATTAATCAGGCTGGGAACTACACAGCAATGTGATTATATCCAATAACAAGACATTGAAATGCACCACACTGGACATATATCTAATAATGAGAATAGGAACTTCACCCCAGTGTGCATATATCCAGTAATGAGACCGGGAACTACACCCAGTGTGCATATATCCAATAATGAGACTAGGAACTTGACCTGAATGTGCATACATCCAATAATGATACCAGGAACTTCATCCTACTGGACTGAAATCCAATAATGAGACCGGGAACTACACCCAGTGTGCATATATCCAATAACGATACCGTGATCTTCACCCAGTGTGCATATATCCAATGTTCAGTCAAGGAACTTGACCCGAATGGGCACGTACTCAATACTGAGACTAGGAACTTGACCCCGAGTGTGCATATATCCAATAACTAGACTGAGAACTTCACCCTGTGTACATGTATCCAATGATGAGACTAGGAACTTGACCCAAGTGTGAATATAACCAATTGTGAGACTAGGAACTTGACCCAAGCATACATTTATCCAATAATGAGACTGGTTACTGCACCCCAATGGACATATATCCAGTAATGAGACTGGAAATTTCACCCAGTGTGCATATATGCAATGACGAGGCATTGAACTTGACCCGAGTGTGCATATATCTAAAAATGAGACTGGGATATTGATCCCAGTGTACATATATCCAATAATGAGACTAGGAACTTGAGCTGAGTGTGCCTATACCCAATAATGATACAAGGAACTTCACCCTACTGGACAGAAATCCAATAATGAGACTGGGATCCTCACCCAGTTTGCATATGTCCAATGATAGGACAGGGAACTTGACCCGAGTGTGCATATATCCAATAATGAGGCAGGGAACTTCAGCCTGTGTGCATATATCCAATAATTAGACTAGGAACTTGACCTGAGTGTGCATATATTCAATAATAAGACAGGGAACTTCACCCTACTGGACATATATCCAATAATGAGACTGAAAACTTCAATCCAGAGTGCATATATCCAATAACGAGAACGGGAACTGCACCCAGTGTGCATAGATCCAATGATGAGACAGGGAACCTGACCCCAGTTTGATTATACCCAATGATGAGACTGGGAATATTGAACCTTGTGTAATTATATCCATTAATAAGACTGGGAACTACACAGCAATGTGATTATATCCAATAGTAAGACATTGAACTAAACCACACTGGACATATATCCAATAATGAGAATAGGAACTTCACCCCAGTGTGCATATATCCACTAATGAGACCGGGAACTACACCCAGTGTGCATATATCCAATAATGATACCTTGATCTTCACCCCAGTGTGCATTTATCCAATAATGAGACCGGGTACTGCACCCCAATGGACACATATCCAGTAATGAGACTGGAAATTTCACCCAGTGTGCATATATGCAATGACGAGACATTGAACTTGACCCGAGTGTGCATATATCCAAAAATGAGACTGGGAAATTGACCCGAGTGTACATATATCCAATAATGAGACTAGGAACTTGAGCTGAGTGTGCATATACCCAATAATGATACAAGGAACTTCACCCTACTGGACAGAAATCCAATAATGAGACTGGGATCCTCACCCAGTTTGCATATGTCCAATGATAGGACAGGGAACTTGACCCGAGTGTGCATATATCCAATAATGAGGCAGGGAACTTCAGCCTGTGTGCATATATCCAATAATTAGACTAGGAACTTGACCTGAGTGTGCATATATTCAATAATAAGACAGGGAACTTCACCCTACTGGACATATATCCAATAATGAGACTGAAAACTTCAATCCAGAGTGCATATATCCAATAACGAGAACGGGAACTGCACCCAGTGTGCATAGATCCAATGATGAGACAGGGAACCTGACCCCAGTTTGATTATACCCAATGATGAGACTGGGAATATTGAACCTTGTGTAATTATATCCATTAATAAGACTGGGAACTACACAGCAATGTGATTATATCCAATAATAAGACATTGAACTAAACCACACTGGACATATATCCAATAATGAGAATAGGAACTTCACCCCAGTGTGCATATATCCACTAATGAGACCGGGAACTACACCCAGTGTGCATATATCCAATAATGATACCTTGATCTTCACCCCAGTGTGCATTTATCCAATAATGAGACCGGGTACTGCACCCCAATGGACACATATCCAGTAATGAGACTGGAAATTTCACCCAGTGTGCATATATGCAATGACGAGACATTGAACTTGACCCGAGTGTGCATATATTCAAAAATGAGACTGGGAAATTGACCCGAGTGTACATATATCCAATAATGAGACTAGGAACTTGAGCTGAGTGTGCATATACCCAATAATGATACAAGGAACTTCACCCTACTGGACAGAAATCCAATAATGAGACTGGGATCCTCACCCAGTGTGCATATATCCAATGATGAGACAGGGAACGTGACCCGTGCGTGCATATATCCAATAATAAGACAGGGAACTTGATACGAGTGTGCATATATCCAATAATAAGACAGGGAACTTCACCCCGTGTACATATATCCAATGATGAGACTAGGAACTTGCCCCGAGCGTGCGTATACCCAATAATGAGACCGGGAACTTCACCTCAATTGACATATATCCAATAAAGAGACTGGGAACTTCACCCAGTGTGCATATATCCAATCATGAGACAAGGAGATTGACCCAAGTGTGCATATATCCAATAATGAGGCAGGGAACTTCAAACAGTGTGCATATATCCAATAATTGGACTACGAACTTGACCTGAGTGTGCATATATCCAATGATGGGACAGGGAACTTGACCCCAGTTTGATTATATCCAATGAAGAGACAGGGAACCTGACCCCATTCAGGGAACCTGGCCCCATTGTGATTATATCTAATGATGAGAGTGGGAACATAGAACCTAGTCTGATTATATCCATTAATAAGACTGGGAACTACACAGCAATGTGATTATATCCAATAATTATGCAGGGAACTTCACCCCACTGGACATATATCCAATAATGAGACTGGGAACTTCACCCCAGTGTGCATATATCCAATGATGAGACCAGTATCTTGACCCAGTGTGCATATATCAAATGATCAGACGGGGAACTTGAGCCGAGTGTGCATATATTCAATAATGAGACTAGGAACTTGACCCGACTGTGCATATATTCAATAATGAGACAGCGAACTTCACCCAGTGTGCATATATCCAATGAGGAGACTAGGAACTTGATCCAAGTGTGCATATAACCAATAATGAGACTAGGAACTTGACCTGAGCGTACATTTATCCAATAATGAGATCGGGTACTGCACCACAATGGACATATATCCAGTAATGAGACTGGGAATTTCACCCAGTGTGCATTTATACAATGATGAGACGCTGAACGTGACCCGAGTGTGCATATATCCAATAATGAGATGTGGAACTTCACACAGTGAGCATACATCAAATGATGAGTCAGGGAACTTGATCCCAGTGTGCATATATCCAATAATGAGACTAGGAGCTTGACCTGAGAGTTTACATATCAAATAATGAGTCAGGGAACTTCACCCTAGTGGACATATATCCAATAATGAGACTGGGATCTTCAACCAGTGCGCATATATCCAATGATGAGACAGGGAACGTGACCCGAGTCTGCATATATCCAATAATGAGACTAGGAACTTGACGAGATTGTGCATATATCCAATAATGAGACAGGGATCTTCACCCTACTGGACATATATCCAATAATGAGACAGGGAACTGCATCCAGTGTGTATATATTCAATGATGAGACTGGTAACTTGACCCCAGTGTGATTATATCCATTGAAGATACAGGGAACTTGACATCAGTGTGATTATATCCGATAATAAGACTGTGAACTACACCACAGTGTGATTATATCCAATAATGAGAATGGGAACTACATCCCTGTGGGATTGTATCCAATATTGAGACAGGGAACTTCACCCCGCTGGACATATATCCAATAATGAGACTGGGAACTTCCCCCAGTGTGCATATATCCAATGATGAGACTGGGAGCATGACCCCACTGTGCATATATCCAATAATTAGACAAGGAACTTGACCCAAACGTGCGTACGTCCAATAATCAGACTGGGTACTTCACCCAGTGTGCATATGTCCAATGATGAGACAGGGAACTTGACCCGAGTGTGCTTATATCCAATAGTGAGGCAGGGAACTCCACCCAGTGTGCATATATCCAATAATGAGACTAGGAACTTGACCTGAGTGTGCATATATCCAACAATGAGACCAGGAACTTGACCCGAATGTGCATATATCCAATAATGAGACAAGGAGCTTAACCCATGTGTGCATGTATGCATATATCCAATAATGAGACAGGGAACTTCACCCAGTGTGCAGATATCCAATAATGAGACTAGGATCTTGACATGACTGTACATATCTCCAATAATAAGACAAGGAACTTCACCCTATAGGACATATATCCAATAATGAGACAGGGATCTTCACCCAGTGTGCGTATATCTAATCAACAGACAGGGAACTTGACCCGAGTGTGCATATACTCAATAACGAGACTAGGAACTTGAACCCGAGTGTGCATATATCCAATAATTAGACTGGGAACTTCACCCAGTGTGCATGTATCCAATGATGAAACAAGGAACTTGACCCAAGTATGAATATAACCAATAGTGAGACTAGGAACTTGACCCGAGCGTGCATTTATCCAATAATGAGACCGGGAACTGCACCCCAATGGACATATATCCAGTAATGAGACTAGGAATTTCACCCAGTGTGCATATATGCAATGATGAGACAGTGAACTTGACCTGAGTGCGCATTCTTCCCATAATGAGACTGGGAAATTGAACCGAGTGTACATATATTCAATAACGAGACTAGGAACTTGACCTGAGAGTGCATATACCCAATAATGATACAAGGAACTTCACCCTACTGGACTACAATAATGAGACTGAGATCCTCACCCAGTGTGCATATAACCAATGATGAGACAGGGAACGTGACCCGAGCCTGCATATATATAATAATGAGACAGAGAACTTGACACCAGTGTGCATATATCCAATAATGAGACAGGAAACTTCACACCGTGTGCATATGTCCAATGATGAGACTAGGACCTTGACCCAAGTGTGCATATATCCAATAATGAGAATGGAAACTTCACCCAGTGTGCATATATTCAATGATGAGACAGGGAACTTGACCCCAGTGTGATTATATCCAATGAAGAGACACGGCACCTGACCCCACTGTGATTATATCCAATGATGAGACTGGGAACATTGAACCTGGTCTGATTATATCCATTAGTAAGACTGGGAACTACACACCAATGTGATTATATCCAATAATTAGACAGAGAACTTCACCCCACTGTACATATACCCAACAATGGGACTGGGAACTTCACCCCAGTGTGCATATATCCAATAGTGAGAGCGGGATCTTCACCCAGTGTGCATATATCCAAAGATCAGACGGGGAACTTGACCCGAGTGTGCATATATCCAATAATGAGACTAGGAACTTGACCTGAGAGTGCATATATCAAATAATGAGACAGGGAACTTCACCTTACTGGACATATATCCAATAATGAGACTGGAATCTTCACCCAGTGCGAATATATCCAATGAGGAGACAGGGAACTTCAAACAGTGTGCATATATCCAATAATGAGACAGGGAACTTCACCCAGTTTGCATATATCCAATAATGAGACTAAGATCTTGACGAGATTGTGCATATATCTAATAATGAGACAGGGAACTTCACCCAGTGTGCATATATTCAATGATGAGACTGGGAACTTGACCCCAGTGTGATTATATCCATTGAAGATACAGGGAACTTGACACCAGTGTGATTATATCCAATAATAAGACTTTGAAGTGCACCACAGTGTGATTATATCCAATAATAAGACTGGGAACTACACCCCTGTGTGATTATATCCAATGATGAGAATGGGAAGTACAAACCTGCCTGCCAGAATGCTGGTACCCCGCTTATTAAGGTGCAACCTGTCCCTTTTGTACAATTCATCCTTACCCCGAAACATACCCCAGTGGTCCAAGAATGTAAATCCTTGCTTCCTGCATCAGTTCCTCAGCCACACATTCAGATCCATCATCTCCCTGTTCTTGACCACTCCAGCATGAGGAACTGGAAGCAAACCAGAGATAACCACCCTGGAAGTCCTGCTTTTCAGCCTTCTTCCAAGTTCTCTGAAGTCACGCTGTAGAATGTCTTTCCTCTTCTTCCCCACGTCATTTCTCTGTCACCTTCTCTATCACCTGCCTATCCTCCCTCACACACTGTTGGCAAGCTTTCTCTATTTGTGAGCCAACCTCCCCTTCCCCAGTCTCTTTAATTCAGTTCCCAGCCCGCTTCTTCCTCTTTGGGATGCATATATCCTGCATCTTCCAAATTGCTTCCAGAAATTCCAACTGTTTATTTACCTATCACAGGTAGATAGGGTCATAAAGAAATCTTTTAGCACATTGGCCTTTATGAATCAATATGTTTCGTAGAGAAAATACACATCAAAGTTGCTGGTAAACGCAGCAGGCCAGGCAGCATCTCTAGGAAGAGGTACTGTTGACGTTTCAGGCCGAGACCCTTCGTCAGTCCTGAAGGGTCTCGGCCTGAAACGTCGACTGTACCTCTTCCTAGAGATGCTGCGTGGTCTGCTGCATTCACCAGCAACTTTGATGTGTGTTGCTTGAATTTCCAGCATCTGCAGAATTCCTGTTGCTTCGTACACGAGATGGGATGTTATGTTGAATTGTATATGATGTTGATGAAGCCTAATTTGGAGTATTGTGTTCAGTTTTGGTCACTTACCAACAGAAAAGATGTTAATAAGTTTGAAAGAGTACGGATAAAATTTACAAAGATGTTGCTGGGTCTGGAAGACCTGAGTTATAAGGAAAGTTTGAATAGGTTAGGTTCATATTCTTCAGAACAAGAAGATTAAGAGAAGGTTTGCCATACAAAATTATGAGGGGTATAGATAGCTTAAATGCAAGCAGGCTTTTTTCCCCCCACAGAGGTTTCATGGGACTACAACCAGAGGTCATGGCTTAGAAGGTGAGAAGTTTAAGGGGAGCAGCAGGGGAAACTTCTTCACTCTGGGGGTTATGAGAGTGTGGAATGAGCTGCCAGAACAAGTGGTGCATGAAAGCTGAATTTCAACACTTAAGAGGTTTGGATAGGTAGATATTTTATGTTTGTAAGGGTATGGAGGGTTAAATTCCCAGTGCAGGTCGATGGGAGTAAGCAGCTTAAATAGTTTTGACATGGATTAGATGGTCCAAACGTCCTGTTTCTATGCTGTACTTTTCTATGACTCGATGACTCATAGGTGTCATGCCATCATTCCTTCTAGTATTCTTTTCCAATCAAATTTAGCCAACTCCTCTCTCATGCCTCTAAATCCCTTTACTTCACTGTAATACTGATACATCTGATTTTACCTTATCCTTCTCAAATTGTTGGCATGATTGTCTCCCGTGGGTCCTGATAGGGCTCAGAACTTCTCCAAAAGTGGACTTGCAGTTATCTGCGGCTGAATTGGTTTGTGGACAGCCGTTATGGTCTTTTTACCTTTACAGTTCCTTAATTCTACCCACAAAGATTCTCCATCTTCCAGTCCTATGCCACCTCTTTCTAATGATTAGATTTCATTTTTTACCAACAGAGCCACCCCACCCTCTCTTCTTACCCGCCTCTTTTGATACAATGTGCATCATTAGATGTTAAGCTCCCAACTATGGTCTTCTTTAAGCCATGACTCAGTGATGCCCACACCATTCTACCTTCCAATCTCTCTGTACTACAAGTTCATCTTCCTTATTCCGTATACCACATGTATTCAAATACAACACCTCCAATCATTCTTTTCGACTTTGTTCGCATGTTACACTTCAACTCATTTCTCTGACAGCAATTTTTCCTTATCATTGGCTTGCCCTTCCTCACAGTCTCATTACACAGTGCATCTACTTGTGTACCAACTCCCCTATTCTCAGCCCTATCACTCTGGTTCCCATTCCCCTGCTGAATTGAATTAAACCCTTACTAACAGTTCTAGCAAATTTGCCCGCAAGTATATTGGCCATCCTCAAGTTCAGTTGTAACCCATCTTATATGTAGATGTCATACCTTACCCAGAAGAGATCCCAAAGATGCAGAAACCTGAAACCGTACCCCCTGCACCAAATCCTCAGCCATACAGTGATCTGCCAAATCATTCTATTCTTACCCTCACTGGCATGTGGCATTGGTCTTCGGAGACAGGAAGGCAGAACACAGAGCCTTGGTCTTGGGAGACAGGAACGCAGAACACAGAGCCGGGACTCCTCCTTGGGAACAGAACTTGGGGCCAGGGCTCTACACAGAGTCAGGATCCCTCCTGGGGAGCAGGACGTAGGGCCAGGACTCGTACACAGAACACTGAACACGGCGAGACAGTTCTGAACACAAGGTAACGGCAAATGGCCAGACCTACCTAGCGAAGGCGTGGACACAGAGACAGTTCCAAACAACGATAGACAGTTCCTTATCTAGACACAGCATGAGTCTGGTCTTGCTCTGGCAGTAGAATTTGACAGCAATACAGGGAAGGTTGCAGGAGGAAGGTGAAGGGAAGGGAACAGTCCAGCAAATGAAGCTGAACCCAATAGCTATTTATGTAGCCAGCTCAAAATCAGAATCATGCGCTTCAATTAAGGCACACAACAGGACAAGGGAAAACCGGAAAACCTGGAGTACAGCTTGATGGACCGGACCGTGAACCGGAATGCGGACTTAACCGACCGGACCATGACATCACCAAGTCTTATACACTTCAACATAGCATCTCATCTTCTGTACTCAATACATTAATTATTGAGGGCCAATGCGTCAAAAGCTTTCTTTATGATCCTATTTACCTGTGATGCTGCTTTCAATGCCCTATTGTTCATTGTGTAAGACCTATCCTGGTAGGTCCTACCAAAGTGTAAAATCTCGCACTTGTCTGCATTGAATTCCATCTGCCAATTTCCAGCTGATCCGGCTCCCTCTGGAGGCCATGATAGCCTTCCTGACTGTTCACTACATCCCCAATCTTGGTGTCAGCCACAAATTTGCTGATCCAGTTCACCACAATATCATCATTATCATCACCACAAGATCATTGATATAGATGACATACAACAAAAGACCAAGCGCTGATCCCTGCGCCATACCCATAGTCACAGGCCTCCAGTCAGAGAGGCAACCCTCTACTAGCACTCTCTGGCTTTTCCCACAAAGCCAATTTACTATCTCATCTTCAATGCCGAAGGACTGAACTTTCCTAACAAGCCTCCCATATGGGACCTTGTCAAATGCCTTACTAAAGTCCATGTAGACAACATCCATTCCCTTGCCTTCATCCACTTTCTTGGTAACTTCCTCCAAAATTCCTACAAGATTGGTTAGTCATGACCTTTCAAGCACGAAGCCATGGTGACTAACCTTAATCAGTCCATGTCTATCTAAATACTGATATATCTGGTCCCAGAGAATACCTTCCAATAACTTTGCCACAACTGATGTCAGAGTCACCGGCCTATCATTTCCTGGTTTCTGTCTGAAGTCTTTTTTAAACAGCAGAACAACTGTGGCTATCCTCCAATCCTCTGGTACCTCTTCTGTCGTGAAGAATAATTTAAATATCTCTGCTGGGGTGTGGACAATTTCAGCACTTGCCTTTCAGAGGGTCCAGAAAAACACCTTGTCAAGCCCTGGTGATGTATCCACCCTGATTAGCCTCAGTATGATGCAAAGTATGAACACTGCTAATTGTGTGCATGGACTATTTCTTGTTAAGCATAAAATAATCACTGATGTGATCTAACTTGAGTTAAAATGTTTGTATAGAAATATAGAAAGAAACATAGAAAACCTACAGCACAATAGAGGCCCTTCAGCCCACAATGCTGTGCCGAACATGTCCTTATTTTACTAATTACCTCGGGTTACCCATAGCCCTCTGTTTTTCTAGGTATGAGTGACATGCAGTTGAGAAATGGGCACGAATAGATTCATTTCCCAGGGCCCTTATTCTTGTAATAAATGTTAAAATCCTCTGTGCTTGCTTGATAACATGCTGTATCTGCAGGCTTGCTTTCTGTGATTGTTCTATGAAGACACTCTGATCCAACTCCAACGGAACTCCAACATTTAATAATCACGCACCATTTTAAAAATATTCTGATTTTCGATTCTTTCAATGAGCATATTTGTATTTTAATTGCAATTAAAATCAAAAAGTGAGGATTTGTCGAGACTGGGGGGATGAATATAATTAATATTTGACTTCCAGTTATCCTCAACTCACTTGGAAATAAACCTGAAATACTGTTCAACTCTTCCACTGAAGGAAATAAATCTTTTTAATAGACAATCTTCTACTGTTTTCAAAACCTCCTTAAGTTTAGGTACTAGAGAGGCAACTCAGAGATTTCAGGCCTTAATCATACCATGGCAAGATGTGAAACTGAATTCAATAAGTATAGTAATTGATGGGCTGGCACAGTAAATCAAAGTTTCAAAGTACATTTATTGTGTACAAATTATACACCTTGAAATTTGTTTGCTTAAAATGACATAAAAGCTACCTGTTACTGTGAACCTAATTGCAACGTCATCTCTAATTAGTCTGGTTCTGAAGTGACTCTAGTTGCATGCAATGAGGTCAACCAGCTTCTGACGAAGGGTCTCGGCCTGATACGTCGACTGTACCTCTTCCTATAGATGCTGCCTGGCCTGCTGCGTTCACCAGGAACTTTGATGTGTGTTGCTTGAATTTCCAGCATCTGCAGAATTCTTCATGTCAACCAGCTTCTCTCAACTTCACTTGTCCCATTACTTCACTGTTCCCACAACATATGGACACACTTTCAGGGACTCTTTGTTTCATGTTCTCAATATTTATTGTTTATTTATTTTCTATTATTATTTCATTTATTTCTTTTGTATTTGCACAGTAGGTTGACTTTTGCCCACTGGTTGTCCACCCTGTCTATGTGATCTTTCAATGATTCTTTTATGGTTATTAGACTTACTTAGTATGCACACAAGAAAATGAATCTCAGGTTCATGGTGACATATATGTACTTTGATAATATAATTTAATTTGAACTTTGAATTTTAACTTCCCTCAGAGCCACTGGAAATAGGCAATAAATGTTTCCATAAAAGTTGACAAACAATAATCATCAATGCTGTTTCTCCTAAAATGTAAAGATTATTATTAGCTTACAACCAAAATGGACATTTCAAAATACTGTGTGCATCTTGTTAAAGTTTTGAGATTTAAACCTCTATATACTTTCCCATTTTTAAAGGAAAAATAGAAACCTGGTGGTCAAAAGAGAAAAAAACATGCAGTCAGTTGAATCTAAGAATTTGTAAAAATAATTTTTAAGTGCAAATGTCCAAAAGACATAAAGTAAGACCAACTATGAGCAAATTTCCTTATTTTAATGTGGAGTAGGAAAACTCTTAAATTTTCATTTTATTTGGGAGGGTTTTTACGATAATGAAAATACTAAGCAAACAGAGGCTACTGCTATCGCTATCAGTAGCCATTATTCTCCAGCTAATTTAGTCAGTTTCAATTTGCATGCTCCCTGCTTGTTCTGCTATGATTATGCTGCTCTTTCCCTTAAAGACAAACAAATAAATATCACAGAGAAGCTGAGACAAAAGTATATTAAAGGGAGAAAGCACCTAAAGTGCAAGTTATTATACAGTTTAGTGGTATAAATAATCAGCTGGAATGAGTTACCCAATCTCTATAGCAATGAAAGATAAGAAACAATGGGAAAAGATGTGGCTGGAGGTTACTTCAACTCTGCTATAGAAATGAATTTCAATGCTTAGTTCTAGTTTTGAGCTTGCTTCCATTCCTCTGTAAATACTTTACACCTGCTATGAACAGACAACAAAAAAAAACTTCAGATGTTATTAATCCCAAATTAATAACACATACCCTACCCAGAAAATTATGTACTTTATAACAAATAAGGAGCACTTTGTTGATATTTTGCATGCAGTTAAAATTAAAGTGTTTTATTTAACTAAAATGGGCAAAATATATTGTAACAACTTGCCCTGCCACCCAAGGAACCTGCTGGTAGCTCAGTTAGTCTCTGCACCTCTGACTCCCTCAATGGCTGAGCATGAAAATGCAGCAGATGGTGCAGCTCTAATCTAATAGATATGTGGCTGACTGTGAACAAGATGAATTTTGCTAATGTGCATTCATTGTTCTGTGTATTTTGGATAAGAAGTAAATTGAGGTAAGTTAGAATGAACCTATTAAAGGAAGTAACATTGAACCTGGAGTAAAGAGTTAAAGAATAGAACTTACAATTAGGATCAAAAGAGGGAACGTAGAACATAATAGGATGTCGTGCCAATCACCACATCAATCTAAGCTCAAGCTAACCCTTCCCTCCTGCATGGTCCTCCATTTTTCTATCATCCTTGTGCCCATTTAAGATTTTCTGAAATGCCCCTAATGTACTTACTGTGCCACCACCTCTGGCAAAGTGTCCCACTCACCCATCAGTCTCTCTGCAAAGAACACACCTCTGACACTCCCCAATCACTTTAAAATTTTGCCCCTTATATTCATTATTTCCAGCCTGGGAAAAGCCTCTGGGTATCAATTCTATCTGTCTGTAGATCGTTGAGTCGAACCAGTTTACAGGGAGATCAGGACCTTGGCAGAAGGTGCCACCTCGCACTGCAGGACTGTTTTGAAAGCACGGACTGGAGCATATTCAAAGAGATATGTCAGCAATAATGAGTATGGGGATCAATGACTGGCTGCATAGGAAAATGAGAATGTTACCGTGATTAAACACTACACTGCCAGGGTAAATCATAAAATGTGGCTGACTGCTGTGGGTCGTGCATTGCTTAGGGATCAGGACTCTGCCTTCAGATCAGGGCATAGGATGACTGTAAGGTCAGGAAAGGCCATGCTCTCCCATACCATCAGGAAGGTAAAGTATGTGTACTCACAGAAAATTCAGAGACAGCTCTGTGACATCAGGGACACGTGGCGCATGTGGCAAGGTATACAAACCAAAACAGATTACAAGTCCACCCTTCACATCAATGACAGAGCTGTCTCTCTTCCGGATAGGCAGAATTCCCCTTATGCACAATTTCAAGGAATAAATGAGAGAACATTGTGGAAACCACCCCTCCCTCCCCATACCCCCAAGGAACAGCACCTGTCTGACTGCAGCTGAGGCGAGGAGGATCCCAGCCAGAGTAAACCCACGTAAAGCTGTGGGGTCCAGACAACATACCTGCTTAGATGCTGCGGGACTATGTGACCCAGCTAACAGAGATTCATAATGTCTTAATATTTCTTCAAAACCTTTCACTCTTCCTGCAGGCTTCAAGGCAACCACCATCATTGCAGTGGCCAAGGGAGCATGGCAACTGGCCAAAGTGACTAAACAGTGATGAGGGTTATTGAGCAGCTGGTAATAGATTGTATAAAATCCCACCTTCCAGCTACATTGGATCCTTTCAAGTTTGCCTAGCACTCAAACCAGTTCACTGATGATGCCATAGCCTTGGGCCTGAACTCCATCCTGTCTCACAGAAAATAACACCTCTACTTCTGCTCGGCAGTTGACATGATCATACCTCAGAAGCTGCTGTCTGTCCTCACTGGGATTCAACACCCGTCTATGTAACTGGATCTTGAACCTCTTGATGGAAGAACCGCGGTCAGTCCGAGTTGGCAGCAACTTCTCAAGCTCCATCACGTGGAGAACTGGTGCCCCCCCAGGAATGCGTGCTCAGCCTGCTGGTACGCAAGACTGTACCTCCAGATCTAGCCTAAACCACATCAAGTTTGCCGATGATACTGCAGTGGCAAACCTTCACCATCTACATCTTTTCTTAGAATAGGGGCCCAAAGCTGCTCATAACACTCCAAGTGCTGTCTGATCAATGCCTTATGCAGCCTCAGCCTTATAAAACATCCCTGCTTTTATATTCTAGTCCTCTCAAAATGAATGCTAAGATTGCATTTACCTTCCTTACCACCAACTCAACCATGAATTAACCTTTAGAGAATCCTGCATGAAAGCTCCTAAATCCCATATGTCCCTGATTATTGAATTTTCTCCCCATTTAGAAAATAGTTTATGCCTATATTCCTTCTTCCAAAGTGTAGGAGCATACACTTCCCTACACTATATTCCATTTTCCACACCTTTGCTATTTCTCCCAATCTGTCTAAGTCCCTCTGCAAGCTCCATGCCTCTTCAACACTGTTGCCCCTCCACTGATCTTTGTATTGTCTGCAAACCTGGCCGCAAAGCCATTCACAAAATCATTGACAAAGGACATGAATAGAATCAGTCCCAACATAGACCCCTGTGAAACACAACTAGTCATTGGCAGCCAACCAGAAAAAGCCCCACTTATTCCCACTCTTTGCCTCCTGCCAGTCAGCCAATCTTCTATCCGTCTGAGTCTCTTTCATGTAATCATATGAACTCATATCACATTAAATGTGCCTTATGTGTGGCACCTTGTCAAAGGCTTCCAAAAATCTATGTATACAATATCCACTGACTCTCCTTTGTCTATCCTGCTTGTTATTTCCTCAAAGAATTCCAACAGATTTGTCAGTCAAGATTACCTGTTTAGGAAAATTTAGCCTACTTTATCATGTGCCTCCAAGTACCCTGAAACCTCATCCTTCCCAACATCTAACATCTTCCCAACCACTGAAATCAGGCTAATTGGCCTATAGTTTCTTTTTTTCAGCCACTCTTCCTTCTTTCTGTGCTTGGCATTTGTAATTTTCTAGTCCTCCAGAACCATTCCAGAATCTAGTGATTCTTGACAGGTCATGACTAGTACCTCCACAGTCTCTTCAGGTATGGCTTTCAGAATCATGTGGTGTAGTACATCTGGTTCCGGTGACTTATCTATCTTCAGACCTTTCAGATTACCAAGCACCTTCTCCTTAGTAATAGCAACTACATTCACTTCTGCCCTGTGACACTTTTGAATGTCCGGTATACTGCTAGAGACTTACACTGTGAAGACTGATGTAGTAACACACACAAAATGCTGGAGGAACTTTGCAGGCCAGGCAGCATCTAGGAAAAGATTAAACAATCAAAGTTTTGGGTCAAAACCCTTCTGCAGGACTGGAGAAAAAAAGCTGAGGATAAGATTTAAAAGATGCGGGGAGTGAAGAGAGAAACACAAGGCGATAGGTGAAACCTGAAGTGGGAGGATATGAAGTAGAGGGCTGGGAAGTAAATTGTTAAAAGAGGCACGTCACAATCGGGGGGCATAGGGAGACCCAAATGCAAGACACATCTTGTGAGGTTAATTAAATTTAATTTATTGTTCGATACCAAGAGAGCAAGGCAGGAGCAGGAATAGCGAACTGGACAAGGATTCAGGAATACAACTAGGCTGGGACAAGAGTCTGGGCCAGGACTCGGAATCGGCTCCCAGAACAAGAGGAGACATGAAGAGGCTAGGGTATGGACTCCGAGCCTGAGACTGTGTAAGGACCCAGTACCTGGGTCTTGCCTCGGGCTTGGACCCCAGTACCAGGCATGGACATGACATGGGCTAGGGAGAGGAGGAACATGGGAAAACAGAGCCTCGGTCTCGGGAGAGCAGGTACATGGAACCATGGACACATACACAGAACAGAAAGCCGGGACCCCTCCTTGAGTACGGGACATAGGGCCGGGACTCATGACACCCCCCCCCCGCGGGGCAACGGCAAGACGGTCTGACTTACCCCACGGAGGCAAGGATGAGACAAGACAAAACATGACCCCCTGCAGGGCAACGGCAAGATGGCCTGACTTACCCCACGGAGGCGAGGACAAGACAAGACCAACACGAAAGAACACCAGACAGTACATATCTAGCTCCAGCGATAGAACGTGACCGAAGTGCAGGCAAGGGCTGCAGACGAGGGCTAGAGGCGAGAGGGGCAGAGAAGGGATTCAGACGGGGGGTAGGACAGGAATCACAGACCACTAGGGCCAGTACTTGAATAGGAACTTGGATGCCCCCGGAGCCAGGACTTGACTTGGAGCCTCCAAGTAGTGGCGAGCTCTCGACTCGGCCCGGGAACAGTAGACAGCAGTTCTTGATTCCCTCTGGCGGGTTAACTGACGGACCCACCTTGATGAGGAAACTTTGCAGGCTCGCTTCGGTGAGGTAACTGGACAGGGTTGCTCCGGAGAGGAAAGGCGAATTACTGACACTCGCTTCAGGCGGAGACTAGGCTTGCTCCGGCTAGATGACATCGGCACACCAAACCTTTGGTGACTTTGCAGACGCTCTTGCGCTGAACGGCTGAAAGCCGGAGACTATAAACTACCGGTTCAGTCAAGAGTAAATTGCCTCCAATCACCAAAGGCGAGGGACACGGGAAAACAGGGAACCAATGGGAAACAAGGAGTCAATGGTCCGGATCATAACATAAACAAAGTAAATTTAAAGGCACCCCGATCCGGACCATGACAAGAGAGAGGCCATGGAAGAAAGAAAAGGGGGGAGGAGCACCAGAGGGAGGTGATGGGCGGGCAAGGAGATAATGTGAAAGAGGGAAAAGGGGATGGGAAATGGTGAAGGCGGGGTGGGTCATTACCGGAAATTTGAGTAATCATTGCTTATACCATCAGGTTGGAGGCTACCCAAATGGAATATGAGGTGTTGTTCCTCCAACCTAAGTGTGGCCTCATTATAACAGTGGAGGAGGCCATGGATAGACATATCAGAATGGGAATGGAAAGTGGAATTAAAATTGGTGTCCACTGGGAGATCTGGCTTTTTCTGACAGACGGAGAGTAGGTGCTCCGCGAAGTGGTCTCCCCATCTACATCAGGTCTCACCGATATAGAGGAGACTACGGAGACTATACCAGGAGGACCTGACACAGTATATGACGCCAACAGACTCACAGGTGAGGTGTCCTCCCGGTGTGGCCTCCTGTATATTGGTGAGACCCAACACAGAAGTTGAAGTTGAAGTTTATTACACAGTCAGATGGCAATACAGTCCAACTTGAACTTGCACCTGAACAGGAAGTGAAGTAAGCAAAACTTCTCACTTGATTAGCAGGATTATGGGTGGATCTAATTAAAATTAAATTTTGAAACTCTGCTGGCTAAATTGCTAATTATTGAAAGAGAAAACTTCCTTCTAAAGATTAACAGATACTTGTGGAAGGATAGAAAATGGATTTTTGTCATTCAGTAAATGGAATATAAACTGTTTTACCTTAAGCACGTAATGAAACAGTTCATGTGAAAGGAAGTTGGATTTGAAAGCTGTTATGAAAGGAAATAGGAAAAGAGAATACAAATGTGAGGATGGTAAACAGGTTAAACTCGGAAATCTACATCCGGTACAGGATGTGCAATATTTCTCCCTGCACTGTAATTTCTACAACTGCTTCATCTCTCAATTGATTCATGTGTCCCAGATGGAAAGTGTTGGTGTACATGAACTCCTAGCAACTTACTCTCCTGTTTTGACTGATATTCGTCTGTTTCCTGTCTAGAAATGTGATAGTTTAAAACATCTCCTGAACTGGAGAGGGACCAATATACTTATAGGTAGATTTGTTCATGTTCCAGAGGGTTTAAGCTAGTTTTGCAGGACCATGCAAAAAGAATACCAGGGCACATAGTGTACTGGTTGTGGAGAAAGTAGATATTAAGCCTACCTACAAAGACAGGAATTGAAAAGTTTAGCATAGTAGGACAGATGTTCTGATTTGCATCTATTTCAGTGCAAGCAGTATTCTATGTAAAACAACTGAACAGAACTTAGAACCTGGATCAGCACGTTGAATTATCATTTTATAGACAGCAGTGAAACTTGGTTGCAGGAAGGACTGGACAGGCAGCTTGATGCTCCAGTGTTCCATTGTTTTAGGCATGTGAGAGGGTGCAGTATTAAAGGGGGATGGATGGCATTATTAATCAGGGAAAATGACATGACAGGGCAGACTGGAGGGCTCGTCCACTGAGGATATATGGGTGAAACTGAGAAATAAGAAAAAGTTAAACACATTAATAGTATTAGATTATGGGCCACCCAACACTGAGTAGGATATAGAGAGGAAGTAGACTATTACAAGAAAAATAAGTTTCTGATATTAGGTGATTTTAAATTTCCACATATCGATTAGGACTCCAATACTGCAAGGGTACCGGATGGGATAGAGTTTGTCAAATGTATTCCGGAAAGTTTCTTTAATGAGATCTCAATGAGGAAGAACACAATACTGGATCTACAATTAGGGCTTGAGACAAGGTAGGTGACAGAAGTAGGTGTAGGGGAACACTTTGGATCTAGTAATCATAATTCCATCAGTTTCAAGATAGTTATGGAGGATAGGACTGGTTATTGGGTTGAAATTCTAACTTGGAAAAAGTTCAATCTTGATGGCATCAGAAAGGATCTGGGAGGTGCGGATTGGGATAGGTTGTTTTAGGATAAGATGAGAGAAAAAAGGACCAATCAAGTGTGACAGTGGAAAGGTGTGTATGGAACTGGAGGAGATAGCAGAGGTACCTAATGAGTACTTTGATTCGGGATTCACTACGAAAAAGGATCTTGGTAATTGTAGGGATGATTTACAGTGGACTAAAAAGCTTGAACAGATAGACATTAAGAAAGAGGATATGCTGGAGCTTTTGGAAAGCATCACTGGGACCAGAGGAGATATACCCCAGGATACTGTGGGTGGTGAGGGAAGAGATTGCTGAGCCTCTGGCAATGATCTTTGCATCATCAATAGGGACGGAGAGGTTCCAAAAGATTGGAGGGTTACAGATGTTGTTCCCTTATTCAAGAAAGGGAGTAGAGATAGCCCAATAAATTATAGACCAGTGAGTCTTACTTCAGTGGTTGGTAAGTTGATGGAGAAGATCTTGAGAGGCAAAATTTATGAACATTTGGTGAGGCATAATATGATTAGGAATAGTCAGCATGGTTTTGTCAAAGGCAGGTCAAACCTTACAAGCCTGATTGAATTTGTTGAGGATGTGACTAAACATGTTGATGAAGGTAGAGCAGTAGATGTAGTGTATACGGATTCAGCAAGACATTTGATAAGGTACCTCATATAAGGCTTATTGAGAAAGCAACAAGGCATGGGATCCAAGGGGACCTTGCTTTTTGGATCTAGAACTGGCTTGCCCACAAAAGGCAAAGAGTAGTTGTAGATGTGTCTCGCAAGACAATCCCGGTATTCCCTAACCAGAAACCTTGGATGAAATATGAGGCCAAGTCCCTTTTGAAGGCTGGAGCTGCGGCTTTTAGGTCTGGGGATACCAGTCGCTACACGGAATCCAGGCATGAACTCCAGAAAGCCATTAAGGGTGCCAAGAGGCAATATCGAGCCAAGTTGGAAGCCCAGGCTAACCAGAAGAATGTCGGTAGGCTATGGCAGGGTCTAAATGAGATCACTGTGCGCAAAGAAAAGGCTGGGAATATCAATAATTGTGATGCTTCTCTTCCTGATGAACTTAACATATCCTACGCAAGATTCAAACAGAAGAGGAGCGTCCCGCTCCCTCCGGATGAACCGGACCTGGTGGCATTGAGATTCATCATCACCGAGGAGGACGTTAGAAGGGCGTTCCTGAAGATAAATCCAAGGAAGGCGACGGGCCCAGATGGCGTCCTCCGGGCCTGTGCAAACAAGCTAGCTCCTTAGAACACCTGGAGAATAAAGACGCATACATAAGGCTCCTTTTCATTGACTACAGCTCTGCCTTTAATACCATCATTCCAAATAAACTGATTCCTAAGCTCCAGAACCTGGGCCTTAGCACTCAGATCTGCAGCTGGATCTTCAACTTCCTCACAGACAGGACCCAGGCTGTAAAAATAGGGGACAAGCTCTCCTCTACAATCACTCTGAGCACCGGTGCCCCACAAGGCTGTGTACTCAGCCCCCTGCTGTACTCACTATTCACCCATGATTGTGTAGCCAAGTTTCCATCAAACTCAATATATAAGTTTGCTGATGACACCACAATTGTAGGCTGTATGTCGGGTAATGATGAGTTTGAGTACAGAGAGGAAATTAAGAACCTGGAGGCCTGGTGCGAAGACAATAACCTATCCCTGAACGTCAGCAAGACGAAGGAATTGGTTGCTGACTTCAGAAAGAGTAGCGGACCGCACAACCCAATTTACATCGGTGGTGCGCAAGTGGAACAGGTCAAAAGCTTTAAGTTCCTCAAGGTCAATATCACAAATGACCTGACTTGGCCCAACCAAGCAGAGTTCACTGCCAAGAAGGCCCACCAGCGCCTTTACTTCCTGAGAAAACTAAAGAAATTTGGCTTGTCCCCTAAAACCCTCACTAATTTTTATAGGTGCACCGTAGAAAGCATTCTTCTAGGGTGCATCACAATCTGGTATGGAAGTTGTCCTGTCCAAGACCAGAAGAACCTGCAGAAGATCGTGAACACGGCCCAGAACATCGCACAAACCAATCTTCCATCCTCGGACTCACTTTACTTTGCACACTGTCGGAGCAGTGCCGCCAGGATAATCAAAGACACGACCCACCCAGTCAACACACTTTTCGTCCCTCTTCCCTCCGGGAGAAGGCTCAGGAGCTTGAAGACTCGTACGGCCAGATTTGGGAACAGCTTCTTTCCAACTGTGATAAGACTGCTGAATGGATCCTGACCCAGATCTGGGCTGTACCCTCAAAATATCTGGACCAGCCTCTTGGTTTTTTTGCACTACCTTATTTTCCCTTTTCTATTTTCTATTTACGATTTATAATTTAAATTTTTAATATTTACTATTGATTTGTACTTCAGGGAGCACGAAGCACAGAATCAAATATTGCTGTGATGATTGTACGCTCTACTATCATTTGTTTGGCAACAATAAAGTATAAAAAATAAAGATGGGTCATATTCTGCAGGAGGTTCGTGACCAGTGGTGTGCCTCAGGGATCTGTTCTGGGACCCCTTCTCTTCGTGATTTTTATAAATGACCTGGATGAGGAAGTGGAGGGATGGGTTAGTAAATTTGCTGACGACACACAGGTTGAAGGTGTTATGGACAGTGTGGAGGGCTGTCAGAGGTTACAGCAGGACATTGATAGGATGCAAAACTGGGCTGAGAAGTGGCAGATGGAGTTCAACCCAGATAAGTGTGAAGTGGTTCATTTTGGTAGGTCAAATATGATGTCAGAAAATAGTATTAATGGTAAGTCTCTTGGCAGTGTGGAGGATCAGAGGGATCTTGGGGTCCAAGTCCATAGGACGCTCAAAGCAGCTGCGCAGGTTGACTCTGTGGTTAAGAAGGCATATGATGTATTGGCCTTCATCAACCATGGGATTGAGTTCAATAGCCGAGAGGTAATGTTACAGCTATATAGGACTCTGGTCAGACCCCACTTGGAGTACTGTGCTCAGTTCTGGTCACCTCAATACAGAAAGGATGCGGAAGCCATAGAAAGGGTGCAGAGAAGATTTACAAGGATGTTGCCTGGATTGGGGGGCATGCCTTATGAGAATAGGCTGAGTTAACTTGGCTTTTTCTCCATGGAACGACAGAGGATGAGAGGTGACCTGACAGAGGTGTATGAGATGATGAGAGGCATTGTTCGTGTGGATAGTCAGAGGCTTTTTCCCAGGGCTGAAACGGTTGCTACAAGAGGACACGGGTTTAAGGTGCTGGGGAGTAGGTAGAGAGGAGATGTCAGGGATAAGTTTTTACTCAGAGAGTGGTGAGTGCGTGGAATGGGCTGCCGGCAATGGTGGTGGAGGCGGATACGATATGGTCTTTTAAGAGACTCTTGGATAGGTACATGGAGCTTAGTAAAATAGAGGGCTGTAGGTAAGCCTAGTAATTTCTAAGGTAAGTACATGTTCGGCACAGCATTGTGGGCCGAAGGGCCTGTATTGTGCTGTCAGTTTTCTATGTGTCTATTTTTTCTGATGAAGGGTGTTCAGTAAGTGGGAAGCCTTCAAAAGTGCAATATTGAGAGTTTTTATATTCTTCTTTAAATAAAAGGCAAGGCTAACAGTTTTTTGGCATAGTTTTAAAGGGATATTGAGGACTTAGTTCAGAAGAAAGAGGTGCAGAACAGATCTGGGCAGCAGGGAACAAATGAGACATTTATGGAATATGAGAAATCCAAGAGTGAAATCAGAAGGCACGTGCCAGACAAGGTGAAGGAGAATCTCAAGAGTTTCCTCAGATATATTAAGAGCAAAAGGATAGCAAGGGATAAAGCAACACACATCAAAGTTGCTGGTGAACGCAGCAGGCCTGGCAGTTAACTCTTCCTTCAGTTAGTCCTGACGAAGGGTCTCGGCCTGAAAAGTCGACTGTACCTCTTCCTAGAGATGCTGCCAGGCCTGCTGTGTTCACCAGCAACTTTGATGTGTGTTGCTTGAATTTCCAGCATCTACAGAATTCCTGTTGTTAGCAAGGGATAAAGTTGGTCCACCTGAAGGTCAACGTGGTCATCTATGTATGGAGCCAAAAGAGATGAGTGAGGTCTTGGATGGATTTTTTTGCACCTGTATTTACTTGGGAGATGGACACAGAGCCTATATAACCATGGCAAAAGACTAGGGAGGTCATGGACTGTATCTGCATCACACAAGAGAAAGTGCTTCCTGTCTTGAGGCAAATTAGGGTGGGCAAGCCCATGTTGGTTTCACTATTGTTTGTCATTTATATTAATGACTCTTATGATAATGCATTCAAAAGTTCAAAGTTAAAAATACATTTATTATCAGAGCATGTATAGTTTATACAATCTTGAGATTTGTCTCTTTACAGGCAGCCACAAAACAAAGAAACCCATTAAAACAAAAGAAGACCCTCCAACTCCCAGTGTGCAGAGAAAAAAATCGTGCAAACAATAGAAGTAAGAAAAACATTTTGAATTGAATTTCACAAAAGTGAGTCCACACTATGATATCTGTGCCACAGCATCAGTTCACTGCAAAGACAAGTAAACCTTGCCAAGCAGCCAGCTGAATGGGGCCATCCCTCACCTCCGGCCCCAACACTCTGACCTTCTAAATGTAGCCCAGTGCTGGAATCGTTCTCTGCTGTTGGACCTGGCCCTGCCGCTTTGATCAAACTTTACTCTCGTGTCATAAACTGGATCAGCAAAAATGCAGATCACATCAGAATTAGGGCGAGGAAGGCTATCAAAGCTTGTAGTGTGATCTGGAACAGCTGGAAATATGGGCTGAAATATGGCAGGTGAATTTAATGCAGACAAATGTGAGTTGTTGAACTTTGTGCAAACTAGTGTAGGATTTGCACAGTGAGCAGTAGAGCACTGAGGGATGCGACAGAACTGAGGGATCTGGGAATACACATCCATAATTCCTTGAAAGTGGCATCACAGCGAGATAGAGTTGTAAAGAGAGCTTTGACACGTTGGCCTTCGTAAATCCAAATATTAAGTATAGGAGTTGGGATGTTATGTTGAAGTTGTATAAGACCTTGGTGAGGTTAAATTTGGAATATTGTGTGCAGTTTTGGTCACCTACCTACAGGAAAGAAGTAAATAAGCACAGAGAAAATTTACAATGGTATTGCTAGGACTGGAATTGGTTGAATAGGTTTCATCTTCATTCCCTGGAGCAGAAGAGAATGTGGGAGTACTTGACAGAGGTACAAAATTACGAGGGTTATAGATAGGGTAAATGCAAGCAAGATTTTTTTCCACTGAAGTTGGGTGAGACTAGAACTAAAGGCTTAAGGTTGAAAATGTGAAATATGGAAAAGGAACATCTTCTTCACTCAGAGGGTACTGGGAGTAAACCAGCTAACAGTAAAACATTTAAGAGAAGTTTGGGTACATAGATGGAACAGAGGGCTATGGAAGTGTTGGCCAGAAGAAACTACAGTCTAATCAGGGGCAGGGGAAGCAGACAAACCAGTTCTCTTGTTTCCCTCCATTTTATGGACTCTGACCTGATTCTTGTTCTTGGATAATCTAATCAGAGCAACCGATTGTGGACACAGAAAGTTTCAGGTAATGACCTAAACCTGAGACCATTCTCAAACAAGCAGCCATTTGTTATGTAAAGGGCATGGACTCTAAACTGATCCTTGTTCTGGGAAAATCTAATCAGAGCAATAAATCTGAGACCATTCTCAGAGGAGTAGCTACTTGCTTTGTAAAATGCCAGACCTGCAATAGGCAATCTCATTAGACTCTGTCTGGGTTGCCTCATTTAACTGGTTTGGACCAGTAAAGACACAAGTACACAAGACTGGAGTGGGCAGAGCCATGGAACAATGTTGGTTGTAGCCCTGTACAACGACCAGTAAGAAGGTGACCCAGCGAGGTCAGGTGACCTTCAGCCAATGGGATGGAGATCCAATGGTTCAATTGGTCAGGAACAGTATAACAGTCAGGAGCTCCAAATATGCAGGGGCGATAACCCTCCAGCAACCAGAGACCAGCCATCGCAGATAAGGAGGACCCCACAGACACGTGGAGATCGGGACCATGAGGATCCCCTGGCCAGCGGAGACTTCTTTCCCAGATAATATCTTTTCTCTTCATTGACTGTTCATGGAGTGTCAGGGAATTCTCATAGGGTGCACACCTATAGATTGTTAGTGAACCCACATGCTTTTTTAGTTGAAACAATGTAAGTTACTTGTTGGTAAATACAGGTTCTCTGTGCCTCACTGATCACTATTACAAGGGGTGATTCTTGTAACAGAGGGCTATGGTCTAGCTGTGTGTTATGCGACTAGGCAGACTAACAGTCCAGCACAGATTAGATGGGCTGATGGGTTACTTTCTGCGCTGTAGTGTTCTAGACCATGTGAACCTAATACTTCACGAGCCCCAGCTAAAGGTATTAAAAATGGAAGCTGTTATTTTGCGAGGTCTCAGCGTAAAGATACTCCCAAACTTTACACGGCTGAAGTAACTGCTGTTGTTCAGATTCATAAATAGTAATATCTGCTGATTGAGCTACTGGAAAACAACATGTGTAAGCCAGCAGGATTCAACACCTTTGAAAGAGAAGAACAAAGATATTCCAGTGAATATGAAAAATAAACATTTAAAGAAAGGCATTCTGAGTACACAGCCTGAATGGTATCAATATACATTTTTTTTCCAAAAGAAAAACAGAGGTAAGATGATACTGCAGTGTGGGAGTTTATGATGCTTGCATTTACAGCAGCCAAGAAGCAATAGGGGTTAAGGGTCATTATGTTTTGTCTTTAGAATTAAGATGGCTGTCCTCTGCTTTTCAGTGTGCTCTTAATTCTGGTGACACATCTTAATAACCTCTAAATAATTCCAACAAAAGACCCATGTCAAAGGAGTCAGCAGGCCCTTAGGTGTTTCAACTGTAGTGTTTTCATCTGCGTTTATTGCTCAATTCCTCTCCTGAATTAAGGCAATAACCTGTGATAAATTATTTAGAGACTGCTACAGGGATCAAAGCAAATTTATTCCATTAAAGTGTGGTTCGTAACATTTGGCGCTTAGTGCAAAAAAAAGCTTCAAATGAATAAATGTAGAAAATCAAGGATTTAAATAATTAAATATTACCATGTTTTATAGATTAAATTGGGAGAACATGTTGCTATTTGTAGTACAGATGATTACTGATAAGTGCTTTACTTTGCCAATAACAAAAGATTTTTTAGCTTTTCGAAACAATATACACTTAAGTTCATTTACTTATATTGTCTGAAATTCTAATAAGTGAAAAACATTTCTGACGTAATGCATTTTCATAAATTTTAGCTTAAATGTTATTCTTAAGAAAATGGGGCTCTATGAAACCTTCTGCAATTCTATGAGTTTTAAGTACTGAGTGGTAATTAATATTTATGATCTAAGTATGACTTACAGTAGTACTATTGATCACTGTTGTGGTATAGGCTGTCTGTGACACAAGCGATGCTGACTGTATCAAAATTAACCACATGCAAGATGCCAACATAGAACATCCAATCTATAGTATTAGTTCTAGCTATAACGTACATAAATTATATAGCCAAAAGTAATGGCTTATGACTTATGACTCCTAGTGAGATACAGTTGCCGCCCTTCCTCATCCATCAGCCCCTGCTTCAGCAAGGATTGGGATTTAGGTGATGGTGCACTCAGAACTCATGGTCTGAAAGTCAGAGGTCACTTTTTTTCCTTTCCCATCTGAACAGGTCCCACCCACTCAGCGTAACAGATCGAGTCCTAGAAACCACAACAGACAGGCCACCAAACCTACTGTTTTCCCAGTCTTTGACAGCTGTATTTCCTGACCCAGGCCCAGGCCTGCTGAACCATCTATATGTTTGCTTTTACAACTGCTGCTGTTGTCTTTGGTGCCATCTTGGTACCTATCCTGTCTTGAGCCAAAATGGTACTGATAAGTCAGGATGCTTTGCATGCTGGGAATCATCATATTTAGGACCGCTGCTGCAATCCACAGTCACAGCCATGGGCATTTCAGTCAGCAGCATTGTTTTAAGATGTTTAAAAAATCTATTGATATTCAAAATCTGAGAAGCCTGGACAGCAGACTCGAGTTGCAAGTGCAGGTCCCACTAATGAAAACGAAAGCAGGGAAGCTGCGTTAGTCTATAGGTATGATTGAAACACAAAGGAGTCAGACTCCCACTCCCGACTATTCTGCTAGTGAATGTACAGTCTCTGGAAAATAAAACTAAAAATGTCATAGCAACATTGGACATCAGAAACTGCTGTGTACATTGTTTTACAAAAACGTGGTTAACACCCACCAATGGCTTTATCATTCTCCACAAAGACAAGACAAATCAGTCTTTTAAAGATAGAGATGGAATATGCTTTCTGATTAACTCACCATGGTGTACAGATGTGGTGGTTCTGTCTCTTTCCAGCTCACACAACCTGAAAGATCTAGCTGTCATGGTCCCGTCCATGAAGTCTGTATTCCGATTCACGGTCTGGTCCATTGACCCTTGCTCCAGGTTTTCCTGTCTACCCTGTTTCTGTTCTTGTTGACCACTAATTGAGGCAGCTGATGCTCGTAGGGTCTGGCTGCATAAATACCTTCAGAGACCAGGGTGTGGCTGCTGGATTGTTCTTGTCCTTACTCCTTATATCCCTTCCTCTGCCTTCTGTTTCCTCGCCTGAAGTCCTGCCTTGTCTTGCCGGTAACTCTCGCCTCACCTGAAATTCTTGTCTTGCCTTGCATTGCCTGAAGCCTTGCCTTGTTTTGCTGTCTTGTCCTGGAGCCACCCCGTACTTAGCTCACTTCCTGTCCCTTGCCCCAGTTGGGTAAGCCAGGCCGTTCTGCCGTTACCTGCGGTTGGTTCTGTCCCTTCCTGTCCCCTGCCTCTGTCGGGTAAGCCAGGCTGTATTGCTGTTACCTACAGTTGGTTCTGTCCATTCTTCTCCCTTGCCTCCGTCAGGTGGAGATCCGCGTCCTGCCCAAGAGGAGCTTCCAGTCCTGCCACCAGCCCCCAGTTTCACCTCGCCTCAAGTCTCCTGACTCCAGCCTCGCCTCACCTCAAGTCTCAAGTCTCCAGCCTCCAGAAAAGCCTGGCCTCAATTCTCAAGTCTCCAGCCTCCTGCCAAGCCTCATCTCAGGTCTCAAGTCTCCAGCCTCCTGCCAAACCTCGCCTCAAGTCTCTAGCCTGTAGCCTCAAGCCTATAGACTCCAGCCTCTTGCCTAGCCTCAAGCCTGCAGACTCCAGCCTCCTGCTTAGCCTCAAGCCTGCAGACTCCAGCCTCCTGCTTAGCCTCAAGCCTGAAGTCTCCAGCCTCCTGCCTAGACTCAAGCCTGAAGACTCCAGCCTCCTGCCTCCTGCCAAGCCTCACCTCTAGTCTCTAGCCTCTAGCCTCAAGCCTGAAGACTCCAGCCTCCTGCCTCCTGCCAAGCCTCACCTCAAGCCTGAAGACTCCAGCCTCCTGCCTCCTGCCAATCCTCGCCTCTAGTCTCTAGTCTCTAGCCTCAAGCCTGAAGACTCCAGCCTCCTGCCTCCTGCCAAGCCTCACCTCTAGTCTCTAGCCTCTAGCCTCAAGCCTGGACTCCAGCCTCCTGCCTCCTGCCAAGCCTCACCTCAAGCCTGAAGACTCCAGCCTCCTGCCTCCTGCCAATCCTCGCCTCTAGTCTCTAGTCTCTAGCCTCAAGCCTGAAGACTCCAGCCTCCTGCCTCCTGCCAAGCCTCACCTCTAGTCTCTAGCCTCTAGCCTCAAGCCTGAAGACTCCAGCTTCCTGCCTAGCCTCAAGCCTGAAGACTCCAGCCTCATGCCTAGCCTCAATCCTGATGACTCCAGCCTCATGCCTCCTGCCAAGCCTCACCTTGGGTCTCTAGCCTCTAGCCTGAAGACTCCAGCCTCCTGTCAAGCCTCACCTCTAGTCTCTAGCCTCTAGCCTCAAGCTTGAAGACTCCACCTCCTGCCTCCTTGCAAGCCAAGTCTCTAGCCTCAAGCCTAAAGTCTCCAGCCTCCTGCCTCCTGCCAAGCCAAGTCTCCATCCTCCTGCCTAGCATCAAGCCTAAAGACTCCATTCTCCTGCCTAGCCTCAAGCATGAAAACTCCAGCCTCCTGCCTAGCCTCAAGCCTCCTGCCTCCTGCCAAGCCTCGCCTCAAGTCTCTAGCCTCTAGCCACAAGCCTGAAGACTCCAGCTTCCTGTCTCCTGCCAAGCCAAGTCTCTAGCCTCTAGCCTCAAGCCTGAAGACTCCAGCCTCCTGTCAAGCCCCACCTCTAGTCTCTAGCCTCCTGCCTAGCCTCAGGCCTGAAGACTCCAGCCTCTTGCCTAGCCCCAAGCCTGAAGACTCCAGTCTCCTGCCTAGCCTCAGGCCTGAAGACTCCAGCCTCCTGCCTAGCCCCAAGCCTGAGGACTCCAGTCTCCTGCCTAGCCTCAAGCTGAAGACTCCAGCCTCCTGTCAAGCCTCACCTCTAGTCTCTAGCCTCTAGCCTCTAGCCTCAAGCCTGAAGACTCCAGCCTCCTGCCTCCAGCCAAGCCAAGTCTCCAGCCTCCTGCCTAGCATCAAGCCTGAAGACTCCATCCTCCTGCCTAGCCTCAAGCCTGAACACTCCAGCCTCCTGCCTAGCCTCAAGCCTGAAGACTCCGGCCTCCTGCCTCCTGCCAAGCCTCGCCTCAAGTCTCTAGCCTCTAGCCTCAAGCCTGAAGACTCCAGTCTCCTGCCAAGCCAAGTCTCCAGCCTCCTGCCTAGCATCAAGCCTGAAGACTCCAGCCTCCTGCCTCCTGCCAAGCCAAGTCTCCAGTCTCCTGCCTAGCCTCAAGCCTGAAGACTCCAGCCTCCTGCCTCCTGCCAAGCCTTGCCTCAAGTCTCTAGCCTCTAGCCTCAAGCCTGAAGACTCCAGCCTCCTGCCTCCAGCCAAGCCAAGTCTCCAGCCTCCTGCCTAGCATCAAGCCTGAAGACTCCATCCTCCTGCCTAGCCTCAAGCCTGAACACTCCAGCCTCCTGCCTAGCCTCAAGCCTGAAGACTCCGGCCTCCTGCCTCCTGCCAAGCCTCGCCTCAAGTCTCTAGCCTCTAGTCTCAAGCCTGAAGACTCCAGCCTCCTGCCAAGCCAAGTCTCCAGCCTCCTGCCTAGCATCAAGCCTGAAGACTCCAGCCTCCTGCCTCCTGCCAAGCCAAGTCTCCAGCCTCCTGCCTAGCCTCAAGCCTGAAGACTCCAGCCTCCTGCCTCCTGCCAAGCCAAGTCTCTAGCCTCTAGCCTCAAGCCTGAAGACTCCAGCCTCCTGCCAAGCCTCACCTCTAGTCTCTAGCCTCTAGCCTCTAGCCTGAAGACTCCAGCCTCCTGCCTCCTGCCAAGCCAAGTCTCTAGCCTCAAGCCTGAAGACTCCAGCCTCCTGCCTCCTGCCAAGCCAAGTCTCTAGCCTCTAGCCTCAAGCCTGAAGACTCCAGCCTCCTGCCTCCTGCCAAGCCAAGTCTCTAGCCTCTAGCCTCAAGCCTGAAGACTCCAGCCTCCTGCCAAGCCCCGCTTCAAGTCTCCAGCCTCAAGCCTGAAAACTCCAGCCTCCTGTCAAGCCTCACCTCTAGTCTCTAGCCTCTAGCCTCTAGCCTGAAGACTCCAGCCTCCTGCCTCCTGCCAAGCCAAGTCTCTAGCCTCAAGCCTGAAGACTCCAGCCTCCTGCCTCCTGCCAAGCCAAGA
This sequence comes from Mobula birostris, assembly GCF_030028105.1. Lineage (NCBI taxonomy): Eukaryota > Metazoa > Chordata > Chondrichthyes > Myliobatiformes > Myliobatidae > Mobula > Mobula birostris. Next base: position 189,746,332 of record NC_092376.1, on the reverse strand, counting down.
CTCTCCAGCCTCCTGCCTAGCATCAAGCCTGAAGACTCCATCCTCCTGCCTAGCCTCAAGTCTGAAGACTCTAGCCTCCTGCCTCCTACCAAGCCCCGTCTCGTCTCTAGCCTCAAACCTGAAGACTCCAGCCTCCTGTCAAGCCTCACCTCTAGTCTGTAGCCTCTAGCCTGAAGACTCCAGCCTCATCCTGCCTGCCAGCCAGGCCTCGTCCTTGCCTAGTTCTGGGATCTGAGCCAGAGGCAAGACCCAGGTACTGTGTCCATGTCCAGTCTCTGGCTCGGAGTCCAAACCCGGGCTCCTAGCTCTCTTGTCCAGTCCTGTTCTGGGTTCCCGGTTTTCGTGTCCATGCCCTTGCTCTCACCCTGTATCCTAGTGTCTGTGTCTTGCACTTGGGTCCGTTCCCAGCCACCTCCTTATGACACTAGTGGTCAAATGTTGTCCGTATGTTTCCTTCCATCATCCTGGTAGTGGTGTACATTCCACCTCAGGTCAACATTAGGCAAACACTGGAGAAGCTGAGCACCATGATCAGCAGGCACCCGGATGCGTTCCCTATGACAGGGTGTTTCAACCAGGCCAGCTTAATGAAGTCTCTGAACAATGACACCAACATGTTATCTGAGGAACCAGTGGAGCCAACACTGTTGTACAACCATCAAGTAAGCTGTGTATTTAATATTTCAGTAATCTTGTAAATATGTTGTTTGTTTAAGCATTCTTTATTGTTTATATAACTTATATGTAAAAATACATGAATTGCATGCATCCTGTCACTACCACGTGATATGTGGCAACTCGTTTATAGTAAGGAACAAACTTGAAACTTTTATTTGCTTTTGAATTATTTTAATGTTTTAAAGCTACAAAGTATAACAGTGGCAATGAGATAATTCTTAAATGAACCCAAAATGTCTACTGACCTGTTGAAGTGCAGCAAGATGTTAGAGTTAATAAAAAGCACAGTAAGGAACAGCTGAGCAGGAAAAAAAAAAGCACAGCACAATGCAGGCATGGTTGGGTTAAAAAGAAAGTCAGGAAATGGAAGAATTCATGGATTTGTAATGAGTAAGTACTGGGTGATACTAAGCATTTTAAAAATGAGCAGAAAGGGCTGGCTACATTGAAAAGATTGACATCTTTGTTTGCTCATGTATGCTGAGCCAATTGAACAGTATTTTAAAGCAAATGAGAAAAGAATATCAATGTTGCTGAGTACATTGGGATTAAAGGCATACTGTTTGCTCTCAAGTTCAACTGTTCCAACCAAACCAGCTGAAATGAGCTTTGCTGTCAGGGCGCTGGAGCAGAGATCCAGTCGCAGACCCAGTACTGTGCACACAGTGATATTAATTGAGTAACAAATCCTGAGGTGCAAACAAAGTCGGCGTCAAAGTTCAGGCAGAGATCAAAACATCCAGAGAAATCCAAAAACCAGAATCGGGAAACAGAGAGTCAATATTCAGACAGACAGACAGAGTACAGATACGAATGCTGGAAAGGCTCAGGAAAATTCACTGGCACAATCTGGCAACGAACAGGTGAAAACACGGGACTGAAATACACTGAGCAATAAACAGAGAGGCAGATGATGGATGGAGCACAATGAGACACAGGAGGCAGCAATACAGGTAATAATGAGAAACAGATGAGAGACGGAGTACTCAGTAATACAGGGGCTGGAGTAGAGCACAAGCGGGGCAAAAGCACACGGCAATATAAAACCACAGACTGACAGCTAGCGTGAAACACACAAAAAGACAGAGTTCAACTAGAGGTACTGATATTTGCTAATACAGTATTGTGAAAGTAACGCAGGAACAGTTAGAACTGAAACCAGTGTTGATTGCAAAACATTTTAGGTTTCATAAGTGGAATCAAAAGGAATGCATGCCCATTTCAGTGTATGTGGCTGAATTGAGGAGATTGAGCATTGTCAGTTCAATTCTGTTAATAAAGCACTGAGAGATCATTCAATTTGTGGAATCTTACAGGAAAGTGTTCAAAAATGTCTCCAAACTGAAGCACAACTTAAATCGGAGGAGATTTTAACTTTCCATATATTGTCCTGGAATCCCATACTGTTTGTAAAAGGACTAGATGGGTTAGAGTTTGTCAGGTGTATTCATGAAAGTTTCCTTCATCAGTACATAGAAGTTACAACGAAAGAGCATAAGATAATGGATCTGCAATTAGGGTAAAAGACAGGGCAGGTGAAAAAAGTTTGTGCAGGGGAACAATTTGCATCCAGTGACCACAATTCCATTAGGTTCAAAGTAAATACGCTAAAAGATAGGTTTGGTCTGCAGGTTAAGATTCTAAATTGGAGTAAGGTCCATTTTCATGGTATCAGAAATGACGTGGAATGTGTGCTTTCTGGCAAAGATGTACTTGGAAAGAGGGAGACTTTCAAAAATGAAATTTTAGGAGTACAAAGCTTGTATGTACCTGCTAGAATAAAAGGCAAAAATAACAAGTGTAGGGAGATATTGAGGCCCTGGTTAAGAGGAAAATGAAGGTTTATATCAGGTATAGGCAGTAGGAACAAATGAGGTGCTTATGCAGTACAAGAAACACAAGAGAACACTTAAAAAGAAATCAGGAAGGCTAAAAGAAGGCACAAAGTTGTTCTAGCAGACAAGATGAAGGAGAACCTTTAAGGATTCTATAGATATGTTAAGAGGAAAAGGATTGCAAGGGACAAAATTTCTCCTCTGGAAGACTAGAATGGTTATCAATGTGTGGAACCCAAACAGATGGGGAGATCTGAAATGAATTCTTTGCAACTATATTTACCCAGGAGACAGACAGAGCTGCTAGAAGTGGGGCAAGGCAGCAGCAACTCCATGCACGAATTACAGCGGAGGAGCTGTTTGTTATCCTGAGGCAAATCGGGCAGATATATCCCCAGGGCCTAACAAGGTGTTCCACCGGACCCTATGGGAGGCAAGTGCAGAAATTTCCAGTGCCTTAGCAGAGACATTTAAAACTTCCTTAGTGATAAAAGAGGTACCAGAAGACTGGAGGGCAGCCAATATTGTTCCACTGTTTGAAAAAGGCTCTAAACAGAAACCAGGAAATTATAGGTTGGTGAGTCCAACATCAATTGTGGGAAAGTTATTGGAAGGTATTCTAAGGGACTGGAAGTATTTGGATAGATATGGACTGATTAAGGATAGTCAGCATGGCCTTATGCATGGTAGGTCATATCTAACCAATCTTATGGAGTTTTTCGAGGAAGTTACAGGAAAGTGGATGAAGGTAAGGCAGCGGATGTTGTCTGCATGGACTTTAGTAAGGAATTTGACAAGGTCCTGCATTGGAGGCTGGTCAAAAAGATTCAGTTGCACACAGCATTTAGGATGAGGTAGTAAATTAGATTAGGCATTGGCTTTGTGGGAAAAGCCAGAGAGTGCTCGTAGAAGGTTGCCTCTCTACCTGGAGGCCTATGACTAGTGGAGTACCACAAGGATCTGTGCTGTGTCCTTTGTTGTTTGTCATCAATATCAATGATCTGGATGATATTGTGGTTAACTGGAGAAGCAAATTTAAGGATGACAACAAGATTGGGGGAGTTGTGGACAATGAGGAAAGCTATCATGGGTTGCAGAGGAATCTGTATCAGCTGGAAAAATGGTCTGAAATATAGCAGATGGAAACTAATGTAGACAAGTACAAAGTTTTGCACTTTGGTAGGACCAGTCGGGTAGGTCTTACATATTGAACGGTAGGGCACTGAGGAATGTAATAGAACAAAGTGATCTTGGAATACATCTTGGATCCATAATTTGTTGTAAATGGTGTCACAGGTAGTTAGGTTGTAAAGAAAGCTTTTGGCGTATCGGCCTTCATAAATCAGGAAAGATGTAAACAAGGTTGAAAGAATGCAAAGGAAATTTAAAAGGATGTTGCAGAGTCTGGAGGACCTCAGTTATAAGGAAAGATTGAATAGGTCGGGACTGTTTTCTTTAGAAAGTACAAGATTGAGAGGAAATTTGATACAGATATACAAAATTGTGAGGGGAATAGATAGGGTAAATGCAAGCAGGCTTTTTCAACTGAGGTTGGGTGGGTCTACAATTAGAGGTCATGGGTTAAGGGTGAAAGGTGAGAAGTTTAAGGGGAACATGAGGGGAATTTTTTTCACTCAGAGGGTGGTGAGAGTGTGGAATGAACAGCCAGCCCAAGTGGTGCATGCAAGTTTGATTTGAGAAGTTTAGATAAGTATAGGATGATAGTGATATGGAGTGCTCTGGCCACAGTGCAGATCAATGGGAGTAGGCAGCTGAACTGATTTTAGCATGGATTAGATGGGCCAAAGGGCCTGTTTCTGTGCTGTACTTCTCCATGATCCTATGACTCTAACTTATAATTAAAAGAGAAGTTGATATTGCTGTATCAATGGTAATAGTAGTAGAGAGACAGAGATGCAATTGATTGGGAAGGAAAGTCAGCATAAACAAAATTACAGAAATTGGTCTGGCCAAACAAATCGTGTTACTGCTGTGGCAGGAGCTCATGTACACCAGACCAGTGCACAGTTAAAGGTGAAACTTGTAGAAAATGCAATAAGGTAGGACACATACAAAGAGCAGACAAATATAAATGGACTGCACAGGGAAGAGAAAAGGAAAAAGAAGTCAAGTTGTTGTTTCAAAAGAGCATTCATTTTTACGCTATTGATGAAAAACCTGATAAATGATGAGAGTGACACAGGACTATGTAGCATTGAGGTTTCTAACATGAAAATTAACAAAAGATGAGCAATATGGCTTATATCAGAAATGAATGGAAAATTAATTAAAATTTAATTGGTTCAGTCGTTTCAGTCATTTCAAAGATAATGAACTGAAGCCAGATATCCAACTGAGAACTTACACTGGAAAAAAGATAACTTCTGTGGGAATGATATTCATAATAATGAAATACAACAACCCACAAGCCACATTGGGCTTATATGTGGTTTTAAAAAACAGGAGGGCAAGCATTGCAGGGGTGTGATTGGCAAAGACAACTACAAATTGATTGGAGATCCTTCCACCATTTGCATGCCACAAGCCCTTAATAAAACCAGCTGAAGGCAAATTAAGAAATGATACCACAGCAGTGTTCAAGGATGGTAATGGAAAACTCAACCATATAAAAGGCAAAATAGTGTTAAATTAAAATGCCAGACCCAAGACAATGCCTGTCTGCTTCCTCATACCATCCATGATAAAGTAGCCGGTGAGTTAGATCAGATGGAAGCTGAAGTAATTCTTTTCAAGGTTAGGATTAGGGTTAAGGTTGAGTGGAATGCATAGGCAATGCCAGTGGTCCCAGCAGTCAAGAAGAATCGGTCTGTGAGGGTCTGTGGTGATTTTAAGGTCTCTATCAACACAAAACTTCAAGAACTACTCACTAAAGTGGCAGCAGAAAGTAATCACAGAGGCCTCTCAATCAACACCAAGAAGACAGAAAGCATAGTCATCTCCAGAAAGACAAACATCCTACAATGTATGATCAAGATCGGAAATACAAACATCAAACAAGTCAACAAATTCAAATATCTTGGCAGCCAAATAACAAGTAATGGCAGGTGTGACACAGATATCAAATATATAATAGCAATGGCAAAAGAAGCTTTCCAAAAAAACAAAGACCATATTAACAGACAGAAAGATGAGCATGCACACTAAGAACAGAATACTGCAGTGCTACATTTATTCTATCCTGACTTATGGAAGTGAATGTTGGACCATTTCTCCAGCAATGGAAAAGAGACTAGAAGCAGCTGAATTATGGTTCTACGGGAGAATGTTAAAAATATCATGGACCACACACAAACATCAAATGAAGAAGTTCTCAGAAGAGCCCAAGCAGTCTGATCACTCATACCAACAATAAGAGAAAGACAACTCAGATTCCTAGGACACATCATATGGAAAGATGAACTAGAAAAACTCATACTCTCTGGAAAGATTGAGGGGAGCAAACCTAGAGGAAGACCTCGGCTTATGTACATCAAAAGCATAGCCAGATGGCTACACATTGAGGAAATGGAAGTCATCCAAAAAACGAAGGATAGATCTATATGGAAAACCACGGTCACCAAAGTCCGCATCGGATATGGTACCTAAACAGACAGACATCACAATGCCAAAAGTAGATCAATACCATCTGCCCAGGTTAGAGAATATCATTGCAAACCTTTCTTAAGGGAAACAGTTTAGCAAAGTGTACTTAGCTAAGACCTACTTGCACATGGAAATGGGAGGAGAGACCAAGGTATTTCTCACCATAACCATTCACAAAGGGCTTTATTGACCATAAAACCATAAGACATAGGAGCAGAAATATGCCATCTGGCCCATCGAGTCTGCTCCATCATTCAATCATAGCTGATCCCTTTTCTCCATCTCCTCCTCAACCCCAGATTCTTCTCCCCGTAACCTTTGATGCCATGTCCAATCAAGAACCTATCAATCTCTGATTATGGCTATAATAGGCTAATTTTCGAGGTAGCATTTGTACCTGTACTCTGGCAGAAAGCTATAGATCAGGTGCTGCAAGGCTGCCCAGGCGCTCAGGGTTACCTGGATGAGATGATTGTTAGTGGTGAGGATGACAAGGTATACCGCCAAAACATCAGGACAGTGTTTAAAAGATTAGAAGATTATGGGCTCAGAGCAGGATGCGGCAAGTGTAAATTCTTCAAACCAAACATCATGTACTGTCGTCATACAATTGACACACAAGATTTGCACATGTGCTGAGAAAAATTCAAGCAATGGTGGATGCCACAAGGTCAAAGAATGCGTTGCAGCTGTGGTGCTTTTTAGGAGTTTTCAATGACTGTAACAGGTTCCTGCCAAACCTTGATACTGTGCTTCACTCCTTGAACTTATTACTACAGATCAGAAAGAAATCGCAATGGACAAAGCAGTATGAGGTAGCTTTCCAAAAGGTAAAAGAAATGGTGACATCAGACACAGTACTGACACATTATATTCCATAGCATCCAGAGAAGCTTGCCTGAAACGCCTCACTTTATGATACAGATGCAGTCATGTCTATATATGTAAAGAGTGATGGACTTGAACATGTCTATATATGTAATGAGTGATCAGCCTTTGCATCATGTTCCCTTACAGAGAAAAATTATGCCTTGAGGTCTTGAGTCTGCTTTGCTGAGGAAAACATTTTAACCAGTACTTGTATGGGAGAGAGTTTACCTTTGTTACTGATTGGCTCAATCCATTTTCAGTCCATGGAAGGGTGTTCCACTCGCAGCAGCAACACAAATGCAGAGATGGGCTCTGTTTCTTGGAGGACACAACTACAAGATCGAATTGAAGAGGACGACTAATCAGGTAATGCCGATGGATTGTCCATTTTACTCTTGGAAAAGGAAATAACAGAAATATTTACAAAAAAAGGCACTCCACTTGATGTATTCTCCCTAACACAATTTGAAAGTCTCCCTTATTGTGACAGAAAAGGTCCAAAAGGGAAACCAGAAAAGACCTCACACTGTCTCAACTCTACGTGGCCACCAAAATTACTGGAATGTGCAGCAAAAACTCCAGCTCCCTCTGTTTTTATCGGGGCTGAGATGAATTTGCCTTTGACGAAGGCTGCCTTATCTAGGGATTGAGAGTTGTTGTACCATTCAAGTTGAGAGCTAAAGTTTTGGAGGAGCTACATGCTGGTCATTAGGTGTAGTCAAAATGAAAACATTAGCTCACAGCTTTGCCTGGTGGCCTGGGATAGATCAGCAGATCGGGCAGCTTGTCATGCACTGCATGGGATGCCAATACATTCAGAAGATGCCAAGAGTATCATCTCTCCATCCCAGGGCAATGGCGTGCATTGCCCCGGCAGAGGATTCATGAGGATTTTACTGGACCATTCATGGCACAAGTTTCTTGGTAGCAGTGGATGAAGCTACAAAGTCTTTACTGAAGCCTCGCACACGGTTGATGTGTTGAGAAGTCCCTTTGCAAGGACTGGAGTTCCAGAACACTTAGTGAGTGACAGTGGACTGGTTTCAGTCAATCCTAAAAATGAATGGAATAAGACACATTACATCTACGCCATTCACAAATGGCTTGGCAGAAAGTTTTGTCCAGAGTACAAAGAACACACTGCGAGCAATATCAACAGAACACACTACACTAACTCTGAATCAGAAGCTACATTTCATTTGGAGTTTGAGGAGACTTAGTATGTCATCAAAGACTCACAAATTTTTGTACCATACTGTGGGGAGCATTTTAACGGGTTGCATTATGGAGCACAGGATTGGAAAAGCTGCAGAAAATTGTAAACTCAGCCAGCAACAAATAGGGCATTATCCTCCCAGCAGCAGTTCCCAGTCTTTTTTTATGCCACAGACCCTACCATTAATCAAAGGGTTAATTAACCCCAGGTTGGGAAGCCCTGCTCCCAGCATCGAGTACACCTTCAGTAGGTGATGTTTCAAAAAGGCAGCATCCGTCATCAAGTATCCCCAACACCCGACATATATCCTCTTCTTACTGTTACCATCAGGGAGGAGCTGCAGGAGTCTGAAGACACACACTCAATGTTTCAGGAACAGCTTCTTCCCCTCCACCGTCAGATTTATGAATGGACAGTGAACCTATGAACACAAACTCACTATTTCAATAGTGAGAGGGAGAGAGGGGGGAGGGAGGGATAGAAACCAATTGTTCAGTGTGTTTTCTAATGGTTATAGTTCAAATTCTTTCTGGAAGCTTCTTTGGTATCACATTATTTAAATGGGGCTACTTGATTGGTTAAATCTTAACTACAAATTTGAAGGAATGCCTGTTTAGCTATGGTATAAGAAGAGCTGAGCATGCTGGCTCACCATCCTTTCTTCCCCTTGTTCTCTCCAGCCATTTCTACTCAATTCACTGTTTCCAATTCCTTTGTTCTCTTAGCACTTATGAAGCACTTAGCACAATTATGAAGCAACACATTCTATGCCTTCCTCTGAAAGAACATTAGATCAAAAAAGTTAAAGAAAATCCAACAATTTGGCAAAGTTGGCAGGATGGTTGCAAAGATTTAAGGACTTGGATGAATCCCAAACAAAGTGGAAATTTTCCATGCCTAAACTTAAAAGGAGGTAAGAGCTTCCTTTAATTTCAAATTGTCTGAGAGAATATTTCTAATACACTAGTGCACTGCCTAGTGGAAGTTTAAGTGTAAGGAGACCACTATACATTGCTATTCTGAAAAGAAAAACAGATACTGCACTGAATTTAATATCATGCTTAAATTAACTTTGTACAAGCCAGTGGGGTATGGAAAAATACTTTGGTTGCAATCTATTGAAACTTTGGATGCAGAACAATCTATTTTTTGGTTGCTGGCTCTCAGCTGATCTTGTGAAAGTATGAGATAAATTCGGATAATGACCTCAGACAAACTAGGAGATGGCAATTGTATCACTGTTAAGAGCCATGAATGTGCTCTGTTAGAATAGTTTAAGCTAACTTGTGTTCAGTTTAAGAATTGAATCTGTGAGTTAACTGAGCAAGTAATGGAGCTAACTGATCAGTTAGGGAAATAAAAAGAAATGTGGATGAAGTACAAAACAGTATGATAGAGACAGTAAAAAAATCTAAAAAGCAAATTCCTTCATTAATTGGATGAGCAAAATACACCCAACATGTTAAGTACAATTGAATTGAAGTGCTGTGTATGGAGCTTTGAAACAAAGTTCAGCAGGGACTTCAAGTCAGTGTTCCTACCAATGACATTTCTTCTTGGGAAACACCCCCTATTTTGTACAGTTCTCTGAGACAGTGCCACCATTCGAATTCCAAGGAATTACATCCTGGACATGACCTTGGCTCAAGTGATGATGGTTGTGATCATGGCTTGCTCCAATGAAGACCAAGGGAGTGAAGACACATAAGGCTGGAGATCGAACCTATGAAAGGAGGCAGGTGGTTTAACATCAACCACCTGAAGCAGAAAAGATCAGTAAAAGATCGATAAGTGTTCTAAGGAAGTTCTACCTTCTAAAAAGGTCATTTTAAAGACCTGGGCTGAGCTTCAGTGTATTAAGAACAGAGACAAACTGCACCCATATGATGGCATCCAAATTTTGAGTCAGAGTTGGTAGCAGCATAGGAGAAGAGAAACAAAATATCCACATGGTTGAATGTTATTAAGAGATGGTTGGAAGAACAGACCCCAATGTGGACTGATTGGAAGAAAGTGGTTGATTTCAAGCAAAAGAATTCTGAGGATGTTTGAGAAAATGAACATAATTAAATTATTCAGGAGTTTTGGACGTAAACGAAGGTCATATTGAGGACTCTGCATACGGTCCCTTGAAATCAACTTGTGTGGATGGCTTGAAACAAGATGTTGCCAAAATGATGAAGCAGACAAAACTGAAATGGAGTGAAGATGTTGTGACCTATAGTGAGCTAGCGTGAACCACCAAACAAGTGGAACAGGATATTGCAATCCAAATAAAATCACTACTTGTTGATAAACATAGGTCAATAGACATTGATCGCTGGTCAACAGCTACAGCAACTGCAAGTGAGTTAACTGCCAACATCGATGAACCAACAGAAGAAACTGGACTGGAATTCACTATATGTGTCTGAGTCACATTTCCAAGGTTACTCCCTTAAAACACAGTGTCACTTCTGTGGTAAGAGTTGATATTAGGCTAAAAATAGTTGGTGCTGGAAATGAGGTGGGCAAAAGAAACAAGCTCCGACGAAGGGTCTCGGCCTGAAACGTCGACTGTACCTCTTCCTAGAGATGCTGCCTGGCCTGCTGCGTTCACCAGCAACTTTGATGTGTAAAGCTCACAGTATATTGAATTCCCTGCCTTATTTGAAGACACGTTTTCAACAAACACTTTTGTTGGAATAATTGTACTGTCACAGTAAAAAAAAATGACTAAACACTTCCCTGAAGCTCTTGCTTGCCTTGATAGTAGAAAAACTAAATGGCTTATATGTTAATTTATTGATTTGAACTGCATGTGCAGAATTCTTATTGGATATAGGAATTGCAAACTACTATCGACTAATAACCATAAATGTGCATATGGTGTAGAAGGACAGAGAATTACACTAATCAACAGCAAACTAATCAAGGTGTACTTGGTCCTCACCTATGAAAAATATAATTCTGGGTAGGAGATGTCTTGCAACCTCTTCTTGGTATCAAAGTTGTAAAAGTTCAAAGGTTGATTGATTATCAAAGAATGCAACTCTGAAATTTTTCTTCTCCAGATAGCCACTGAACAAAGAAAGAAAAGAACAGCAGCTTCATAATCAATCCCAAATCCCTTCTCTCCTCCCCGCTCAAAACCCCCCTCAAAATAGAACAGACACATCAACCTCCAAATTCTTCTCCCCCACACACAAAAATCCTAGAAAGATCAGGCGGGAAACGCAGAATATAAAAAAAGTAAGTCTGAAAAAAAAGTCAATAGTCCAAGTCTATATCCAAAATACAGAAAACCTGGGTAACATTCTGGCATAGTGGCAGGCCTTTCGCTCTCTGGCAGCAGAGCGATCCCACCAGCGATCAAAAGGCAGTCTCCCCTCTTCGTAGCAGAGCAATCCCACCAGCGATCAAAAGGCTGTCTCTCCTCACTATAGCAGTGTGATCCCACCAGTGGTTAACAGGCAGTCTCCCCTCTCTGTAGCAGAGCGATCCCACCAGTGATCAAAAGGCAATCTCCCTCTCCGTAGCAGAGTGATCCCACCAGTGATCAACAGGCAGTCTCCCCTCACCGTAACAGAGCGATCCCACTAGTGATCAACAGGTAGTCTCCCCTCACTGTAGCAGAGCGATCCCATCAGTGATCAACAGGCAGTCTCCCCTCACCGTAGCAGTGCGATCCCACCAGTGAACAAAAGGCAATCTCCCCTCTCTGTAGCAGAACAATGCCACCAGCGATCAAAAGGCAATCTCCCCTCACCAGTAGCAGAGCAATCCCACCAGCGATCAAAAGGCTATCTCCCCTGTTCGGTATCAGAGTGATCCCACCAGTGATCAAAATGCTGGCAACCAGTGCAAACCTTCCACATTTGTCTTGATGTTTCAATCTCCCTTGTCCCTTTAATGAGTGAAATGGAGTTGAACGTCAGCTCACCATGAGGTTTTTGCACCCAGAATCCTCTCGGAGACTGCAGAGCACTGAAACTCCCAAACAATCTCCAAACTGCAAATCACAGGCTCCACCATTTCGGTCACATTCAAGACCTGTACTTACGGATCTCTTGTTATTTTTAAACTCTACTCTTGAGTTTGTGGAGGTTAGCCAAGTATGAATTAGTTAATCTTCCAATATGGTCAATAGACTAAAACAACTATGGCCTGCAGGAAATGAATCCTGTCAAACTGATAGAAGCTGCCTGGTCTGCCGAGATCCTCAAGCATTTTGTGTGTGTTGTTTGGATTTCCAGCATCTACAGATTTTCTCTTGTTTGTGATCAGAAAAGTCAATACTGCTGGGGAGCAAATAATCTAAAAGGAGTATGTCTCACCACTGAGGGCAGGTCATAATCTCCTGTAGATTACTTTTCAACTACTGAAATGACTATTCTTCCATGCTTCATCAGGGTTACTGTTCATCATTTTATATTGTTGGCAACATAATCACCTGTGTTGATTGAAGCCTTTTTGGTAACAACAAGATCAAATTTAAACATTTTGATAGTAGAGTGAGGAACAGAGCATATCCCTGGAAGACAGTGTGAACTTTCCAAATGGCATGCATTCTTTTTTTAAAATTAATAGTTTTAAGTGCTGAAGCTGGCAACTCTATAGTCTTGCAGTCAACAGAATTCTTGCAGTCAATAAGAATATTCTACTTTCTATCTTCAGATATGTTAAAATCCAATTTGGTAGATTTTGATGGATAACCAAAAACAAGAAATAGTTATTAACTGAGTGAAAAGATCCAGAATTTGGAAAATTGATCTATGTACATAAGAACGTAAGAAATAGGAGCAGGAGTAGGCCATCCGGCCCATTGAGCCTGCCCTGCCATTCAATAAGATCATGACTGATCTGTCTGTAAACTCAGCTCCATCTACCTGCCTTTTCCCCATAACCCTTAATTCCCTTGTAGAAGGGAAATGTAGAAGAGTGAACAGCTTTGTAGCATAGAGGCAAGTAAGTGGCATTGGTGTTTTAATTTGTTACACTGTGCCTGAGCAATACGCATTTCACCTCAATGAAGGACAAGAAAAATTGGCAGACTCGGACATTGCTAAAAGGATGGACCATCAACACCTCTCCTTCTCACCACTGCAGCAAGGCCAGTTATTTCCAGAAGCTCTTCCTGTAGTCACTGTGGAGGAGGAACTGCTATATACCTGTATTGTTGCAATTCAGATCCATAGGACTTATAAGCAGAATGCCAGAGCTCATGTGTGGCAGATGGCAAAAGATATGGACAAGCAGTTGCCAGGCGAAATGAATGGTGTAAATATGGACAACCAATTCAAGGATACTGACCCTGCAACAAAGCAGAATTTCATAAAAGTGGTTAGGCATACACACCAAGTTCATAGAGTGGATGAGAATAGGCAAGATCAGACCATCCCCTCTTGGACCCTAGTGCCAAGACCTCCAAATAAGCCATTGAAAACCAGTAATTGGAGAAAATGTGAAAGGAAAGTAATACTAATATTCTTTACATTTTACTCATAAACATATTGTTATTAATGTTTGCTATAATAAAATCACTGGACAACATAAATTTGTTTTACAGACAAATAGTTAGGAAATTTCATAATGATATATTGATGGTGACATTTGTCAAATGTATGTCTTAATCCCATGCATGTATGCCTGTATTTTTTTTTTTGCTGAAATGAAGGCACCATGATTCTTTCCATACAAAATTGCCTGAGCACTTATGAAACAGATGGTGCTTATAGTGGAATAAGCAGAGGTCTGTCACCATGAATGCAGCCAGTCTGCATATTTAATCACTGCGGAACCTTGTCTACCTGCAGCTGCCAACTGGTAATCCAATTTTACTGATAAATGTGGCAACAGACATGAAGTGTAATAAAGAGCATCTAACTCCATTTTCCTGCAGGGCATCTTTTGATGAACATTTAGGATGGAAACTGTAGTTAGTAGAGAAAGAAAGAGAGAAAGGGAGAGGGAGGGAGAGAGAGAATGGGGAGAGGGAGAGGCAGGAGGAAGAAGAGAAGGGTGTTTTCTGAGTGGCAGCTGTATGATGCAAAAACACTCTCTTCTTGGGTGACTTGTTTAATTCTCCAACTATCCTTGTGTTGAGGCAGATCTCAGAAGCTGATGCCTACACAGCAACCTTTAGAGTTGTATTAAAATAGTTATCATGCGTCATTGCTGATGAGAAAGCTTTGAGAATTTAATCTTTTACTCACTCATGATTTAAACTAAACTATTAAATCTGAACTCTGCATAACTAATTGATAAAAGCTGGTGAGGTTTCAGCACTTGCCCCATAATGTCTTCACATTTTTAAACAAAAGATCATGAACATGGGATTTTTTTAAAATTAGAGATATCATACATCTGAAAGAGAAACAGTAGAGTTGAAAAAATTAGCAGATCAGACAGCATCTGTGGGAAGAGACACAATTATCTGTCAGATTAAAGGCCCTTTATTGTTTTTTCATTTTGTTTTGTTGAAGGATGTGCCATGTTCATTTCTACAAGACAACCCAACACACATAACAAAAATACTGTTGATAACAAGATAACAAAGAAAAAGACAGTCACGTATCAACGAGGAAATTTCAATGAAAGGCTACAAAACAACAGCTAATCATTAATAGAATCAGATTTATTATCACTGCCTTACTGTATGTTGTGAACATGTCCTGTGGCATCAGTACTGGTAAAAATATAAAAAAGTTGCTGTAAGTTATTAAATAAATAAATAAATAAATAAATAAATAGTAGGAAAAGAATGGGAATGGCAAGTTAGTACTTATGGTTGGTGGAATGGTGAGTATGGGTCTTCAGGCTCCTGTACCTTCTCTTTGATGCTAGCAATGACCAGAAGGCCTGTCCCAAGTGGGGATGGATGTCACATTCTTGAGGCACTGATTTTTGAAACGGTCCTTGATGGTGTGGGAGGTGTTTCCAATGATGGAGCTAGCTGATTCTACAACACACTGAAACCTCTTTCATTCATGTGTATTGAAGCTTCCACAATGAGTGCTGATAAAACTAGTCTGAGTGCTTTCTACAGTACATTTACAGAAATTTGATAGCGTCTTTGGTGACATACCAAATCTCCTCAAACTCCTAATGTAGTATAGCCACTGGTGTACCTTCTTTGTGATTGCATCAATATGTTGGGCCCAGGATAGATCTTCTGAAATGGCAATGCCCAAGAAGTTGAAGGTGTTTGCCAATTCTGCTGCTGACCCCTCCAAGAGAATTGGTGTATGCTCTTCTGCCTTGCCCTTCCTGAAGTCCATGATCAATTCTCTGGTCTTGTTGACATTGAGTGCAAGGTTGTTCTGTCTACATCACTCAGTCAGCCGACCTATCCTGTTCCTGTACGCCTCCTTGTCACCATTTGGCTTTCTGCCAACAGCAGCTACCGATGTTATGAATGCCGTTTGAACTGTGCCTAACCACAAAGTCATGCGTGTAGAGAAGAGGTTCAAGATTCTATTTGTCATGAGTACGTTGAAACATACAGTGAAATGCATCATTTGTATTAACAACCAATTGACCCGAGTGTGTGCTAGGTGACAGTAGGAAAGCGTCACCACATATTCCAGCGTCAATATAGCATGCCCACTATGCTTGACAGAACAACACTAAACCGAACAGAACACAGCATCCAACAAAACAGCAACAGCAAAACAAATCCCCATTTCTCCCCAACATGCACATGTACAATCCTCCAACCCGAAGTCAGCTCGTATTCTTCGGCTTCAGTAGACCTGGATTCAGACAAGGACATGCAGATATTGGGCCTTCAACTACCTCAGTGGACTTGCAGAAATCCACAGATCCAGGCTTCAGACAATGGACCTTGACTTCCAGACTTCCAATATGACCCTCGGGCCTCAATTCTCAGCATTCACCCAGGATACACCAATCACTGAACAGCAGGCCTCAAGCTCTGGACCTGCTGATGACAGGACCTTGATTTGTGGGCCTTGAATTTTGGTCCCACTGATTCGCAAACTCAGGAGTGTACTGGACCTTGCTCCTGCTCTCATTAAACTCCAACTCCATAACAACTCTCTGCTGTTGGGAGAGTCATCAGCCTTCATCCACAATGGTCTGTCAATCCATACATCCTGTCTTGGTCTGCAGGTGTCCCTCATCCAAGTTGCTGTGCTTTGAATATGGAACAGAATCTTAACAGTTAAGGCTCTGGCCTGTCCTCTAATTCCCTGTCCCTAAAATCTGAACCTGACCCATACCTCCCCTCTTTGTCCCCAAAAACATCCTCACGAACCCTAATAAACACAAAGAGAAACAACTAAAACTGAGCTGCCACCTCAGTGGAGGTCACAGGTCACAGCTCAGTGCCATTTTATAGGATCTTTCTTGTCCTTTTATGGAGAGAAGCACTTTGTAGAAGCTACAATAATGCTAACTGAAAGCTTTGATTTCTAGTTTGCTAAGTGGGTAGCATTTTGCTGGACATTAGAATTTCAATATGAGATTAGCTTCATTTGATGTTTTGAATCCATATTTCAATAGACAATAGACAATAGACAACAGGGGCAGGAGTAGGCCATTTGGCCCTTCGAATCAGCACTGCCATTCACTGTGATCATGGCTGATCATCCACAATCAATATCCAGTTCCTGCCTTATCCCCATAACCTTTGATCCCTCTATCTTTAAGAGCTCTATACATCTCTTTCTTGAAAGCATCCAGAGACTTTGCCTCCACTGCCTTCTGGGGCAGAGCATTCCATATATCCACCACTCTCCGGGTGGAAAAGTTTTTCCTCAACTCCGTTCTAAATGGCCTACCCCTTATTCTTAAACTGTGGCTTCTGGTTCTGGACTCGCGCATCAGCGGGAACATGCTTCCTGCCTCCAGCAAGTTCAATCCCTTAATAATCTTATATGTTTCAATCAGATCCCCTCTCATCCTTCTAAATTCCAGAGTATACAAGCCCAGTCGCTCCAATCTTTCGACATATGACAGTCCCGCCATCCCGGGAATTAACCTTGTGAACCTACGCTGCACTCTCTCAATAGCAAGAATGTCCTTCCTCAAACTTGGAGACCAAAACTGCACACAGTACTCCAGGTGTGGTCTCACCAGGGCCCTGTACAGCTGCAGAAGGACCTCTTTGCTCCTATACTCAATTCCCCTTGTTATGAAGGCCAGCATGCCATTAGCTTTCTTCACTGCCTGCGGTACTTGCACGCTTGCTTTCAGTGACTGATATACAAGAACACCTAGATCTTGCTGTACTTCCCCTTTTCCTAACTTGACTCCATTTAGATAATCTGCCTTCCTGTTCTTACCACCAAAGTGGATAACCTCACATTTATCCACATTAAGCTGCATCTGCCATGCATCTGCCTACTCAGTCAGCCTGTCCAAGTCACCCTGCATTCTCATAACATCCTCCTCACATTTCACACTGCCACCCAGCTTTGTGTCATCTGCAAATTTGCTAATGTTACTTTTAATTCCCTCATCTAAATCATTAATGTATATTGTAAACAGCTGCGGTCCCAGCACTAAACCCTGCGGTACCCCGCTGGTCACCGCCTGCCATTCCGAAAGGGACCCACTAATCGCAACTCTTTGTTTCCTGTCAGCAAGCCAATTTTCAATCCATCTCAGTACTCTGCCCCCAATACCATGTGCATTCATTTTGCCCACTAATTTCCTATGTGGGACTTTATCAAAGGATTTCTGAAAGTCCAGGTACACCACATCCACTGGCTCTCCCTTGTCCATTTTTATAGATACATCCTCAAAAAATTCCAGAAAATTAGTCAAGCACGATTTCCCCTTCTTAAATCCATGCCGACTCAGACCTATCCCGTTACTGCTATCCAAATCTGTTGTAATTTCATCTTTTATAATTGACTCCAGCATCTTTCCCACCACTGACATCAGGCTAACCAGTCTATAATTCCCTGTTTTCTCTCTCCCTCCTTTCTTGAAAAGTGGGACAACATTAGCCACCCTCCAATCCACAGGAACTGATCCTGAATCTATAGAACATTGGGAAATGATTTCTAATGCGTCCACGATCTCTAAAGCCACCTCCTTAAGTACCCTGGGATGCAGACCATCAGGTCCTGGAGATTTATCAGCCTTCAGACCCAACCGTCTATCCAACACCATTTCCTGCCTAATATAATTTTCCTTCAGTTCATCCATTACCCTAGGTCGTTTGGCCACTATTATATCTGGGAGATTGTTTGTGTCTTCCCTAGTGAAGACAGATCCAAAGTACCTGTTCAACTCATCTGCCATTTCCTTGTTCCCCATAATAAATACACCTGTTTCTGTCTTCAAGGGCCCAGTTTTGGTCTTAACTATTTTTTTTTTCCTTTTCACATACCTAAAGAAGCTTTTACTATCCTCCTTTATATTCTTGGCTAGTTTACCTTTGTACCTCATTTCTTCTCCACGTATTACCTTTTTAATTATCTTCTGTTGCTCTTTAAAAGTTTCCCAATCCTCCGGCTTCTCACTCATCTTTGCTATGTTATACTTCTTCTCTTTTATTTTTATACTGTCCTTTACTTCTCTTGTCAGCCACGGCCTCCCTTTAGGATGTTTCTTCCTCTTTAGAATGAACTGATCCTGCACCTTCTGCATTATTCCCAGAAATACCTGCCATTAGTGTTCCACTGTCATCCCTGCTAGGGTATTGTTCCATTGAACTTTGGCCAGCTCCTCCCTCACAGCTCCACAGTTTCCTTTGTTCAACTGTAATACTGACACTTCCGATTTTCCCTTCTCCCTCTCAATTTGTAGATTAAAACTTATCATACTATGGCCACTACCTCCTAATGGCTCCTTTACCTCGAGGTCCCTGATCAAATCCGGTTCATTGCACAAGACTAAATCTAGAATTGCCTTCTGTCTGGTAGGTTCCAAGCTGTTCTAAGAATCCATCTTGGAGGGACTGCACAAAATCCCTTTCTCGGGGTCCAGTATCAACCTGATTCTTCCAGTCTACCTGCATGTTGAAATCCCCCATAACAACTGTAGCATTACCTTTGCGACATGTCAATTTTAACTCTTGATTCAACTTACACCCTACATCCAGACTACTGTTTGGAGGCCTGTAGATAACTCCCATTAGGGTCTTTCTACCCTTAGAATTTCTCAGTTCTATCCATACTGACTCTACGTCTCCTGATTCTATGTCCCCCCTCGCAATGGACTGAATATCATTCCTCACCAACAGAGCCACCCCACCCCCTCTGCCCATCAGTCTGTCCTTTCGATAGGACATATACCCTTGAATATTCATTTCCCAGCCCTGCCCACTTGAAGCCATGTCTCTGTTATTCCCACAACATCACACTTACCAATTTCCACCTGTGCCTCAAGCTCATCCACTTTATTTCTTATACTCCGTGCATCCATATACAATACTTTTAATTCATTACACCCCTCACCTCCCATGTCAGTTCCTATTTCACTTGGCCATACTGTACGATCCCTTCTTGAGCTTTCTGCTCCGTTGATTCTGTTGTCTTTCTTAACTTTTCTTATTCTCACTTTCTCTTTAACTCCATTCTTATATTTCCATTTGGTGCCCTCCCCCCCCCGCCACACTACTTAGTTTAAACACACCCGTGCTGCAGTGGCAAACCTGCCTGCCAGAATGCTACCCTATTCCTAACAAGAATGAACACTGGCTCAGAACTGGGCCAAAAATGAACATTTAAACACAAAAGACTGCAGATGCTAGAATCTGGAATTTGACTGAGCACCATACTCAGTCAGAGTATATAGATTCCCATCATGTTATAGTACCCTGGCAAATGTCTCAGTTAGCTTACCTAATTAAATGCAACTCATGCTAAGATGATGAAAACTTAAGCCAATCCTGGGCATGATGGTCTGTCTGAAGGTTAATCATCATAGTCACTTGCTGCTTCCATCTTCACCACAGAGAAACTGCTTAGTGCTGGTGCAATAAGGAAAGTCAGTTAAGAAAACCTTCTTGGAAGAGTCACACAAAGGTGAATTGTGAAAGTAATTGTCACAAAATACATAAATTCACACAGGAAGGAAATTACTGTTATAACAACTATATGACAGATCCTATATCATTTACCCAAGAAAATGTGCAGTTCTTTCACTGTGATTCAGTATCTCCAAGGCCTTGATTTTCTACAGCCCAGGACACTCAGTGCAGATGTGAAGAGATAATGGACTGCAATGGCTCAGAGGTAGCCTTTCAGTGTGACTGCTAAGTGTGTTGCAATTGACCCCAAGAAAGAATACATTCATCTTTATATTGTCAGGCAGCCAAGGTTATTGATGTAAATATTTTCTATCATTCTTCTTAACAGTGAAAGGAGCACTTTGCACCAGATTGCGGATTGTCACGGTGGATTGCTGTTGCACCCTGATCTTGCACTTTTTTTTGATAAAGAGGCAGATTAGCAGGTTTAGTGTGTGAAACCTTGAGATCTGTTTTGGCAAAATATCCTATATTGCAATAGAAACTAGTAGTCAATGTCTGGTGGAAGTTATTCCTTGTTGGTAATGTTCTTCTCAGTTGTTTGCACAATGAGGTCTGAGTATTGTTCCTCATACAGTGTATTAGACATAAATGGTTAGTGCCAGACGAGAATGAATCCCGCCATGGTACATAACCCAGTCAATTCTAAAGCCATGTAGTGCCCAGGGCTGGCATGCTATTGCTTCTTTGCTGAGGTGAATCTCTCAGCAAAAGGGACACGCTTACAGAATATCTCAAGAGCATCTGATAGGTTGACATAATGCTATTTCTCCTTAATAGTAGAGCATGCACAAATGATAATGGTATGAGACATCCCAAGTTCTCCTGGCACAAAATTCTCACCTTGAGGGCTCTACTGGTATACTCCACACTGGTTATACTTTGACTCCAGCAAGGCTGAGCAGCCAAGGAGAAAGGGGATAGTCCTCCCTCAAGAATCAATTTTCCATATGGTCTGATTAGTATATTGATCAGAATGCCTGTCGAGAGGGAGCAGAGACGGGACTGGGGAGCGAGGAAGAGAGGGCAAGGGCGGTGGACCCGGGGAGGGGGTCCCGATCTGTGGTAGTACCGTACGTGGGGGTGGGACAGCAGTATGAGAGGATGGAAGAGTCCTGATATTTTATGGGCCTGGGGATTGGGTCCAATGTGGAGCGACTGTAAGTTGCACCTGGGGGTGGAACAGAATTGGTGGGCTGGGTGACCTGAATCTGCTTCTGTGTGTGTGGAAATGGTCTATAATAATGAGGTAGTTTTATGACTGTCATTTAGATGTACCTCTTGTACCCAATGAAATGGCCGCTGAGTGCACGTTTGTGCTCTTCTGCTGCTGTTGTAATGTGAAAGCCAAATGTCACAAATGAAATCCAAAGTTGAAATCATAAACAGTAATACTGGAAATGTAACTCCTATGATAGAGTATTGAGTGCTCATCACAAGGCCTTCAAATACAGACATTCCATGAAAGACTGTGGCAGTCAGAGTCTCAAAGAGACAGCGGCAGCTAACCGTATGCCGGGGAATTGCAGCACCGAAACTTGGATGATTACACTGTTTAGTTGGTACCATAACAGACCATCTCCTATAGCTAGCTCCTAACAGCCCAGGGCAATCAGGATGGTGCTGGTGAAAGTCCACTATCAAGGTAAGGTCCAGAATGTTCCATGAAACAATCCAGCTTCTTTCTTCTGGGCTGTATCCCTCCCAATCCACGAGCTTCAACCTTCACCCTGAACAATGTGGTTGTCCAAAAGTCACCATACTGTTTAGGAGGTTGCAACCAACAACTCTGGGAGCCGGGGAAAATTTAAGAACCAGAGCCAAGGGGCTGGCATTCATGGAGGCATTCTTGAGGCGGGATATATGGAATATGGGGTAAATCCACATGGTGTTCAAGTGTTGGAGATAATAGGTAACTGGGTTGATACATCCTAGGATTCTGAATGAATCGATGTAACAAGGGGCCAAACCAGATTCAATATGCATGGGATATCTTCAGTTGAAAGCCAGACACACGGACAGGGAAGAAGTGCTTGTCCCTGTCTTCACCATTAGTTGGCATGGAATTGTCCTGTGAATTGGCCAACAACATCTCTCTCACCTTAAAGCTAGGGCTTTACTCTTTGGAGAGAAGGAGGATGAGAGGAGACATGATCGAGGTGTACAAAATAATAAGAGGAATAGATAAAGTGGATAGCCAGCGCCTCTTCCCCAGGGCACCACTTCTCAATACAAGAGGACATGGCTTTAAGGTAAGGGGTGGGAAGTTCAAGGGGGATATTAGAGGAAGGTTTTTTACTCAGAGAGTGGTTGGTGCGTGGAATGCAATGGCTGAGTCAGTGGTGGAGGCAGATACACTGGTGAAGTTTAAGAGACTACTAGACAGGTATATGGAGGAATTTAAGGTGGGGGCTTATATGGGAGGCAGGGTTTGACAGTGGGCACAACATTGTGGGCCGAAGGGCCTGTACTGTGCTGTACTATTCTATGTTCTATGTTCTTAACTCATTTCTGGAGACATCTCTGGATCAGTTGGTCTGCTAATGGACTCCGCACCTCCACTTCTTGTTCCAGTAACAGTGGAGGATGGTATCCAAATTGACATTCAAAGGGGACAGCTTCATAGACGTATGCTGAAATGCACTGTGTGCAAAGTCTGCCCAGATCAGGTTGTCACTTCCAGCTTGTAGGGTTTCCTGAGGCTAGACAGCTGGACATTTTCTCTAGGTCCAGGTTGACCCTCTCCATTTGCCCATTGGCCTGCAGATAGAATCTGGACAACAGACGGGCAGAGGCCCCAATGAGCTCATGAGAAAGGCCTTAAAAACCTGGAGGCAAGCTGGAGGCCACAGTCAGAGATAATGTCTTGGGGGAAAGGGTGAATCCTGAAGACATGAGATTGGTGTCTCTGAAGCCGATGGTAGTTTTGGAAGGGGTATGAAGCAGCAGGCCCTGGAGACCTGACCTATGACCACTATGATTACTGTACTACTCCGAGATGCCGGAAGACCAGTGATTGTGGGACCACTGGTGAGTAGGAATGGGGAGAGGCTGTAGAAGACCTTGAGGCTGTTCTCAGGGTTCTGTATTTCCTGCGCAGACATTACATGCTAAGAAATATTCCTGGAAATCTTTTGTCATGCCTGGCCATCACTAACATCTCGACATATTCAAGGGTGAAACCAATGCTGGATGCCCAGCCAGATTCGAAGTGTGTCCCCAGTTGAGCACCTCTGAATGAACAGGCTCAGAAACAAAGATACAGTACATCTAGAAGGACCATTACCTGTGTCTGCCCCATGTTGCTCTTGGGCTTGGTGCACTATTGTGTCTATGTTCCAGCAGGTGGGTACTACCACTCTAGAGCTGGGAATTAGAGCTGAAGGGTTCTCTTCCCCATCAGGTGCTTCAACCTGTTGAAAGTGGGAGTCTGTTTTTTTTTTGAGTTTTTGATTCTGGATGGTAAGTAATAAGGAAGTTCAACCTGGGTGGAATTCGGCCTCTTCACATCCTGGGTGTAGGCAAGGTTTTTGTGGTCAGCCCATGCCAGATACGGATGTTTGGAAAATAATTCCTGATTCCCGATGTCATAGTTGGTCTTCGAGGGATAGTGATGTCTTGAACAAAAGGCACAGGGATATAGTTTGTGGTCTGAGGCAGGTCGTTGGATAAGATGGTCCCTACTCCCATGTCTAGCATATCAACCTCTATCATGAAAGGCAAGTCCGGGTCTGGTGGAATTAGGATAGGTGAGGACTTGAACCTTTGTTTTAACTCCACAAAAGCTGTCTCATTCTCCAGTGTCCAGCGGAAGGGGCCAATAGATTTCTTGGTGACCACTGAACTGAAATTGCAGATGAACCACCTGTAAAAGTTTGTAAAACCGAGAAACTGTTGGAGTTGTTTCATGGAGGTAGGTTTCGGCCAATTCCACATGGCCTGGTTCTTATCAGAGTCCATTTTTAAGGCCATTAAATATAACAAACCCAAGTACAGGTGTCCCCCGCTTTTCGAACGTTCGCTTTACGAAACCTCACTGTTACGAAAGACCTACATTAGTACCCTGTTTTCGCTTTCAGAAGGTGCTTTCACTGTTACGAAGTAAGGCAGTGCGCGAGAAAAGGCAGCGCGCGCCCAGAGCAGCCACTCTCCCTCGGATTCAGAACGGCATTGCTTAAACACGTGCCTGTGAGCAGCCGTTTGCAAGATGAGTTCTGAGGTATTGGAAAAACCTGAAAGCGCTCGTAAGGCTGTTACATTGAGCATAAAACTAGACATAATTAGGCGTTTTGATCGTGGTGAACGAAGTAAGAACAAAATGAGTTTGACTTGTGGAAGCTGACAAACATGATGTTGAATAGGTTTTGGCATCCCATGACCAAGAACTGACAGATGAAGAGCTGATGCAATTGGAAGAGGAAAGTATAACAATCGAAACCGAATGCAGTAGAAATGAACGTGAAGCTACTGTCTGAGATTTTCACTGCAATGAGAAAGTACGAATTTAATTTTGAAAGGGTACGTCGGTTTAGGGGATATTTGCAAGATGGTTTGAGTCCTTACAAAAAACTGTGTGATAGAAAAATGCGTGAGGCTCAGCAGTCAAGCAAGCCTTCCACATCAGACACAGCAGACGATGAATCACGACCATCGACATCGAGGCGGGCAGTCATAGGAGAAGATGAGCCGCCTGGTCTAATGGAAACAGACGATGATGAAATGATACCCCAGTGTCCCACCACCCCAATACCCAGGCCGCGGACAGATACAGTACCGATCCGCGGAGAAAGCAGCAGTAGCCGGGAGGCACACAGCACATCTTTAAGAAAAAAGCTGAAATAAACATGCCAATTAATTAGGTGCCGCCCCACACATAATTGTCGACCCAGATCAGAGACAACGAAATCGGAAATTGGCACTGATCTGGGCCGACAATTATGTGTTGGGCGGCACCTAATTAATTAGCATGTTTATTTCAGCTTTTTTCTTAAAGATGTGCTGTGTGCCTCCCAGCTACCGCCTCGCGGCAATGTATCAGTCAGCTGCCTGGAGGGTGGGGGCCACTGCACCACATAACCTGCGATGACTCAGTCTAACATAGTGTAATCAGTGTGCTTGGCGCTGTCTTCCCAATTCCGGTCAGTGATACTACACTGTATATACAATATTTCTACTTTATATAGGCTGTGTATTTTTACGTGTTATTTGGTATGATTTGGCAGCTTCATAGCTTAAAGGTTACTGGAGAGAGTGTTTTGCCAACTGCGCTTGCGTGACATTTTCGCTTTGGCAAACAGTGCAGTAATGATTGTGGAAAAGTATTTCTACTTTATATAGGCTATGTATTAATCACATCTTTCCTGCTTTTACTATATGTTACTGTTATTTTAGGTTTTATGTGTTATTTGGCATGATTTGATAGGTTATTTTGGGTCTGCGAACGCTCACAAAATTTTCCCATATAAATAAATGGTAATTGCTTCTTCGCTTTACGACATTTCGGCTTACAAACCATTTCATAGGAACGCTCGACCTTCGGATGGCAGGGGAAACCTGTAAGGAGATTGTGGATACATGGAATTCATTCTCCTCAAGCTTACAGAATAGTTAATTCTCGAGAAGCCATCGTAGATGTGCTGGATGTGTTCTTGAGTGGACCGGGAGAAAAGGAGTTTATCATTAAGGTAGATAAAAATGAAGTAGTGTAGCATCTCCATGTCATCAATGAAGGTTTGAAATACTGCTGGAGCATTTGGAGGCATGACCCAGCATTCATAGTGGCTCGTAGGTGTGTTGAATGTCATTTTAACTTGTCTCCCTCACAAATACAGATTAAGTTGTTAGACACTACGGAGGTCCAATTTGATAATATTATTGTAGATCCCTGGAGAATCTCAAAGGCTGTGTTCCTGAGAAGGAGAGCAAACCAATTTTTAACAGTGATCTTATTTAGCCCTCTATAGTTTATGCAGAGCCTTGGTCCACCAATCATCTTCTCGGACCCAGTGGGAGATGTGTGAACAGCTGAATAAACCCAGGTGCCAAGCTTCTTGGTCTCTCTGGGACCATCCCCAAGGAGGACAGGTACCCGTTAGCAGATCGATGGGGCAGTTGCCGTTCTGAAGTGGTGGCCTGTTTCTTGTTGAAGTCTTCTGGCAAGGCTGAATACTCTGGACGCACTCTTGACAAATCAGATGCACTGGGGTTGGAGGTGAAATGTTCATCAGCTCCTTTGAGAGGCATATCAGAAGTAGTCACAAAAGTAAACTCAGGAGGTATTTCGGGAAGTAACTCAGAAGGCACCAGGCTCCTTTTGGAGGTATCTCTTTTTACACTGGTTTGATCTGCCCAGAATGACACAAGTGGTCCAATTGACTCTCGGGTTGTGGGATGACAGCCAGGAATGACCCAGCATAGACATAGAAAATAGGTGCAGGAGTAGGCCATTCAGCCCTTTGAGCCTGCACCGCCATTCAGTATGATCATGGCTGATCATCCAACTCCGAACCTTGTACCAGCCTTCCCCCCATACCCCCTGATCCCTTTAGCCACAAGGGCCATATCTAACTCTCTCTTAAATATAGCCAATGAACTGGCCTCAACTGTTTCCTGTGGCAGAGAATTCCACAGATTCACCACTCCCTGTGTGAAGAAGTTTTTCCTAATCTCGGTCCCAAAAGGCTTCCCCTTTATCCTCAAACTGTGACCCCTCGTTCTGGACTTCCCCAACATCGGAACAATCTTCCTGCATCTAGCCTGTCCAATCCCTTTAGGATTTTATATGTTTCAATAAGATCCCCCCCTCAATCTTCTAAATTCCAGAGAGTATAAGCCTAGTTGATCCAGTCTTTCATCATATGACAGTCCTGCCATCCCAGGAATCAATCTGGTGAACCTTCTTTGCACTCCCTCTATGGCAAGAATGTCTTTCCTCAGATTAGGGGACCAAAACTGCACACAATACTCCAGGTGTGGTCTCACCAAGGCCTTGCAGTAGTACCTCCCTGCTCCTGTACTCAAATCCTCTTGCTATGAATGCCAGCATACCATTCGCCTTTTTCACCGCCTGCTGTACCTGCATGCCCACTTTCAAAGACTGGTGTATAATGACACCCAGGTCTCGTTGCACCTCCCCTTTTCCGAATCGGCCACCATTCAGATAATAATCTATCTCCCTGTTTTTGCCACCAAAGTGGATAACCTCACATTTATCCACATTAAATTGCATCTGCCATAAATTTGCCCACTCACCTAACCTATCCAACTCACCCTGCATCCTCTTCGCATCCTCCTAGCATCCTCCTCACAGCTAACACTGCTGCCCAGCTTTGTGTCATCCGCAAACGAATGACACAAGTGGTTCAATTGTCTCTCGGGTTGTGGGATGACAGCCGGGAATGACCCAGAATAAGTGGTATTTCTGGCAACTGAATGATATGGAGCTGAATTGACTGCACATGCTAGCTAATCTTGAGCTTGAGTAAGGCTGTATGGTGGTTGATCTGTCTGGAAACCAAATGTCTCCTATCCAGAGCCAGGGTAATGAGATGCTGTTTGAGATGGGAAAAGGGGATTTTAAATCTTCTGGCCTATCTGAGATCCACAGAATACCCTGCTGCACTGAAGTCAATAAGGGCATCTATGGAATGATTTTGTCTCCCCATGAAAGTGATCATTCAGGAGGAAGCTGAAACAGGAATGGTGCTAGCAACCATCTGAGCCCCCCCTGTGTTGGATGGTCCCTGGAGTTTCTCGACAACTTAGGACAAGAGGTCTGATAATGTCTGGACTCTCTACTGTAAATGCAGCACCTCCCTCCTCTCTTTCAACTCAAGAGAGTCTGGTCTGGCCTATATGCATAGGCTCCTTGGAGGCTGGGATCGATGACTGTTGAGGAGGAATAGGAGAGGATTTAGGGTGGTCGGGGGTGGGGAGAGGGGGAGTCTCTTTGGAATAATTCTTTTTGACTATCCCATCTCCTTTCCATTAATCGGTTATCGAGTCAAATTGCCGGGTCCATAAGTCTCTCTAGATCCTCCACCAGATCTTGGGCTGCCTGGCTATCCTTTAGCTGATCACGCCATCCCTTATGGAATAAAACATTTAGTGCTTCCATATTCCAACTGCTCACTGTGGCCAAGGTACAAAATCCGATGGAAAAATTGGCCACAGACCAATTCCCTGGTGCAAGTTAAGGAGCTTTATTACAGATCCTTGCCTCTGGCAGGGTGATAAAACACCCTCCCCAAAGTCTTTGAAAAAATCTCTGCACTGACACAGACATGTGAATCCTTCTCTCAGTGTGTGGTGGCCCAGACAAGGGCTCTTTCAGAAAGGAACGAGATGATATATTATACGCTACCATACTGCATTCTGACAAGAACTTGGATGACTGTAACCAAAGGCCAAGGAGCATTGTGCCAGAAATCTTATTGTGCCAGGATTACCCTTGTATCACTCAGGAGCTGATAGGTGCAGTGATTCCTGTTGAGTATTGATGGTGTCTCCAGCTTGAACATGCCTGGAACTGGCAGCCACAACAGCTGAACTCAGAACTTGCCTACTAAAGTTGCAGAGTTTCTAGAGAGAGGTGAGACATGTCATCATACTTATCTAGAATTGCTCCCTGTGTGGCCAATGCAGTTTGCAGTCACTTGTACTCTACTGGGTTCATTGTGCTGTAACAAGAGAGCTATGGATGGTGGTGAACACGAGTGCAGAGTAAAGACCAGAATTAACACAGACTCAGACTCAAAATAAACAAGATGACACAAACAAAATCCAAAAGCAAAATCACAAGCATCAGTACTTGAAATGGTACTCTTACAACTGAGCACTGAGTGTTCAGCATAAAACCTTTAAGTATGCCTTACCTTTAGGGTGTGTGAAGGAAGAGAAGTGGGTGCAGTTACTATTACAAGACAGAAGATGCTCAAAAAACTGAAAGACTTAAAGGTACATACGTCACCTGGACCAGATGAACTGCACCCTAGAGTTCTGAAAGAGGTAGCATTTGAGATTGTGGTGGCATTAGAAATGATCTTTCAAAAATCATTGGAATCTGACCTGGTGCCAGAGGACTAGAAAATTGCAAATAACACTCCACTCTTTAAGAAAGAAGGAAATTATGGACCAGTTAGCCTGACCTCAGTGGTTGGGAAGATGTTAGAGTCAATTGTTAAGGATGAGGTAATGGAGTACTTGATGACACAGGACAAGGTTGTACAAAGTCAGCATGGTTTCCTTCTGGGAAAATCCTGACAAACTTGTTGAAATTCTTTGAGAAGATTACAGGTAGGATAGATAAAGGGAATGCAGTGGATGTTGTATATTTGGACTTTCAGAAGGCCATTGACAAGGTGCCAGACATGAGGCTGCTTACCAAGTAAAGAGCCCATGGTATTACAGGAAAGTTATTAACATGGTTAGAGCATTAACTGATTGGTAGCAGGCAGTGAGTGGAAATAAAAGGATCTTTTTCTGGTTGGCTGCCAACGACTAGTGGTGTTCGCAGGGGTCGGTGTTGGGACCACTTCTTTTTATGATGTATATAAATGATTTAGGTGATGGAATAGATGACTTCATTGCCAAGTTTGTTGATACGCAGATTGATGAAGGGGCAAGTAATGTTGAAGAAACAGGTAGGATGCAGAAGGGCTTAAGACGTATTAGGGGAATGGGCAAGAAACTGGCAAATGAAATACAATGTTGGAAAATGCATGGCCATGCACTTTGGTAGTAAAAATAAATATGTAGACTATTTTCTAAATGGGGAGAAAATCCAGGAATCTGAGATGCAAAGAGATTTGAGAGTTGTTGTGCTGAAGGTTAACTTGGAGGTTGAGTCGGTGGTGAGGAAGGCAAATGCCATGTTAGCATTCATTTCAAGAGGTCTAGAATACAAGACTAAGGATGTGATGCTGAAGCTTTATAAAGCACTGGTGAGGCCTCATTTTGAGTATTGTGAACAGTTTTGGGCCCTCATCTTAGAAAACAGGTGCTGGCATTGGCGAGGACCAGAGGAGGTTCACAAGGATGATTCCAGGAATGAAAGGGACATTTGATGGCTCTGGGTCTGTACTCGTAAGGATGAGGGGGGATCTCATTGAAACCTTCCGAATGTTGAAAGGCCGACACAGAGTAGATGTGGAAAGGATGTTTCCCATGGTGAGAGAGTCTAGGACAAGAGGGCACAGCCTCAGGGTAGGGCACAGAGAAACAGAGAAAGTTTTTTAGCCAAAGTGTGGTGAATTTGTGGAACATACATCAAAGTTGCTGGTGAACGCAGCAGGCCAGGCAGCATCTCTAGGAAGAGGTACAGTCGACGTTTCAGGCCGAGACCCTTCGTCAGGACAAACTGAAGGAAGAGTTAGCTTGACTGGTCGGCGGACATGACCAGGGCATTTGATGATATCAAACAAGGTCTTCCTAATGAGACCCTATAGCGCACCCATTCCCTAATACACCCATAGCTATGCTGTGGGTGCTGAATACGAACAGTTGGTTGAAGGTGTATGGCAGCCGCCGACCCTCTTCAGTTGGCAGCTCTGTCCCCCAAAAGGATGTACAGCATTTGTGACCATGAGCTTCTCGGCCTTTATCTGGCTGTCCACAATTTTTGTTTTCTTCTAGAACGTCACCATTTCACAGCATTTGTTGATGACAAATGCCTTGTGCATGCAATGCTCAAAATATCAGACCCTTTGTCTCCTTTAATTTTTACTATATTTATTGAACCACTTGCACATTTAATTAGAAACACTCCTCAGATCTCCCCTATTACAATAGGTACAACATCACATTCGATATCACTTTACGCGGACGACACGCTAGTTTATATGGCAAATATTCAACAAACTCTCCCCTATGTTTTAAAAACACTGGA
This sequence comes from Mobula birostris, assembly GCF_030028105.1. Taxonomy (NCBI): domain Eukaryota; kingdom Metazoa; phylum Chordata; class Chondrichthyes; order Myliobatiformes; family Myliobatidae; genus Mobula; species Mobula birostris. Next base: position 189,715,259 of record NC_092376.1, on the reverse strand, counting down.
GCAATTTGGATTTCTTTCAGGATACCAAGTTAATTTCTCAAAATCAGCATTGATGCTGATTAATATGGATAAAAGTAAGGTGTCTCTCCTTCCCCAGATTAAGGTTACAAATGAAGTCCTCTCCTTGGGTACTAAAGCTAATACTTCCCTATCATCTGTGGCTAAAACAAATTACTCTTTAATTTTTGAAAAAAATAGAAGACGATATTAATAGATTGAGACACCTGCCAGCATCAGTCCCAGCCTGTATATCGGTTATTAAAATGAACATCTTACCCTGCATTAATTTTATCAGCTCAATGATCCCACTTGCATTTCCAGCAGGATACTGGCAAAAACTGGACTCCTTACTACGATGCTATGTTTGGAACGGTAAACGACCCAATATAAAGTGGTCAACTCTACAATTCAAAAAGTCGGATGGGGGATTGGCGTGTCCAAATTTTAAATTGTATCACTGGGCATTTGTATTAAAAAGTCTTAGCTATTGGATGGAGGAGGATAAAGTTTCATCCTGGAAGAATATAGAACTGGAGCTAATAGCACCAATAAGGTTGAAAGACTTTCTCCTTATAGGTATGTCTACCAAAAAATGTGATTTGTATTACGGTCCAGTTTTAACCCATATACTACAAATGTTTAGAGAAGCAGAAAAATTCCTAAAATTTAAAAGAGTCTGGTGCAAATCATCTCCATTATGGAACAATAATCATTTTCTATCTGGGGGGAAACCATTCACTAACAGAACTTCGGAGGATAAAGGTATTACTACTCTTCAAGATATTAATGGGGCAAGTACTATCCTTAGCTTTCAAGAACTGATATCTCGATATAATATTGATAAACACTCTCTTTTCTTTTACTTTAGAGTAAGATCAACTTGTCAAGCCTACGGTTTTCCCTGGGGGTCAGATTTAAAGCACCATCCCATTTTAAGTTGGATACAGAGTGCTCCAGGACAGATAGTGTCATATATCTATGATAAATTAAACTCCCAGAAATATATGCCCACATCAGGAATGAAAGCCTGGGATAGGGACATATCTGAATTGGGACAAGACTTAGACTGAGATGCAACTTGGGATAATGCTGCCGGTGCTTCGAAAAACCCAAATCATTGGTATATACACTTGAACACTGAGAATCAGACATCAAATGGGACTGGGTCCTGACCCATATTGCTCATTTTGCCTACACGGACCTTTGGCTCTTTTATACATGTTGTATGGGAATGTCCAGGGGTTTTTGGACTGTGGGGGAAGGTTATCAATACTCTTACAGAACGAACGGGGGTACAATTACCAATGGACCCCGCTGTGCATCTTCTAAATAATGACTCCTACCTTTCCCTTACGGAAAAAACATGCAAAGTCTGGCTGGCAGGCCTGACTGAAGCTAAGAAGATTGTAGTCCAGCGTTGGGAACCTCCCCATGATATTGCAAATACTCAGTGGCTTCGGAGCTTTTTGACATTTCTTACCTGGAACTTTCATCAGCAAGAGTAAATGGTGCACGACCAAACACAATCATAATGTGGACAAATTTGATATCTAACTTAAAAGATTATTTGTTAAAATAGGAATGCTTTGTCTGGGTATGCACTACTATTCAGTTGGTTGGTGGAGGGGAGAGGGATGGAGAGGAGAGAGGGATGCACGGGGGATGGTGATGAAGGTGGGGGGATGACTGGGTTAACAGTCAAAATGTAATTGGCAATTGGTTGTATTGAATGTAATTTGTGGGTGTTGCAATAAAAAATTATTAATTAAAAAAAAATCAGACCTCTGGTCTACACGGCAGCAACACCACCTGGCCTACATATCCGAGTTCACAACTGATGTACAACATATCAAAGGGAAAAATAATGCTGTGGTTGATTGCCTCTCACGGCCATCTTTTGAGGCCATACACTTAGGGGTTGACTATGTTGGCATGCTGGCATGACAGCCAACCAACTTACTGACCCAGAAGTCCAGGCTTACCAAACAGCAGTCATGGGCCTGTAGTTGATATTAAGTTTGGGGGAGCTGGTGTTTCTCTCCTGTGCGATGCCTGAACCAGTTGACCTCGCTCCATCGTGGCTGCAAACTGAAGAAGGCCTCACAGAAACTGGTTGCACTAAAGTCTGTGTAGCACGGCTGAAGCTTGTGTGCAGTGCCAGAGGGCAAAAATTAACCATCATGTTCATGTACCATTGGCACCTTTGAGGTCCCTGAGTGATGGTTTGACCATGTCAATGTGGACCTTGTTGGCCTTCTTCTCCCCTCCTGCAGTTTCATGCAGCTCCTTACCATGGTGGACTGTACCACCAGGTGGCCAGAGGTGGTCTCTTTAGCATCAATGATGACCGCAGACATGGTATGTATTTCATCAGCGCCTGAGGTGCTCGGTCTGGCACCGTACCTGATCCTCAATTCATTTCGGACCTCTGGGCTGTGATGGCCCAGTACCTAGCATTAGGCTACATCACACCACAGTGTATCCCTTGCATCCCAATGGCCTATACCAGCAGCTTCATTGTTCCTTATAAGGCTGCTCTGAGGGCTTCCCTGACCGATAAGTGTTGGCATTATCGTCTCCCATGGGTCCTGCCGGGGCTCAGAGCTGCTCCAAAAGAGAACCTGCAGTTGCCCGTAGCTGAGTTGGTACAAGGACAGCTGGTACCAATACCAGGTGACACCACAACCACCTGGTTGGCCTCTTAACACAAAATACTCTGCTGATACTGGGTTCAAAGCAACACAACACGCTGGAGGAACTCAGCAGGTCAGGCAGCATCTGTGGAAATGATCAGTCAATGTTTCCGGCCAGAACCCTTCGTCAGGACTGAAGAAAGAAGGGGCAGAGGGTGGGAAGGAGAAGACTGGTAGGTTCCAGGTGAAAAACCAGTAAGGGGAAAGATAAAGGGTTGGGGGAGGGGAAGCAGGGAGGGGATAGGCAGGAAAGGTGAAGGAGGAATAGGGAAAAACACAATGGGTAGTAGAAGGAGGCGGAACCATGAGGGAGGGAGTAGGAAGCTGGAGGAGGGGGCAGAGTGAAACTGGGATAGGGGAAGGGAGGGCTAGGGAATTACCGGAAGGTGGAGAATTCTATATTCATACCAAGGGGCTGGAGACTACCTAGACGGTATATGAGGTGTTGCTCCTCCAACCTCAGTTAAGCCTCATCATGGAAGTAGAGGAGGCCATGTATGGACATATCCAAATGGGAATGGGAAGCAGAGTTGGGTGACTACTGGGAGATCCTGTCTGTTGTGGCAGACAGAGTGGAGGTGCTCGACGAAGCGGTCCCCCAATCTTCATTGTGTTTCACCAATGTAAAGGAGGCCACACTGGGAACACGGGATGCAATAGATGACCCCAACAGACTCACAAGTGATGTGTTGCCTCACCTGGAGGGACTGTTTGGGGCCCTGAATGGTGGTGAGAGAGGAGGTGTAGGGACAGGTGTAGCATTTACATTTACAGGGATAAGTGCCAGGTGGGAGGTCCGTGGAGAGGGACGTGTGGATCAGGGAGTTGCGGAGTGAGCGATCCCTGCGGAAAGCGTAGGGGGTGGAAAGGGAAAGACATGCTTAGTGTTGGGGTCCTGTTGAAGGTGGCGGAAGTTGCGGAGGATAATGTGCTGGATCCGGAGGCTGGTAGGGTGGTAGGTAAGGACAAGGGGAACTCTGTCCTTGTTGTGGTTGCAGGAGGATGGGGTGAGGGTTGAAGTGCGGGAAATGGAGGAGATGCGGGTGAGGGCATCATTGATGATGGCAGAAAGGAAACCACGATCCTTAAAGAAAGAGGACATTCGAGATGTCCTGGAACAGAAAGCCTCATCCTGGGAGCAGATGTGGTGGAGACGGAGGAACTGGGAATAGGGAATGGCATTTTTGCATGCGGCGGCGTGAGAAGAAGTATAGTCGAGGTCGTTATGAGAGTCAGTGGGCTTGTAGAAGATGTCAGTGGACAGTCTGTCTCCAGAGATGGAGACCGAGAGATTGAGAAAGGGGAGAGAAGTGTCTGAGATAGACCAAGTGAACTTGAGGGCTGGTTAGAAGTTTGAAGTAAAGTTGATGAAATTGACGAGCTCAGCATGGGTTCAGGAAGCAGCACCAATGTAGTCGTCAAAGTAGCAAAGGAAAAGTTGGGGAGCAGTACCAGAATAGGTTTGGAGCACAGACTATTCCACATAACCAACGAAGAGGCAGGCGTAGCTGGGGCCCATGCGAGTGCCCATAGCTACACCCTTGGTCTGAAGAAAGTGGGAAGAGCCAAAAGAGAAGTTATTAAGTGTGAGTACCAGTTCTGCCAACTGGAGGAGGGTGGTGGTGGTGGGGAACTGGTGAGGTCTATTGTCCAGAAAGTAGCGGAGGGCTTTGAGGCCTTCTTGAGGGGAATGGAGGTGTATAAGGATTGGACATCCATCGTGAAAATGAAGCGGTCGGGATCGGGGAACTGGAAGTTATTGAAGAGGTGGAGGGCATGGAATGTATCCCGGCCTCTCAACAGCATTGCACTCCACTCGGTAAATTCAATTCCTTTTCACCTATTCCTATCCCGCATCATGGCGTACAGCAGTCCTAGGTTCCTGTTAACTTATATTCTGCCTTGTTTGTTTTCATCAACCACAACACACACCAGCAACCCCTTAGGCCCCCTTATGATGGCCCATTCTGAACTTCAGAACAGGGAGAAAAGACTTTTGTCATAGATAAAGAGGGGTAAACCTGAACCGTCTAGGTAGTCTCCAGCCCCTTGGTATGAACATAGAATTCTCCAACTTCCAGTAATTCCCTCCCCCTCCTTTCCCTTATCCCTATGTCACTCTGTCCCCTCCCCCAGCTGCCTATCACCTCCCTAATGTTTCCGCCTCCTTCTACTACCCATTGTGTTTTCCCCTGTTCTTTCTTCACCTTTCCTGCCTATCACCTCCCTGCCTCCCCTCCCCCACCTCTTTATCTTTCCCCTTACCGGTTTTTCACCTGGAACCTACCAGACTTCTCCTTCCCACCCTCCCCCCACCTTCTTTATAGGGCCTCTGCCCCTTCCCTCTTCAGTCCTGACAAAGGGTTCCGGCCCGAAACGTCGACCGATCTTTTCCACAGATGCTGCCCAGCCTACTGAGTTCCTCCAGCGTGTTGTGAGTGACGTATTTTAGTAGATCACGTCAAACTGGCCCACCAAGATTTTGAGTATTCCACAGCCATGCCCCCAGTTTCACAATGAGCCAGAAGTGCCTTATGTTCCTTAACCCATGGAACACAGGACCTGAGCCGGGCAGCTCATCCAAGCTCAAGACAAGCTCTCAGTTCTGGGGAGGGTGGGTGCCTGTGCAGGTTAATGTAATTGGGTAAAATGTGTATAATTCACAACCTCGAATGTTGAGCTGTCGTTTAACTTCAAGAGGCTGGTCTGACGTGATGACATTATTATATAAAGAGTTTTGGCATGCTTTTATGTTCAGGTTTTGGAGTTCAACAAAATGTGTTACGGTTTCAATGAGCATAAAATACCTCCTTTATTTTATTTGCAAAAGCCTACAAATGTATGCAATATACAACTTAAAATTCTTGTTCTTTGCAGACATCCACAAAAACAGAAGGGTAACCCAACGAATCAGTGAGAGTAAAAATGTTCCCCACTCCATTCCCCCACACACAAGCAGCAAAGCATCAGCCCTCCCTCTCCTCCCCTTCCTTCAGCAACCCTCCACCCACCAAGCAAGCAATAGCAAAGCCCCCAAGAAAGACTGTGATCTGCAGTACAACAAAAACTGATCATTCACTCGGCAAATCGACCTGCCACAGGCTCTCTGTCTCTCCTCAATAAACGGGCAGAGTGGTGTCACACAGAGATAAGGGAGACAAGTAAGAAAAAAAAATCACTGATTTACGATGTTAAAGTCGGCTGCGATGCTTTTTCTTCCCCCCTGAGTTCTCCAACTTGAGAATCAGCAACAAATTCTCCCCTACCAATAAGAAAGAGAGAGAGATAGTGACTTGTTGTGTACAGAGAACTCTGAGCTGATCTGCTGCTCATGATATTCTGTTTTCTACCGCAATACTTCAGTCAGCAACATTGGCATAGAATCAGCTCATCCCCAGGGCTGCAGAACGTCAGTTCCCTAAGGGTGTACTCATCTTAGAAATATAGAAAACCTATAAAACTATACAAGCCCTTCAGTCCACAAAGCTGTGCTGAACATGTCCTTACCTTAGAAACTATATCGAGGGTTGCCCATAGCCCTCTATTTTCCTGAAATCCATATAACTGTCTATGAGTCTCTTAAAAGACCCTATTGTATCCACCTCCACCTCCGTCACCAGCAGCCCATCACGGACTCACCACTCCGATAAAAAATTCACCTGACATCTCCTCTGCACCTACTCCCCAGCACCTTAAAACTGTGTCCTCTCATGCTAGCCATTTCAGTGCTGGGAAAAAGCCTCTGACTATCCACACAATCAATGCCTCTCATCTTATACACCTCTATCAGGTCACCTCTCATCCTCCATCGCTCAAAGGATAAAAGGCCTAGTTTGCTCAACCTATTCTCATAAGGCATGCTCCTCAATCCAGGCAACATCATTGTAAATCTCCTCTGCACCATTTCTATGGTTTCCACATCCTTCCTATATTGAGCACTAAGCACAGTGGGGTCTGACCGGGGTCCTATACAGCTATAACAGTACCTCTCGGCTCCTATACTCAATCCGATGATTGATGAAGGCCAATGCACCGTATGCTTTCTTAACCGCAGAGTCAACCTGCACAGCAGCCTTGAGTGTTTTATGGACTCGGACCCCAAGATCCCTCTGATCTTCCACACTGCCAAGAGTCTTACTATTAATACTATATTTTGTCATCATATTTGACCTACCAAAATGAACCACCTCTCACTTGTCTGGGTTGAACTCCATCTGCCAATTCTCAGCCCAGTTTTGCATCCTATCAATGTCCCGCTGTAACCTCTGATAGCTCTTCACACTATCCACAACACCTCTAACCTTTGTATCATCAAATTCACTAACCCATCCCTCCACTTCTTCATCCAGGTCATTTATAAAAACCAGGAAGAGTAGAGGTTCCAGAACGGATCCCTGAGGCACACCACTAGTAACCGACCTTCATGCAGAATATGACCCATATACAACCACTTTTTGCATTTTTTGGCAAGCCTGTTCTAGATCCACAAAGCAATTTCCCCTTGGATCCCATGCCTCCTTACTTTCTCAATAAGCCTTGCATGGGGTACCTTGTCAAATGCCTTTTGCTGAAATCCATATGCAGTACATCTACTGCTCTACCATCATCAATGAGTTTCGTCACATCCTCAGAAAATTTAATCAGGCTCGTAAGGTATGACCTGCCTTTCACAAAGCCATGCCAACTACTCCTAGTCATATTATGCCTTTCCAAATGTTCATGAATCCTGCCTCTCAGGATCTTCTCCATCAACACTGAAGAACTCACTGTTCTATAATTTCCTGGGCTATCCCTCCTCCCTTTCTTGAATAATGGAACAACATCTGCAACTCTCCAATCCTCCGGAACCTCTCCCGTCCCCATTGATGATGCAAAGATCATCGCCAGAGGCTTACCAATCTCCTCCCTTGTCTCCCATAGTAGCTTGGGGTACATCTCATCTGGTCCTGGCAACTTATCCAGCTTGATGCTTTCCAAAATCTCCTGCACATCCTCTTTCTTAATATCTACATGCTCAAACTTTTTAGTCCACTGTAAGTCATCCCTACAATTGCCAAGATCCTTTTCTGTAGTGAATACTGAAGCAAAGTATTCATTAAGTACCTCTGCTATCTCCTCCGGTTCCATACACACTTTTCCACTATCACACTTGATTGGTCCTATTCTCTCATGTCTTATTCTCTTGCTCTTAACATATTTGGAAAATGCCTTGGGGTTTTCCTTAATCCTGTCCGCCAAGGCCTTCTCATGGCCACTTCTGGCTCTCCTAATTTCTTTCTTGAGCTCCTTCCTGCTAGCCTTATAATCTTCTAGATCTCTATCACTACTTAGCTTTTTGAACATTTCGTAAGCTCTTCTTTTCTTTAGATTTACAACAGCCTTGGTACACCACGGTCCCTGTACTCTACCACCCTTTCCCTGTCTCATTGGAACATACCTATGCAGAACTCCACACAAATATCCCCTGAGCATTTGCCACATTTCTTCCATACATTTCCCTGAGAACATCTGGTTCCAATTTATGTTTCTAAGTTCCTGCCTGATAGCCTCATATTTCCCCTTACTCCAATTAAGCACTTTCCTAACTTGTCTGTTCCTATCCCTCTCCAATTCTATGGTAAAAGAGACAGAATTATGATCACTATCTCCAAAATGCTCTCCCACTGAGAGATCTGACACCAGACCAGGTTCATTTTCCAGTACCAGATCAAGTACAGCCTCTCCTCTTGTAGGCTTATCTACATATTGTGTCAAGAAACCTTCCTGAACACACCTAACAAACTCCACCCCACCTAACCTCCTCGCTCTAGGGAGATGCCAATTGATATTCGGGAAATTAGAATCTCCCACCATGACAACCCTGTTATTATTACACTTTTCCAGAATCTGTCTCCCTATTTGCTCCTCGATATCCCTGTTACTATTGGGTGGTCTATAAAAAACACCCAGTAGAGTTCTTGACCCCTTCCTGTTCCTAACTTCCACCCACAGAGACTCCATAGACAATCCCTCCATGTCTTCCTCCTTTTCTACAGCCGTGACACTATCTCTGATCAACAGTGCCACACCTCTACCTATTTTGCCTCCCTCTCTGTCCTTTCTGAAACATCTAAAGCCTGGCACTTAAAGTAACCATTCCTGCCCCTGAGCCATCCAAGTTTCTGTATTGGCCACAATATCAAAACTTCAAGTACTGATCCACGCTCTAAGCTCATCCTCTTTGTTCATGGTGCTTCTTGCATTAAAATAGACACATCTCAAACCATCAGTTTGAGTGCATCCCTTCCCTATCACCTGTCTATCCTCCTTCTCGTACTGTCTCCAAGCTTTCTCTATTTGTGAGCCAACCGCCTCTTCCTCCGTCTCTTCAGTTTGGTTCCCACTCTCCAGCAATTCTCATTTAAAGTCTTCCCAATAGCCTTAGCAAACCTCCCCGGCAGGATATTGGTCCCCTGGGATTCAAGTGTAACCCGTCCTTTTTGTACAGATCACTCCTGCCCCAAAGGAGGTCCCAATGATCCAGAAATCTGAATCCTTGCCCCCCTGCTCCAATCTCTCAGCCACGCACTTATCCCCCACCTCGCGCTATTGCTATATTCACTATTGCATGGCACAAGCAGTAATCCCGAGATGACTACCTTTGTGGTCGTGCTTCTCAACTGCTTTTGTAACTGCCTGTAGTCTGTGTCTTCTAGGCCGCATCCTTGGGATATTGAAAAATGGCTGGTCAGTGAGCCCCAGGAGCAGGAACTATCATCGTAAAAAAACAAAGTTTGAGTGCAGCTGTAGTTCAGGGACTTTGACAGAACCCTATCCACATTGAAAAGGAAAAAGAGGCATTTAAGATAGAAATTAATCTGTTTCTGCAGTCCGGCTCGGAGAAGCCGCTCTTTAGCACTTTTGTAGCTCCGCTCAGCAGGTGATCCAAGGCCGAGTAGAGAGCCAGTAAGATTACATCCACCGTGGCAACAGGCAATTTGAAGCTGGTGCAGGTCTTTACTTAGGCAGGAGTGGATTCTGCCCAAGACCAAACTCTCAAAGCACTTTTTCACAGTAGATGTGAATGCAACCGGGCAACAATCATTGAGGCAGCTCACTCTTGTTTTCTTGGGCACTGGTATGATTGTTTGCCTTTTGAAGCAGGTAGAAACCTCTGACTGCAGCAGGGAGAATTGAAGATGTACTTGAGCACTCCCACCCATTGGTTACCACAGGTTTTAGTGCTCTGCCAAGTACACCAACAGGGCCTGATGCCTTGCAAGGGTCCACCCTCTGAATGGATGTTCTGACATTGGACTCCATGTCAGAGATGACAATGGCACCAGAAACCACAGGGATTCATACAGATTTAGTTTTACTCTCCCTTTCAAAGCATGCATAAAAGGTGTTGAGTGAAGTACCACTGCCATTCATGATGCTAGGTTTCACCATGTAGGAAGGAGTGGCCTGCAAACCCTGCTGGAGCTGATGTGCAACCAACTCCATGTCTAACTTTGATTGGAATTGTTTATTCACTCTTAAAACAGTCTTCCACAGGTCGTACCTGGACATCTTGCATAGTTCTGGATCTTCGGTTAGAAAATAGCACAGGTTTAGCTCTTAGCAGACTACAAATCTCCTGGTTCATCCATGTATTTTAGTTTGGGTATGTCCAGTATGTTTTCAGAGGCACACACTGATCAACGCAGGTCTTGATGAAGTCGATGACAACAGTAGTGTATTCATTCAGATTCGAAGATGAATCTCTGAATATTATCCAGTCCACTGACTCAAAGCAACCCTATAAGCACTTCTTTGCTTCCCTTGACTATATATTCGTGATCCTCACTACTGGTGCTGGGGTCTTTAGTCTCTGCCTATATGCTGGGAGTACAGTACAGCCAGGTGATTGGACTTCCGTGGGAGAGTGTGGGAGCGCGTGGGATGACACGGTAAGTGTTTTTGATGGTCATTTAACAGGTGTGATGGGTAGTCTACCCATTTAATAGATTTGCAATTTTTTTTTTGTTTTTCTTCTTCTTTTCTGAAAGAATACAATGACCAATTGCTTAAATGCCCAACACAAATAGAACATAGAACATAGAACATAGAATAGTACAGCACAGTACAGGCCCTTCAGCCCACAATGTTGTGCCCACTGTCAAATCCTGCCTCCCATATAAGCCCCCACCTTAAATTCCTCCATATACCTGTCTAATTGTCTCTTAAACTTCACTAGTGTATCTGCCTTCACCACTGACTCAGCCACTGCATTCCACGCACCAACCACTCTCTGAGTAAAAAACCTTCCTCTAATATCCCCCTTGAACTTCCCACCCCTTACCTTAAAGCCATGTCCTCTTGTATTGAGCAGTGGTGCCCTGGGGAAGAGGCGCTGGCTATCCACTCTATCTATTCCTCTTATTATCTTGCACACCTCTATCATGTCTCCTCTCATCCTCCTTCTCTCCAATCTCTAATCATAATGCATACTTTCTAAACCAGGCAGTATCCTGGTAAATCTCCTCTGTACCCTTTCCGATGCTTCCACATCCTTCCTATACTGAGGTGACCAGAACTGGACACAGTACTCCAAGTGTGGTCTAACCAGAGTTTTATAGAGCTGCATCATTACATCACGACTCTTAAACTGTATCCCTCGACTTATGAAAGCTAACACCCCATAAGCTTTCTTAACTACCCTATCCACCTGTGAGGCAATGTTCAGGGATCTGTGGACATTCACCCCGAGATCCCTCTGCTCCTGCACACTACCAAGTATCCTGCCGTTTACTTTGTACTCTGCCTTGGAGTTTGTCCTTCCAAAGTGTACCACCTCACACTTTTCTGGGTTGAATTCCATCTGCCACTTCTCAGCCCACTCCTGCATCCTATCACTGTCTCTCTGCAATCTTTGACAATCCTCTACACTATCTGGAACACCACCAACCTTTCTGTCATCTGCAAACTTGCCAACCCACTCTTTTACCCCCACATCCAGGTTGTTAATAAAAATCACGAAAACTAGAGGTCCCAGAACAGATCCTTGTGGGACACTACTAGTCACAATCCTCCAATCTGAATGTACTCCCTCTACCACCACCCTCTGCCTTCTGCAGGCAAGCCAATTCTGACTCCACCTGGCCAAACTTCCCTGGATCACATGCCTTCTAACTTTCTGAATAAGCCTACCGCATGGAACCTTGTCAAATGCCTTACTAAAATCCATATAGATCACATCTACTGCACTACCCTCATCTATATGCCTGGTCACTTCCTCAAAGAACTCTATCAGGCTTGGTAGACACGATCTGCCCTTCACAAAGCCATGCTGACTGCCCCTGATCAGACCATGATTCTCTAAATGCCTATAGACCTTATCTTTAAGAATCTTTTCCAACAGCTTTCCCACTACAGACGTAAGGCTCACTGGTTTTTAATTACCCGGACTATCCCTACTACCTTTTTTGAACAAGGGGACAACATTCGCCTCCCTCCAATCCTCTGGTACCATTCCCATGGACAACAAGAACATAAAGATCCTAGCCAGAGGCTCAGCAATCTCTTCTCTCGCCTTGTGGAGCAGCCTGGGGAATATTCCATCAGGCCCTGGGGACTTATCTGTCCTAATGCATTTTAACAACTCCAACACCTCCTCTCCCTTAACATCAACAAGCTCCAGAACATCAACCTCACTCATATTGTCCTCACCATCATCAAGTTCCCTCTCATTGGTGAATACCGAAGAGAAGTATTCATTGAGGACCTCGCTCACTTCCACAGCCTCCAGGCACATCTTCCCACCTTTATCTCTAATCGGTCCTACCTTCACTCCTGTCATCCTTTTTTTCTTCACATAACTGAAGAATGCCTTGGGGTTTTCCTTTACCCTACTCGCCAAGACCTTCTCATGCTCCCTTCTTGCTATTCTCAGCCCCTTCTTAAGCTCTTTTCTTGCTTCCCTATATTCCTCAATAGACCCATCTGATCCTTGCTTCCTAAACCTCATGTATGCTGCCTTCTTCCACCTGACTAGATTTTCCACCTCACTTGTCACCCATGTTTCCTTCACCCTACCATTCTTTATCTCCCTCACCGGGACAAATTTATCCCTTACATCCCGCAAGAGATCTCTAAACATCGACCACATGTCCATAGTACATTTTCCTGCAAAAACATCATCCCAATTCACACCCACAAGTTCTAGCCTTATAGCCTCATAATTTGCCTCTCCCCAATTAAAAATGTTCCTGTCCTCTCTGATTCTATCCTTTTCTATGATAATGCTAAAGGCCAGGGAGCGGTGGTCACTGTCCCCCAGATGCTCACCCAGTGAGAGATCTGTGACCTGACCCGAATCATTACCTAGTACTAGATCTAGTATGGCATTCCCCCTGGTCAGCCTGTCCACATACTGTGACAGGAATCTGTTCACAAATGAACAGTATAACCTGGGAAATATTATATTTTTTCATAATAGGCAATAGCAGCAGATCATTTTCAAAAAGCAGCGCTGAACTGCTAAGTGGCTATTTCAGGATATCACTAGACTTTCAATAGAATGGCTCTGCCCTTCACAGTTGAAAGCAATGGCATACTTTTGAATGATAATGCATTTCTGTCCATTTATCTGATGTTTTACCCATATGAAATTGATGCTTGACCAATGTGTAAATGAAACGGTTTTAAACAACTAACATTTGTAAACTGACTTGAAAAAGATAAAGCATTTGAAGCAAAAATATCAATTTTCAGAAAATCTATTAATAATATAATGCCCATCACTATTTCTATTGTTATCAGCAAGAAACTACTCTGTGTAAATTTGCAATATTGGAGAATCATCACTGGGAATGCTTGTAGCAGAGGATCAGTTTTAAATCACCATGTGAGTCCCACACCACCATTTCATCATGAAAACAAAAGACTGTTCAATTGTTTTAACTTCAAAGGCGGCAGATATAAAGACCTATTCTAGCAAGCTAAAAGACAAGAATTATTAAAACCAGAAGGCCAACTAATCCAGAAATTCTAACACTTTCATTGATCATCCCCATCTATTTACATTATGATTATTCCAATCAGCAAAGATTGATGTGAAGAATCATATAAACATAAAATGGTTACAACACACAGACAAGCCATTCAACCCACCCATTCTGCTTCTGCTCTCTACTACAGCAACTTTCAAGTTCCACATTCCAACCATTTTTTTCATTTTCTCGATTGCATGGCTATCTAATTTTTTCTTGGAGATCACAGAGAAGCTTACCTCCGCCAAAATTGCAGACAGTCCATTCCAGATTCCAACCACGTGCTGTGTAAAAGAGATTTTTGTTGTGGCGTTCTCAGTTCTCTACCTCTTTATTCTATACCTGTGACAGCCCACAATCAACTCCTGTGGTAAAGGGAACAGCTTTCCACTCTGTCTGTATCTGTCATTATCTTATAATATTCTATCAAATCTTCTCTCAACCTTCTCTTCTACAAAGGAAACACTGCTTTCCTCTCTAATCTATATCCTTCTGACTGTAGTCTGCATTTACTAGTTTTGTAAATCTTCTCTGGGCTCTCTAATAACTATTATGTGGAGGTAAGAAATGAATACGGTATTGCATAATTAAACTAAGAGAGTGGATCAAATTAATCTGATGTGTCAGGGGAAAAGAACAAGCAGAAATCTTTCTGTGGTTGGTAGCATTTGTTAATTTTTAATCTAATGGTGCAGATTAAAACTGGATTTAACTGATTATATTTTGGTACTTCGAAAATATCTTGAAGTTTGAAAGTTAAAGCACCAGTCTCTTCACAGAAAACAGCAGTGAGAAGAACAGGGCGCAACAACCAAATGCTGAGACTCAAATTTAAAACAAAATTTGGACAAATGACATGTTTCAATAAAACCACTAGCCCCTGAAGCAAAAAACAAAATGGAAATGTTATGGATGGCAGCAGCAGCCCCTGCTGTCTGGAGGGGCAGGTGGGATGATGACACAGATTCAAGAATGCATTTTGTAAACCCAATAATATTCATAAAATAACTGCACCTGTTCCTCAGTGAGAAATAAATAAAAGTATGTTAATTATCAGTTTCCAGAAACCGACCCATAAAAAGGATATTTGAAGTTCATAATAAACAAGCATTTTGAACAATGTTGTTGAAACCCCACCATGAACTGTTACAGCTGTTTTGGAGGTAGTCCGAGTGCAATGAAAGCAATTAAATGTTAGGGTTTTAGCCAAAGAAACATCAGAGAAAAATCTGTTAATTTTAGTTTTAATCTCCTTCATGAAACTCCCTTGATATAATGGAAACTTGCCTAAGCTTAGCCTATAATTTTTCAACTTGAACTTACTTGGTACCAAGTTTTCAACTTTGAAACTGAACAGTATAGTGAAATATATCCCAAAGCTTCAACAGACAACTCTGGAGACATCCCCCAGGTTCTCCCTTTTGACAGCCTCTGATCAGGGCCGACATTTAGCTTGTTTATTTCAGCTTTTTTCTTAAAGATGTGCTGAGTGCATCGCGGCTACCGCTGCATTCTCCGCGAATCGGTATCTGTCCATGGCCCGGGGTTGGGTGTTGGGACACTGGGGTGTCATCTTATCATCAATCAGGGCAGGAAGGTCATTTTCTTCTATGTCTGCCTGCCTCAATATCGAAGGTCGAGGCTGATGTGGAAGGCTTGAAAAACAACAGTATGCTTGACTGCTAGCCTCGCACAATTTTCTATCATACAGTTCTTTGTAAGCACTCAAACCATCTTGCAAATATACTCTAAACTGATGTACCCTTTCAAAATTAAATTTGTACTTTTCTGCAATAATTGTAGCGAAAATCTCATGCAGTTGCTTCACGTTCAGTTCCTGGACGACTTCACTTTCGGTCCGTTCGCTACTGCATTTGGTTTTGATTGTTATCCTTTCCTCTTACAGCTGCATCAGCTCTTCATCTATCAGTTCTTGGTCATGGGATGCCAAAACCTCTTCAACATCTTCTTCGTCAACTTCCACAAGCCAAACTCACTCTGTCCTTACTTCGTTCACCACGATCGAAACGCTTAATTATGTCTAGTTTTACATTAAGTATAACACCCTTACCAGCTCTTTTAGGCTTTTCCGATACCATAGAACTTATCTTGCTAACGGCTGCTCACAGGCATGTGTTTCAGCAATGCCAGCGAGAATGCCGTTCCGAATCCGGGGGAGAGTGGCTGCTCGGGGTGCGCGCTGACTTTTATCGTGCGCTGCCTTTTTTCATAACAGTGATAAAAGGAACTAGCGAAAAAAAGGAACTAATATAGGTCTTTCGTAACAGTGAGGTTTCGTAAAGCGAACGTTCGAAAAGCGGGGGACACCTGTAATTATAACATATAATTACAACAGTGCAAAGCAATATCATAATTTGATAAAGAACAGACCATGAGCACGGTAAAAAAAAGTCTCAAAGTCCTTCGAAAGTCCCATCATCTCACGCAGACGGTAGAAGGAAGAAAACTCTCCCTGCCATGAACCTCCAGCGCCACAAACTTGCCGATGCAGCACCCTGGAAGCACCCGACCACAACCGACTCTTGAGTCTGTCCGAAAACTTCGAGCCTTCGACCAGCCCTCCGACACCAAGCATCGAACACCATCTCTGCCGAGCGCTTCCACCCCAGCCCCAGGAACAGGCAATAGGCAAAGCCGAGGATTTGGGGCCTACTCCTCCGGAGATTCTCAATCGCACAGTAGCAGCAGCAGCGAAGCAGGCATTTCAGAAGTTTCTCCAGATGTTCCTCCGTGCTTCTCACGTCTGTTTCCATCAAATCAGGATTATGCACGGTACCTACTTAGTAAAAACCGATATCATTTCGGAGAGGCCGCGCGCGCTGCATCGCGCTGCCATCTTCTCCTCCCCTCCTCTGGAATGAATGATGGAGCAGAATCAATGGGCTGATGGCCTAATTTTGCTCCTATGTCTTATGGTTTATGATCTTATGTATCCGAAAAAGCTTTTGATATTTTGATATTTAAAAAAGTCTTTGATATTTTTGGCCAGCTTATCTTCATATTTTATCTTTTTTCCCCCTTATGGGTCTTTTAATTGCTTCCTGTTATTTTTAAAAGCTTCCCATTAACTTCCCACTAATTTTTTCTCTATTAAATGCCCTCTCTTTTGCTTTTTTGCTGTCTTTGACTTTCCTTGTCACCCAAGGTTGCCTCATCCTTCTTTTAGAATACTTCTTCATGTTTGGGATGAATCTATCCCGTGCCTTCCGAATTGTCCCCAAAATGTCCAGCTAATGCTGTTCTGCCATCATCCCTTCTAGTGTCCCCTTCTAATCAACATTGGCCAACTCCTTTCTTCTGCCTCTGTAATTGCTGTTACTCCACTGTAATACTGATACATCTGACTTTATCTTCTCTCTCTCAAACTGCAGGCTGAATTCTATCATATTATGATCACTACCTCCCAAGGGTTCCTTTACCTTAATCTCCCTAATCAAATCTGCATTCATTACACAACACACAATCTGGAATTGTCTTTCTCCTGGTGGGCTCAACCACAAGCTGCTCTATAAAGCCATCTCATAGACATTCTCCAAATTCCCTCTCTTGGAATCCAGCACCGACCTGATTTTCCCAATGAACCTGCATCATGAATTCCTCCATGAGTATTGCAACATTGCCCTTATTACATGCCTTTACTATTCCCTGTTAAAATTTATATCCCCTATCCTGGTCGCTGCTCAGGGATATAACTGCATATAACTCCCTTCAGGGTCTTTTTACCCTTGCAATTTCTTAACTCTATGCATAAGGATTCTACGTCTTTCAATCATTTGTCACCACTTTCTTAGGATGTGATTTCATAATTTACAACAGAGACACACCATCCTCTCTGCGTATCTGCCTTTCCAAGGTGTATCCTTGGATTTTAAGCTCCCAAAAATTATCTTCTTTCAGCTACATTTCAGTGATGGCCAAAACATCATACTTGCTCATTTCTATTTGAGCTACAAGATCATCGACAGTACCTGATTCCATATACTGTATGCATTCTTACTTAGAACTTTCAGTCCTGTCTGTATTCATCAACCTTTTCAATTTTGCTCCCTTGTTACACTTTAACTCATCCTAATGACTGCAATTTTGTCCTATCATCTGCCTGCCCTCCCTCACAGTCTCACTACACACTGCATCTCCTTGTATACCAATTGCCCCACTCTCAGCCCTAATACTCTGGTTCCCATCCCCCTTGCCAAATTAGTTCAAGTCCTCCCCAACAGCTCTAGCAAACCTGCTCGCAAGGATATTGGTCACCTTCAGGTTCAGGTGTAACCCAGACATTTGTGTACAGGTCATACCTTCCCCAGAAGAGATTGTAATGATCCAAAAGCTTGCTACTTGCACATTTCCTCAGCCAGCCAATCATTCATCTGTACTTACATCCTAATCCTGTGAGTACATACATGTGGTACTTGCAGTAACCCAGATATTACTACCTTTGGGGTCCTGTTCTGCAGTTAGATGCCAAGTGAAAGATGTTAAGGACCTCCAGGGTTGTGATCACAGGATTGGTAACCATGCCACGTGCACGTGCTAGTGAGGCCAGAAATAGGAAGAACATACAGTTTAACACGTGGCTAAGGAGGTGGTACAGGAGGGAGGGCTTCAGATTTTTGGGTTATCGGGTTCTCTTCCTGTCCCTTCCTGTCCCTTGCCTCCATCAGGTAAGCTAGGCCATTTGCCGTTACCTGCGGTTGGTACTGTCCCTTCCTGTCTCTTGCCTCCGTCGGATGGAGTCCCGCATCCTGCCCAGGAGTTGCCTCGAATTACCCTTGCCCCGTCATGTCCTCATCTAGCCTCCAAGAGCCCATGCCTCGTCACGTCTTCGCCTGGTCTCCGGGTACCCAAACCTCAACTCGTCTTCGCCTGGTTTTCGGGTCCAAGCCTGAGTCAAGACCTGGGTTCTAGGTCCTTGTCCAGTCTCTGGCTTGGAGTCCACGCCCATTCTCCTTGCTCCCAGTCCCTCGTCCTGGTCCTGCTCCCCTAGCCTAGTCTGTGTTCCTGTCCCTACTCCTAGTCTGCGTCCTGTCCCGTCCTTTAGTTTTTTCCACTGAGGCTGCGTGAGACTACTACTTGAGGTCCTGGGTTAAGGGTGAAAGGAAACATGAAGGGGCACTTCTTCACCTCGAGGATGATGAGAGTGCAGAATGAACTGCCAGCAGATGTGGTGGATGTGGGTTGGATTTCAGTATTTAAGAGAAATTTGGATGGTTACATGAATGGGAGAGGTATGGACAGCTATTCTCTGGGGCAGGTCAACAGGACTAGGCAGATTAATAGTTTGACTAAATGGGCTGAAGATTCTGTTTATGTGCTGGTAGTCTTCTATGACTCTATGAAAGAAAACGGAGTGAAAATTAGTTTTTTCAAAGGCTTCAAAAGGCTGTAAATGACCTAAATGGGGGGGCAGGTAACATGACAGATTCAGAACATTGTGGAAGCACTTTGGTCCTAGAATCAGAACGACCTGGCATTTTCTCAGTGGTGAGGTGAGAGACTGGGAAATGTTGTTCAAAGTGTAAGTCACTGAAAACGTACATGGCAGTAGGGAAAGCAAATGATATGTTGGGTTTTACTGAAAGAAATTGGAGTCACCTCATGATTCTAAACTCTTAATACAGAGGTCTAGGCTATTTATTTAGATAAAGTCTTAATTATTTATTTAATGTGATCACAGTTGGTATGATTGCATTCAACAAACTGGAAATATACCTGCAATAGATGGAGTAGTGACGATTTACCAGACTGGATATCAGGTCTGCATTGTAAGCAGAGACCGAGTAGCCAAGGCATCTGTATCTAGAGTTTAGAAGCATGAAAGGTGACTCTAATGAAACACACAAAATTATTGGAGGGCTTGAGAGCGGAGATAAATGGAGTGTAGAAATTGATACAGTTAAAGAGACAGAATGAAATTTGCCTCAAAATGAAGCTTCTTATTTCAATCCAGCAAGCTGTGCACATTTTCACTAAACATCATGAAATATTCAATTACATATTGTGACATATTTCAGGGTGAATAGAAGAGTTTACCAATTATAACTTTGAGCATAACTGATCTATTCTCCCTTAAGGCCTGGAGAGCTTTTATCCAAATCGTCTCCAGCCGCAAAGTGTTTAGTGAATATAAAACCCGAGACAACTTGTCATCCTTTCAGCCATCAAGGACAGGCGCCACAAATATTCCAGTTAAAATGCAAGGGAGATCACAGTTACTCTGTAATTAGATTCTGATCATTTTTGTAATGCATTTTTTGCACTTATTTTACAACCTTATAAAGTCCAATTAGCTTTAGCTCCAAAAGTATGACTAAGAGTATTTTTGTCCTTTTCCATTTGACTGTCATGAAAGTTGAACTCTGTGGATCACCAAACAGAACTCAGAGGCTATTCCCCAGGGCTGAAATGGCTAGCACAAGAGGGCACAGTTTTAAGGTGCTTGGAAGTAGGTACAGAGGAGATGTCAGGGGTAAATTTTTTACGCAGATAGTGGTGAGTGCATGGAATGGGCTGCCTGTGACAGTGGTGGAGGCGGATACGATAGGGTCTTTTAAGAGACTTCCGGATAGGCACATGGAGCTTAGAAAAATAGAGGGCTATGGGTAACACTAGGTAATTTCTAAAGTAAGGACATGTTCGGCACAGCATTGTGGGCTGAAGGGCCTGTACTGTGCTGTAGGTTTTCTAAATGTTCATTGACATTTACAGGAACATTGAGGAAATGGAAGCTCAGTTCACTACATTAGTATTTTGCTAACTGTTCACTTCCTGGACTTGGCTTACTTTGACTTGGTAAAATCCCTCCATGTCATGCAAGAACTGCAAGTATAGGGCATGGAGTAAAGCCAGATCTAACATATAAAGAGGCTTTGAGGAAAGAGAAGCAGAACAAAGGGTATAAAGGTAGTAGGTAGAAGGGCTAAAGTGCATGTACTTCAATGCAAGAAGCATCAGAAACAAAGGTGATGAACTGAGAGCTTGGATACATACATGGAATTATGATGCAGTGACCATTACAGAGACTTGGCTGGCACCAGGGCAGGAATGGATTCTCAATATTGCTGGATTTTAGTGCTTTACAAGGGATAGAGAGGGGGGAAAAGGAGAGGAGGTGTGGCATTACTGGTCAAGGATACTATTACAGCTACAGAAAGGGTGGGTAATGTAGCAGGATCCTCTGTTGAGTCAGTATGGGTGGAAGTCAGAAACAGGAAGGGAGCAGTTACTCTATTGGCGGTATTCTATAGGCCCCCTGGTAGCAGCAGAGATACAGAGGAGCAGATTGGGAGGCAGTTTTTGGAAAGGTGCAAAAATAACAGGATTGTTATCATGGGTGACATTAACCTCCCAAAGATTGATCGGCACCTGATTAGTTCCAATGGTTTAGATGTGTCCAGGATGGATTCCTGTCATAGTATGTTGACAGGCCGACTAGGGGGAATGCCATACTAGATATAGTATTAGGTAACGAACCGGGTCAGGTCACAGATCTCTCAATGGGTGTGCATCTGGGGGACAGTGACCACCGCTCCCTGGCCTTTAACATTATCATGGAAAAGGATAGAATCAGAGGACAGGAAAATTGTTAATTGGGGAAGAGCAAATAATGAGGCTAGAACTTGTGGGTGTGAATTGCAATGATGTTTTTGCAGGGAAATGTACTATGGACATGTGGTCGATGTTTAGGGATCTCTTGCTGGATGTTAGGGATAAATTTGTCCTGGTAAGGAAGATAAAGAATGGTAGGGTGAAGGAACCATGGGTGACTAGTGAGGTTTAGGAAGCAAGGATCAGATGGGTCTATTGAGGAATATAGGGTAGCAAGAAAGGAGCTTAAGAAGGGGCTGCGAAGAGCAAGAAGGGGGCATGAGAAGGCCTTGGTGAGTAGGGTAAAGGAAAACCCCAAGGCATTCTTCAATTATGTGAAGAACAAAATGATGACAGGAGTGAAGGTAGGACCAATTAGAGATAAAGGTGGGAAGATGTGCCTGGAGGCTGTGGAAGTGAGCGAGGTCCTCAATGAATACTTCTCTTCTGTATTCACCAATGAGAGGGAAATGATGAAGGTGGGGATAATATGAGTGTGTTTGATGTTCTGGAGCATGTTGATATTAAGGGAGAGGAGGTGTTGGAGTTGTTAAAATACATTAGGACAGATAAGTCCCCGGAGCATAACAGAATATTCCCCAGGCTGCTCCATGAGGTGAGGGAAGAGATTGCTGAGCCTCTGGCTAGGATCTTTAGGTCATCGTTGTCCACGGGAATGGTACCGGAGGATTGGAGGGAGGTGAATGTTGTCCCCTTGTTCAAAAAAAGGTAGTCGGGATCGTCTGGGTAATTATAGATCAGTGAGCCTTACGTCTGTGGTGGGAAAGCTGTTGGAAAAAATTCTTAGAGATAGGATCTCTGGGCATTTAGAGAATCATGGTCTGATTAGGGACAGTCAGCATGACTTTGTGAAGGGCAGATTGTGCCTAACAAGCCTGATAGAGTTCTTTGAGGACGTGACCAGGCATATAGATGAGGGTAGTGTAGTGGATGTGATCTACATGGATTTTAGTAAGGCATTTGACAAGGTTCCACACGGTAGGCTTATTCAGAAAGTCAGAAGGCATGGGATCCAGGGACGTTTGGACAGGTGGATTCAAAATAGGCTTGCCTGCAGACGGCAGAGGGTCGTGGTGGAGGGAGTACGTTCAGATTGGAGGGTTGTGACTGGTGGTGTCCCACAGGGATCGGTTCTGGGACCTCTACTTTTCGTGATTTTTATTAACGACCTGGATGGGTGGGTGGGTTGGCAAGTTTGCAGATGACACAAGGGTTGGTGATGTTGTGGATAGTGTAGAGGATTGTCAAAGATTGCAGAGAAGTATTGATAGGATGCAGAAGTGGGCTGAGAAGTGGCAGATGAAGTTCGACCCGGAGAAGTCTGAGGTGGTACACTTTAGAAGGACAAACTCCAAGGCAGAGTACAAAGTAAATGGCAGGATACTTGGCAGTGTAGGGGAGCAGAGGGATCTAGGGGTACATGTCCATAGATCCCTGAAAGTTGCCTCACAGGAAGATAGGGTAGTTAAGAAAGCTTATAGGGTGTTAGCGTTTATAAGTTGAGGGATAGAGTTTAAGAGTCATTGGGTAATGATGCAGCTCTATAAAACTCTGGTTCGGCCACACTTGGAGTACTGTGTCCCGTTCTGGTCACCTCACTATAGGAAGGATGTGGAAGCATTGGAAAGGGTACAGAGGAGATTTTCCAGGATGCTGCCTGGTTTAGAGAGTATGCATTATGATCAGAGGTTAAGGGAGCTAGGGCTTTACTCTTTGGAGAGAAGGAGGATGAGAGGAGAAATGATAGAGGTATACAAGATATTAAGAGGAATAGATAGAGTGGATAGCCAGCACCTCTTCCCCAGGGCACCATTGCTCAGTACGAGAGGACATGCTTTACGTTAAGGGGTGGGAAGTTCAAGGGGAATATTAGAGGAATGTTTTTTCCTCAGAGAGTGGTTGGTGCGTGGAATGTACTGCCTGAGTCAGTGGTGGAGGCAGATACACTAGTGAAATTTAAGAGCCTGCTAGACAGGTATATGGAGGAATTCAAGGTAGTGGGTTATATGGGAGGTAGGGTTTGAGGGTTGGCACAATATTGTGGGTCGAAGGGCCTGTACTGTACTATACTATACTATTCTATGTTCTATGTTCATGCAATAGTGATAAAGTGCTTTCCATTTGTTATGCATAGTACAATAACCAGTGTCTCAATAAGTTTGAGGGATCAGATTGATCCCTCAAAATATAGATGAAATCATGAATCATCGGGGGCAGGTGGAGTTTGTGATGTTTCCTCCATGTTTTGATGTTGAAAGTGAGTATTGAAACCATTGAACTCATCTGGACGTGAAGCCCTGTTGTCACTATGTCACCTGATTCTACTTTATAAGAGGAGATAGTATTCAAGTCCTGTCACAACTGTCGAGCATCCTTTATTGAATCAAATTTAGTCTGGAATTGCCACCGGCAAAGAGACAGCTTTCCAGAGATTGTACCTGGACCTCTTGTAACTTTCATCAGACTATAATGTCTCTGATCTGGCCCTCAGCAGATTGTGTGTCTCATGGTTTATCCAGGGCTTCTGCTTGGGGAAGACCTGATGATTTTGTGGAACACATTTGTTTACACTTGTTTTAATAAAGTCTGTGACAACCATGGTGTATACATTCAGATGCACTGA
The DNA here is from genome assembly GCF_030028105.1 of Mobula birostris. Taxonomy (NCBI): domain Eukaryota; kingdom Metazoa; phylum Chordata; class Chondrichthyes; order Myliobatiformes; family Myliobatidae; genus Mobula; species Mobula birostris. The sequence continues at coordinate 189,691,302 of NC_092376.1, read as the reverse complement.
TAAGTCGTTGAACACAACCCAGTCCACTGACTGGAAGCAATCCCATAGCCTCTCCTCTGCTTCCCTCAGCCACCTCTTTGTTGTTCTAATGTCTGGAGCCTTGCTCGTCAGCCTCTGCTTGTCTCCAGGAAGGAAAAGGACAGCCAAGTGATCCAAATTACCAAAATATGGTATAGGCATGGAATGGCAGGCATTCCTTATCTAGAGTAACACTGGTCTAATACGTTGGGACCTCTATAGATTATATGCTGGTGGTAATTGACCAAGGTTTACTTCTAACAAACCTGAATGCAGTTGCCGACTATGATTTAAATGTAGTGGGATGGATTGCTTCTTGTTTGGAGACTGCATCATGCAGTATCTCCAGCACTTGATTATAGTCAGCCATTGGTGTTATGTAAACTGTGGTCAGGATTGTGGAGGACGTCTCCCTAGGTAAATAGAATAGGTGCTCACGGTTGGGGGACCACGAGTTTGACAAAACCGCCAAATCATAGCACAAGCAAGAAGTAATCAAAAAACACACACCTCTTCCTTTTGCCTTTTCCAAATCATTAGTTCAGTCCATTCGGTAGATTGAGAAGCTTTCGGATCTGACCGCTGTTTCTGGCATGCTGGGGTAAAGCCACATCTCGCTCAGACGTAAAACACAACTATCTCTCATTTCCCTCTTTATAGAGCAATCTTGCCCTCAGATCCTCAACTATGTTCTCCAGTGAGATGCTGGGTAGATGGGTGTCATTACTCTGTGTTTCATCCTGGCTTGGACTTTGCCCTCCCCACCCTCCGCCTCATCTCATTTCCAGCCACGGTGATGAACTTTCATTTGCTTAAAGGTTCCGTGCCCACTTGAACACTTTATAAGATGGTGAAATCTGTAGATCTTTAAGTTGATTTTAAAGTACATTGCTGCAGATTGTAATGAGAGTAATTCAAAAGAGGTATATTTAGCATTATTGTGCTTAGCACACAGAACACCACTGAGGTACGTCAGGGCCTTTCCCAAGTATGGTTTCTTAAGATCCATGCCAAGTGGCCCCTCTTGAGTACTCAGTGAGGCTGGCATCAGCCAAAGCCCTGGCACGGGTGGGTGTTTCCAACGGCACTGTGGAGTACTCAGTGAGGCTGGCATCAGCCAGAGCCCTGGCACAGGTGGGTATTCCCAATGGCACTGTGGGAGGGGTACAGAGAAGATGAACAATATGTTGATGTGTACGTACCTTCAACTGTCTAGTAAGAGATCTAAGAAAATGTTTTCCTTTCACTGTAGGTTGACAAAGGACACACAGTGTCATATAAAAGACGATGATATTAATGAATATGTGGAACACATGTGCAAATATTTTCAAAAGTATTCTGGATTAACTCTAGAATTAAGGATGCCTGTTATTAAGTATTATTGTAAATAAGTTGCAAACTAGGTTAAACGAGATGAGAAGAGTTAAGTAACATTGCTGAGTGTTTTACAATATTGCCAAAACCAATTGCAACATCAAAGGGCTACAGCTGTTAAGGGGAATGGGGACAACATTTGTGTGAGACATCCTGGCTGCTCCACTATCGCCTCTGGCTAATATTGTACATTGTTTTAAAGGTATTGCTATTGCTGTCCCGGACAACTTGAATGTTGTCAACAACAGGAATTCTGCAGATGCTGGGAATTCAAGCAACACACATCAAAGTTGCTGGTGAACTTCCTTCAGTTAGTCCTGACGAAGGGTCTCAGCCTGAAACGTCGACTGCACCTCTTCCTAGAGATGCTGCCTGGCCTGCTGCGTTCACCAGCAACTTTTATGTGTGTAACTTGAATGTTGTTTTAACTTATAGATTTTTTTAGTATTTAACTAAATTGACAGTCACCCAGTTTTGGCTAATGTTGATTGATTGTCTTCTGCTTAAAATTTCACAGTAACTTCAGCTTAACATTACCTGCTTTATGCACGTATGGTTCATGTGCCCCACTTGTGACTGGTATTATTTTCGTTTTGAACAGAGGGTCAGTATATTTTAGATGATTATTCCAAACGCCTGATTTCATAGTTCTTTGATTCACATCAACCAATATGAAATGGGATGGTGAAGATGGTAGAGGTAAAACATGGGGATGCTTATGAGGGATGTGTTTTTGTTTGCAGACAGCCTGGCCATTGGACTTGACGATGAAATCAGTGCCGAGGCACCTTTAATAACAATTTCCACCTCTGCTGCTCCCAGCACCATGGAAAACACATTTCCCTTAAATAATCCACTCCTAGACTGTACTTAACAACTTGCACAATTTTAATGCTGCCCATTGTAAAATAAGCATTGGAGCAGAATTAGACCATTTGGCCCATCGAGACTGCTCTGCCATTTCATCATGGCTAATTTATTATTCTTCTCAACCCCATCCTTCTGCCTTCTCCATGTAACATTTGACTCCCTGATTAATCAGGAATATATCAACCCCCGCCTTAAATATGACACAGTTGTCTTTAGCAATGAATTCCACAGATTAGCCACCCACTGTCTCAAGAATTATTTCCTATCTCTGTTGTGCAGTGTGAGTGCATGGGAAGGACTGCTGGCAATAGTGGTGGAGGCAAGTATCATAGGATCTTTTAAGAGTCTCCTGGATAGGAACACGGAGCTTAGAAAAATAGAGGGCTATGGATAACCCTGGGTAATTTCTGAAGTAAGTACATATTCGGTACAGCATCGTGGGTCGAAGGGCCTGTATCGTGCTGTAGGTTTTCTATGTTTCTACGTCCTAAATAGGTGTCCTTCAGTTCTGAGGCTGTGCTCTCTATTGCTAGACTCCCCCACAAGAAGAAATCACCTCTGCACATCCACTCTGTCTAGGCATTTCAATATTCGATAGGTTTCAATGAGATCCCCCTCATTCTTCTAAACTTCAGTAATATGTTGCCCTTCGCAAACTCCCCAATAATTGATGAAGAGATTCCCAACCCTTCTCACACTGAGACAGATGAAGAGGGGAGAACTAGCAGTGGATAGTCAGGTTCGTGGTTAGAAAATAACGGGAGGCTGGACTCCAAAGTATGAGGGTGAGCTCAACCAAGTGACGAGGGGACCTGAGTTGTCAGGAGACACGAGTATTTGACAGGCGGAGCCTTCCCAGGTAGACAGGAAAGAGTCCAGGGAAGCTGAAGAAGTAGATGATGGGGTAATATGGTCCCAAAGTGTCAGGAGACCCCCAGACAAAATGGCCTATGTCACATCTGGGAACAGAGTGTGGCACCTATCCTCTTGGAGAGCTATGCCACTGCCATTTACACGTGGGTTGAACTTTGTGCTTTGTTGAAGGGGTGACAAATTATCTCAACATCATGAGGACATGACTATTTTGGTGGGGGGAGAGGGTAACACCTGGGAAAAGGTTTAGCTTTCAATGCTAACATAATAGTCTTTCTGTAGAACAGTGTTTAGTTTATGGTTTAAGATAACAAGTGCTTTGGAATGTGAGCTGGGTCCTTTGTTCGGTGGAAGGTGAAGAGAGAAGATGCTAGAGAGAACTAGTCGTAGGATTCAACCCGGTGGGGGACTGTGATTCAATGGAGTAAGGTGGTGATTTTGACTGTGGATGGCTGAATATGTGTGACTCTTGGAAGAGTTGAGCTCCAGTTTGTGCACATTTGAGTTTAATTATAATGGACCCTTTTTGTTTTTTCCTTTCTTTTCTTTACTAACTCTTTAGTTCAGTTAAGATTCATAAATATAATTCCTTTAATCTTATGCATTGTACCGTCCGTTATTTTGTGGCACTAATTTGTAACAGGGTAGCAAATTACACAGCATGGTGGGAGAGCCATCTCAATTGCACAGGTTTGGCTGGTCCGGAGTGTGTATTCCCTAGACTTATGCAGCTAAGGAAGCCACAGAGGTCTCATTAATAATAGACATCTTTCCAACTGCTGAAGTCAGGCTAACCGCTTCCTCCCTTCTTAAAGAGTGGAATGACATCTGCAGCTTTCCAGTCCTCAGGAACCATTCTAGAATCTAGTGATTCTTAAAAGATCATTACTAATGCCTCCACAATCTCTTCAGCTGCTTCTTTCAGAACCCTGCAGTGTAGTCTATCTGGTCCAGGTGACTTCAGACATTTCAGCTTCCCAAGCACCTTCTCCTTAGTAATAGCAACAATAGTCACTTCTGCTCCCTGACACTCGTATGTTTCTGGCATTCTGCTAGTGTCAGCCACAGTAAAGGTTGATGCAAACTACTTATAAGCATTTCTTTGTCCCTAATTACTAGTTCTATAGCATCATTTTATAGCCGTCCAATATCCACTCTTGTCTCTCTTTCACTCTTTATGTATCCTTATACTGTATCTGAAATAAAGCTTTTTGGATCATCTTTTATGTTGTCATCTTTCCTGTCTTTATGGCTTTTTAGTTGCCTTCTTTTGGGTTTTAAAAGCATCTTAATCCTCTAACTTTCCACTAATATTGCAATATTATAGGCCCTCTCTTTTGCTTTTATGCTGTCTTTGACTTACCTTGTCAGCAACTGTCACCTCATCTTCACTTTAGAATACTTCTTCATCTTTGGGATGTATCTTTCCTGTACCTTCTGAATGACCCGCAGCATCTCCCGTTATTGCTGTTATGCCAACATCCCTGCTAGTGTTCCTTTCCAATGAACTTTGTCCAGCTCCTCTTTCATGCCCCTGTAATTCCCTTTACTCCACTGTAATACTGATACACCTGATTTTATCATCTTCTCTAACTTCAGGGTGAATTCTATCAGGTTATGATTACTGCCTCCTAAGCTCCCTAATCAAATCTGGGTCCATAAATAACACCCAATCCAGAATTGCTGTTCCACAAGCTGCTCTAAAAATCCATCTTGCAGGCATTCTACAAATTCCCTCTCTTGGGACTCAGCACCAACCTGATTTTCCCAATGAACCTGCGTATTGAAATACCCCGTGATTATTCCAACATTGCCCATTCTACATGCCTTTTCTATCTGTCATTGTAAATTGTAGCCTACATCCTGGCTACTGATTGGAGGTCTATAAGTATCTTCCATCAGGGGCTTTTTGCTTTTGCAGTTTCTTAACTCTACCCATAAGGATTGTACATCCTCTAGTCCTATGTTACTGCTTTCTATGGATATGATTTCATTTTTTACAAAAAGAGCCACCCCACCCCCTTCTGCCTGTCATTTCAATACAATGTGTATCCTTGGATGCTAAGTGCCCAAATATGATCTATCAGCCATAACTTAGAGATATTCACAGCATCTTCCCTACTAATCTCCAACTGCGCTGCAAGATCATCTCACAATCAAGAGAAAATCTGCAGATGCTGGAAATACAAGCAACACACACAAAATGCTAGAGGAACTCAGTAGGCCAGGCAACATCTATGGAAAAGAGTACAATTGATGTTTCAGGCCAAAGCCCTTCAGCAGGACTGGAGAAAAAACGCTGAGGAGTAGATTTAAAAGGTGGGGGGAGGGGAGAGAGAAACACCAGTTGAGAGGTGAAACCGGAAGGGGGAGGGGATGAAGTAAAGAGCTGGGAAGTTGATTGGTGAAAGAGACAGAAGGCCATGGAAGAAAAAAAAGGGGGAGGAACACCACAGGAAGGTGATGAGCAGGCAAGGAGATGAGATGAGAGAGGGAAAAGGGGATGGGAAATGGTGAAGGGGGGTGGGGGCATTACTGGAAGTTTGAGAAATTGATGTTCGTGCCATTAGGTTCACGTTGGACAGTTGCAGCTGTGTGTACTATCTACAAGATGCACTGCAACAACACACCAAATTTCCTAAGGCAGCACCTTCCAGACCCACAACCACTACCATCTAGAAGGATGAGAACAACAGATACCTGGGAACACCACCACTTGGAAATCCCCCTCCAAGTCACTCACCAACCTGACTTGAAAACATATCACTATTCATTGTTGCTGGGTCAAAATCTTGGATTGCCTCCCTTACAGCACTGTGGGTGGAACGTACATCTCAGGGACTGCAGTACTTCAACTCACCACCACCTTCTCAAGGGCAGCTAGGGATGGGCAATAATTAGCTGGTGATGCCCACATCCCGTAAATGAATAAATTAAAGAAAAAAGGCTGCAGGCTACACAAATGGAATATAAGGAGTTGTTCCTCCAACCTGAGTGTGGCCTCATTTCGACAGTGGTGGAGTCCATAGATGAACATAGCGGAATAGGATTGGGAAGTGGAATTAAAATCGGTGGTCACTGGGAGAACCCCTTGTTCTGACGGATGGACTGTAGATGTTCAGTGAAGCGGTCTCCCAATCCACGTCGGGTCTCTCGGATATACAGGAAGCCACACCGGGAGCACTGATCACAGTAAATGTCTCCAGCTGACTCATAGGGGTGAAGTGTTGCTGCTCCTGGAAGGATTGTTTTAGGCCCTGAATGGCAGTGAGGGAGGAGGTGTAGGGGTAGGTAGCACTTGTTCTGTTTGCAAGCATATGTGCCAGGAGGGAAATCAGTGGTGAGGGACGAATAGACAAGGGAGCCGTGTAGGGATTGATTTGTGCAGAAAGCAAAAAGTCGGTGGGGGGGTTGTTGGAGATGTGCTTGGTGGTGGAATCCCCGTAGGAGGTGGCAGGAGTTACAGAGAATTATGTGCTGGACGTGGAGGTTGGTGAGGTGGTAGGGGAGGACAAGAGGAGCCCTATCCCTAGTAGGGTGGCGGGAGAATGGGGTAAGAGCAGACGTTTGTGAAATGGAAAAGATGCGGTTGAGGACAGCATTGATGGTGGAGGAAGGGAAGCTCCCTTCTTTGAAAAAGGAGGACATCTCCTTTGTTCTCGAACAGGGGTCCCCAAACTTTTTTGCATCGCGGACCGGTTTAATATTGACAATATTCTTGCGAACAGGCCGACCAGGAGGGTGGGGGAAGGAGGGGAGGGTTGCCAATAGAGAAGAGTAGCAGTCAAATATGTTGTGTTTACCCCAAGAAAGACTACCATAAAGCCTTGCGCATACATGTACATGCCGATTTTTTTCTAGAAATCGCTTTTGGCAATTCTGTTCAGTGAAACTACACTGTACATACATTATTTATACTTTATATAGGCTGTGTATTTATCATTTCATTCCTGCTTTTACTATATGTTAGTGTTATTATAGGTTTTCTGTAACACAGTGCATGAATATACTGATAAGTCAATAATAAGTAACTTATAAGTCAATAGCATCATAACATTTTAAGTAACGTTTGGATATTAAACACACAGCACATACTTTCCCCGTATGAACATATAAAATCATTGCAACACACCAATATCGCTGAATCAGTGGGAGCCCTGGGCTTGTTTCCCTGCAACAAGACCATCCCTTCGAGGGGTGATGGGAGACAGCGATACTCAAAGGGGATTCCTTATGTCCAGTCTATTCTGCAATTTAGTTTTCATTGCATTCATTGCAGAAAACCTTGCTTCGCAGATATGTTGGAAATGGAAGCAACGTTTTCAGTGCTTTCGTGGCTATCTCAGGATACTTAGCCTTGACTTTGATCCGGAATGCCGGCAGAGATGTTATGTCAAACATACTTTTCAGCCTGTCGTCATTTGCAAGTTCGAGGACTTGATCTCCTTCCCACGCTGACATGGATGACGCGCGGGTAATGACCTCGCATGCATTCAAGCTCAACAGTGCGTGACAGGGAATGAGGAAAGGTGTAGCTGACTCATATCACCAAATCATATCGTTTCCTCGCAGCCTGGTAGCACATGCTTTGCAGCCCGGTGGTTGGGGACCGCTGCTCTAGAATGAAAAGCCTTGTCCTGAGAGCAGATGCAGTGGAGACAGAGGAATTGAGAGAAGGGGATGAAGTTTTTACAAGAAGCAGGGTGGGATGAAGTATAGTCCAAGTAGCTGTGAGAGTCTGTGTTTGTCTATTACAAACATCAGTGGGATAAGCTGTCTCTGGAGGTAGAGACAGTGAGATTGAGAAAGGGAGGGGGGATGTTGGAAATGGGCCAAGTGAATTTGAAGGCATGATGGAAGTTGGAGACATAGTGGATTAAGTCGATGAGTTCAGCATGGGTTCAGGAAGCAACACCAATGCAGTCATTGATGTAGCATAGGAAAAGTGCAGGACAGTCACCAGTGTAGGCTTGGAACATAGACTGTTCCACATAGCTGACAAACAGGCAAGCATAGCTGGGACACATGCGAGTGCCCATAGCTACCCCTTTTTTTGAAAGATGTGGGAGGATCCAAAGAAGAAATCATTTAGAGAGAGGACAAGCAGAGAAGAGTGGTGGTGGAGGGAACTAGTTAGAGGTCTGAGCTGGAGATGCATCCAAACCGTGGCACTCTACCAGTGGCGGGGCAGTGCAGTGCAACTGTGGTCGACTGAAGATTTTGATTGCACTGACTACATACATATATATTTGTCTGGTTGTGTCTTTACTAATATTCTGTATGTGCCTGTATATGTGAGGAAGGAGGCTTCACAGCCGTGGGTTTGCCTAGCGGGCGTCGGGACGGGTCGACAGATGATTTTGGTGGGGTCTGGACTATCTACATGGATATCCTGCATCATTGTATTTTACTGGTATTCTATATGAGTTTGGTGACTTATATATACAAGGACTTCTGTGTCAAGCCATGGTGTCATGGGGGTGGGTACGAAAGGACTCTTCTGTGAACATCTGGTGTGTGTGTTTTAGCACCTTAACCCCTTAGTAACATTGTCTTATTTGGCTGTATTCATATATGGTTGAATGGCCATTAAACATGAATTGAAGTTGAAGTAGGGCAAATTATGAGAGCATATTAGACAAGAACTAGGGAGAGTTAATTGGAACAGTTGTTTATCAGTAAGTCCTCATCTGACATGTGGAAGGTGTTTTAAGACCAACTGTATAAAATACAGGACAGGTATGTTCCAGTAAGAAGGAAGGACAGAAGGATGGAAAGATAAGAGAACCTTGGATATCAAGAAAGGTGATGAATTTAGTCAAGAAGGAAAAGGAAAGATATGTAAATCTTAGAAAGCTAGAATCAAATCGAGCCTTTGAGAATTATAAAGAAGCCAGAAATGAACTCAAGAAGGGAATTAGGAAAGCCAGGAGAAGCCATGGAAAGCTCTTGGCAAGTATGATTAGGGTGAATCCCAAGGCGTTCTTAACATACACGAAGACCAAGAGGATAAGACCACTCAAGGATAAAGGGGAAACATTTGTTTGGATGAAGAGGGTGTGGATGAGGTCCTTAATCAGCCTTTGCCAAGGAACAGACATGGACAAAGGGAGATCAGTGCTGAGCATATTGATATGCTCGGGCATTTTGAGATAAAGGAGGAGGTAGTGCTGGGTCACTTTCAGAGCATTAAGGTGGCTAGGTGCCGAAGGCCTGGTGGGCTGTACCCCAGGTTATTGAGACAGGCAAGAGAAGAGATTTCTGGGAAAATCATTGAAATTATAGACTGGTGGGTCTCACGTTATTGTTATGAAACTTACTGAAGAGTATTCTTAGGGATAGAATTTATGAGTGTAATGCCCTGATTCATATTTTTACTATTATGCTGTATGTATCTCATTTGGCAGTTCTGTAAGAGCAGCTTGTTTGGGTTACTGTTGAAGATAAGGAATGATGTGGAATGTGTGCCATCCAATTAGCAGGAGGTTTTTCTTGGTGAGGGATACTAAGGTTGGTCTTGGGCTTTTGTTCGAGAGGAGATGAAGAAAGAAGATGCTGGGGAGAACCGGTCATAGCATACGATCCAGTGATAAAATCCGATTTGATAAGGTCCATCGTGGGAGGCTCATCCAGAAGGTTATGCATGGGACCCATGGTGAATTGGCTCCTTAAATTCAGAACTGGCTTGCCCAAGGAAGATAGCGGATAGTGATTGAAAGGACATTCTAGCTAGAGGTCAGTGATTAGTGGTGTTCCACAGGGATCTGTACAGGGACCTCTGCTGTTTGTGATGTTTATAATTGACCTGGATGAAAATGTAGATGGGTGGGTCAGTAACTTTGCAGATGATACGAAGATTGATGGTGTTGTGGATAGCGCAGAAGGCTGGCAAAGAGTACAGTGGGATGTAGATCAGTTGCAGAACAGGGTGGAGAAATGGTTGATGGAGTTTAACCCAGATAAATGTGAGGTATTGCAGCTTGGTAGATCAAATGCAAAGAGACAGTACACTGTTGCAAGCAAGATTCTTAATCCAAATGGACAATTCATCATGGATCTCATGCATCTTAATCTTCTGAATGAGCCTCCCATGAGGGACCTTGACAAATACCTTAATAAAATCCAGGCAGACAACATCCACTGTTTCACCTTCATCACCTTGTGAAAAACTCAATCATTAGTAAGACATGTGGTGATGAGCAGAGGAAAGTCCACAGCTCCCTGAAAGTGATTACACAGGTTGCTAGAATGGCATGCTTGCCTTCATTCATGAAGGAAGTGAGTTCAGGAATTAAAATGCAGCTTTATAAAACTAGTTCGGCTGCACCTGGTGTATTGTATACAGCAGTGGTTGCCCCATTATAGGAAGGATATCAAGGTTTTGGAATGGGTGCAAAAGAGGTTTACCAGGATGTTGCCTGGATTAGAGCGATAGTCTTTTACGAGACTCTTGGACAGGTATATGAAGCTCAGAAAAATAGAGGTCTATGGGTAACCCCAGGTAATTTCTAAGGTAAGGACATGTTCGGCACAGCTTTGTGGCCAAAAGGCCTGTATTGTGCTGTAGGTCTTCTATGTTTCTATTGTTTATATGTTTCATCCCATGGTTCCTGAACATAATTTGAGTACAGACCATATCCAAGACCTATGCTTAAATAGTTGACTATCACTAGAATGCTTCATAGATATTTGACAATTTTCCCACCCTGATCTTCTCCAAATCTTTCTGCAAATTCCCTGTTTCCACAACAATACCTGCACATACAACTCATCTTTATATCATCCACAAACCTGGTCACAAAGCCATTAATTCAATCATACAGATCATTAACAGACTGCATGAAAAGTGATAAACACAGCAGTAACCCCTGAGGAGCTCCACAAACCACCAGCAGTCACCCTGAAGCAAAGAGTCCTCTTTCCACATTCTCCAATTTCTGCCACTCAGCTAATCTTCTTTCCATGCTAGTATTTTTCCTGTAATATCATACATTGTTTAGCTGCCTGCTTGCTAAACAAGATAAGGTGTCTTATCTACCTTTCAGCATCCCAAGCACCTTCTCCTTAGTAACACTCTCTCTGCTTCTGACTTGAAGGCTGTGGTTAGGGCTTTAAACTAAAGGAAGTGGGAAGGGGTTCAGCAGTTTGGAAAAGTGAGGATAAGGTTGAAAGGAAGGAACGTGCAGGAGTGGTTAGGAAAATCTCCAGACTAAACAAAAAGAGAAAAAAAGTTTAGAAAGAGATAAGAAATTATCTTTTGATAACATGGGGGCAAAACAAAATGGGTGATGAATACAGGACTGAAGGTGTTTTGTATGTGTAGTTTTTAAGAGTTACGAAACTGCAAGGTTAAGAAAAACCCTGGTGGGAGTTGTGTACAGACCTCCAATCAGTCCAAGATGTGGGGCAATTATAATGGGACTTGGGAAAGTCATGTGAAAAGGGCAACATTACGATGGTCATGATAGACTTCAGAATGCAGGTAGATTGTGAAATCCAGGTTGTGCTGGATCCCAGGAGAAATAATTCAGCGAATGCCTATGAAATAGCTTTTTAAAGCAGCTTGTGGTTGGGTCTACTGAGGAAAAGGCAAAGTTGGATTGAGTATTGTGTAAACAACCTGATTTGATTAAGGAGATTAAAGTAAAGAAACGCTTATGAGGCAATGCGAAAGAATTGACTCTGCAATTTGAGAGGGAGAAGCTGAATTCAGATATATTAGTATTACAATGGAGTAAAAGGAATTATAGATGCATGAGAGAGGAGCTGGCCGTAGTTATTTGGAAGGGGACATGAGCAGGGATGATGGCAGAGCAGCAATGGCTGAGAGAAATTCAAAAGGTGCAGATAGATAGATCCCAAAGAAGAAGAAGCAGAAGTCTTCTTCGGAGAAGGACGTCTGAGAATTGCAGCGGGATTGTGGTAGAAGCCATTTTGATTTTTTCTTTTTCTCATCGGAGTTAAGAGAGGCGGGACTGCGCAGGCATGTGACATCGGGCAATGAAGGACGGAAGATTTAAAAGGTCAGAGATCCTGATTCGGGTTTAATTTGGAAAAGGAAGTCTGAGAATCGGAGCGGGAGTGCAGCAGAAGCCTTCTTGATTTTTTCTTTTTCTCATCGGAGTTAAGAGAGGCGAGACTGCACAGGCGTGTGACGTCAGGCAGTGAAGCATGGAAGGTTTAAAAGGAACACAGCCATATACAGCAGGCAGCGTCGTTTTGCGGGCAGCGGAGTGAGCTGGGAGCAGAGTGAAAGTTTCAGGGCTTTGGCTCAACGGGCTTAGGTGGAGTCAGGCGAGGCAAAGAAGGTTTGGTTTTCAATTTTCCCTGTTAATTGAGGAAAGGAGGAAGTATGAGTGTGAGCGACAGTGAGAGTAGGAATGTAATGCGGTGGAGGATAAATGCGTGGCTGAGGGATTGGAGCAGGGGGCAAGGATTCAATTTTATGGATCATTGGGACCTCTTTTGGCGCAGGTGTGGCCTGTACAAAAAGGACAGGTTGCACTTGAATCCTAGGGGGACCAATATCCCAGCGGGGAGATTTGCAAAGGCTACTGGGGAGACTTTAAACTAGAATGGTTGGGGGGGGGATCAAATTGAAGAGACTAGGAGAGAGGAGGTTAGTTCACAAAGAGAGAAAGCTAGCAGACAGTGTGTGAGGGAGGATAGGCAGGGGACAGAGAACGAGAGCACTCAGCACTCAGAAGATGTAGGGGAGAAGGAAGAAAAAAATAACAAAGTTGTTCGCACCATTAGGGATAAACAGAGAGTAAAAGGTGCAGAGTTTCTTAAATGCATTATTTTAATGCTAAGAGCATTGTAAGAAAGGTGGATGAGCATGGATTGATATCTGGAAATATGATGTTGTAGCTATTAGTGAAACATGGTTGCAGGAGGGGTGTGATTGGCAACGAAATATTCTTGGATTTTGTTGCTTCAGGTGTGATAGAATAGGAGGGGCAAAAAGGGCAGGTGTTGCATTGCTTGTCAGAGAAAATATTACAGCGGTGCTCTGGCAGGATAAATTAGAGGACTCATCTGGGGAGGCTATTTGGGTGGAATTGAGGAATGGGAAAGGTGTAGTAACACTTATAGGGGTGTATTAAAGACCACCTAATGGAGAGCGAGAAAGGGCGGAACAAATTTGTAAGGAGATAGCAGATATCTGTAGTAAGCACAAGGTTGTGATTGTGGGAGATTTTAATTTTCCACACATAGACTGGGAAACCCATTCTGTAAAAGGGCTGGATGGTTTGGAGTTTGTAAAATGTGTGCAAGATGGTTTTTGCAGCAATACATAGAGGTACAAACTAGAGAAGGGGCAGTGTTGGATCTCCTGTTAGGGAATGAGATAGGTCAAGTGACGGAGGTATATGTTGGGGAGCACTTTGGGTCCAGTGATCACAATGTCATTAGTTTCCATATAATTATGGAGCAGGATAGGACTGGACTCAGGGTTGAGATTTTTGATTGGAGAAAGGCTAAATTTGAGGAGATGCGAAAGGATTTAGGAGTGGATTGGGACAATTTGTTTTATGGGAAGGATGCAATAGAGAAATGGAGGTCATTTAAAGGTGAAATATTGAGGGTACAGAATCTTTATGTTCCTGTTAGGTTGAAAAGAAAGGTTAAAAGTTTGAGAGAGCCATGTTTTTCAAGGGATATTGGAAACTTGGTTCGGAAAAAGAGAGAGATCTACAATAAATATAGGCAGCTTGGAGTAAATGAGGTGCTCGAGGAATATAAGGAATGTAAAAAGAATCTTAAGAAAGAAATTAGAAAAGCTAAAAAAAAAATGAGGTTGCTTTGGCAAGTAAGGTGAAAATAAATCCAAAGGGTTTCTACAGTTATATTAATAGTAAAAGGCTAGTGAGAGATAAAATTGGTCCCTTAGGGAATCAGAGTGGACGGCTATGTGAGGAGTCAAAAGAGATGGGGGAGAATTGAACAATTTCTTTTCTTCGGTTTTCACTAAAGAGAAGGATTAGATTGGATTAGATTATGAGGACACACAGTCCTCGTTTATTGTCATTTAGTAATGCATGCATTAGGAAATGATACAATGTTCCTCCACAATGCTATCACAGAAACATAAGACAAACCAAGACCAAATAAACCTGACAAAAACCACATAATTATAACATATAGTTACAACAGTACAAAGTAATGACATAATTTGATAGAAGAACAGACCATGGGCACGGTAAAAAAAATCTCAAAGTCTCTCGAAAGTCCCACTATCTCATGCAGATGGTAGAAGGAAGAAAAACTCTCTTCCTGCGACGCTGGAAGCTCATGGCAAACTTGCCGATGCAGCACCCTGGAAGCACCCCGACCACAGCTGACTCTTGAGTCTGTCCAAAAACTTCGAGCCTCCGACATCGAGCACTGAGCACCATCTCTGCTGAATGCTTCGACCCTGGCCCTGGCCACAGGCAATAGGCAAAGCTGAGGATTTGGGGCCTTTCCCTCCTGAGGTTCTATATCACACAGTAGCAGCAGTCCTGAAGCGGGCATTTCAGAAGTTTCTCCAGATGTTCCTCCGTGCTCCTCACAGCTGTCTCCATCAAATCAGGATTGTGCACAGCATCCTACTTCACAAATACAATATCAATTTGGAGCGGTCGCGCACGCTACATCACGCCGCCATCTTCTCCTCTCCTCCTGCTATTGAATTGTGTGAGGTAAGGGCAACAAGTAGGGTAGTTATGGAAACTATGATGATTAAAGAAGAGGATGTACTGGCGCTTTTAAGGAATGTAAAAGTGGATAAGTCTCCGGGTCCTGACAGGATATTCCCTAGGACCTTGAGGGAAGTTAGTGTGGAAATATCAGGGGCTCTGACAGAAATATTTCAAATGTCATTAGAAAAGGGGATGGTGCCGGAGGATTGGCATATTGCTCATGTTGTTCTTTTGTTTAAAAAGGGTTCTAAGAGTAAACCTGGCAATTATCGGCCTGTGAGTTTGACATCAGTGGTGGGTAAATTGATGGAAAGTATGCTTAAAGATGGTACATATAATTATCTGGATAGACAGGGTCTGATTAGGAACAGTCAACGTGGATTTGTGCGTGGAAGGTCATGTTTGACAAATCTTATTGAATTTTTTGAAGAGGTTACTAGGAAAGTTGACGAGGGTAAAGCGGAGGATGTTGTCTATATGGACTTCAGTAAGGCCTTTGACAAGGTTCCACACAGAAGGTTAGTTAGGAAGGTTCAATCATTAGGTATTAATATGGAAGTAGTAAAATGGATTCAGCAGTGGCTGGATGGGAGACGCCAGAGAGTAGTGGTGGATAACTGTCAGATTGGAGGCCGGTGTCCAGTGGTGTGCCTCAGGGATCTGTACTGGGTCCAATGTTGCTTGTCATATATATTAATGATCCGGATGATGGGGTGGTAAATTTGATTAGTAAGTATGCAGATGATACTAAGATAGGTGGAGTTGTGGTTAATGAAGTAGGTTTTCAAAGCTTGCAGAGAGATTTAGGCCAGTTAGAAGAGTGGGCTGAAAGATGGCAGATGAAGTTTAATGCTGATAAATGTGAGGTGCTACATTTTGGTAGGACTAATCAAAATAGGATATACATGGTAAATGGTAGGGCATTGAAGAATTGAAGAATGAAGAAGCATTGAAACAGAGGGATCTAGGAATAATGGTGCACTGTTCCCTGAAGGTGGAATCTCATGTGGATAGGGTGGTGAAGAAAGCTTTTGGTATACTGGCCTTTATAAATCAGAGCATTGAGTATAGGAGTTGGGATGTAATGTTGAATTTGTATAAGGCATTGGTAAGGCCAAATCTGGAGTATTGTGTACAGTTCTGGTCACCGAATTATAGGAAAGATGTCAACAAAATCAACAGAGTATGGAGAAGTTTTACTAGAATGTTACCTGGGTTTCATCACCTAAGTTGCAGAGAAAGGTTGAACAAGTTGTGTCTTTATTCTTTGGAACGTAGAAGGTTGACGGGGGACTTAATAGAGGTATTTAAACTTATGAGGGGGATAGATAGAGTTGACGTGGATAGGCTTTTTCCATTGAGAGTGGGGGAGATTCAAACAAGAGGACATGAGTTGAGAGTTAAAGGGCCAAAGTTTAGGGATAACATGAAGGGGAACTTCTTTACTCAGAGAGTGGTAG
Source organism: Mobula birostris (assembly GCF_030028105.1). NCBI lineage: Eukaryota > Metazoa > Chordata > Chondrichthyes > Myliobatiformes > Myliobatidae > Mobula > Mobula birostris. The sequence continues at coordinate 189,675,023 of NC_092376.1, read as the reverse complement.
CTGTGTGGAACGAGCTTCCAGCAGAAGTGGTTGAGGCAGGTTTGATGTTATCATTTAAAGTTAAATTGGATAGCTATATGGACAGGAAAGGAATAGAGGGTTATGGGCTGAGTGCAGGTTGGTGGGACTAGGTGAGAGTAAGAGTTCGGCACGGACTAGAAGGGCCGGGATGGCCTCTTTCTGTGCTGTAGTTGTTATATGGTTATATGGTTAAGCAGTCTAAAGGGAGGACGAGACAACCATAGCTGACAGGGGAAGTCAAAGACAACATAAAAGCAAAAGAGACAACATAAAAGCAAAGGAGACAGCATATAATATTGCAAAAATTAGTGGGAAGTTAAAGGATTTGGAAGCTTTTAAAGATCAACAGGAGGCAACAAAGAGCAATAAGGAGGGAAAAAATGAATTATAAAGGTAAACTGGCCAGTAATATAAAGGAGGATATCGAAATAGTGGATATTGGATTGCTGGAAGTGATACTGTGGTAGTAATAGGGAACAAAGAAATGCTGGATGAACTTAATAAGTATTTTAATAAGTATCTTAATAAGTCTTCACTGTGGAAGACAGCAGAGGGGGTAGAAGTGAGTGTAGTTGATGTTACTAGGGAAAAGGTGCTTGGGAAGCTGATAGGTCTGAAGGTAAATAAGTCACCTGGATCAGAGGACTGCACCCCAAGTTTCAGAAACAGATAGCTGAAGAGATTGTGCAGGGATTAGCAGAGATATTTCAAAAATCACTACATTCTGGAATGGTTCCAGAGGATTGGAAAATTGCAAATGTCACTTCACTCTTTAAGAAGGGAGGAATCAGAAGACAGGAAATTGTAGGCCAGTTAGCCTGACTCCAGTGGTTGGCAAAATGTTAGAGCATGAACTTTTAGGATACTTGGAGACACATGATACAAGAGACATCATGGTTTCCTTAAAAGGAAATTTTGCTTATCAAATCTAAAGAAATTCTTTGAGGAAATAATGGGCAGCGTAGCAAAAGAGAGTTTTGGATGTTGTTCACTTGGATTTTCAGAAGTCCTTTGACAAGATGCCACACATGAGGCTGCTTAACAAGGTAAGAGTGCATGGTATTACAGGAAAGATACTAGGATGGATAGAAGATTGGCAGACTGGCAGGAGGTAAAGAATGGAAATAAAGGGTACTTTTTCTGGTTGGCAGCTTGTGACTATTGGTGTTCTGCAGGGGTCACCTTCTTTTCAATGAGCTGGTTGATAGAATTGATGGTGTAAGATGGATCACTAGAAGCACTTACAGCAGGGATGGATGGTGGAAGCTAGATCACTAGAAGTATTTACCGTGGAGGTGGATGGATTTTTTATAGATTAAGGAATAGAGAAATGGCACAGAAAGGGGGTTGAGGCCAGCCATAATCATATGACATGGTGGGGCAAGCTTGCACGCTTATCTCGTGGCTGATCCTGCTCCTGCTCCTGCTGTCTTGCCTCCTTTTGTGCTGAGCTCCAGAAGTCCAATCATAGTCTTAATGTTACAGGGAATGAATTTCTGTACACTGTGCACTAAAAAGCGGGTAATAGATAGTTGGTAGTCATTTACAAAGAAGTAATTCAATTCAGCTCTTCTGATAAAGCCAATTACAAATCTGGGATTCAATTATTGCCTCAAACTCAATTCCAGGCATTTGCTTTCACCACAAAACAATAGGAATAATTTTCCCTTAACTAATGCTTATTCCTCAATTTTTTTTATTCCTACCAAAAGGTATATTCAAAAATACTGAGAAAGAATTAAAAAATAAGCATTTACAATCTATTTTACTAAATGTGTAGAAAAGATACAGTGCAACAAACATCAAGTCCTATGTACTGGATCAGGTATATCTGCACTCTTGTGCATTGTTCTGTGTCTCACACATAAAGGAGCCAACATGAGCATAAGAGAGATGGCAGACGCTTGCAATCTGGTCCTGATGAAGGGTCTCTGCCCAAGACGGTGACTGTTTATTACACTCCATAGATGTATGCTGACCCACTGAGTTCCTCCAGCAAGTTGTATGTGTGATCCCATCATTTACATTGCATTTACATTACATTGCATTCGTATGATTCAAAATTGTAGATATATGGCATGAGGATGGCATTGGCCACTACCTCAGAACCAGCTTTCATGGTGCTCATGAACCCACATCAATACACTTGATAAGCAGTATCCAGGCTGTAGAATCAATTCTAGTGCTTTTGGCCCAGCAACATCTCAAACTATTTCCAGATTAGCCACATCTTTTTTATAAGTGACCAAAACCACACAGTGAAGCTCCCATCTTTCATACCTTCTGCTCTGTACTGTATGACTGGATCCTTTTTTATCCATGTTTCAGTACTGGTGGGCAAATCACTTTGATTCCACAATATCCCTTTCCCCATTGTTACTATGAGATGCACAATGGGATTACTCTCTTCCCACATACAATTTTTCCATGACTAGAATCCTTTGATTCCACAACCTATACTCCTTATGATCAGATACCATTCCTCACTCTTTGGTTTCTATAGCTGAATCTTTTTCTTCTCACATTAGGAATAATTTGATTCTTAACCTCATTATTAGGAGCTCCCTTACCTATGCAATTAGTTAAAGTTGTTAATTTAAATGTATATCCTGTGATTCAGTATTCTTTACAAATCTGGCTCCAGTTCTGCAATTCTTTTACTCTTAAAAAATTTAAACTTTGTAGTTTAATTTACCGAAATTACTTTTTTAAGCCTTCTTTGAGTGATTCAATTTTTTTACTTTGGAAAAATAAAGGTATTAATTCGTTTTTGGATTTATTTAAAGAAGATAGATTGATGTCTTTTGAACAATTAATTGATAAATATTCTCTTTCATACTCACACTTTCTGCAATACCTTCAAGTTAGACATTTTTTACAAAGATATTTAAGTAATTTTCCTTACATATTGGAGGCTGACCCATTAGATACTATTATGAGTATGAATCCTTTGTTTAAGGGTTCTATTGGAAGAATTTATAATTTATTATTACAATGGGATAAGTGTCCTTCATCTAAGATTAAACAGGATTGGGAAAAGGAACTTAATTTAACTTTTATGATGGAGGATTGGATGCAGATTTTGAAGTTGGTTAACTCTTCTTCAATTTGTGCTAGCCATTCATTGATTCAATTTAAAATTGTACATCATTATCATTTGACGAAGGAGAGACTTTCTAAAATCTTTTCTAATGTTGATAGTCATTGTGATAGATGTAAAACTGAGATAGCTATACTGACACATATGTTTTGGTCTTGTTCTATATTGGAACAGTTCTGGAAGTCCGTTTTTGCAACAATTTCTAAAGCACTTAAAATTATTTTACACCCTAATAAATTAACTGTGCTTTTTGGAATAATTCCTCAAAATATTCATGGTATTTCTGTGTCTGACCAATATGTTATTGCACTTATTACATTGATAGCTAGGGGGGGGCCATTTTGTTGAAGTGGAAGCTCCCACTTTGTTACAATGGTTCTCTCAAGTGATGCTATGTCTCAGTTTGGAGAAAATTAGAAGTCGAACCTTTGAACCTTTATTTGAATTTGAGAAACGATGGGGCTCATTTGCTCGTTATTACCATTTGAGTTAATTGATATAATTTTTCCACAATCTAATTGTAAATTTTTTAGTATATTTTCTTTTCTTGTTGGCGGTTTGATGTTTACTTTTAGAAACTCTTTGTATGACGCATCACTCTGGGTTGTACACCTAATGGGTTCTTCTTTTTCTCACTTTTCTGCTTAGTAGGGTTTTTTGTTATTACAAATTTTTTTTTCAATCCTTAAGATAATATCTTTTTTGAGACTTTGTAAGTGTTACTTCAATGTACTCATGTTATTTTTCCTGTTTAATATAACAATAAAAAGATCTGAAAAGGAATAATTTGATTTGATATCCTTTGTTTTCCATGAATACATCACTTTCACTCTAGACAGTCTGCCATGCATGACTTTGTCAAAGGTTTTAATGTCCATATAGACACTATCCACTGCCTTATATTCATCTGTCTCCTGAGTCAGCTTTTTGAAAAACTGCTGTAGATTTGTCAGATATAACCTCTCATGCAGAAAACCACGCTGACTATTGCTAATCAACACTTAACTATCCAAGTGGTAGTAGATCCTGTCCCTCAGAATTCCCTCCAGTAACTGAAGTCCCTACAACTGAATTCAGGCTCACTGACCTATAGTTTCCTGGTCTGTCCTTACACCTCTTGAACAATGGAACAGCATTAACCACCCTCCAGTCTCCTGGAATTTTGCAGTGGCTAACAATGAAGCAAATATCTCCACAATTTGCTCCCTGGCCTTCCATAAGGTCCAGGGTGCATTTTTCAGGTCGCGGGGTTTTGCCTTTCTTAGTGAGCTTTAAGTCTGTAAATTCCTCCTTCCTGAAATATGCATATGATCCCAATCTTCACTACTTGTTACCCTCAAGTCATCCGTAAGACATTAAAAGCTCAGCTATCTTCCGTGGCTCCACCCACAGCTGTCCATGATAGTCTTTAAGAGGACCTAACTAATATAACCTTTTGGGATTATTTTTAACCCCGCCTGCCTTGACTATTTCATACCCTCTTTTTGCACTCCTGATCTTTCTCCTAAGACTGGTTTTAAACTTTTTATATTTAAGGGATTCATTTGTACCCAACTTCCTAAACGCAATATACAGTTCCTTCTTTATCTCTGCCAGAGCCTCAATATCTCTTGTCAAGCAGGGTTCCATGAACAAGGTATTGTCTATCCTTCACTCTCACAGGGATGTGTCATCCTTCCAGACTTGATACAACTCTTCTAAAAGCCAACCACCTACCAATTATTCTTTTGTTTTTAAACAGAGTCAACCTTAGCTAGTCCCTGCATAATACCGTCAGAGTTGGCTCTGTTCCATTTTCGTACTTTAACCTCAGGACTGAACCTTCCTTTTTTCATAAATATTTCAAAACTAATATAATTGTGCTCACTGGACCCAGAATACTCCCCAATTGCCACTTCAGTTACTTGGTCTGACATGTTCCCTAAGAGGAGATCCAGTGCTCCTTACTGAGCAAGTTGCTTTAAACATTGCATGAGTAAACTGTCTTGGAAGCACCACACAAAGTCCATCCCATCCAGGCCATTGCACTCTGGTTGGTCTAGTTAATACTGGGAAAATTGAAACCTCCCTCTAGCACTATCCTGCTATTCTCACAACTGCATGCAATTTTTTGACACATTTCCTTCAGTTCCTGCTGGCTAATGTGGGGAGACTATAATGTTGCCTTATGAATGTGACCATCTACTTATCTCCAAGTTCCACCCAAATGGCCTAGTTAGATGATCCCTCAAGAATATCCTCACTAAGCACTAGTGCTATGTCCTCTTTATCAAAAAAGTAACACCCCCTCCACTCTTAACTGTTCCAGTGTCACGCCTAAAATACCAGTGACACGAACAATGAGCTAACATTCCTCCCATTCTCACAGCAACAATCCTGTTATAGCCACAAGATCTCAGTCTGCAGAGGCAATCCATGTCCTCAGATTGTCTGCCTTACCTGTAAAGCTACATGCATTGAACTACACTCAATGGCCGCTTTATTAGGGACTTCCTTATAACTGAGCATATGTTCATGGTCTTCTACTGCTGTAGCCCATCCAATTTCAAAGTTTGAGATGTTATGCATTCAGAGATGCTGTTATGCATGCCATTGTTGTTACGTGTGGTCATTTGAGTTCCTGATGCTTGTCAGTTTGAACCAATCTGGCTATTTCTCCTCTGACCTCTCTCATTAACAAGGTGTTTTTGTCTACAGAACTGATACTCACTGGATTTTTTTTTGTTTTTTGCACCATTCTCCGTGAACTCTAGAGACTGTTGTTTGTGAAAACACCAGGGGATAAGCATTTTCCAGATATTCAGACCACTCTGGCACTAACAATCTCTCCATGGTCAAGGTCACTTATATCAGATTTCTTCACCATTCTAATGGTTAATCTGAACAAAAAACTGAACCCCTTGACCATAGTAACATAGAAAGCCTACAGCACAATACAGGCCCTTCAGCCCACAAAGCTGTGCTGAACATGTTCTTACTCTAGAAATTACTTAGGGTTACCCATAGCCCTCTATTTTTCTAAGTTCCATCTACTTATCTGGGAGTCTCTTAAAAGACCCTGTTGTATCCGCCTCCACTACCATCGCCGGCAGCCCATTCCACGCACTCACCACTCTCTGCTTAAAAACCTTCCTCTGTTATCTCCTCTGTACCTACTTCCAAGCACCTTAAAACTGTGCCCTCTCATGTTACCCATTTTAGCCCTGGGAAAAAAGAGCTATGCCTGCGTGTTTTTATGCATTGAGCTGCCGCCAGATGATTGGCTGATTAGATATTTGCATTCATGAGCAGGTGTACATAATAAAGTGGTCATTGAGTGTGGATTCAATTTAAACTGTCTGCTCTTTTATTGTAACCATGGTTACCCTGATTGTGTGGTTTACACTCTTTGGTTGCTCATTTAATTCCTCCCCAGTGGTCAAAGCAAATTTTTCCATTAGGATATTGCTCCTCATTCAGTTTAAGTACAATCTGTTCCTCTTGTATAGGCTGCTACTACCCCAGAAGAAATCCCAATGATCCAGGAATCTGAATTCCTGTTCCTGCTCCAGCACCAACTCCTCAGCCACACACTCATCTAGCTTATTATGTTATATTTGGACTCAGAGATCACTATCCTTGAGATCTTCATTTTAATTTCTTACATCACTCCCCATACTCATTCTGTAGGATCTCATCCCTTGTTCAACCTATCTCATTTGTACCACATGTACAGAGACCTCTGACTGTTTTCCCTCCCTCTCGAGAATTTTTTGCAGCCACTTGGAGACATCCTTAACCCAGGCACTTGGGAGGAAACATACCATCCTGGTGTCTCTTCTGCAGCTATAGAATTTCCTATCTGTCCCCCTCACTATCAAGTCTCCTATCACCATCTTCAGCTTGAATGCATCTTTTCTCTCTGAACCTCAGAGCCAGTCACATACCAGAGGTATGACTACTGCTGCTAGCCTATAGAACAACATTCCCTTCAGTAGTATCCAAAGAGGTGTTCCTGTTTCTGAGTGGAATGGCCTCAGGGAAAACTGCACTGACTGCTTACTCCATTTACTTTTCCTTATTGTCACCAATCTTTCTGAAACCTGTACCTTGGGTGTGACGTAAATAATATTTAAGATATATTAGCATTGTTTCATTTTCAACAAACACTCAAAAATTTAATTTTAAGGAGAATCAAATAGGTCACGTTAAAAAAAATGCTGTAAAAGTCCTGAGTAAACACCTTTTCCATATAGAAGCCTGAGGCAATCTTCAGTGACAAATCGTCAGCTTTCAAAATAGCCCTTCCAATTTACTCAAGTCAACAAGCAGCAGGTGAGTCAGCATATTGTAGAGGATTGTGCAACATCTTGGCTTCACCAAGGTGGCAATGTTCATCCCAGCCCAAGAAAGGGAAGACTTCACATTGAACATCCAAAGTAGAAACATAGGAATAGATAATTAGTCATTACTTACACTTGTATCAATACTAAGGGGATCTTGTTTCCTAATACCATTGAAATAAATTCTCTTGTACTTCACATAAATAACTATTATGCCTGTGTCTTGATCACAGTGATGCTGGAATGTGTGTTGACTTTTTTTCTAAACCTCTGGGCACAAAATTAACCAAAGAACCCAACATCAAATATGACCAATGGCTTTAGTGTATTAGTTCATGAACACTGCTTCACTATTCTTCTTTTGCAATATTTGTACTTTGATAAATTTACTTTGAACTTTATAATAATTTTATGAGTTTTCAGTGTACTGCTGCCACAAAGCAACAGATTTCATAGAAAACGTCAGTGATCAACCTGTTTTTGATAATTAGGACTTTTTGATCTATACTCTAAAGCCTTTAAAGAGCGTAGCTGAGATTTCACAATTTCAAATGACAGTGGAGATCAAGTTTTATAAAACTGAAAGGGATAGATGAATAGTCTGGCTGTACTTCCAAAGCTAGAGTCAATCTAATACAAATATGACAGACATATTTGTGATAGTTTAATTTTCATGACAAAATGACAGGTGTGAAATAGTTAAATAAGGTCCATTGAAATGGCTCTGCGACAAAAACTTCCTGTATGATTCTGCAGTGTGAATTGCACTGTATCAATCTTCACCAGCTTCTTCAAAATGGCATATGTATTAGAAATGTTAAGGCTATAATCAAAACATGTCTACACTGGCTTAAATCCCCTTTAAACTATAAAAGCCACCGAAAACTATCAGCTTGGTAGTTTGAACAGTGTATGAATACCTACAAATAAACTTAAGATGTGGTTGCATATATTTCAGATTTTCCACTTTGAATTCTTTTGTTACTAGTTTAACCAAGTTGCGATCGGATCCTGAACACAAAGCCTTGTTCATCAAGATGCTTATTCTAGCAAGGTAAGTTGTAAGAATCCAGTTACAAACAAGAGAAAATCTGCCGATGCTGAAAATCCAAGCAACAGACACAAAATGCTGGAGGAACTCAGCAGGCCAGGCAGCATCTATGGAAAAGAGTATTGTTGATATTTCGGGTTGAAAGATAAATGACAAGGCATAATACAATGCTAATTATGTATATAGTTGGTATCAAATTTCCTAAATCACATCAACAAATGAAAGTGGTGTGGTAGAATTTTAAATCTGAATTAGTGATTCTTCTGTTCGGAAAATCACTGCAGAGTCAATGCATCTTTATTTCGAAAGATCAACAGATGACATTAATTCATTCTATCACCTGAATTTAGACACAGTGATTCTGAAGAAGTGGTATCATTTGTAATATCACTCCATTTTGCATGCTGCAAGTTGCCTCAAGTTGAGAAGGTGATTTGGATCTTCATGATCAGTTGGAATTGATCTGTGTATTTTGCCCCAGTGGTGTACGTCCAAGGCAGTATGATGGGCTACTAATAAGAGAAAAATTGAAATGATGATTTCATATGAAGAAAGACTGGATCGACTAGGCTTATACTCGCTGAAATTTAGAAGATTGAGGAGGGATCTTATTGAATCATATAAAATTCTAAAGGGATTGGACAGACTAGAAGGCTGGAAGATTGTTCCCGATGTTGGGGAAGTCCAGAATGAGGGGTCACAGTTTAAGGATAAAGGGGAAGCCTTTTAGTACCGAGATGAAGAAAAAGTTCTTCACACAAAGAGTGATGAATCTGTGGAATTCTCTGCCACAGGAAACAGTTGAGGCCAGATCATTGGCTATATTTAAGAGGGAGTTAGATATGGCCCTTATAGCTAAAGGGATAAGTGAGTATGGAGAGAAAGCAGGTACAGGGTTCTGAGTTGCATACTCCTGCACCTATTTTCTACATTTTCTATTTTTTCTATGATGCTCTCACAACACTGAATGTCATCTTTTCAAATGGCAGACATCAGAGATTTGAGTGATTTCGATGAAGCAAGATTAACCAGTTGTTGAAATACAACTTGGATGTCATTAATGCCTCAGTGCCAATATAGAGCAGGTTCTGTCCAACATCTTGAAAAGTTAATTTGAATGGCAATACCAAGAAAGTTTGGACAAGGGAAGCACAGGAGTGCCTACAGAACTGCTCTGGATCGGTGGACTAGACTCTATTCAGGAATTCATCACCAGTAGTGAGGACCAAGATGTCATGGTCCGGTCCGTGAAGTCCGTATTCTGGTTCATGGTCCAGTCCATCAACCCTTGCTCCAGGTTTTCCTGTCTACCCTGTTTCTGTTCTTGTTGAGCTCTAATTGAGGCAGCTGATGCTCGTTGGGGCTGGCTGCATAAATACCAAAAGAGACCAGGGCATGGCTGCTGGATTGTTCTTGTCCTTACTCCTTGTATCCCTTCCTCTGCCTTCTGCTTCCTCGCCTGAAGCCCTGCCCTGCCCTGCCTTGCCAGTAACTCTTGCCTCGCCTGAAGTTCCCTTCTCGCCTCACTTTGCCAGAAGCCTTGCCTTGTCTTGCTGGTAACTTTCGCCTCACCTGAAGTTCTCATCTCACCTTGTATTACCTGAAGCCTTGCTTTGTCTTGCTGGTAACCCTTGTCTCGTCTCGCCTGCAGTCTTGTCCTGGAGCCACCCTGTACCTAGCTCCCTTCCTGTCTCTTGTCTCCGCCCAGGTACGCCAGGCCGTCTTCCTGTTACCTGTGGTTGGTTCTGTCCCTTCCTGTCCTTTGCCTCCGTCGGGTGGTGATCCACACCCTGCCCAGGTGAACTGTGCCCTGCCCAGGAGGAGCCTGCCTAGCCTCAGGCCTGGAGACTCCGGCCTCCTGCCTAGCCTCAGGCCTGGAGACTCCGACCTCCTGCCTAGCCTCAGGCCTGGAGACTCCGGCCTCCTGCCTAGCCTCAGGCCTGGAGACTCCGGCCTCCTGCCTAGCCTCAGGCCTGGAGACTCCGGCCTCCTGCCTAGCCTCAGGCCTGGAGACTCCGGCCTCCTGCCTAGCCTCAGGCCTGGAGACTCCGGCCTCCTGCCTAGCCTCAGGCCTGGAGACTCCGGCCTCCTGCCTAGCCTCAGGCCTGGAGACTCCGGCCTCGTCCTGCCTGCCAGCCAAGCCTCGTCCTTGGTTAGTTCTGGGGTCGGAGCCAGAGGCAAGACCCAGGTACTGGGTCCTTGTCCAGTCTCTGGCTCGGAGTCCAAACCCGGGCTCCCAGCTTTCTTGTCCAGTCCTGTTCCGGGTTCCTGGTTTTTATGTCCATGTCCTTGCCCTCAGCCTGTATCCTAGTCCTGTCCCTAGTACTTTAGTGTCTGCGTCTTGCACTTGGGTCCGTTCCCAGCCACCTCCGTATGACTCAAGAAGGTATGGCCAAGGGAAGCACAGGAGCGCTTACAGGACTGCTCTGGATCGGTGGTCTGGACTGTATTCAGGGATTCATCTTCGAATGTGGATGAGTATGCTGCAGTTGTTACCGACTTCATTAAAACTTGTGTCGATTGGTGATATACCTATTTCAAGAAATACTTATTATAATGTGGATTATATATTACTCATTTTTTTTTATTCATTCATTCACTCATTTTTCCCCACCTAAATGAGAAATATGTATATGGAATAAACAGGGATATCATTTCTGTGTCATGGACATAGATTTTTTTACTTACTTTTATAGGTACTGCAGCAGGGGCCCTCAACTCACAGGTAGGAGGGGCTATCCCCCACAGCTAGACGTTTCTTCTAGCTCAACCCAGGGTCATCTAGAGACCCCAGCCTTGGAATCACACCTTTGTTACCTTTTTTTAAAAAAATTATTCATGTTTCTTGGTTCTTATTTGTTCAGGGAGTAGATCAATTAAGTTATATTCTGCAAATTTCAATGATATACTAACAGATAGGTACACATGGCTAAGGACAAATTAAAATTAATTTCTTTTAATGTCAATGGGCTGTTAAATTCAATCAAACACAGTAAAATTCTATCAAAAGTGAAAACAGATCAAGCCCATGTAGTATATTTACAGGAAACTCACTTAAGTGAGAATGGAAAATTAAAGACAATGGGCTTCACTAATTTGTTTTTCTCCTCATATAAATGAGGACATAGAAGAGGGGTTGCTATTCTCATCTCAAGCAAGCTAAATTTTGAGAGAGTATTTAAAATGGGAGATAAGGAGGGCAGATATATTCTGGTAAGGGGGAATATAGACGGAAATCCAGCTACTTTATTGAATATGTACACACCCCCAGGAAGTGATATTAGTTTCTTCCAGAAAGTTACTAATATTATGGTAACAGAAACAGAAGGTCTCTTGATATGTGAGGAAGACTTAAATTTAGAATTACAACCAAAGTTGGACTCTTCCAATAGAAAAACTTATGAAACAAAGTCCTTACATAAGAAAGTTAACACTCTTTTTGAGAATGTTGGTCTAATTGATATAATTGATACATGGAGGGATCTTTTCCCCGACAGAAGGGATTGCACTCATTATTCTGTCCCCCATTCCGTGTATACAAGAATAGACTATTTCATACAATTTGGAAAAGATAAAGACGAAATAAAGACCTGTGGAATTGGGACAATAGATGTAAGTGACCATGCACTTATATATTTATCTGTTGATTTTGACCTACAACCAAAGAATACTATTTGGAAACTAAATTCAAGTCTACTCAATGAATCCTATTTTAAGGAACAAATTAAAAAAGAAATTGGTCTTTTTATAATTCAATGATAATGGAGAGGTTTCGCCTCCCATTCTATGGGATACTCTGAAGACTGTCTTAAGAGGGAAAATTATAGTGATATTTTCATATAAGAAAATAAGGAATAAAATATTAGAGGAATTACAAAGTAAGCTGAAGGAACTAGGAAAAAAAACACAAATTGAGTTTGGCACAGGATAAACTGGAGGAAATTTTAAAAAAAATTAGGAATGAAATTAATAGTTTGGCTACACAAGAAATTAGAAAATATTTAATGTTTCTGAAACAGAGATGCTATGAAAGTGGATCTAAATCTATGAAAATACTGGCGTGGAAACCGAAGAAAAAAGATAGCAGAAAATACAATTCATAGAATTAGGGACAAAATAGAACGGTGACTGTGGATATAACTGAAGCTGAACTAAAAACTGCAATTGGTAGGCTTAAATTAAGCAAGTCACCAGGATCAGATGGATATATGGCAGAGTGGTATAAGGAATATAAAAATGAGTTAATCCCTGTTTTGCTTCCCACACTGAACTGGACCCTTAGAAAGGCACAAATGCCACCCAGCTGGAAGGAGGCGATAATCTCAGCTATACCGAAAGAAGGCAAGGATAAAATGGAATGTGGGTCATTTAGACCAATATCTGTTCATAATGTGGATTATAGATTATTTACCTCCATCATGGCCAAACGATTAGAAGAGTTTCTGCCCACACTGATACATAATGGTTAGACAGGTTTTATACAACAACACCAAACACAAGACAATATATGAAGGACACTTCACATTATGGATCATATAAAAAAATGAAATTGAAGCAATAGTGATAAGCGTGGATGCTGAAAAGGCATTTGATTCGGTTAATTGGAATTTTCTTTACAGAGTTTTACATAGATTTGGTCTACATGACACAGTTATTAAAACTATACTGGCATTATATGACAATCCTACTGCTAGGGTTAAAATCAATGGATATTTATCTAATAGTTTTACCCTAGAAAGGGGCACCAGACAGGGTTGTGCATGGTCACCGTTACTCTTCGCATTATATCTGGAACCATTAGCTCAACACATCAGACAAAATGAAGATACCAGGGGAATTACTATTAAAGGGACAGAACATAAATTGGCCTGTTACGCGGATTACATTTTGATCTATCTCGGGCAACCAACATCCTCTTTACCTAAATTGATACAATCCTTTGAACAATATGGCCAATTATCAAGATACAAGATCAACATAGATAAAACCCAACTACTTTCATATAACTATAGCCCACCAAGAGAAATTGAAAGTAGATATCCTTGGGCATAGCAAACAGAGTCTGTCACATATTTGGTCATCATTATGCCAAAAGATTTGTCAAAATTATCAAGATGCAATTATCAGCCTATATATATAAATAAGGAAGATATGCGGGATGGTTTTTTGAACCAACATGTCGAGGAACCAACTAGAGAGCAGGCTATTCTGGACTGGGTTTTGAGCAATGAGGAAGGGTTAATTAGCAATCTTGTCGTGAGAGGCCCCTTGGGTAAGAGTGACCATAATATGGTGGAATTCTTCATTAAGATGGAGAGTGACATAGTTAATTCAGAAACAAAGGTTCTGAACTTAAAGAGGGGTAACTTTGAAGGTATGAGACGTGAATTAGCTAAGATAGACTGGCAAATGACACTTAAAGGATTGACGGTGGATATGCAATGGCAAGCATTTAAAGGTTGCATGGATGAACTACAACAATTGTTCATCCCAGTTTGGCAAAAGAATAAATCAAGGAAGGTAGTGCACCCGTGGCTGACAAGAGAAATTAGGGATAGTATCAATTCCAAAGAAGAAGCATACAAATTAGCCAGAGAAAGTGGCTCACCTGAGGACTGGGAGAAATTCAGAGTTCAGCAGAGGAGGACAAAGGGCTTAGGAAGGGGAAAAAAGATTGAGAGAAAACTGGCAGGGAACATAAAAACAGACTGTAAAAGCTTTTATAGATATGTAAAAAGGAAAAGACTGGTAAAGACAAATGTAGGTCCCCTGCAGACAGAAACAGGTGAATTGATTATGGGGAGCAAGGACATGGCAGACCAATTGAATAATTACTTTGGTTCTGTCTTCACTAAGGAGGACATAAATAATCTTCCAGAAATAGTAGGGGACAGAGGGTCCAGTGAGATGGAGGAACTGAGCGAAATACATGTTAGTAGGGAAGTGGTGTTAGGTAAATTGAAGGGATTGAAGGCAGATAAATCCCCAGGCCCAGATGGTCTGCATCCCAGAGTGCTTAAGGAATTAGTCCAAGAAATAGTGAATGCATTAGTGATAATTTTTCAAAACTCGTTAAATTCTGGACTAGTTCCTGAGGATTGGAGGGTGGCTAATGTAACTCCACTTTTTAAAAAAGGAGGGAGAGAGAAACCGGGGAATTATAGACCGGTTAGCCTAACGTCGGTGGTGGGGAAACTGCTGGAGTCAGTTATCAAGGATGTGATAACAACACATTTGGAAAGCAGTGAAATGATCGGACAAAGTCAGCATGGATTTGTGAAAGGAAAATCATGTCTGAGGAATCTCATAGAATTTTTTGAGGATGTAACTAGTAGAGTGGATAGGGGAGAACCAGTGGATGTGGTATATTTGGATTTTCAGAAGGCTTTTGACAAGGTCCCATACAGGAGATTAGTGTGCAAACTTAAAGCACACGGTATTGGGGGTAAGGTTTTGGTGTGGGTAGAGAGTTGGTTAGCAGACAGGAAGCAAAGAGTGGGAATAAACGGGACCTTTTCAGAATGGCAGGCGGTGACTAGTGGGGTACCGCAAGGCTCAGTGCTGGGACCCCAGTTGTTTACAATATATATTAATGACTTGGATGAGGGAATTAAATGCAGCATCTCCAAGTTTGCGGATGACACGAAGCTGGGTGGCAGTGTTAGCTGTGAGGAGGATGCTAAGAGGATGCAGGGTGACTTGGATAGGTTGAGTGAGTGGGCAAATTCATGGCAGATGCAATTTAATGTGGATAAATGTGAAGTTATCCACTTTGGTGGCAAAAATAGGAAAACAGATTATTATCTGAATGGTGGCCGATTAGGAAAAGGGGAGGTGCAACGAGACCTGGGTGTCATTATACACCAGTCATTGAAAGTGGGCATGCAGATACAGCAGGCGGTGAAAAAGGCGAATGGTATGCTGGCATTTATAGCGAGAGGATTCGAGTACAGGAGCAGGGAGGTACTACTGCAGTTGTACAAGGCCTTGGTGAGACCACACCTGGAGTATTGTGTGCAGTTTTGGTCCCCTAATCTGAGGAAAGACATCCTTGCCATAGAGGGAGTACAAAGAAGGTTCACCAGATTTGTTCCTGGGATGGCAGGACTTTCATATGAAGAAAGACCGGATGAACTGGGCTTGTACTCATTGGAATTTAGAAGATTGAGGGGGGATCTGATTGAAACGTATAAGATCCTAAGGGGATTGGACAGGCTAGATGCAGGAAGATTGTTCCCGATGTTGGGGAAGTCCAGAACGAGGGGCCACAGTTTGAAGATAAAGGGGAAGCCTTTTAGGACCGAGATTAGGAAAAACTTCTTCACACAGAGAGTGGTGAATCTGTGGAATTCTCTGCCACAGGAAACAGTTGAAGCCAGTTCATTGGCTATATTTAAGAGGGAGTTAGATATGGCCCTTGTGGCTACGGGGGTCAGGGGGTATGGAAGGAAGGCTGGGGTGGGGTTCTGAGTTGGATGATCAGCCATGATCATAATAAATGGCGGTGCAGGCTCGAAGGACTGAATGGCCTACTCCTGCACCTATTTTCTATGTTTCTATGTTTCTATAACAAGATGGAACCTAATTCCTTTTCTTGGTCTCAGTTCAAGAACTGAATCTATTAAAATGAATATACTGCCCAGACTACTATATCTTTTTCAGACCCTACCAATGGAGATTAACCAAAATCAATTCAATGAGTGGAACAAGATGCTATCAAGATATGTATGGCAAGTTAAAAGGCCTAGAGTTCATCTCAAAACTTTGCAATTAGCCAAGGAAAAGGTGGGGATGGGGCCTACCTTCTCTTTGAGATTATTATTTTGCAGCACAGTTGAGAGCTGTGATATGCTGGTGGTGCAATCATCATCTGACGCTCAATGGAAAAACATAGAGGAGAGGATACTTTCCATCCCTATACAGGCAATTTTGGATGATAACAACCTACAAAGTTACATAAATACTATTGCTAACCTGTGGGTGAAATGGACTCTTAAAATATGGAAAACTATCATAAAAGAATATAAACTAGAGAGAGACATTGCAATTCTTAAATGGTGTGCATATGACTCGATTTTATGCTGAATAAACTGGATGCTAGATTTAAGGACTGGACAGATAAAGGAATAACAGCTATTTGCAATATAATGAAAGAAGGAACACTGTTCAGTTTTGAAATGCTCAAAGAGAAACACTTATTAGAGAAACAAGACTTTTATCAATATTTACAGATGCGACAGTATGTTAATAGGACGGTTAAAAATGTAACCAAGACAAGTACATGTTTGATAGCAACACACATCAAAGTTGCTGGTGAACGCAGCAGGCCAGGCAGCATCTCTAGGAAGAGGTACAGTCGACGTTTCGGGCCGAGACCGTTCGTCAGGACTAACTGAAGGAAGAGTTAGTAAGAGATTTGAAAGTGGGAGGGGGAGGGGGAGATCCAAAATGTTAGGAGAAGACAGAAGGGGGAGGGATAGAGCCAAGAGAGTTCATCAGCAACTTTGATGTGTGTTGCTTGAATTTCCAGCATCTGCAGAATTCCTCTTGTTTACATGTCTGATAGAGCTATTTAGAAAAGCATATAATTCAGACAATGGTAGTAGAATAATTTCAAACGTGTATAAGGGTTTGTCAAGTCTTAAAACATATTCGACTTCATATATTGGAGCAAAGTGTGAGAAGGAAGGAGGGATGGTAATATCTGAGGAAGAATGGACAATAATATGGAGGTATCAATGGAAGTGTACCAGTTCACAGAAATGGAGGGAGTTCGGGTGGAAAAACCTGATGAGATATTTTATTACACCCTCTCAGAAATCCCATTATGATAGTAATCTCCCTGTTGAAGAAATTGTGGAAGTCAAAATGCAAACCATTATCCTAATTTCTGGGAATGCCCCATTATCACAGACTATTGGAGTGGGATGCACAATGCCCTACAAGACATCTTTAAATGTGAAATACCCCGAGAAAGTAAGACCACATATTTTGGGTATATACCTCAAAAATGGTTGAAAAGAGACAAATATTTAATGAATATACTGCTGGTGGCTGGTAAAAAGACCCTTGCCAGGAAATGGTTATCACAGGACAGCCCAACTTTAAATGTATGGTGGAAATTACAATGGACGTTTACAAAATGGAGAAGATAACAGCATCTGTTAATCATAAGTTGAAACAATTTCATTCATACTGGGAAAAATAGTTTAACCACATAACACTTCATAGGCCTGATTTTATTCTCACAAGTCAATGAATATGTTGTAAAAAAAAGATCCCCTACTTTGTACATAGTTTTCTTCTTTGATTGTTCTTTCTTCCTCTCCTTTCTATAAATATACACCTCAGATAAATATTATGTGGAGATTTGTGGCAAATATGACTATATGATATGTATATGTACAGTATCTGAAATACATCTTATGGAAATGTTTGATGATGAACTTCAATAAAAAATAAATTACAAAAAACAACCTGTGTGGATGAGTGTGTGCCTACGAAGACTTACTGTACATTCCCAAACCACAAGCTGTGGATGAACCAGGAGGTACGTTGTCTGCTGAAGGCTAGATCAGTGGCTCTTAAACTTTTTGATGATTTTAAGTTCCCTGGCCCCCACCGCTTTATTTTCACCATGGATGTCCAGTCCCTATATACTTGCATCCCCCATCAGGAACATCTCAAAGCTCTCCGCTTCTTTTTGGATTCCAGACCTAATCAGTTCCCCTCTTCCACCACTCTGCTCCGTCTAGCGGAATTAGTCCTTACTCTTAATAATTTCTCTTTTGGCTCCTCCCACTTCCTCCAAACTAAAGGTGTAGCTATGGGCACCCGTATGTGTCCTAGCTATGCCTGCCTTTTTGTTGGCTCTGTGTTCCGTGCCTATTCTGGTATCTGTCCCCCACTTTTCCTTTGCTACATCGACAATTGCATTGGCCCTGCTTCCTGCACACATGCTGAGCTCGTTGACTTTATTAACTTTGCCTCCAACTTTCATCCTGCCCTCAAGTTTACCTGGTCCATTTCTGACACCTCCTTCCCCGTTCTAGATCTTTCTGTCTCTGTCTTTGGAAACAGCTTATCCACCGATGTCTACTGTAAGTCCTACTGACTCTCACAGCTATCTGGACTATTCCCCTTCTGACCTTGTCTCTTGCAAAAATGCCATCTCCTTCTCACAATTCCTCCGTCTCCGCCGCATCTGCTCTCAGGATGAGGCTTTTCATTCCAGGACGAGGGAGATGTCTTCATTTTTTAAAGAAAGGGGCTTCCCTTCCTCCACTATCAACTCTGCTCTCAAACACATCTCCCCCATTTCACGTACATCTGCTCTCACTCCATCCTCCCGCCACCCCACTAGGAATAGGGTTCCCCTGGTCCTCACCTACCACCCCACCAACATATTATTCTCCGTAACTTCCGCCACCTCCAACGGGATCCCACCACTAAGCACATCTTTCCCTCCCCCCCCTTGCTTTCCACAGGGATCGCTCCCTATGCGACTCCCTTGTCCATTCGTCCCCCCAATCCCTCCCCACTGATCTCCCTCCTGGCACTTATCCTTGTAAGTGAAACAAGTGCTACACATGCCCTTACACTTCCTCCCTTACCACCATTCAGGGCCCCAAGCAGTCCTTCCAGGTGAGGCGACACTTCACCTGAGAGTCGGCTGGGGTGATAAACTGTGTCCGGTGCTCCCGATGTTGTCTTCTATATATTGGCGAGACCCAACGCAGACTGGGAGACGGCTTTGCTGAACACCTACGCTCTGTCTGCCAGAGAAAGCAGGATCTCCCAGTGGCCACACATTTTAATTCCACATCCCATTCCCATTCTGACATGTCTATCCACAGCCTCCTCTACTGTAGGGATGAAGCCACACTCAGGTTGGAGGAACAACAATTTATATTCCATCTGGGTAGCCTCCAACCTGATGGCATGAGCATCGACTTCTCTAACTTCCGCTAATGCCCCACCTCCCCCTCGTACCCCATCTGTTATTTATTTTTATACACACATTCTTTCTCTCACTCTCCTTTTTCTCCCTCTGTCCCTCTGACTATACCCTTTGCCCATCCGCTGGGTTCCCCCCCCCCACTGCCTTTTTCCCCGGACCTCCTTTCCCATAATCCTCTCATATCCCCTTTGCCAATCACCTGTCCAGCTCTTGGCTCCATCCCTCCCCCTCCCACTTTCAAATCTCTTACTAACTCTTCCTTCAGTTAGTCCTGATGAAGGGTCTCGGCCTGAAACGTCGACTGTACCTCGTCTTAGAGATGCTGCCTGGCCTGCTGCGTTCACCAGCAACTTTGATGTGTGTTGCTTGAATTTCCAGCATCTGCAGAATTCCTGTTGTTGTGGCATTCAAATCTGGCGACCCAGGTTTGTACCAGAAAACCAGGTAAGATTTGCAGGGGGCTATTTCAAGGGCAAATAGACAATTTCGAATAAGGTTGGAGGTGACATCAGATGTACAACAACTCTGGCAAGGTCTGTAAGGCATTACTTCCTACAAAGTGAATCCCAATAGCGTGAATGCTTCACTACCAGATGAACTCAACGCCTTCTATGCCCACTTTGAAAGGGAGAATATAACTACAGCCATGAAGGTCCCTGCTACACCTGATGACCCTGTGATGTTGTCCCTGAGGCTGATGTTAGGCCGTCTTTAAAGAGGGTGAACACTCGCAAGGCAGAAGGTCCCGATGGAGTACCTGGTAAGGCTCTGAAAACCTGTGCCAACCAACTGCCGGTAGTATTCAAGGACATTTTCAACCTCTCACTGCTACAGGGTGGAAGTTCCTACTTGCTTCAAAAAGGCAACAATTATAGATTAGATTGGATTAGATTAGATTCAACTTTATTGTCATTGTGCCGAGTACAGATACAAAACCAATGAAGTGCATTTAGCATCTGACCAGAAATGCAAAGAATAGTGTTCAAAATACAGCGAATAAAAAAGTGCTACAGCACACAAATATAAAAGTACTGAGACAGTACAATACTGATGCAATACTGCTTAGCGCTGTGATGTGAGTTTCAGCAGTGTCACAGCCTCAGGGAAGAAGCTCTTCCCGTGCCTGCTGGTGCAGGAACCGAGGCTCCTGTAACGACTACCGGATGGGAGGAGAGAAAAAAGTCCATGGTTAGGGTGAGATGCATCCCTGATAATGCTTTTCACCCTGCCCAAGCAGAGTTTATGGTAGTGGTTCTCAATGGTGGGCAATTGGTTGCCGATAATCCACTGGGCAGTTTTCACCACACGCTGGAGTGCTTTGCGGTCCGATACGGGACAATTGCCATACCACACTGAGATGCAATTGGTGAGTATGCTCTAAATGGTACAGTGGTAAAAGTCCGTCAGTATCCTGGGACAGAGGTGAGCTTTCTTGATGCTCCGTAGGAAGTAAAGGCGCTGCTGCGCCTTTTTGATCAGGATGGAGGAGTTCAAGGACCAGGTGAGATCCTCAGAAATGTAGACACCAAGGAATACGAAGCCGATACACGCTTCAGTACAGCTCCGTTGATGTAGATGGGGACATGAGTGTGACTCCTGGCATGCCTGATGTCCACAATGATCTCCTTGGTCTTCTGGGTGTTTAGGGCCAGATTGTTGTTGGCACACCATGCAACCAGGTGCTGGACCTCATCCCTGGAGGTCATCTCGTCATCCCCTCTGATCAGACCAACCATCGCGGTGTCATCTGCAAACTTGATTCTGGAGTTAGAACCACGTGCAGGAACGCAGTCATAGGTGAAAAGGGAGTACAGAAGAGGGCTCAGCACACAACCTTGAGGCACGCTGGTGTTCAGGGTGAGAGTGGAGGAGGAGAGGTTGTCTAACTTAACTGATTGGGGTCTGTTAGTCAGAAAGTCTAATGTCCAATTGCAGAGGGATGAGTTGATACCAAGCTGGCAAAGTTTGGTGATCAGCTTGGAGGGGATCACAGTATTGAATGCAGAACTAAAGTCAATGAACAGCATTCTGATGTAAGAGTTGGGGCTGTCCAGGTGGGTCAGGGCAGAGTGGAGTGCCGTGGAGATGGCATCCTCTGTTGATCTGTTGGTGCGATAGGCAAATTGATGGGTGTCCAGGGTAGAGGGCAAACAGGATTTCAGATGTACCAAACCTGAATTTCCGATACAGGATTTCAGATACCAGTGCCTAAGAAGAATAGTGTGAGCTGCCTTAATGACTATCGCCCAGTAGCACTCACATCGACAGTGATTAAGTGCTTTGAGAGGTTGGTCATGACTGGACTGAACTCCTGCCTCAGCAAGGACCTGGACCCATTGCAATTTGCCTGTCGCCACAATAGGTCAACAGCAGATGTAATATCAGTGGCTCATTACACGGCCTTAGACCACCTGGACAACACAAGCACCTACATCAGGATGCTGTTCATCGACTATAGCTCAGCATTTAATACCATCATTCCCACAATCCTGATTGAGAAGTTACAGAACTTGGGCCTCTGTACCTCTGTCATGGTCCAGTCCGTGAAGTCCGTGTTCCGGTTCATGGTCTGGTCCATGGTTCCTTGTTCCGGGGTTTCTGGTTTTCCCCAGTTTCTGTAGTTTTCCAGACTCTGCCTGGATACCCCACCTGACTCTCTGCCAGGATACCTCACCTGCACCACTGTCTTGTTCAGTCACCAATGCAGAGATGGAACTGTCTGTCGTTCTTCAGTGTTTGTCTCTTCTTGTCCTCTCCTTCGTGGGGTAAGTCAGGCCGTTCTGCCATTGCCCTGCAGGGGGATCTGCCTTGTCTTGTCCTCGCCTCCGTGGGGCAAGTCAGGCCGTTCTGCCATTGCCCTGTGGGGAGACCTGTCTTGTTTTGTCTTGTCTTGTCTTGTCTTGTCTCTGCCTCTGCTGGGTAAGTCCGGCCGTTCTGCCGTTACCCGACAGATGGTCCTGTCCCACCTTGGTGTCGAGATGAAGTTGAGTCCCAGCTTGTCTAAGTAAGTCCCAGATCTTTGTCTATGTACTGTCCTATCTCATGTTGGTGTCGTGTTAAAGATGAGTCCCGGCTTTTCTAAGGATAAATCCCGGCTCCATGTTGATGTACAGTTCCCAGTCTGTCTCCAAGCTCCAGCCTCCGAGTTTTCAGCCTCCGCATTCCAAGACCCAAGAACCCAGCCCTCAGCCTCAAGATCCAAGACCCCAAGCCTGTCTCCAAGTCTCAAGCCTCAATACCCCAAGCCTGTTTCCAAGCCTCAAGCTTCAATCCTCAAGACCCCAAGCCTGTCTCCAAGCCTCAAGCTTCAGGCCTCAAGATCCCAAGCCTGTCTCCAAGCCTCAAGCCTCAATACCCCAAGCCTGTCTCCAGGCCTCAAGCCTCAATACCCCAAGCCTGTCTCCAAGCCTCAAGCCTCAGGCCTCAAGACCCCAAGCCTGTCTCCAAGCCTCAAGCCTCAAGACCCCAAGCCTGTCTCCAAGCCTCAAGCCTCAAGACCCCAAGGCTGTCTCCAAGCCTCAAGCCTCAAGCCTCAAGACCCCAAGCCTGTCTCCAAGCCTCAAGCCTCTAGACCCCAGCCTCCAGTCCTGCAGTCATATTATGCCCTTGCCTGGTTCTGGGGCCCAAGCGCGATGCAAGACCCAGGTTTTGGGTCCTTGCCCAGTCTCTGGCTTGGGGTTCAAGCCCAGGCTCCTAGTCCATAGTTCCTTGTCCGGTTTCCCTGCTTCTTGTCCATGTCCTAGCCCAGGTCCTGCATCCTTGTCCTGATCCTAGTACTTCAGTGTCTGTGTCTTGCATTTGGGTCCATTTCCCAACGCTGCGCCCCCCCCCCCCCCCCCGTGTGACAACCTCCCTCTGCAATTGGATCCTCAACTTCCTAACCAGAAGACCACAATCTATGCGCATTAGTGATGACATCTCCTCCTCACTGACGATCAACACTGGTCCACCTCTGGGGTGTGGGCTTACCCCACTGCTCTACTCTCTCTATATCCATGACTGTGTGGCTCGGCATAGCTCAAGTACCATCTGTAAATTTGCTGATGATACAACCATTGTTGGTTGAATCTCAGATGGTGATGAGAGGGTGTACAGGAGTGAGATATGCCAACTAGTGGAGTGGTGCCACAGCAACAACCTGGCACTCCATGTCAGTAAGACGAAAGAGCTGATTGTGGTCTTCAGGAAGGGTAAGACGAAAGAACACATGCCAATCCTCATGGAGGGATCAGAAGTGGGGAGAGTGAACAGCTTCAAGTTCCTGGGTGTCAAGATTTCTGAGGACCTAACCTGGTCCCAACATATCAGTACAGTTATAAAGAAGGCAAGACTATGACTACACATCAATAGGAGTTTGAAGAGGTTTGGTATGTCAACAAATAGACTCAAAAACTTTTATAGATGTACTGTGGAGAGCATTCTGATAGGCGCAGGACTGTCTGGTATGGGGGAGGGGCTACTGCACAGGACAGAAAGAAGCTGCAGAAGGTTGTAAATTTAGTCGGCTTCATCTTGGTTACTAACCTAGAAAGTATCCGGGACATCTTCAAGGAGCAGTGTCTCAGAAAGGCAGCGTCCATTGTTAAGGACCCCCAGCACCCAGTGCATGTCCTTTTCTCACTGTTGCCATCAGGTAGGAGATACAGAAACCTGAAGGCACACACTCAGAGATTCAGGAACAGCTTCTTCCCCTCTGCCATCCAATTCCTAAATGGTCATTGAACCCTTGAATACTACCTTACTTTTTTAATATATATTATTTCTGTTTTTGCATGATTTTTAATCTGTTCAATATACATATACAGGTGTCCTCCACTTTTCAAACGTTTGCTTTACGAAACCTCACTGTTATGAAAGACCTACATTAGTACCCTGTTTTCGCTTTCAGAAGGTGTTTTCACTGTTACGAAGAAAGGCAGCGTGCGATAAAAAATCAGCACGCGAAAAATCAGCGCGCGATAAAAGGAAGCGCGCCCCCAAGTAGCCGCTCTGCCCCGGATTCGGAACGGCATTGCTTAAGCACATTGCATTGAGCAGCTGTTAGCAAGATGAGTTCTAAGGTGTCGGAAAAGCCTGAAAGAGTAAGGGTGTTACACTTAGCATAAACTAGACATAATTAAGCATTTCGATCGTGGTGAACAAAGCAAGGACAAAGTAAGTTTGGCTTGTGGAAGTTGACGAAGATGATGTTGAAGAGGTTTTGGCATCCCATGACCAAAAACTGATAGATGAAGAGCTGATGCAATTGGAAGAGGAAAGTATAACAATCGAAACTGAATGCAGAAAGTGAAGCAACTGCAAGAGATTTTCGCTGCAATGATAAAGTACGACTTTAATTTTGAAAGGGTACGTAGGTTTAGGGGATATTTGCAGGATGGTTTGAGTGCTTACAAACAACTGCATGATAGAAAAATGCGCGGGGCTCAGCAGTCAAGCAAGCCTTCCACATCAGCCACAGCAGACGACGTACCTCGACCTTTGACATCGAGGCGGGCAGTCATAGGAGAAGATGAGCTACCTGCCCTGATTGACGATGAGATGACACCCCCATGTCCCACCACCCCAGCACCCAGGTCCCGGACAGATACTGTACCGATTCGCGAAGAACGCAGTGGTAGCCAGGAGGCACACAGCACATCTTTAAGAAAAAAGCCGAAATAAACATACTAATTAATTAGGTGTCACCTAGCACATAATTGTCTGCCCAGATCAGAGGCGACGCAATTGGAAATCGCCTCTGATCTGCACCGACATTTACGTGCCGGGCAGCACCTAATTAATTAACATGTTTATTTTGGCTTTTTTCTTAACAATGTGCTGTGTGCCTCCTGGCTACTGCTGCGTTCTTCACGGCAATATATCGGGTCGGTGGCCTGGAGGCTGGGGGCCACTGCACCACCCAGCCTGCGATGACTCAGTCTAACACACCATCATCAGTGTGCTCGGCACTGTTTTCCCAATTCCGGTAAGTGATACTACACTGTACATACATTATTTCTACTTTATATAGGCTGTGTATTTTTACGTGTTATTTGGTAGATTTGGCAGCTTCATAGTTTAAAGGTTACTGGAGAGCACGTTTATGCCAACAGCACTTGCGTGAGATTTTCTGCCGAGTGCGCTTGCGTGAGATTTTCGCTACGGAGATCTGTGCAGGCAATCGTTGTAGAGAAGTATTTCTACTTTATATAGGCTGTGTATTTATCATATCATTCCTGCTGTTACTATATGTTACTGTTATTTTAGGTTTTATGTGTTATTTGGCATGATTTGGTAGGTTATTTTGGGTCTGCGAACGCTCACAAAATTTTCCCATATAAATAAATGGTAATTGCTTCTTCGCTTTACGACATTTCGGCTTACGAACTGCTTCATAGGAACGCTGTACCTTCGGATGGCGGGGGAAACCTGTACTGCAATTGATTTACTTATTTATTTATAATAATTATTATTTTATTTTTTTCTTCTATATTATGCATTGCATTGAACTGCTGCTACTAATTTAACACATTTCACGACACACACCAGTGATAATAAACCTGATTCTGAATAATTGGGTGATAGGCCATGCATAGTCTATTCAGGAGCTTTATGATGAATTGCATTTTGGTTCTGTCATCCATGTTACACTTATTCTCAGGGTAATATGGTTTATTGGTTTATTTAGCGATGCAGTGTGGCATGGGTCCTTGCAGCCCTTCAAGCCACGCCCTCAGTAAACCCCTGCCAGATCTGACTAACCCCAACCTTATCACAGGACAATTTACAATGGCCGATTAAACTACCTGGTACACCCTTGGACTTTGGAAGGAAATCAAAGTACCTAGGAAAAACTCACGCATTCCACAGGGAGGACACACAGATTGCACTGGAATTGAATTCAGAATTATGTATTAGCCCAAGATGTAATAGCATCTCGCTAACTGCTATGCTACTGTTGCATCCAATGTGAGGTTTGATTATATTACTTGAGGCACCTTCTCCACCTCAACAAGTTGAATTGTGAATTTTTCATCAACATGGCCTCCTGTAGACTGAGAAAGTGGACTTCCTGGGTTCAGAGTATGCTTTGGCTGCTTTTCTCATTGCTTTTTTGCTTTGTTACGATATTCCATTGACAATGATAAAGGCTGAATTTTCCATAGCTGGAACCTGCTCGGCTGTCTGTACCACATATGATACTACTCTTGACTAGAAATTAGACTACCTCTCCAATATTTTATCCTCCGCATTAGTCCTGAAGAAGCGTCTTGGCCCAAAATGTTAACCGTTTATTCTTTTTCACAGATGCTGCCTGAGCTGCTAAGTTCCTCCATTGCTTTGCGTGTGTTGCTTTAGATTGCATAACATTGTTTCATTAAATGCAGATCCAAAATAGATTTAACCAGGAGCAGATTGGACTCTTGCTGAAAATGCAACACTGCAAAATTGAACTGGGCAGATCACATTTAGCACCGTTTGTTCAGCTTCTGTTGCACATCAAATATTATCATTAGATCTGCACTGCACCCCTCCTACCTCTTTAATATCCTTCTGTGGAGGTAAACTACAAATCTGAAACAGTAGGTTGCATGTGTCTTCAGACCCTCTTTATGTGGTTGACTCTTAAATGCCTCTAGCGTGCTTCTCAGTTGTTCCAGTCCTGACACAACTTTTCACAAGATTCAGGAGTCTGTTAGCTAAATTAACAGACTAGTCAAGCAAAAGTCTAACACAGTAATACTCAAAAAATTATAAGTATTTTAAAGAAAACATGTCAGGTTCCTTCATCATATTCCCTGGGCTCATCTTGTGTCACCAATGGATAGACCCACCAAATAAGTGTCACAGTGATATACAGGTTATAAAAGAGAATAGACCTTGGAGTACAGAACATGGACTCCAGCGCTCATATAATCTTGTGGCACCAGGTCAAACATGAGCAAGGAACTGTCGAGCTCATTACTACTGATAGCCCTACTTCAACTAATGAATCAAGGATTCCCCATATTGAAATACACATGAACGTTCTCTGAGTTGGGGTATGTCAATGTCCAGCACCATCAGGAGCTCTTGCCCTAGCTGGACCAGCTTGAGACAATTTAATACATTTACAGTACATGGAGTGCAGTCACAAGAAAGCAACATCCATCATTGAAGACTCCCATGCCCTGTTCTCACTATAACCAGTGGGGAGAAGGTACAGAAGCCTTGGATCCCACACCACCAGGTTCAGGAAAAGTTATTACCCTACAACTATCAGACTCCTACAGTGGCATGTATACTTTAATCACCACTACAGAACTGGTACTATGATTTACAGACTTTCAAGGAGTCTTTACAACTTACGGTCTCTGTATTATTTCTTATTTATCTCCTTTTGCATTGGCTACTTGTGAGTCTTTGTTTAAGTATAGTGTTTTCCTAAATTCTATTGTACTTCATTTTTTTTCTGCAAAATGCTCACAATAAATGAGCCTCAAAGTAAAATATATCTATTTTGATAATAAATTTACTTTGCACTAAAGAAGTAGAATGGGTTAGCAGTATGGAGAATGGAATGTGCTTGACGGACTATAGTGAAGGGTGAATTGATGATCTTGTGAAGTGGATACAGCACAATGGTAACTTCTTAGGAAAATGGGAGAACAGCAGTTTTGGCCAATTTTTTAGCTGGACACTATCACTGGATTTGTGAGCTTGCTAAATCTACTCTTTTCAGGGACAGTTGTATGCACAGTGTGAGCAGGCTTGCTGCATGCACCATTCCTGAGTTACTGGAGACCCAGGAACTGCTTATGGGTTGCAACCTGTGTCTATCCAGAATGGCAATCTGTTCACAAGTGCCACGTCCCTTTTCAAGGGCATTAAGCTGTTCTGCAGGGGGCTATCTCGCTGAGGATCTTGTTGTGGTGGAGTGACTTGTAAGTTCTTAAGATTTTTAAGGCAATGCTGTCTGATGTTTAGCTGCTGGTAGAGTCATGCATGGCAGTAAGGTTAAGGAGAAGTTCTAGACAAAGAATGATCCAACCAAGACCTCAGCAGTGGAGCTGGTGAAAGATGATGATACATCACAATGGCAGGGAAGGTGGAGGCAGGTTGCAGCAGTGAGGGGTCCTCAGTCATCTGGCACTGAGCGCCACTGGACCTTGACCCGATTTGTCAAGGACTGTGTGGTAGCTGCCCGTGCACCAGCTCCCTGTGTTAAACAAAGTCACGCACAGGCATTCCCTACCAAGGGAATCCATCCTAATATCCTGGATTAAGTCCCAGGGAGATCATTGAGTGGAGAAGGGGGTAGGATCATGAGATCAGAAAGCCCCCATATGCAGGGTGGCACATTGGTGTTTGGTTCTTGGACTGAGGCAGAAAGTGCCCTTTGGCAGCTGTACCCACAACTGAGCATCCCTATTCAGGATCCGCTCTGCTTACATTACTTAGTGAAGGGGCTAGAACAGATGCTCTAAAAGTCGCCTGCCTTAAAACCTCCTGACTGGATTACCGTGTCCAGAGGGATCATTATATGCAATCAGAAACAAAAATGCAAACCCTTTGGAGCATAGAATATGTTCACTCTGATACACAGTGGAACTTGTGATCAATCTGAAAGGAAAACTGCGATCATTGCCAGAGAACTGAGGAGATGCCAAACTGACCTAACTGTTCATTCTGAAAACAGTCTGGCAGGACTATTAAACTCAGGTTTAATTGTCATTCAACCATACATACAGCCCTTGAATATTACCAAATGACACAGTGTTACTCCAGGGCCAAGGTGCCTAGTTGCACAGCACACATGGCACAAACCAGATAGCAAGCACATAAAGATATCAGTAAGATACAGCCATGCAAATACTGGGGAGAAATACTGGCTCCAGCCTGGATGCTGCACCACACGGCTCCCGGTAGAGCTCACCTGCTCTGACATCTCTCTCCTGGCACGTGTAAACAACCAACACCACAGCTTGAGGCCTTGGCCTTGCTACGACCGAAGCCACGCAGCTCCACCCCTGCTTGCCACCAATAAATCAGTAACTACAACTTGCAGCATTCCACATTAATGATGTCCAAAAGTGTCTTGCAATCACAAGAAAAGTGACCAAGACAGTCACTTGCTACTAGACTGTAAGTTTCCTTTAACACAGTCACAGCACAATGTGCAGATTTTTCATTTTCTTCCCCAGTGAGCAACTCACTGATGGGGTAGACTTGCAGTATTTTAAGTTCTTGATATCTAGCAGGGATCTTGTGATCATAACAAATATGTTAAAAAAGAACAATACTACCTTTGTTGACCCCATAGAAGCTGCTGTGATTGAACACGCGGCTAACTTACTGGATAAAGGACAATTGAAGGAGAATGGTGATTATATCTTCTTCTGGAAAGGGAAAGCAGCTGATTAGCCCAGGATCCAATAAACAAAAAAATTGTCAGTCAACTCTTTGAAATTACCCTGGGGATCTGTGAGCATTTCATGACAATCCATTTGGTGCTTGCCAATAACCTGATGGTAGCCATCATGAATGAGTCTTTGTTTCGTGAGTGCCTGCAAAAAGATTAATCTCATCTTTGGTTATTTATGGTATATATGTTTTGAACTTTGCTTATGCACCAACTCTGGACTCATGCAAGTATGAAAAAGAGACACTTGCCTAGATGCAACACTTTACTTTATTGTCGCCAAACAATTGATACTAGAGCGTACAATCATCACAGCGATATTTGATTCTGCGCTTCACACTCCCTGGAGTATAAATCGATAGTAAATAGTAAAAATTTAAATTATAAATCATAAATAGAAAATAGAAAAGGGAAAGTAGGGTAGTGCAAAAAACCGAGAGGCAGGTCCAGATATTTGGAGGGTACGGCCCAGATCCGGGTCAGGATCCATTCAGCAGTCTTATCACAGTTGGAAAGAAGCTGTTCCCAAATCTTGCCGTACGAGTCTTCAAGCTCCTGAGCCTTCTCCCGGAGGTAAGAGGGATGAAAAGTGTGTTGACTGGGTGGGTCGTGTCCTTGATTATCCTGGCAGCACTGCTCCGACAGCGTGCAGTGTAAAGTGAGTCCAAGGACAGAAGATTGGATGGAATACTGCTGAACATCCCCAAGGAGGTTAAGATAACTCTCCTAGAGGACTTCAATGCCAGAGTCAATTTGGACCTTCGGAAGTGTGCTATAGGAAAAGAAGGCATTGGCAATATCAACTCAGATGGAGAACAAATTCTCATCATATGTGCTGAAAACAATCTTATCATCACAAACACTCCCTTATGCCAGAGAAACAAATTCAAGGCATCTCGGCAGGACCTGCAATCTAAACAGTGACATCTCATTGACTAGGTCATTGTCGGAGCCAACCCACTGTCATGTGAGTATCACCAGGGCCATGAATGGCATAGATGGCTGCTGGTTAGATCATAGCCTGATCTGCTCCACTGTATCCAACAGATACACAAAAAAGAGGAAGGTTCATAGAAGCAGATCAAGCCAAGAAAAAATCTTAAGAATTTGCTTGACACTGCACCTTCAGGCTGCATTTGGAGAAAACGTCCAACAGGATATCCAGAGGATATTGAAAAACATTGTGGTTTGCTTAAAACTACCATCTTCAACAATCTCTCTCCATAAAAATGAAACCCTTTTGTGCTTGGCAGAATGACATTGACAGCAAGGCTAAAAGAGAACCTTACTCCAGAGTCAAAGCAAACGTTCAAAGTAGTGTGAGAGAGCTAAAGTATTCTTGATGGATTGAGAAAGCTCTGGAAATCTAGAGATTGTCAGATTCTCATAACATTCAGTACCACCAAAGCAGTCTGTTATCCAAGTGACTGGGGATTAAATCCCTTGCACTCAAAGCATGAGAAGTACTTCAAAGGAAACGTTTCTATGATATCAATGTTTGATGGAGAGAGCACTGTCAAGAACTTCTTAACCGCAACAGAACTGCTGAACCAGAGATAACTAACCAACCCTTCCAGAGACCTGTGAGAGAAGACATGGGGGATCCTCCCAGTATGAAAGAGGTCCACATTGCCATTAAGAGCAACCAGCCACTGACCTTGACAAGATCCCAGCAGAGATCTTCAAGGAAGGTGGACCAGCACACCTGCACCACATACATGCCCTATTCCTGAAGGTCTGGGAAAAGGAACAACTGCCTCAGAACTCAGTGATGCTCTAATAGTGACCATATTCAAGAAGGGAGACAAGGTAGATAGTGGCAATTACAGGGGTATTGCCCTCCTGTCAACAACAGGCAAAATGCTTGCACATCTCCTTGTCAGCCAACTCCTTCCAATATCTGAAGAAGTGCTCCCTGAATCACTGTGGTTTCAGAACATCTAGAGCAGCAGTCCCCAACCACTGGGTTGCGGACCGGTACCGGGCCGCAAACCATGTGCTACCGGGCCGTAAGGAAACAATATGAGTCAGCTGTACCTTTCCTCATTCCCTGTCACGCACTGTTGAACTTGAACGTAGGGTTGCCAACTGTCCCGTATTTGCTGGGACATTCCTTATATTAGGCTAAATTGGTTTGTCCCATACAGGACCGCCCCTTGTCCTGTATTTCCCCCGCTAAGGTAAAGCATTCCTATGAAACCTTTCATGCTGAAATGGCATGAAGTGAAGAAGCAATTACCATTAATTTATATGGGAAAAAATTTTGAGCGTTCCCAGACCCAAAAAATAACCTAACAAGTCATACCAAATAACACATAAAACCGAAAATAACACTAACATATAGTAAAAGCAGGAATGATATGATTACACAGCCTATATAAGGTAGAAATAATGTATGTACAGTAGAGTCAGGAAGATTAAGCCAAAACCGATTTGTGGGGGGAAAAGATTGGCATGTATGCGCATGCGCACATCTCATGCACATGGCACGCATGCGCACACAGGTGCCCGCGCAAGGTTTCACGGTCATGGTGGTCTTTACTGGGGTAAAGTGTCCCAGGATTTGACTGCTACTTTTGTCCCTTATTTGGGAGTGAGAAAGTTGGTAACCCTAACTGTAAAAGACATGTTGAGGTGAGTTTAACCCCTCCCCCGTCCCCCCCCGGTTGGCCGGTCCGCAAGAATATTGTCAATATTAAACCGGTCCGCGGTGCAAAAAAGGTTGGGGACCCCTGATCTAGAGATACTGCAGACATGATCTTCACAGCATACCAATTACAGAAAAAATTCTGTGAATAAAGACAACCAACCCCTGACTCAGCTTGCATAAGAACATAAGAAATAGGAGCAGGAGTTGGCCACCTGGCCCGTCAAGCCTGCTCCACCATTCAATAAGATCATGGCTCAACTGGCCATGGACTCATCTCCACCTACCTGCCTTTTCTCCATAATCCTTAATTCCCTTACTTAAATATATTTAGTGAAGAAGCCTCAACTGCTTCCCTGGGCAGAGAATTCCACAGATTCGCCACTCTCTGGGAAAAACAGTTTCCCCTCATCTCCATCCTAAATCCTCTTCCCTAGATCTTGAGGCAATGTTCCCTAGTTCTAGTCGCACCTACCAATGGAAACAACTTTCCTACTTCTATCTTATCTATCCCCTTTAATATTTTGTATGTTTCTATAAGATCCCCTCTCATTTTTCTGAACTCCAGAGAGTATAGTCCCAGGCAACTCATAGGTTAACCCCTTCATCTCTGGAATCAACCTGGTGAACCTCCTCTGCACTGCCTCCAAAGCCAGTATATCCTTCCTCAAGTATGCAGACCAGAACTGCACACAGTACTCCAGGTGCGGTCTCACCAGTACCCTGTATAGTTGCAGCATGATCTCCCTGCTCTTGAATTCAATCCCTCTAGCAATGAAGGCCAACATTCCATTTGCCTTCTTAATAACCTGTTGTACCTGCAAGCCAACTGTTTGCGATTCATGCACAAGCACTCCCAAATCCCTCTGCACAACAGCATGCAGCAATCTTTCACCATTTAAATAATAATCTGCTCTTCTATTATTTCTTCCAAAGTGGATGATCTCACATTTACCAACATTGTATTCCATCTGCCAGACCTTGGCCCTCTCACTTAACCTATCTATATCCCTCTACAGACTCTCCACATCCTCTGTACAATTTGCTTTTCCACTCGATTTAGTGTCATCATCAAATTTTGCTACGCTACACTCAGTCCCCTCTTCCAAATCGTCAATGTAAATGGTAAACAGTTGCGGGCCCAGCACCGACTCCTGCGGCACCCCACTCACCACAGACTGCCAACCGGAGAAACACCCATTTATACCAACTCTCTGCCTTCTATCGGTTAACCAATCCACTATCCATGCCAATACACTTCCTCCGACTCCATGCATCCATATCTTATTTACAGTATAAGTCTCTTGAGCAGCACCTTATCGAACGCCTTCTGGAAATCCAAGTATATGACATCCACCTATTCCCCTCTATCCACTGCACTCATTATGTCCTCAAAGAACTCCAGTAAGTTTGTCAAACAGGACCTGCCCTTTCTGAATACATGCTACGTCTGTCTAATGGAGCCACTACTTTCTAAATGTTTCGCTATTTCTTCCCTAATGACAGCTTCAAGCATTTTCCCGACTACAGATGTTAAGCTACCTTGCCAATAGTTGCCCGTCTTTTGCCTATATCCATTTTTAAAAAGTGGTGTGACATTTGCTGTCTTCCAATCCGCTGGGACCTGCCCAGAGTCTAGAGAGTTTTGATAAATGATTACCAATGCGTCTACTGTAATCTCCGCCAATTCCTTCAGCACCCTGGGATGCATCCCATCAGGACCAGGGGACTTATCTACCTTCAGGCCCTCTAGTTTGCTCATCACTGTCTCTTTAGTGACAGTGAAGGGCTTTCATAGATTAGACATTTGATACGGTAGACTGCCAGACTCTCTGGTGTATACTTCTAACACAAGGCTGCCCAGGCAAACACTACATGATATTGGCCTGTGTTGTGTTGCAGAGAACAAGCAGCAGCTGTGAAAGGAGAGAATGAAGAACAAAAAGACCCAAACATTCAGCACAGCCACTGCTTACTCTTACCCACACTGTACCAGAATATGTGGATCTGGATCAGCCTCTACTGCCACCTGAGGACCCACCAATAGACAATCCCTAAGGAGAACATCATACTCAATTCAAGTGATTGCACTACTACTACCAGAGAGATGACTTTGAAGACCTTCAAACTGTTCACAAGTGGCAGAAAATAGATTTCTTTTAGACCAGGGTGAAACTGAATAGAAGCAACAGTATATTATATATGGTTGTTTGCCAAATCTATCTGATTTCTATCTGAATCAGTACAGACTCATTGTTACTGAGCTCTTGCAAGAACTGTGCTTGACCTTCATGCTGGTCATGATCTGCCAGATCTTCATAACTTTATTCCAGATCATGGAGAAGGACTCCTTCATTTTCCTTGCCCGCCAGTGATGCTCCACGCTTACTATCAATCTTGTTAGATCTTGTTAACAAGATTCGCTGTAACACAAAGCTTTTGTGCTGTCTATGAGCAGTAAATCAAGTGATCCAGGGGGCTGGAAACCTATGAGTTGGGAAGCGCAAAACCCAGGTGATCTATGCATGCAGAGATATAATTTTTTGACAGCAAGTGGGAATAAACGGGGCCTTTTATTAATAATAGCGGTGTTCCTCAGGGGTCAATATTGGGACCGTTACCTTTCAACTTGTTTGTCAATGATTTAGATAATTGAATTGATGGCTTTGTGGCAAAGTTTGTGGACGATACGAAGATAGGTAGAGAGGTGGGTAGTGCTGATGAAGCAATGTGATTACAGAAGGACTTAGACAAATTGCAAGAATGGGCAAAAAAGTGGCAGATGGAATACATTGTTAGGAAATATATGATAATGCATTTTGGTAAAAGGAACAATAGTGCAACTATTATCTGAATGGGGAGAAGGTTCAAACATCAGAGGTGAAGAGGAGCTTAGGAGTCCTCATGCAAAACTCCAAGAAGGTTAATTTACAGGTTGAGTCTGTGGTAAAGAAGGCAAATGCAATGTTGGCATTTATTTGAAGGAGAATAAAGCATAAAAGCAAGGAGTTAATGCTGAGGCTCTATAAGACACTAGTCTAGCCGGATATGCAGTATTGTCTACAGTTTTGGGTCCCATATTTCAGAAAGAATGTGTTGTCATTGGAGGGAGTCCAGAGGAGGTTCACAAGGATGATTCCAGGAATGAAGGGGTTAACATATGAGGAAATTTTGGCAGTTTTGGGCCTCTACTCACTGGAATTTAGAAGAATGCGGGGGGATTTCATTGAAATCTTCCGATACGGTGGATGTAGAGAAGTGGTTTCCTATGGTTGGGGAATTCGGAACTAGAGGGCACAGCCTCAACATTGAGAGGTAACTCTTTATTATTGGAAATTACAAGTAGGCTAGACAAGGGAGATGCAGTAGATGTTGTATATTTGGATTTTCAGAAAGCCTTTGACAAGGTGCCACACGTGAGGCTACTTAACAAGATAAGAGCCTATGGAATTACAGGAAAGTTACATACGTGGATAGAGCGTTGGCTGATTGGCAGGAAACAGAGAGTGGGAATAAAGGGATCCTACTCTGGTTGGCTGCCGGTTACCAGTGGTGTTCCACAGGGGTCCGTGTTGGGGCCGCTTCTTTTTACATTGTACATCAACGATTTGGATTATGGAATAGATGGCTTTGTGGCTAAGTTTGCTGATGATACGAAGATAGCTGGAGGGGCTGGTAGTGCTGCGGAAACAGAGAGTCTGCAGAGAGACTTGGATAGATTGGAAGAATGGGCAGAGAAGTGGCAAATGAAATACAGTGTTGGAAAGTGTATGGTTATGCACTTTGGCAGAAGAAATAAACGGGCAGACTATTATTTAAATGGGGAAAGAATTCAAAGTGCTGAGATGCAACGGGACTTGGGAGTCCTTGTACAGGATACCCTTCAGATTAACCTCCAGGTTGAGTCGGTGGTGAAGAAGGCCAATGCAATGTTGGCATTCATTTCTAGAGGAATAGAGTATACGAGCAGGGATGTGATGTTGAGGCTCTATTAGGCGCTGGTGGGACCTCACTTGGAGTGCTGTGGGCAGTTTTGGTCTCCTTATTTAAGAAAGGATGTGGAGAGGGTTCAGAGAAGATTCACTAGAATGATTCCGGGAATGAGAGGGTTAACATATAAGGGACGTTTGTCCGCTCTTGGACTGTGTTCCTTGGAGTTTAGAAGAATGAGTGGAGACCTCATAGAAACATTTCGAATGTTGAAAGGCATGGACAGAGTGGATGTGGCAAAGTTGTTTCCCATGATGGGGGAGTCCAATATGAGAGGGCATGACTTAAGGATTGAAGGGCGCCCATTCAGAACAGAAACACGAAGAAATTTTTTTAGCCAGAGAGTGGTGAATCTATGGAATTTGTTGCCACAGGCAGCAGTGGAGGCCAAGTCATTGAGTGTATTTGAGGCAGAGATTGATAGGTATCTGAGTAGCCAGGGCATCAAAGGTTATGGTGAGAAGGCAGGGGAGTGGGACTAAATGGAAGAATGGATCAGCTCATGATAAAATTGCGGAGCAGACTCGATGGGCCAAATGGCTGACTTCTGCTCCTTTGTCTTATGGTCTATTACAGAGGTAAATAGGATTTTCTTAAGCCAGCAAGTAGTAAGTTTGCGGAGTGCTCTGCCACAGATCACGGTGGAGGCCAAGGCCAAGTCCATGGGAATATTTAAAGCGGAAGTTTATCGTTTTCTGATCGGTCAGGGAATCAAAGGATATGGTGAGAAGATAGGCGTATGTGGTTGAGGGAGATCTGGGATCAGCCATGATGGAATGGCAGAGCAGACTCAATGGACTGAATGGCCTAGTTCTGCTTCTATGTTGTTGGTCTTATGGTATGTCGAAATCAGCCATATCAGATAAGCGTCCAATAGTGATCCTCATTAAGATTTCTGAGACGGTAGTGATGAATGGAACCCAGTACCTGTCATGGTCCTGACTGAAAAGCAACAGGCATCCAAGGTTTGGTGCTCCAGTTCCCTGGAGTATGGTTTGCTGCCACTGTCCTTTTAAGACTCAGACTGACAATTATTGCCTGCCTATTCCTTTTTGGAAAGTCAGTACTTAAAGGCTTTGTGCTGAGCACTCGGAGCTCAATTGAAGGAGTTTCATTTCCGGTATTACTGTTTGTGATTTCACCTTTGGATTGTGTTTGTGTTGTCCTGTTTGTTTCCCGTCTGAGTCTGAGTTAATTCTAGCCCCTTCACTGCTCTTGGGCTCACCCCCTTCCATAGGTCACTCATTACCGTACGATTGAGCCTTCATGAACCCAGCAGAGTACGATTGTCTGCAAACCACATTTGTCGACCAGGGGGCATTTGGGCCATATCCCTTCCAATCCACAAGGTAATGCCTTTACCTCAAACAATGCGGATGTCCAAAAGTTACCGGACTGTGTAGGCAGGCAATCCCTCAACAATTCTGGGAGACAGTGGAGATTTGGGAACCAGAGGCAAGGCGTTGGCACTCAAGAGCTTGAGGTGAAAAATACGAAATATGGGCTGAATCTGCATGGTGCTTAGGAGTTGGAAACGATAGGTATCTGGGTTAATGCATCAGAAAATCTTGGATGGACCATTTACTGCTTTCAACCTGCATGGGAGATCTCTAATTGAGAGCCACACCCGCGAATGGGAAGAAGTGCGGTCCGTCTTCTCTGACGGTTGGGAGACATCCTGGATCCTACCGTGATAGTGGATTTTCATTAGCCACCAGCACCACACTGGTCACCCTGGGTCGTCATGAGCAGGTTGCAGGAGTGGGTGGAGAGGCGGTGGGAATTCTCTCACGGTTCCAATTGAACAGCAGGAATCAAAGTTTCGGTGCTCCCATTCTCCGGAGTTTGGTTTGCTCCTACTATTCCTTTAAGACTCAAACTGCCAATAATTGCCTACCTCATTTCTTTATGGAAAGCCTGTACTTAACAGTCTCGTGCTGAGCACTCAGTGGCCAAACATAAGAGTTCCTTTTCTTGTACTACTGTTTGTGATTTCGCCTTTGGATTTCATTTGTCATCTTGTTTATTTGGAGTCTGAATCTGAGTTAATTCTAGACCTAACTTTGCATTTTGGTTCACCGCCATCCATAGCTCTCTCATTACTTGTCTATGATTCCTTGTATCACATTCTTTCCACATGCTGCCTGTTTGGAGATCTCTAGTGCCTAGTAAATTGCTCTGTGACATACAGTACATACCTTTGACCTGTATGCCCACCACTCACAGTGCCTATTTCAGAAATATACCTATGGGCTATGAGCTATATTGATGCATTTCTGTCACTATTATCAAACTCGTCCTCTCCTTGCACCATTTCCTTCTGCTTCTCCATCACCTCATGTTCTGGTGCATGATATGCTAGAGAAGGAGCATCAGCAAACTACTCTTCATACTTTGCAATGACAAAACAGAAATTGTTGCACTTATAAACTGCACCTGAAACAGTTCCATAATGATCAGATGCTCTTACTAATGAAGATGTGTACTACATATTAATTGAAAGGCATATAGCAATAACAAACAAATATTCTTAATGAGCCGGCATTCAGGAATATGAATAAAATGCACTTTTTTGTTCACTTATTCAGTTTTCATTTGGATATGGCTGGAAAGGCAGCTGTGTATTTTCTGTCCCTAACTGCCCCTAAGTGTTATCAGTGAAGGCATTTTTAATGGTATACCATAATAGGTGAGGTCTGAAATTTCTTGTAGAAAGATGAGATAAGTATAGTATATTTCTAAACAACATTAGAAAATAGATATTGTTTTGGTCAACACCAAGCATACTGTAGAACAGTACAGTACACGAACGGGCCGTTACAGCGTGTCCAAACCAAGTAAATTAGTAATTAAATTCTCAACTAAACTAATCCTTTCTGCCTAAACAATGTCCATATTCTTCCATTTTCCTCACAATCATGTGCCTGTAGCACGTCTTCTAATCCATGAAGCAGAACATGTTCTGCACCCTTTCCAAATGTCTCGATATCCTTCCTTTAAGGGGGTGACCAAAACTGTGCACAATACTCTAGATGTGGCAAAACTAGAGTTTTATAAGACTGCATTATAACTTCCTGACTTTTGAACTCAGTGCCTCTACTAATAAGGACAAGCATATCATATGCCTCCTTAACCACCCTATTTTGTACATTTAATATTGATTGAATATCTGAACAGTTCAGAATGACAATTCAATTCTCTCTGAGCTTACAGCTTGTAGAGTGTATATACAAGGTAAACATGCTTAATGTCTAATGTTGGTTGATAGCAGCTGGATTCTTTGTTAATCGCAAGTGAGAATGTCTACTAATGACTAAATGTTTGTTAGTCACTTTGAGAGCTAGCTTGATAGATTCTTTTTTAGTGTCTGACAAGTTGGCTTGATGGATTTTTTTTGCATTTGGGCTTATCACTTATATGTAATATTAATATTCTTTGTAGGTCTAAAGGAATGTTATGTCCAAAACTCTGCCTCAAGTAGGGCGCATTTTCATGACTGTATTGTGATAGTTAAATACACCCATGCCTGAAGCTACTTGAAGCCTTACCTGTTGTGTGGGGTGTTCCTTTTGACCTTCTGACTCTGGTTCAGTAGCTACATGGCTGGTTCACCAACAGCTCTGTGATATGGAAGAAGGGTCATTGTTGTTGGAAGGCTGCTGCCTTTAACACTCTCACCCAACTAGTTCTGCAGAAGGAAAGCTTTGATGGGTCGAGTCAATATGTAGAGGTTGTAGCAGTGTATACTGTCAAAGTGAAGAAGTCCATATTTACACCAATTCTTGGGCTGTTACTAATGGACTTGTTGTTTAGTTACCCTGATGGAAGCAGTACTCTTATACTGTTATAGGTCCTCCTTTATAGGGAGCAGAGTTATGGAAGGTTGTTTGGAAACAATCGTTGCATGTTATCATTATATGTCAATGCTCATTTCAAAGATGATTCACGATGACAAGATTGAACAACACTGCTGACAAACTCATTTGTGTTGACACAGTGACGTCCAGCCCCCAGCCTCAAATGCCAGTGTTTTCACTTGCTTGGTGGAATGAGTCTTCTGGTCATCTGGAGGTACAGGGATCTGTGGAGTGGTCTAGGCAGTGAGGATCATTCCTTCCCACTGATATAGCTCGTAAGAAGGAGGTAATGACTAAATGTCTGTTGGTCACTTTGAGAGCTATGTTAATGGATTATTTCTTAGTGTCCATCAGTTGGCTTGATGGATTCTTTTTTGCGTTTTGCTTATATGTAATACTAAAGTTCTTTATAAGTCTAAAGGAATGCTATGTCCAAAATATTGGTGAACTGATAGATGAAGAATGACCATCAAAGTGTCTAATTGTTTTAAAAGGATATGCCTGGCACTGTGTTAATGAATACATGTTGTCTGAATGAAAGAAACCAGGCTGATGGCATGAGAACAAAAGATCAAAGAGCTTGTCTGTTTCTGTGTGTCCCTTTATGCTTGTGAAGCTTGTATTTATTACGTATCTTTTCTGGGTTTGTTGAAATTCGCCCAGACCGGAAATTGCAGTCGGTGCCTCGGACCCAGGGGTGGTTTCATGAGTGAGTTAGAATTTAGAGTTGCCCCAGCAACAGTGACAATCAAGAAGTGACTAGTTGTGAAATCACAAATACGAAAAAAATCAGCAGATGCTGGAAATCCAAGCAACACACATAAAGTGCTGGAGGAACTCAGCAGGCCAGGCAGCATCTATGGAAGAGAGCAAACAGTCAACATTTCAGGCTGAGACCCTTCATCAGTTGTGAAAGTGGTTTATTTGTGCTTTCTATTTTATGATAATGAATTAGGCTTAAGTTATTTTGGTGTGCTTCTACACTTATTACCACAGTTCCTGGACACTCGAAAAGTTTGGGTCTGATCAACCCAGCCCATTATACTCCTGGAGACACTTTCAGGGAGCTATGAACTTGAACTTCAAGATCCCTCTTCTCATCAATACTGTGAAGAGTCTTCCCTGCCTCTTTACAATTGACCTACGAAGGTGCAATGTTTCGCATTTGACTGGGTTAAACTTCATCTGCCATTTTTCTGCCCATATCTGAAACTAATCAAATCCTGCTGAATTCTTTGCCAGTAAACTGTGCTATCCATAACACCACCAATCTTTGTATTACCTGCAAACTTACTAATCCACCAATCTATATTTTCATCCAGGACATTTATCTACATTGCAAATCACAGACCTCCAGCTTTGTAAGTCCCTTTGGCCACTACGTTCTATGGTCACGCAAGTTCTGATTTCAAACAGTCAATTCACCATTGATCCTATGCAGCTTAATCTTCTGGTTGAGACTCCCAAGAGGGAGCTTGTCAAACGCAATACTAAAATGCATGAAGATAACATCTATAACTCTACCTTCATCAATCACCCTCATCACCTCTTCAAAAAACCCAATTAAGTTAGTAATAGAACTTAGAACAGCTTTCTATAATGAACAATCTTAATTTTTTTTAGATTCAAAATTATTAACTGAATTAGAATTTCACAACTTGGTAGTAAATTGGATTAGATATTGGCTTCACAAGAGAAGCCAGCAGTAGATAGTTGACTCTCTGACTGGAGCGCTTTGACTAGTTGAGTGCTGCAGGAATTGGGGCTGGGTTGATTGGTGTTTGTCATCTATATCAACAATCTGGATGATAATGTGGTTAACTGGATCAGCAAATCTGCGGATGACATCAAGATTGGGGGTGTAGTGGGCTATCAAAGTGATAGTGTAGAAAAATAATCAAAGATTGCAGTGGGACCTGGATAAGCTGAAAAATGAGGTGAAAAATGCAGATGGATTTTAATGTCGAAAAATGTGAGGTGTTGCACATTGGACCAGGATAGTCTTACACAGTGAACGTAGGGCACTGTAGACTGTGGTAGAACAGAGGGATCTGGGAATACAGATCCACAATTCCATGTAAGTGCCATCACAGGTAGATAAGATCATAAACAAAAAACTTTTGGCACATTATCCTTCAGAAAAATGGACTGAGTACAGGAATTGGGATGTTACGTTGAAATTGTATAAACATTTGGTGAGGTCTAATTTGGAATATTGTGTGCAGTCACTTACCTACAGGGAACAACGTAAATAAAATTGAAAAAGTTCAGAGAAAAAATTTACACCAAAGATGTTGCTGGGACTTGAGAATCTGAGTAATAGGGAAAGATTGAATAGTTAAGGACTCTATTACCTATAATGTAGAAGACTGAGGGGAGATTTGATCGAGGTATTCAAAATTATGAAGGGTATAGATAGAGTCTTCCAGAGGACTTTCTCAAATTTGTATTTATTGCCTTACCAAAAAAGCCAAGGATGATAAAATGTAACAAACACAGGACGATAAGCATAATGTCTCACTGCGTCAAGCTACTGTTGAAAATAGTGTTTGGTAGAATGAAAGGTATAATCAGCGATGAAATTGGAGAAACGCAGTTTGTTTTTCGTAAAGGCTCTGGAGCCATGGAAGGAATATTTGTGATGAAGAACATCATGGAGAGATGTATTGAGGCATAAAAGACCATCTACTTATGCTTTATTGACTATGAAAAGGCTTTTGATAAAGTAAGTCACGAGAAAGTAATAGAGGTGCTGAACAAGTACGGTCTCGGATGGGAGAATGTGCAGATAATAAGGAACTTGTATTGGAAACAGAAAGCAGTGGTCAGGGTAGAAAAGGAGCTATCACCATGGGCTTGTATTAAATGAGGCATAAGGCAAGGCTGTGTTGGATCGCCGGACTTGCTCAACCTCTACGGAGAATGGATTTTTCGGGAATGCGACCATCAGGAGACAGGTATTCCAATCAGAGGCCGGAAGGTGGATAA
Source organism: Mobula birostris (assembly GCF_030028105.1). Taxonomy (NCBI): domain Eukaryota; kingdom Metazoa; phylum Chordata; class Chondrichthyes; order Myliobatiformes; family Myliobatidae; genus Mobula; species Mobula birostris. The sequence continues at coordinate 189,631,706 of NC_092376.1, read as the reverse complement.
CATCAGGTATGCGGGCGACACTGCGTTGTTAGCTGACTGCCGATGTGAATTATGCTGAACAAAGTGAATGAGAAAATCCTTGACTACAGACTTAAAATCAACCCTAAGAAAACAAAATCGATGGTGGTAAGCAAAACAAACGCTAAAGACTCATTCATGATAGTATCGTTAGAAGTGAATGGACAAGACATTGAACAGGTGCGAAAGTTTAATTATCTTGGCAGTTGTCTGACAGATGACAGAAGATGTGAAGTTGAGATCAGAAGGAGAATAGGTAAGGCCAAGTCCCAGTTCATGAAGCTGAAAGATCTACTATGCAATCGGAAGGTAGACATCCAAAGTAGAATCCACTTCCTCAAGTGTTATGTATGGTCAGTGCTGAGGTATGGATCAGAAACATGAACCCTGAAGAAGGATAACATGAAACGAATTAATGCTTTTGAAATGTGGTGCTATCGACGAATGTTGAAGATCAGCTGGGTAGAAAAAGTTTCAAATGAGAGGGTTTTTTCCGAAGTTAATAGACCACGGATATTGCTGGAGAAAATTATGAAGTTAGGAGTTGCTTATTGTAGACACGTTACGTGGAGAGATAACATCTTGTCGGACTTGCTATATGGAAAGTTGGAGGGAAAGAAAGGAAGAGGAAGGCAAAGGACAACGTGGCTGGATAACATCAAGGATTGGACCAAGCTGGACAAGACTAGGGATGTTGTGGACAAGTGCCGGGACAGAACGGCGTGGAGGGAAATCGTCTGCCAACTGGAAATTCCAGATGTGACCTAACGACGATGATAACGATAGATAGAGTAAATATAAGTAGACTTCTTCCACTGCGTGGGTGAGACTAGAGACCATGCGTTAAGGTGAACAATGAGGGGGAACATCTTCACTCAGGATGGTGAGGGTGTGGAACAAGGTGCTAGTGGAAGTTATGGATGCAATTTTGATTTCAACATTGTAGAGAAATTTGGATCGGTACATGGATGGGGCAGGGTATGGAGGCAATGGTCTGGGTGCAGGTCAATGGGACCGGGCAGAATAATGGTTTGGCATGGACTAGATGGGCCAAAGGGTCTGCTTCTATGCTGTAGTGTTCTATGTCTCTATGAGCTGCCACGTTAGTATCTGAACTCAGATCACTGGTCGGGGAAATGATGCACCACCGCTGTACCCATACTAATAGGCTTGCACTGAAAATATTAATACGTCAACATAGAAAGCTTTTATTTACAATAATCCTGGGAATGTACTAGCTCTGGGATTGGTACAGATCTTTCTGCATCAAATCCATCTTGGACCTTTCCTGGGAATTTGGAGGAAAATTTCCATCTAAATGTATCCTGCAAAGATTTAATAGAATGAAGTGTCTTTGCAAAGTAAACTTCTACAATTCTACCTGTACTGTTGTTGGCATGGGAATATAAAGGTGTGACTGAAATGGAAACTGTTCCATTTTCCTGAATACACTGTCCATAGTCAATCTGTGGATAACTGACACATGCATTTTCCTATTTGTCGTTCTTTTTCCCACTAAAATGTACCCGTAATTGTGGAATATTGGACAATTACTCGGGCAACACTGATGGTTGGGCAAGCTGAACAGTACATATCACCCTGAAGACAGTGATGAAAATTACATTGGCAATATTATTTCAAAATCATTCACAATATGTCCCAGAGAGAAATAACATACACATCATAAACAGTCAAAGTAACCGCCAGAACTGGGTTGTGTATTGTATTTTCGGGGGAAACAGTTACACAACCAAGACAAGTGTAATTCATCATTTTTCTGATTTAATACCTAAGAAATATATTAAAATAATAAAAAGAATCCTGAAAACCTCAGAATTTGCAAGTGATAAATAGCACCCAGTGCCATTATTGCATTATCCATACAAACAGAAATATTGCACAGTGAATTTTGGTAGACAAGTGCGATTATTTTCCAATATAAAGTTGCATATTAAATTCCAGCATAAAAGTGGGTGGGTATTACTTTCTGGAGCTTTCACTGCCTGCCTCAGGGGACAAAAGGTTTAAAACTTCACTTTAATAATAGTACAATATTAGAAACAAAAACTTGCTTCATGTCATTTACTTTTTAGATATTTATTGTATATAAACACCATCACACATATGTGTGTATAATTTATATATATATATATATATATGTTTATATAGCTTCATATAATTTTAAATATATATATTTAATTATTATAAATCATTTCACCTCCCCCCCTCCCCTTTCATCGAACTAAATAACTGGAGAACTGTTTGAGATGACCACTGTAGGTTTGAGTCAAGGTTGATTGCTTGTTCACAAGCATTTTCTCCAAATTGTGAAAACTGTCATTTTGGATGAGTGGGATGACAACAGATCAGTCAAAGCGCATAGGTGTTAAGAATGGAACAGTCAGGCCCTTTTTTGGTGTTGAAGAATCAAAAAACCTGGCCGTACATCCCAATTCCTTGCTTCATTTCTAACAGTTTTAGCAAATAATCAGATAACAAATTCTGACAAGGTTGAAGTTATCAAGGAATTTGTCATATTTGAGATTATAGCAAAAAAGAAAAAAATGCATGCACTTTGGACAATGGAAATTAAAAGAATATTTTGGATATAGGTAGGTCAATTAGTTCTGGAGGAGAAAGGGCCTTTTTAGAAAATCCACCAAAACACGTTCACTTCTGGTGAAAGATCACAACTGAAACATTAAGCTACCTGTAAAACTTCATTATGTCAAATTCCTTATGTTAGTACAAGTTCTAAAGAGCAATTGATCAATATACAGATGTGAATGTATAAGTGAGGCAAGAATGTGTTCCCCTTAGTTAATGGCTGCAGGTAAATTATGAGTTTGAAGAAGCTAGGAATCTGTCTGTGAATAGACTAGGGTTGGACTTTGTGCTAAATACCACATTTTTATTTTCTTACTGTACCATGTACAATTCTGCCAAATTACGGACATAAAAATGCAAATATTGTAATGCCCTTTCAGCTCCATAGTGCTGTTTTATTTTGATCCCAATACAAATAGCATGGTTTGTAAGGAAACAAGACTAGATTGCTGCTCTAATATGTTTAGATAAGAGATCTTTCATCCCCAGGGTGTGATGATATGTGACAATCAAGTCAATCCAATGTTACGGTATGAAATGAAGTTAGCTCCAACTTGGGAAGATCATTAGTATATGAATTTCCACATTTTTGAAAGTAATTACTGAGGATGCCTCATGTATATTGCAAAATGATCGATGCATTTACTTAGCAAAATCTGGCTATAGTGGGAGACAGAAGTGAGAGAAGTACTAAGCACTTTTATTTCTTTGCAGTGTAAGAAAGAGAATATGTCGAGGTACGGTGCCTATAAAGAGTATTCCCCCTCTCCCCGGAAGTTTTCATGTTTTATTGTTTTACGATATTAAATCACAGTGAATTTAATTTGGCTTTTTTAACACTGATCAACAGTAAAAAACTTGTGTCAAAGTGAAAACAGATGCCAACAAAGAGATTGCAAATTGATTACAAATATATGAAACCCTCCCTGGTTTCCTTGGCTGCGTGAGTTGAGGGAAGACACACCCCATTCCTGCCAAACCCGTGAGATTGAGACGAGTCTCCCACCCCAAATCCAATTCGTGTGGATGCTGTGTAATGTTACAACTCAGCGCCAGGAAATAGCAGACAGCACACTGCATACAATTAAAGGAATTATATTTATGAATCTTAACTAAAGGTTTAGTGAAGAAACGAAAGAAAAAACAAAAAGGGCCCATTATGCTTAAACAGTCAAATGCGCACCAGCTGGAGCTCAATTCACCGATCCTCAGTCAATCTCGGCGCCTGGCTCCATCGAATCACGATCTCCCCTCCGGGTCATATCCTACGACTGGTTCTCTCCAGTGTCTTCTCTCTTCATCTCACACTGAACAAAAAACCCAGCTCACATTCTAAAGCATCCATCATCTCTCACCGTAACCCAAACACTGCTTCTACAGAAAGACCATTAGATTAGCAGTGAAAACTTCCCACGGTGTTACAATCTTTCCCCACGAAAATAGTCATGTCCTCATGACATTGAGATAATGTGTCACCCCTTCATACAAAGCACAAAGTCCAACCCAGGTGTAATTGGCAGTGACAGAGCTCACCAAAGGGATAGGTGCCACACTCTGCTCCCCAGGTGCAACATAGGCCCGTCTGTCTGGGGGTCTCCTGACTCTTTGGGACCCCCTTACCCCATAATCTACTTCTTCAGTTTCAGACGCTCCCTGGGCTCTTTCCTGTCTGCCTGTCAAATATTTGTGCCTCCTGACAACTTAGGTCCCCTTGTCACTTGGCTGAGCTCACCCTCATACTTTGGAGTCCAGCCTCCCGTTATTTTCTAACCACAAACCTGACTATCCACTGCTAGTTCTCCCCTCTTCATCTGTCTCAGTGTGAGGAGGGTTGGGAATCTCTTCATCAATTATTGGGGAGTTTGTGAAGGGCAACATATACCACACCCCCATTTCTTCATCTTCAGAGTCTGTATCATATTCAGGGGTGGGGTCCAGTCTAATCTTTTCCACTGCTGGTCTTTCGGTTCCCCGTGTCCCCTTAGTATGCTTAGGGTCCAGGTCAGGCTTAGGGTTTACATGTACTTCTTGTCCCAGGGGTAGAAGTTTGTCTAGCCTCTCATTATCACACATACACTTTAATCCAGGCAACTTCTGGATAAATCTCTTCTGCATCAATATCCAAAGCCTCAATATCCTTCTTACAATGAGATAATCAGAACTGTATACAATACTCCAGATTCAGCCTAACTAGAGTTTTAGTAAGCTGGAGCATAGCTTCCTGACTTTTGAAATCAAAACCTCGACTAATAAAGATAAGCATGCCAAATATCATCTTAAGCACTCTTTGAAGCTGAATACCCACCTTCTGGAACACATGAAATTGAACTCCAAGATCCTTCTGCTCATAACAGTGACATACCAAAGTGCAAAACTTAACACTTACCTAGATTGAACTTCATCCGCCATTTCTCCGCCCATATCTGCAAGTGATCTATATCTCATTGTGTTCTTTGTCTGTGAACTATGCTATCCATAACACAACCAAACTTTGTATCATCTGCAAATTTACTAACCCATCCATCCACGTTTTCATCCAGGTTATTAAGAAACATCACAAACATCAGAGATCCCAGTACAGATCCCTGTGGAACAGCACTAATCACAGACCTCAAGCTAGAATGTCTTTTGATCATTATCCTTTATTTTCTATGGTGAATTCACCTTAGATCCTATGCTTTAGATGAGTCTCCCATGAAGGACATTACCAAATGCCATGTTAAAATGGATGTAGACAACATCCACAGCTCTACCTTCACCTATCATCCTCATCACCTTGTCAAAAAACTCAATCAAGTTGGTAAAAAAAACTACCCTGCACAAAGCCATGCTGGCTCTTCCTAATTAGGCCGTGTTTTTTGAAATACTCATAAATCCTACCCCTTAGATTCTCTCCAGTAACTTCCCTACCACTGACTTGAGGCTCACTTTCCAGGATTATTCCTTGCTGCTTTTTTGAATAATGGAACAACATTAGCTACATGCCAATTCCCCGGGACTTCACTGCGGCTCGAGAGGACATGTCAATATTGGCCAAGGCCCCACAAATATCTTCTCTTTCCTCTCTGAATAACTTGGTGTCTATCCGACCAGGCCCTGGGGACCTACCACCACAATGCTCTTTGGGAGACTCAACATTACCTCCTCCTCTACCTTGAAATGCCAGAGTAAATCAATATGCTCAGCATTGATCTCCCTACCGTCCACATCCTTCTCTTTAAAGTACTCATTAAGGACCTCACCCATATCCTCCACATCCAAACAAATGTTCTCCTTTTTATCCTTGTGTGGTAAGCAACACTCACAACACGCAAGAAGAACTCAGCAGGTCGAGCAGCATCCATGGAAATGATCAGTCAAAGTTTCGGCCTGGAACCCTTCGTCAGGACTGAAGAGGGAAGGGGCAGAGATTTCAGCTTCCTAAGTTTTACATTCTTCTCCTTTTGTTCTTAGTTAAATTCATTGCTGCTCTCGACATCCAAGGTTCTCCTACCTTGCCATTCTTGTCCTTCCTTCTTACTGGAACATAGTACCTGTCCTGTATTCTGTGCAGTTCCTCTTTAAACACCATCGGCCTGCCCAAAAATAGCTGTTGCAAATTATTTTACCCTTGTTCCTGCCTAATGTTCTTATAATTTGCCTTGCTCCAAATTAATACTCTCCCACAAAGTCCATACTTATCCTTATCTATAATTATCTTACAACTTAAGCAGTTGTGGTCACTATTCCCTAACTGTTCACCCACTGAAAGGTTGGTCACCTGGTCATGCTCATTACCCAACACTAGGTCCATTACATCCTCACCTCCTGCTGGACTATCTGCAAATTGATTTAAGAAACCCTCCTGGAAACCCTCCAACACATTCTTCCCCGTTTAACTCTCTTGCACTCAGAAGGGAAATTTATATTAGGGAAGTTGATGTCCCCCATGGCATACACCTTTCCTTAATCTGCCTGCGTATCTGATTCTCAATGTCCCGATGGCTATTTGTGGGTCTGCAGTACAATCCTATCAGAGTGGTTGCAACCTTCCTCTTTATGAGTTCTACCCATATAGACTCAGTGGACAATCCACCATTATGTCCCCTCTGAGTGCAGCCGTGATATTTTTCCTGATTTGTATTGGAACTCCCCCACCTCTTTTAGCTCATTTTCTATCTTTTCTAAAACATTGAAACCCTGGATATTGTACCCATTCCTGTCCCTCACTCAACCCAGTCTCTTATAGCCGCAACATCAAAGTTCCATGTACTGATCCATAATCTAAGTTCATCACCTTGGCCTGTTATACTTTTAGTATTATAATATACCCACTTCAAACTATCTGTCTCATTGAATCAAGTCTGTAGAACTGGACATCTAACCGCTGGATTAATCCCAGTAACATGCAGGAATTGGATGATAGTACAGTGACTGAGGAACTGGGCAGGGTTTCAGATGTCTGAATCTCTCTTCAGAATGTATGATCTGTTTAAAAAGAATGAGGTACACTGGAACACAAAAGGGACTAATATCATTGCAGGCAGGTTTGCCTGATTTGTTGTGGAGGGTTTGAACTAATTTATCAGGATGTGGGAACCAGAGTGGGCTGAGGATGGGGCAGTCGGTATTTAGGTTGGTATTCAGATAGAAAATGGATGGCAAAAGGGCACTGTTACAATAGTCATGGGGGACTTCAATATGCAGGTGGTTTGGGAAAATCAGATTGGTGCAGGATTCCAGGAGGGGGATTTTCTATAGTGCTAAGAGATGGCTTTTTAGAGCAGCTTGTGGCTGAGCCCACTAGGGAATCAGTTACTCTGGATTAGGTGTTGTGCAATGAATCAGAATTGATTAGAGGTAAAAGCAACCCTTTGGGGAAATTAATCATAATATGATCCAATTCACCCTGAAATTTGAGAAAGGGAGGCTAAAGTCAGCTATATCAGTATTACAGTGGAGTAAAAGGAATAACAGAGGCATGATAGAGGAGTTGGCCAGAATTGATTGGAAAAGAACACTGGCAGGGATGACAGCAGAGCAGCAATGGCTGGAATTTCCAAAAGCAATTCGGAAAGCACAGAACATAGAAAACCTACAGCACAATACAAGCCCTTAGGCCCACAAAGTTGTGCCGAACATGTCCCTACCTTAGAAATTACTAGGCTTACCTATAGCTCTCTATTTTTCTAAGCCCCATGTACCTATCCAAAAGTCTCTTAAAAGACCCTATCGTATCCGCCTCCACCACCGTTGCTGGCAGCCCATTGCACATGCTCACCACTCTCTGAGTAAAAAAACTTACCCCTGATATCACCTCTGTACTTACTTCCCAGCACCTACATTCCAAAGAGGAATAAGTATTCAAAATGAAAAATGACACAACCATGTCTGACAAGAGAAGTCAAAGCCAACACAAAAGCCAAAGAGAGGGCATATAATAGACCAAAAAATAGTTGGAAGTTAAAGAATTGGGAAGCTTTTAAAAACCAACAGAAGGCAACTAAAAATTCATTAAGAAGGTAGAGATGGAATACAAAAGTAAGCTAGCCTGTCTATTACTCTTTTACTCCTTATGTACCTGAAAAAATTGTGATATCCGCTTTAATATTAAAGAGGATATCAAAAGTTTCTTCAGGTACATAAAGAGTAAAAGAGAGGCGAGAGTGGATATCAGATGACTGGAAAATGCTGCTGGAGATGTAGTAATGGGGGACAATGAAATAGTAGATGAACTGAATAAATATTTTGAGTCAGTCCCTCTCATGCCAGCTATTTCAGCCCTGGGAAAAAGCATCTGACTATCCACATGATCAATGCCTCTCATCATCTTATACACCTCTATCAGGTCACTTCTCATCCTCAGTTGCTCCAAGGAAAAAAAGGCTGAGTTCACTCAACCTATGCTCATAAGGCATGCTCCCCAATCCAGTCAACATCCTTGTAGACCGGATATTGAACTTTTTGCTGTTGGACTCAGGCCAAGTTCCACCGAGATACAACACTGGGCGTCATGGGAGGTTGTTCCTGCCTGTGGCCATTAAACTTTGCAGCTCCTCCCGTGGAGGGTCAGACACCCTGAGCCAATAGGCTGGTCCTGGACTTATTTCCATTTGGCATAGTTTGCATATTGCTGTTTGATTGTTTGTGGTTTTTGTATTGCTGTATTTATGCTCTATTCTTGGTTGGTGCAGCTGTAACGAAACCCAATTTCCCTCGGGATCAATAAAGTATATCTATCTATCTATCTATCTAAATCTGCTCTGCACCCTTTCTATGGTTTTCACATCCTTCCTGTAGTGAGGCGACCAGAACTGAGCACAGTACTCCAAGTGGGGTCTGACCAGGGTTCTATATAGCTGCAACATTACCTCTTGGCTCCTAAACTCAATCCCACAATTGATGAAGGCCAATGCAGGGTTGGGGGTGTTGTGGATAGTGTGGAGGATTACCAGATTACAGAGGGACATTGACAGGATGCAAAACTGGTCTAAGAAGTGGCAGATAAACTCAGATAAGTGTGAGGTCGTCCATTTTGGTAAGTCAAATATGATGGCAGAATATAGTATTAATGCTAAGACTCTTGGCAGTGTGGCGGATCAGAGGGATCTTGGGTTCCAAGCCCATAGGACACTCAAAGCTGCTGTGCAGGTTGACTCTGTGGTTAAGAAAGCATACAGTGCATTGGCCTTCATTAGGCGATTCTGTGAACACAGGAAAGAAATGCAAATGCTGGCTTGCCTCCAAGGTGCCAGGGTCTGGAATGTTTCTGATCCGAAATGTTGATTGGCATCTCCCTAGAGCAAGGGGTTTAGATGGGGTGGAGTTTGTTGGGTATATTCAGGAAGGCTTCCTGACACAATATGTAGATAAAACTACAAGAGGAGAGACTGTACTTGGTCTGGTATTGGGAAATAAATCTGGTAAGGTGTCAGGTCTCTCACTGGGAGAGCATTTTGGAGATAGTGATCATAATTCCATCTCCTTTACCATAGCATTGGAGAGGGATAGAAACAGACAAGTTAGGAAAGTGCTTAATTGGAGTGTAAGGAGAAATATGAAGCTATCAGACAGGAACTTGGAAACATAAATTGGGAACAGATGTTCTCAGGGAAATATACGGCAGAAACGTAGTAAATGTTTAGGGGATATTTGCATGGAGTTCTGCATAAGTACATTCCAATGAGAGAGCAAAAGGATGGTAGGGTACTGGAACCATGATGTACAAAGGCTGTTGAAAATCCAGTCAAGAAGAAAAGAAACGCTTATGAAAAAACTAGGTAATGATAGAAATTTAGAAGATTATTAGGCGAGCAAGAAGGAGCTTAAGAATGAAATTAGGAGAGCCAGAAGGGGTCATGAGAAGGCTGTGGTGGACACGATTGAGGAAAACCCCAAGGCATTTTACAAGTATGTGAAGAGCAAGAGGATAAGATGTGAGAGAATAGGACAATCAAGTGTGACAATGGAGAAGTTTGTATGGAACCGGTGAAGATAGCAGAGATACCTTGCTTCAGTATTCACTATAGAAAAGGATCTTGGTGATTGTAGGGATGACTTACAGTAGATTGAAAAGATTGAACATGTAGACATTAAGAAAGAGGATGTGCAGGAGCTTTTGGAAAGCAACAAGTTGGATAAGTCTCTGGGACCGGAGGAAATATACCCCAGGGCTGTGGGAGGCGAGGGAGAAGATTGCTGAGCCTCTGGCATTGATCTTTGCATCATCAATGGGAATGGGAGAGGTTCCAGAGGATTGGAGGGTTGCAGATGTTGTTCCCTTATTCAAGAAAGGGAGTAGAGATAGCCCAGGAGGTGTAGACCAGTGAGTCTTACTTCAGTGGTTGGTAAGTTGATGGAAAAGATCCTGAGAGGCAGGATTTATGAACATTTGGAGAGGCATAATATGATTAGGAATAGTCAGCATGGATTTGTGAAAGGCAGGTCATGCCTTACGAGCCTGATTAAGTTTTTTGAGGATCTGTCTGAACACATTGATGAAGGTAGAGCAATAGATGTAGTGTATATGGATTTCAGCAAGGTATTTGATAAGGTCCCCCATATAAACCTTACTGAGAAAGAAAGGAAGTATGGGCTCTAAGGGGACCTTCTTTGTGGATCCAGAATTGGCTTGCCCAGGGAAGGCAAAGAGTGGTTGTAGACAGGTCGTATTCTACATGGAGGTCGGTGACCACTGCTGTGCCTCAAGGATCTGTTCTGGGATTCCTACTCTTCATGATTTTCATAAATGACCTGGATGAGGAAGTGGAAGGATAGGATAGTAAATTTGCTGATTGATAACGCAAAGGTTAGGGGTGTTGTGGATAGTGTGGAGGGCTGTCAGAGGTTACAGTGGGACATTGATAGGATGCAAAACTGGGCTGAGAAGTGACAGATGGAGTTCAAACCAGGTAAGTGTGAGGTGGTTCATTTTGGTAGGTCAAATATGATGGCAGAAAATAGTATTAATGGTGAGACTCTTGGCAGTGTGGAGGATCGGAGGGATCTTGGGGTCCAAGTCCTGAAGACAGTCAAAGCTGCTGTACAGGTTGACTCTTTGGTTAAGAAGGGATATGGTGCATTCGTCTTCATCAACTGTGGGATTGAGTTTCGGAGCTGAGAGTTAATGTTACAGTTATATAGGACCCTGGTCAGGTCCCACTTGGAGTACTCTGCTCATTTCTGGTCACTTCACTACAGGAAGGATGTAGAGACTATAGAAACGGTGCAGAGGGGATTTACAAGGATATTGCCTGAATTGGGGAGCATGCCTTATGAGAATAGGTTGAATGAATTTGACCTTTTCTTCTCGGAGCTGTGGAAGATGAGATGTGACCTGATAGAGGTGTATAAGATGATGAGAGGCATTGATCGTGTGGATAGTCAGAGGCTTTTTGCCAGGGCTGAAATGGCTGACACGAGAGGGAACAGTTTTAAGGTGCTTGGAAGTAAGTACAGAGGAGATGGCAGGTTTTTTACGCAGAGTGGTGAGTGCGTGGAATGGGCTGCCGGCGACAGTAGTGGAGACGGATACGATAGGTTCTTTTAAGAGACTCCTGCATAGGTACATGAGCTTGGAAAAGTAGAGGGCTATGGGTAACCTTAGGTAATTTCTAAGAAAGTACATGTTCGACACAGCATTATGGGCTGAAGGGCCTGTATTGTGCTGTAGGTTTTCTATGTTTCTATGTTCCTAAGTTAGTCTGACTTCAGTGGATGGTATGATGATGGAGCCGAATCTTAATGATGTGGATTTGGGGTACCTGGAGGCAGATGATAAAATAGGCTATAGTCAGCATGGTTTCCTTAAGGGAAGATCTTGCCTGACAAATCTGTTGGAATTCTTTGAATAAATAACAGGCAGGATAGACAGAGGAGAATCGGTTGATGTTGTGTACTTTAATTTTAAGAAGGGCTTTGAAAAGGTGCCACACATGAGGCTGTTTAACAAGCTACAAGCCCATGTTAATACAGGAAGTATTCTAGCATGGGTAAAGCAATGGCTGATTGGCAGGAGGCAAAGAGTGGGAATAAAGGGAGCCTTTTCTGTTCAGCTGCCGGTGACTGGAGGTGTTCTGCGGGGATTTGTGTTGTGATTGATTCTGCAAACAATGGGAAACAGGTGCTATGTAAGAGGATTTTAGATGCTGAACATCATCCAATTAAACACTATTCAGAATATATTCCACCAAAACCCATTACAGGGACCAAATTACAGGCTGGGTCAAATAACTAGTCTGCGACCTTAAAAGATGAAATCTTTTTCACTTCTTTATGGCTATAAATTACTCTGAAGGTCATGCTGGATGGTGGGTTTGTTGGATTGAATCCTTAAACATACTGCCTTGGAACAGTGGAGATATTTTCACTTTTCATATACTTTTTACCTTTTACTTCTTTCCTGTTACTTCTCTTTGGGATGTTTGTTTCTTTATTGAGGTAAGAAGATTTATTTTACCACTCCTTATTACTGCAATTTCATCATTGCTGACATTTTACACTGCTTTAAAAAACATCTCACTTTTTTTTAACATTGGGTGAAAGCATTCTTTTCCCTCAAACATTTTCTGCAACAAAACAGGGTGGCACCTGCAATGTGAAGCATATTGTATTGATACTGTATCAGTACCTATTTCTGCTTCACAGCTGCACAACAAAAAGCAAATCCAGCAGATATCCAGCATTGAGAATCCACAGTATTTTAAACTCTTCAGGCTCATTCCTGCTCATTGCTGCCAGCATTTCTCATTGTTAATTCTACAAAGAAAATAAATATATCCATTACTGAGGTAAAAAAGAGAAAGAATAAGAATTAGAACAAAATATACTGCTGTAAATGCTCAGGAGTTTAGGTAGCATCTGTGGAAAGCATAACTCGGTTAAGATCACACCCCAGTGACTCCAAAACTTAAAGCTACTGTAATTCACAGAATGGAATATTTCTGGCCATTTCTTTCTGTTTTGTTTTAATTCAAAACTCACTCTCTTTCCCCAGTAAGAAATAAATTCAGAACAGATACTTTAGTTTTAAAGAAATTAATGTGTAAAATTTTCTAGACTCTTTACCATTTGGTGCTCAGTTAAAATTAAAAGTATGACTGGCTGAGTATTTGCATCGCCTTTGCTTTTGTTTCAATAAATGCAGTTCCCTCTTCACATGCAATGAAGTGCCTTCAGCTAATGATGTGTAAGTCTAACAACTTCCCTGTAACTGTGTAAACCTCATAAACTTATTAAGGCTACCATTCCAAAAGATCTGTTATTTTAAATTAGATTTCTCCAACAACATATTTCAGTGAATTGGATGAGTTACTCAAAATTAAAACAGCGCACTGAGAGGTGTCTCTGTAATGAGTGTTTACACTGTGATTTTAAATGGCCCTATGAAAAGTTGTTTAAGTAGCCAGTGTCTGGTGGTTATTGATCTCCTTTCTCTGCTTGTGCTGTTTTTCTGTAAAAACAACACCAAACCTGATTCTGTTTCTGATCCTGATCCTGATTTTGGTTGTGCTGACTTAGTGCAGAAACAACCATAACTGAGCCTAGGACATAATAGAAGGCCATAAAGAGTTGATCTAAGTAGCTATAGAGGACTTTCAACAGAGAGGCTCCGTAGTAAAGGCCACACATTGGGCATAATTTCATCTTGGGAAGGAAGTAATGCACTTAGGCCCTTTCTGAACTTTATACTGAAACTAATACAAAATCATCCGTTTACAGCCAATACATTTTCATAATTGATCCTTGAATCTGGATAAAATATAACTGTATCTGTGAATATTTAGTTGGTGCTAAATAGACGGATGAATTTTTTGGCATCCAACATATAATTATGTCAATGAGGGAAAAATACCTAAAGTATTTACAGAAAAATTCTCTTTGGGAAAGGCTGTAGATTAATCAGTATTGATTTGTAATTCCCCTTTCATTTTGTTCACAGTGGAGTTACAAGGACGCCACGTTTCTCGCAGACACTTGCACAAGTTAGCAGTTTTAAAAATTTTATAAGTGTTGACAAGCTGATGAACTATGGAATGCATTACAACTGATACAATCCTGATTGTAGCTGACTTCCACAAAAATACAGCATTCATTGGATTGCAACCAGAATTGGAGAACACTGCTGGGATTTATGGGCTGTGTTCTGCCACCCAGAGAACAGCTAGCTTTGTACATACTGAGGATCAGTCATGGGACCATCTTTTTGTCTGGTTCAACTGCGCACTGTCATCCAGGACATAGAACATTGAAGCCTACAGCACATTACAGGCCCTTTGGCCCACAATGTTGTGTTGACCATGTAACCTACTTTAATCTAACATTATTATTGAAGAAACATATCCCACAAAATCTAAAGGAGATGGATTAACAACACCAATGAGCTTCATTTCGGGTAAACTTATTGATTAAGGCATTTTATAGCTTTTATGGAGAAGGAGATAAAATTAGGATCATCTTTTGTGATACTTTGTGTTCTGTACTTGCTTTGTCAGTGTTTGAAGTCTCCTCTTGTGGATCCTCTGACAAAAATAATCTATACTGGACCTATGTGCTGCATCTTATATTTAATGAAAACATGCTTTAATGTCTTTTTAATCATTTCAGAGAGCAGTTGCACGCAAATTATATTATCACTGCAAGGGATGGTGGTTCTATTAGAGTCATAAAAAAATTCTGAAAAATTCATCGTGTTACATTGCCAGTTTGAAAATTTGTTATTGCTTGCTCTATATTGATACTAATGCATCTAATGAAGGTACTGATTCCCAGAAATATCTCATCATTGCGGTTACAGATCTGCTTAAGTAGCACAGTCACCAATCAATATTTAACCCCACTTTTTTAAACTGACCAAAGGACAAAACAGGAAAGATACTGAATAAAAAATGTACAAAAACACTATCAGTTCTGAACAGGACCGAACAATTTTCACTGCTACTCTGAAGTTTGGGACTCCCATACCTGAATGAAAGGTTCCAGACTGCTTCATTCCAATGATGCTTCCAACAATGGAATCCTCAGAGTCGAGGGGTAGAGCATGAATACCCAATCATTATATTGGGAAACTTGCTGCAGAACTAGACAACAATGAAAACAGAAATGCTGCAAATACTCAGTAGGTCATACAGCATCTATAAAGCAGAACGACAGAGTTAACATTTCATTGTGTCTTCCATTGGATCTGCCAATTCAATAATTCCATTTAATGAGCCACAAAGAGGTTAAGTTTCAGGTAATTTATATTCTTATTCACATGCAATCTGCTGGTGAAAATAGTTGTATGTAAGCAGCAGAATAAAACTCTTCATAGTGATGCAGCCGCTCAGGTTGCAACACACAAAGTGCTGCAGGAAATCAGCAGGTTAGGCAGCAGCAATGGAGGGAAATGGACAGTTGACATTTCAGCTTGAGACTTTTCAATTGGACTAGAAAGAAAGAAACGAGATAGCTAGTATAAAAAGATGAGAGGCTGTGAAATCAGGTTCACGGGTTCAGTGAGTGGGGACAGAAGAGACACCCTATCAGTAAGTAGGTTATCTATTTATTTGCAAGACAATGCAGACACTGAACATTCAGTAAACCCTGCAAGTTAAACTTTGTTACAGATACTAATCTAAACTGAGTGCCCGAACCGGCAGAGCAAAATAGACAATAAACATACTCAGTGTCCAACACTTAACGACAGTGTACACCCAGACCCTCTACACTGATGATAAACATACACAGTGCCCAACACAATGACAGTGTACACCTAGATCCTCTACACTGACACTAAACATACGCAGTGCCCAACACTTAACGACAGTGTATACCCAGACCCTCTACACTGACAATGAACATGCACAGTGCCCAATACTTAATGACACTGTATACCCAGACCCTCTACACTGACAATGAACATACACAGTGCCCAATACTTAATGACAGTGTACACCCAGATCCTCTACACTGACACTAAACATGCAGAGTGCCCAACACTTACCGACAGTGTACACCCAGAATGTCTACACCGACAATAAACATACGCAGTGTCCAATACTTATCGACTGTGTACACCCGGACCCTCTACACTGATAATACACAAACACAGTGCCCAACACTTAATGACAGTGTACACCCAGTCCCTCTACACTGACAATGAGCATACACAGTGCCCAACACTTAACGACAGTGTACACCCAGGCCCTCTACACTGCAGAATTTTCCCAGTGTTTACTGTTTCCACGGAACCTGGTCCATGGTGAACTGAGGGAAAAAGAGACTGCATGCAAGTTTAGCGGCTTGAGTAACTTCTGGTGGGGCGGGGGCCAGAATAAATCATCAATGCTATTTATATATTTCTGATTTAACTGAGTTAATTTAAACCCATATAACTATATCAAAGATTTTAAGACCATAAGACCATAAGACGTAGGAGCAGAATTAGTCCATCTGACCCATTAAGTCTGCTCCGTCGTTCAATCATGGCTGATCTTTTTTTATTCTCCTCCTCAACCCCAGTCCCCGGCCCTCTCCCCATATCCTTTGATGCCATGACCTAACGAGAACCTATCAATCTCTGCTTTAAATAATCTCTGCTTTAAATACACCCAACAACCTGGCACCATCAGCTGCATGTAGCAACAAATTTCACAAATTCACCACCCTTTGGCTAAAGAAATTTCTCCGCATCTCTGATTTGAAAGGGCGCCCCTCTATCCTGAGGCTGCTCCCTCCTGTCCTAGACTCTTCCACCATGAGAAACATCCTTTCCATATTTACTCTGTCTAGGCTTTTCAACATTTGAAAGGATTCAATGAGATCCCCTCTCATCCTATTCCATTGAGTACAGACCCAGAGCCATCAAACATTCCTTGTATGATAACCCTTTCATTCCCAGAAACGTCTTTGTGAACCTCCTCTGGTCCTCTCCAATGGCAGCACATCTTTTCTAAGATGAGGGTCCCAAAACTGTTCAAAATAATCAAGGTGAGGCCTCACCAGTGCCTCATAAAGCCTCAACATCATATCCTTCTCTTGTATTCTCAACCTCTTGAGACCTTTAAGTGTCTTAGTGTTTTAGATATCTAACATTTTTTTACCTTTATGCTAACTTGTAGTATACTTAGCATCCTATAACATTTCACTTTTATATTTATTATATTTAATTTTAATAGCATTCAGTTGTTTTGAATATACTGGATACCAAAGTCTGATTAGATTGAAAAAGAATTACACATGGGCTCAATGTATTGACTTGCAGCGATGCTTCACTACCAGATGAACTCAATACCTTCAATGTCTGCTTTGAAAGGGAGAACACAACTACAGCTGTGAAGATCCCTGTTGCACCCGATGACCCTGTGATCTTTGTCTCAGAGGGTGATGTTAGATTGTCTTAAAAGAGAGTGAACCCTTGCAAGGCAGAAGGTCCTGACGGAGTACCTGGTGAGGCTCTGAAAACCTGTGCCAACCAACTAGCGGGAGTATTCAAAGACATTTTCAACCTCTCACTGCTACGGGCAGAAGTTCCCACTTGCTTCAAAAAGGCAACGGTATACCAGTGCCTAAGAAGAATAATGTGAGCTGCCTTAATGACTGTTGCCCAGTAGTACTCACGTTGACAGTGATGAAATGCTTTAAGAGGCTGGTTATGACTGGACTGAACTCCTGCCTCAGCAAGGACCTGGACCCATTGCAATTTGCCTATCATCACAATAGGTCAACGGCAGACACAATCTCCATGGCTCTCCACATGGCTTTAGACCATCTAAACAACACAAACACCTACGTCAGGATGCGGTTCATCGCCTATAGCTCAGCATTTAATACCATCATTCCCACAGTCCTGACTGAGAAGTTACAGAACCTGAGCCTCTGTACCTCCCTCTGCAAATGGATCCTTGACTTCCTAACTGGAAGACCATAGTCTGTGTGGTTTGGTGATAACATATCCTCCTCACTGACGATCAACACTGGCGTACCTCAGGGGTGTGTGCTTAGCCACTGCTCTACTCTCTGTATACGCATGACTGTGTGGCTAGTGTGATGACAAACCAAGTTATCAGACGATTGATGCTAATGAGAGAGATAAGGGAGACAATGGAGAAACATTCAAAATGTTAATGAGAGAGGAGAGAGAGATAACGGAAAAGAAACACAATTCAGAATAATGACAGACCAGTTGCTTTGAACATGAACTGTTTGAAGTTTGCTGGACAGGTGATACCCCAGCAGGGGGATAAAAGGAACAGATTCACTAAGGCACGGGACACCACGAGATCACGAGATAACGAGACCCTGGAAGAGTGGTGTGCCCCCACAAATTGGTGGAAGTTTGGAGGTCTGGTTCACAGGAACCAACCATAGACTCACAGGGTGTAAAGTTACGATCGGTGGGAACCTGGTGTGTGTGTCCGCCCTTGCCTGGGTGCCGGGTTCACCGTGGAAGAACGGTTGTATCCGGAACAGAGGGGTCACAGTTGGTGACATCAGCGGGATAGAAGACATAAAAGGGTCCGCCCAAAACCAATTGCGAAGAACATCAAAGGTCTGCCTGAATCAAATTGGCATCCTCCCTCCCCTCTCTCTCTCTCTCCAACGGCACAACAGCGATTACTGCGAACTGTACTAAGCTGAACTGAACTCTGCGTCACTTAAAACTGATCATTTTACCCCTAGACTGCGATAGAGCTTGGTTTGATTCCTATTACCCTAGTTCTGTGTACACGTGTGTATTATCATTGCTAACCTGTTGCATTTATATCCTTACGATTAGAGTACTGTGTTACTTGTTTCTTTAATAAAACTTTATTAATTCCTAGTAATCCAGACTCCAACTAGTGGTCCATTTCTGCTGGTTTGGCAACCCAGTTACAGGGTACGTAACATAAGTGGGGATCTCGTCTGCAATTTTGAACGGCAAATTTGGGACTGGGTAAATTGATTGGGTTAAAATTCCCGAAAGAAAGAAAGGGCAAACAGCAGAAATGGAGATTGAGGAATTTCTAAAGGCACCAACCTTGGAGGCATTAGAGGATGCCAGGAAATCAGAATTGGCAACTATGGCCAAACGGTTGAATCTTTTTAAGGGGAAGTCGACAATGAGGAGAGCGGAGATGCACAGAGCTATCATTGAGCATTATGCATCTAAAGGTGTGTTTCCCCAAGGGGAGCTGGCGATGGTATCAATGGGCAAACCTGGTGGAGAAGCAGTACAGCTGCAGATGGAAAAATTGAGACTCGAGCACGAGTTCCAGGTAAAGCAGCTAGAACAAGAAGAGAAACAGTTAGAACAGCAAGAGAGAGAGAGGCAGTTAGAACGACAAGAGAGGGAGAAGCAGAAGGAAAAGGAATTTGAGCTGGAGAAGTTAAGGATGATGCTAGCGCAGGGCCCCATGCTGAACCAAGGTGGAGGGTTCAGGGTGACTCAGGAGGTTAGGTTGGTTCCCCCATTTGAAGAGGCCGATGTTGATCGGTACTTTCTACATTTTGAAAAAGTTCGCTGCAAGTCAGGATTGGACGAGGGATAAGTGGGCTGTTTTGCTTCAGAGCTCAGAAAGCTTACTCGGCCTTGTCCGCAGAAGATGCCCAGAGGTATGATGTGGTGAAAGAGGCGATACTCAGGATTTATGAGTTGGTCCCGGAGGCATACCGGCAGAGATTCCGGAATGTGAGGAAGCAGTGGGGCCGCACGTATTTAGAATTTGCCCGTGAGATGCAGATGTATTGTGAGCATTGGTGCACCTCGAAAGGGGTCAATGGGGATGATGACAGACTGCTACAGCTATACTGATTGAGCAGTTTAAAGGTTGTGTCCCTGAAGGTATGAGGCCCTATCTAGATGAGAAAGAGGCAGAAACCTTAGCAGCAACTGCTAAGTTAGCGGATGAGTACGGGTTAACACACAAAGTGAAGTTTACCCGGAGCAAAAGCTACCACAAGGGTAGTTGAGAGGGTGGAGAGAGTCCGCCGGAAAAGCCAGAAAGTAAGCCAGGCACTAGTGAGAAGGATAAGGAAGACAAGAAGCAGTTTGGTAGGAAGTCTCCTGGGGTCGTGTGCTATAATTGTGGGAAAGCTGGTCACTTTGTATTCAGGTGCTTTGCCCCAAAGAAGGAGACGGCGAAAGGAAAAACGACGACTCTGACTGGCTGTATTGAGCCGGCAAACAAACTGCTAGGGGAGAAGAGGTCTGACAGAGTTCAGGAAGGGTGCGAGAAGTTTATTTCGGCCGGATTGGTGTCGGTGAAGGAGTGGTCAAACCCAGTTCCAGTACGAATCTGGAGAGACACTGGAGCTTATCAGTCACTGATCTTAAGGAGTGTTTTAGACTTTAGTTCAGAGACCGAGACTGGGGAGGTCAATGTGATAAAAGGCATTGGGAAGGGGACTGAAGCCGTACCTTTGCACCAGATACACCTAAAAAGCGACTTGGTCTCCAGACCAGTCATGATAGGGGTGAGGCCCAACTACACGTCTTCCATCGGTAGTAATGACCTCGCCGGCAGAGAGGTGTACCCAGCAGTAAAACTAACAAGCAAACCTGCCAGGATTGAAGACCCACCCATTGACTCACAGGTTTATCCTGTTTGCGCAGTGACTCGGCACATGGCACATGTCCAGAAAGACTGCCAAAACGAATGTAGATTTAGCTGAGACGTTTATACCAGCCTTGTACCAGGAGGGGTTAGAAAGTGAGAAGAAGGAGCATAGTGTAAAGGAAGGAAGTGAGGGAGTTGAGGTAGACTTATCATTAGCAAGGAAGGAATTTATACAGGCACAGGAATGAGACGAGGAGCTAATGGTTTTGACGGAGACAGCTCTCTCCGAAGCAGGATTAAAAAGGGAGCCAGTGGGCTATTATGTGAAGGAGGGAGTACTAATGAGGAAATGGAGACCAAGTACTGTGCCTGCATATGAGGAATGGGGGGTGGTGCACCAGGTGGTAGTGCCGAAAATTTATAGGGATGAGATTTTTAACCTGGTCCACATGATACCCCTCGGTGGACATTTTGAGGTGAGCAAGACAGTCGATAGAATTATGAAAGAGTTTTACTGGCCGAACATGAGGGAGGATATTATTGAGTATTGTAGACGTGAGCCCACACAGTTACAGTCTATTGATAAGTTAACAGCTTGCCACGATAAGCGAACAGACCTAGTTGGTGTTATCACGAAAATTAATGAGGCTAGGGTGCCATCTGATAAGGGGAAAACCCATTTTGAAAAGGTAAGTATGGTGCTGACCAGATTGGAGAACTCTATTGTCTTGGCCAACTTTGCTGATAAGGTCTCTCACTTAACCCCCAAACAGAGCGAGCCACTGATAAAGCTAATTAACCGGCACGCAGATGTATGTCCGGATGTCCCGAGGCGATGCAAAGGGACAGTACATGATGTTGTTGTCACATCAAGTCAGCTTAGTAAGTAACACCCCTATAGGATGATTAATTCAGTGACAAAAGGGCTAAAGAACGCAGAAGCGTATATTGACGATTTAGTCGTCTGGAGTGACACGTGAAAGGAGCACATTGTGGCAGTAGAGGAACTGTTTAAATGGCTGCTTGAAGCCAGCCTGACAGTGAACCTCGCAAAAAATGAATTCGGCCACGCTAAGGTCATTTATCTGGGGTATGTGGTAGGACAGGGGCAGCTGGCACCGATGCAGGCTAAGGTGCAGACTATCTCTGAAGTCCCCACCCCGACAGACAAGAGAGCCCTGAGAAGGTTCTTGGGGATGGTGGGGTTCAAAATGTTAATGAGAGGGGAGAGAGAGATAACGGATAAGAAACACAATTCAGAATAATGACAGACCAGTTGCTTTGAACCTGAACTGTTTGAAGTTTGATGGACAGGTGATACCCCAACAGAAGGATAAAAAGAACATGTTTGCTAAGGCACGGGACACCACGAGATCACAAGATAACATGACCCTGGAAGAGCGGTGTACCCCCACAAGATGGTGAGAGTTTGGAGGTCCGGTTCATGGGAACCGACCACAGACTCACAGGGTGTAAAGTTACAATCGGTGGGAACCTGGTGTGTGTGTCCGCCCTTGCCTGGGTGCTGGGTTCACCGCGGAAGAACGGTTGTATCCGGAACGGAGGGGTCACAGTCGGTGACCACAGCGGGATAGGAGACATAAAAGGGTCCGCCCAAAACCAACTGCGAAGAACATCAATGGTCTGTCTGAATCAAATTTGCATCTTCCCCCCCCCTCCAATGGCACAACAGCGATTACTGCGCACTGTACTGAGCTGAACTGAACTCTGCGTCACTTAAGACTGATAATTTTACCCCAAGACTGCGATAGAGCTTGGTTTGATTCCTATTACCTTAGTTCTGTGTACACGTGTGTATTATCATTGCTAACCTGTTGCATTTATATCCTTATGATTAGAGTACTGTGTTACTTGTTTCTTTAATAAAACTTTATTAATTCCTAGTAATCCAGACTCCAACTAGTGGTCCATTTCTGCTGGTTTGGCAACCCAGTTACAGGGTACGTAACACTAGGCATAGCTCAAATATCATGTACAAATTTGCTGATGATACAACCATTGTTGGTAGAATCTTTGGTGGTGACGAGAGGGTGTACAGGAGTGAGATATTCCAACTAGTGGAGTGGTGCCACAGCAACAACCTGGCACTCAACATCAGTATGACGTAAGAGCTGTTTGTGGACTTCAGGAAGGGTAAGACATAGAACATAGAATAGTACAGCACAGTACAGGCCCTTCGGCCCATATTGTTGTGCCGACCCTCAGACCCTGCCTCCCATATAACCCCTCACCTTAAATTCCTCCACATACCTGTCTGGTAGTCTCTTACATTTCACTAGTGTATCTGCCTCCACCACTGACTCAGGCAGTGCATTCCACGCACCAACCACTCTCTGAGTAAAAAACCTTCCTCTAATATCCCCCTTGAACTTCCCACCCCTTACCTTAAAGCCATGTCTTCTTGTATTGAACAGTGGTGCCCTGGGGAAGAGGCGCTGGCTATCCACTCTATCTATTCCTCTTAATATCTTGTATACCTCTATCATGTCTCCTCTCATCCTCTTTTTCTCCAAAGAGTAAAGCCCTAGCTCCCTTAATCTCTGATCATAATCCATACTCTCTAAACCAGGCAGCATCCTGGTAAATTTCCTCTGTACCCTTTCCAATGCTTCCACATCCTTCCTATAGTGAGGCGACCAGAACTGGACACAATATTCCAAGTGTGGCCTAACCGGAATTTTATAGAGCTGCATCATTACCTCGCGACTGTTAAACTCTATCCCTCAACTTATGAAAGCTAACACCCCATAAGCTTTCTTAACTACCCTATCTACCTATGAGGTAACTTTCAGGGATCTATGGACATGTACCCCGAGATCCCTCTGCTCCTCCACACTACCAAGTATCCTGCCATTTACTTTGTACTCTGCCTTGGAATTAGTCCTTTCAAACTGTACCACCTCAAACTTCTCTGGGTTGAACTTCATCTGCCACTTCTCAGCCCACTTCTGCAACCTATCAATGTCTCTCTGCAATCTTCGACAATCCTCTACACTATCTACAACACCACCAACATTTGTGTCATCTGCAAGCTTGCCAATCCACCCTTCTACCCCCACATCCAGGTCATTAATAAAAATCACGAAAAGTAGAGGTCCCAGAACCGATCCTTGTGGGACACCACTAGTCACAGCCCTCCAATCCAAATGTACTCCCTCCACCACAATCCTCTGCCTTCTGCAGGCAAGCCAATTCTGAATCCACCTGGCCAAACTTCCCTGGATCCCATGCCTTCTGACTTTCTGAATAAGCCTACCATGTGGAACCTTATCAAATGCCTTACTAAAATCCATATAGATCACATCCACTGCACTACCCTCATCTATATGCCTGGTCACCTCCTCAAGACGAAGAAACACATACCAATCCTCATAGAGGGATCAGAAGTGGAGAGTGAGCAACTTCAAGTTCTTCTGTGTCAAACATAGAAACATAGAAAATAGGTGCAGTAGTAGGCCATTCAGCCCTTCGAGCCTGCACCGCCATTCATTATGATCATGGCTGATCATCCAACTCAGAACCCTGTACCAGCCTTCCCTCCATAACCCCTGATCCCTTTAGCCACAAGGGCCATATCTCACTCCCTCTTAAATATAGCCAATGAACTGCCCTCAACTGTTTCCTGTGGCAGAGAATTCCACAGATTCACCACTCTCTGTGTGAAGAAGTTTTTCATAATCTCAGTCCTAAAAGGCTTCCCTTTATCCTCAAACTGTGACCCCTCATTCTGGATCAAGATCTCTGAGGATCTAACCTGGTGCCAACATATCGATGTAGTCATAAAGAAGACAAGACAGCGGCTATACTTTGTTAGGAGTATGAAGAGATTTGGCATGTGTGGTAAACCATGTATATATGTTGTAACTGGGTTACCTGTCTGGACACACACCTCTGCTGACTGCCCCTGCGGCTCCTCCCACAGGGTCCTGTATAAAGGTGTTTGCCTTGCCCCTCCCCCTCAGTCCGGGGGCAGACACTCACCGTGAAGGTCGTATTGTACAGCAAATAAAAGCCTTTCAGTATTTTACCGAACCTCAGTCTTTTGGAGTAATTGAAGGTGCTTCAATTTTATTTGCTGTACATTTTAAAACATGGAACAGGCACTGAGACCAGACAAATTAGACCTCAATCCGCAAACACCTGAAGCTGGAAACGCTTTCGAACTCTGGCTGGCCTGCTTTGAAGCGTATCTAGAGGAGATGAAAGCGACCGACCCCGTAGCGAAGCGCAGAGTTCTACTCTCCAGGGTCAGTCCACAGGTTTATTCGCTGATCAGAGACCAGCCGAACTACGATGGTGCAATGAACGCACTCAAAGGACAATACCTGCGGCCGATAAACAGCGTCTATGCTCGGCACCGTTTAGCGACACAGCAACAACGGTCCGGGGAATCGAGTGTTGAGTTTGTCTGGGCCCTACGGACGCTCGTGCGAGCCTGCAATTGCCAGGAGCTGACGGCGGCGCAGCATGCAGAACTCCTAGTGAGAGACGCCTTCGTCACGGGGACCAGGTCAGTGTACGTGCGCCAGCGGCTGCTGGAAAAAGCCGATCTTACCCTAAATTCGGCGATGGAGCTGGCCGATACGTTGGAGGCCGCTCTGCATAACTCCGAGGCTCTCTAGGCACGCGATCCCCCGATGGCCTCGTGGCTGCCGCAGACCCCGCAACCTGCCGGCGAATCGACCTCGGCTGCCGCCAGTCATGAGTCCGCGAAGTGCTACTTCTGCAGACTGGAGAAGCACCCCCGGAAACGCTGCCCGGCCTGACAAGCTACCTGCTCCAGCTGCGGAAAGAAGGGCCACTTCGCCAAGGTCTGTAAGTCAAAACCGCGAGCGGGATCGAGCAGCGCCGTGTGCAAGGGGTGGGGGCCGCCATCTTCCCTGCACACCGCCACCACGTGTGAGACATGGGGGCGGCCATCTTGGTCGGCGCCACCTCCCACCGCCTACGACCAACGGGTGCTCACGGGGCACCCCACCACGCCGGACCAAGACAGCGACCCCACCCTGGCTTCCGTGACCCTCGACCAAAGCGCACCCCACCAGCTCGCAAGGTCAATGATGGACATCCTGGTGGAGGGGCACAGGACAAGCTGCCTGTTTGACACAGGCAGCACAGAGAGTTTTATCCACCCGGCCACGGTGCAGCATTGTGGACTCATGATACGGCCGGTAAGTCGGAGGGCCACCATGGCCTCCAGGTCACATACAACAGACATCCGGGGGGGTTGTGTAGTGACACTAGTGGTGCAGGGCACAGAATATCGGGACTTTAAGTTACTGCTCTTGCCTCAACTGTGTGCCCCTGTGCTATTGGGGCTCGACTTCCAGAGCCACCTGAAAAGCGTGACAATGAAGTATGATGGGCCCCTCCCACCAATCACTGTCGTAAATCCCCAGTTTTGTAGAGATATGTCACGTACCCCGCTACTGACTACACACACACACACACACACACACACACACACACACACACGCACACACACACACACACACACCGACCCGCGCATCCCACCCAACATCATGCCAACTGCCGCATTACCGACGCCACTTGCGGCCTCTCCACCCTCAGGATCCCTCCCTCACCGCTGTTCGCCAACCTGAACCCCGACTGTAAACCTGTGGCAACTAAAAGCAGGAGGTACAGCGCGGGGGACAGAGCTTTCATTAAGTCGGAGGTGCAGCAGCTGCTCAGGGAGGGGGTCATTGAGGGAAGCACAAGTCCTTGGAGGGCGCAGGTGGTCATTATTCAGAACGGGGAGAAGAATAGGATGGTCGTGTACTATAGCCAGACCATCAATAGGTTCACGCAGCTCGACGTGTACCCTCTACCCCGCATCGCGGATATGGTCAATCAGATAGCACAGTACAAGGTCTACTCGGCCATAGACCTAAAATCCGCTTACCATCAGCTCCCCATCCACCGGGAGGAGCACCCTTACACCGCCTTCGAGGCGGACGGCAGGCTTTATCACTTCCTGCGCATCCTCTTTGGTGTCATGAATGGTGTATCTGTCTTCCAGAGGGCAATGGACTGGATGGTGGACCAGTGCCACCTGAAGGCCACGTTCCCATATCTGGATAACATCACCATCTGCGGTCACGACCAGCAGGATCACGACAACAACCTCCAAAAATTTCTCCAAGCGGCCAAATCTTTCAACCTCACCTATAACAAGGACAAGTGTGTATTTGGGACCACCCGACTTGCTATCCTTGGGTGTGTCGTGGAGAATGGAGTCATTGGCCCTGACCCCGACCATATGCGCCCCTTGTTGGAACTCCCTCTTCCCAGTACCCTCACAGCCCTCAAAAGGTGCCTGGGCTTCTTTTCATATTACGCCCAATGGGTCTCTAACTATGCAGACAAGGTCCGCCCCCTGGTCAAGTCCACCACATTCCCCCTCTCAGCCGAGGCCCACACGGCCTTCAACCGCATAAAAGGGGACATTGCCAAAGCAACAATGCATGCGGTGGATGAGGCCATTCCCTTCCAAGTAGAGAGTGACGCCTCCGACTTTGCGCTGGCTGCTACCCTCAACCAGGCAGGAAGACCAGTGGCGTTCTTCTCCCGTACCCTTCAAGGCCCTGAAATTCGGCACTCTGCAGTAGAGAAAGAGGCCCAGGCCATAGTGAAAGCTATAAGGCACTGGAGGCACTATCTTGCCGGCAAAAGGTTCACCCTGCTAACTGACCAGCGCTCAGTCGCATTCATGTTTAATAATTAGCAGCGGAGCAAAATCAAAAATGATAAAATTCTGAGGTGGAGAATCGAACCTCCACCTACAACTATGACATCATGTACAGGCCTGGGAAGATCAACGAGCCCTCCGATGCCCTATCCCGGGGAACATGTGCCAGCGCGCAGGTCGACCGGCTGTACGCCCTACATGTAGACCTTTGCCACCCGGGAGTCACCCGGCTTTTCCACTTCGTGAAAGCCCGGAACCTGCCTTACTCCCTTGAGGAGATCAGGATGATGACCAGGGACTGCCAAGTCTGCGCAGAGTGCAAACCGCACTTCTACCAACCCGAAAAGGCACCACTCATCAAGACCACCCACCCTTTTGAGCGACTGACTGTTGATTTTATGGGCCCCCTTCCCTCCACCGACCGCAATGTGTACTTTCTTAACGTAATTGACGAGTACTCGCGGTTCCCCTTCGCCATCCCCTGCCCCGACACCACTACCACGTCAGTTATAAAAGCCCTGCGCAAGCTCTTCACTCTGTTCGGATACCCATGCTATATCCACAGTGACAGAGGGTCCTCGTTTATGAGTGACGAGCTGCGCCAATACCTACTGGCTAGGGGAATTGCAACTAGTAGGACCACGAGCTATAACCCCCGGGGAATGGGCAGGTGGAGAAGGAGAATGGCACAGTGTGGAAAGCCACACTCTTAGCCCTCAGGTCAAAGGGACTGCCGGTCTCCCGCTGGCAGGAGGTCCTTCCCGAGGCACTCCACTCCATCCGCTCCCTGTTATGCACGGCCACCAATGCCACCCCTCATGAGCGGCTCTTTTCTTTTCCCAGAATATCGACCACTGGAACCACCCTACCATCTTGGCTGACGTCTCCGGGGCCAGTACTGCTCCGGTAACATGTGAGGAGCAATAAATACTCCCCGATAGTCGAGAGGGTTCACTTACTTCATGCGAACCCTCAGTATGCCTACGTGGTTTTACCTGATGGGCGGGAGGACACGGTCTCCATCCACGATCTGGCAGCCGCAGGAGCTCCGGGCCCCTACCCTGAACACTCCGTGGTGACTATTGACCCCGTACCCACCAATGTATGTACCTACGAGACACCGTGCACCCCAAACCCTATACAGACACCACACGACACTCCCATACCAGGCGCGACGCACACGCACGAGGGATTACCGACGCCTAACGTGCTGGCACCTGAAGTCAGGCCGGAGCCAGCACAACCGCCATCGCCAGTGCAATCACCGCCGGTGCTACATAGATCACAGCGACGGACCCGACCGCCTGATAGACTTAACCTGTAAATATACTTCTTGTAAATATTGTCAGTCACTTCACCCCGCGGGACTCTTTTTAAAAAAAAGGAGGGGCGAATGTGGTAAACCATGTATATATGTTGTAACTGGGTTACCTGTCTGGACACGCCCCTCTGCTGACTGCCCCTGTGGCTCCTCCCACAGTGTCCTGTATAAAGGTGTTCGCCTTGCCCCTCCCCCTCAGTCCGGGGGCAGACACTCACTGTGGAGGTCGTATTGTGCAGCGAATAAAAGCCTTTCAGTATTTTACCAGACCTCAGTCTTTTGGAGTAATTGAAGGTGCTTCAGCATGTCAACAAATACACTCAAAGACTTCTATAGTTGACCCATGGAGAGCATTCTGACAGGCTGCATCACTGTCTGGTATGGATGGGCTACTGCACAGGACCAAAAGAAGTTGCAGAAGGTTGTAAATCTAGTCAGCTCCATCTTGGGCACTAGCCTACAAAGTACCCAGGACATTTTTAGGGAGTTGTGTCTCAGAAAGGCAGCATCCATTATTAAGGACCCTCCAGCACCCAGGGCATGCCCTTTTCTCACTGTTTCCATCAGGTAGGAGATACAGAAGTCTGAAGGCACACACTCAGCGATTCAGGAACAGCTTCTTCCCCTCTGCTATCCGATTCCTAAATGGACCTTGAATCCTTGGACACTACCTCGCTTTTTTAATATACAGTATTTCTGTTTTTGCATGTTTTTTTTAATAATTTATTCAATATATGCAATTGATTTACTTGTTTATTTATTATTATGTTTTATTTTATTTATTTTTTTTCTCTCTCTCTGCTAGATGATGTATTGCATTGAACTGCTGCTGCTAAGTGAACAAATTTCACGTCACGTGCCAGTGATAATAAACCTGTTTCTGATACTGATTCTTCTATTCTGAGGAAACTCTTGCCCATTAAATCATACCTGGTTTGAATGCCAATATTATTAATTAAACAAATGGAAATCTGTATAGAATCACATCTCAGAATGTGGGATTCCTATGAATTGAAATGAGCTGGTGTATGTCAAGCGGTTGCTGATAAGGAAGAAAAGACTCCTGTGGTGAAACTGTGATGTTTACAGCTTGAGTGCAATGGAAAGGAAAATTACAATTTAATGTTGGTCTCTCTCAAAATATATTGTATAATGTGCATTATTGGTTGTGCAAGTAGTAATATTCATGACTAAACTTTTTTTTAATTCGAAGGGTGTGCATTTTGCAGGCTGAGCCATCATCTAATTTCCCAGCCCTAATTGCCCTTGAGATGGCAGTGGTGAGCTAATTTCATGAACTGCCACAGTCCTTGAGGTGACTGTAATGATGTTAGGGAGAGAGCTCCAGAATTTTGACCTAGTGACAGAAAAGGAAAGTTGATGTATTTCTAAATCAGGCTGGTATTTGCAGAGCAACTTTGAGGAGTCAAAGAAATGGGCATAAAAGCGACTGCAGATGCTGGTAATCTGGAGCACCACTGGAGGACCTCAGCAGGTCCTCGGGGAAAAAGGACACTTGACATTTCAGGTCCAGACCTTTCATTAGAATTGACATTTTTTGGTTGCTGTAAATAAACTTTACTCGTGCATTCTTTGGGAGAGTCAATACATTATGTTTCCACACGGTCTGTTAGCATAGTCACTTTCATGAATGAATTGTCTGATGTCATCTCCTTCTTTCACAGTTATTTCTTTCCAGTTGCTATGGTGAGATCTGAGTGCTTTCATGACATCGCTGCAACATATTTGAAAGTCATCTGTGATTTCCTTCCTGCTGAGAAAGAATAAACCGTGTAGCCCCTGACACTTGAAAATTTCAGCTGGAATGCCAGCTGTGTTCAGTAGTTCATAGTCTGCAATGATATCTGCAACGTAATGCAGTTCTTCTATGGTTCAAAGTCTTGTTCAGCCCTTCAGTAACATCCAGTAATGTAAGCGTGGAATCATTTTATATGGAGTGTAGCCAAAGGCTGAATTCCATATTGTGGCCCATCTGTTGTTTCAGCCTGTGATGATTTCATCTTACGTGGCCTTTGAAGGTGCTGTTATGAGCAGTTCTGGATACCTTCATTTATCCTCCTAATGTTTCATTTTTCTGAAAACTGTTGGAAATCTTTACAATGATTAAGCCAACATTCACTGCACCTAGTATGTCAGAGTATCCAGACACATTTCCGGTTGAGATTTACTTCATGTTCAAGGCTGTTTGGCTTTGTTAAGTGAATCAATTCATCAACATTCTTATTGTTGGTGTTATCTTTTCAAACTCCAAAACATAAATTAATTAAAATAAAAATGAAGAGCAGGAACAATATTTCTTATTTCATTCTTTACTTTAGCAAGGTGCACACATATGACATGCTGGCATGGTGACATTTGCCATGCACGTTGTTTTACATGTAAACTATAATTAATTATCTAAACAACAATGAATACTTAATCAAATACTATTACTCAAATATAACAGAAATTTTAAATATGTAGCTGTGAAGCAATCTCAGGTTCTGGGGCCTCTTCTGTGATGGTTGTGGGATTTGACTTTAGGACTGCAGGAAGTAGTTCTGACAGCTCTGGACACCTTTCCTCTCCAACAATTAACTCTCCTCTCCTCAACTGATCAATATGCCATCCCCAGATGCCATCAGATGCAATTTCCACTGTGCAGGAGAGTGGTTCAGTTCTGTTCTTAATATTTCCCAGCATCCATTTTTGATTACCTCTGTAGTCCTTCACCAGGATTGCTTGTCCAGGAGTAATACATCAAACTCCTCGTTCAAGGAGCCCTCAATATGTCTCCGCTGTTTGTCTTTCATCCTCCTTCTGAGAGTGGGTTTGAGGAGATCTGAGCACGAATGCAAGGGATGACCCAGGAACAGCATAGCTGGTGAGTTGTTGGTTGTGGAGTGAGCTGCATTGCAATATGCAGGGAGAAAATTGGTGAGCTTCTGATTCAGTGTCTGTGTGGTGTGTTCTGCTGACATTGCTCACAGTGCATTCTTTAGACTGGACAAAACTTTCTACCAAGCTATTTGTAGCTGGGTGGTACAGTGCAGATGTAATAAGCTGTGCTGAGGCCTCATTTGGAGTATTGTGAGCAGTTTGGTCTCTTTATCTAAGAAAGCATGTGCTGACATTGGAAAGGGTTCAAAGGAGATTTACGAAAATTATTCCAGGATTGAAAGGCTTATCATATGAGGAGCATTTGATGGTTCTGGGCCTGTACTCACTGGAATTCAGAAGAATAAGGGGAGATTTCATTGAAACCTATCGAATGTTGGAAGGCCTTGATAGAACAGATTTCCTCGGTTGGGGAAGCAGGATGGGCCGAATCATGGCAGAGGGGCCTGGCCCCGAGAGCAAGGAACAAGCTAATGTTTGGTCATTGCTTGGTCAAGACATGCCGAGCTGAGGTGGCAGGGCCTGGCCCCGAGAGCGAGGAACGAGCTAATGTTTGGTCATTGCTGGAGTGGTTAGAGCAGAACCAAGGTGAGACCATTCAAGGCAAGCCAAGCTGAGGTGGCAGAGGGGCCTGGCCCTGAGCGTGAGGAACCAATGTTTGGTCATTGCTGGAGTGGTCAGAGTAGAACCAAGGTGGGCATTCAAGACAAGCCGAGCTGGGCTCGAGAGGGATGATCAAGCTGATGTTTGACCAACTGAAACACTAGGCCAGATTGGAAAGGATGGGTGTAGACCGAATCGAGGTGTTGGAGCCAGGGCCCGAGAGCAAGGAATGAACTGAGGTTTGGACGATTTAAGCGCTGAGCCAGTTTGAAGTCAGGGTGTCAAGGCCGGAAGCATGAGAAGGGCCAGTGTTCAGCTCACTGCTTGATGAAGTTCACTCACCTCTGCACAGAACTGAGGCTGCAGCCTACAACTCTGCAACTAATGAGCTCCAGGCTGCTGGACTGGCATCTGTGAACTCACTTTCATGAAATTTAGTTCTGAATATTATTTGCTTACTTTTTATCATTTGCATGATTTGTTCTTTTTTTTTGCACATTGCTACAGAGAAGAAATTTTTTGCTACAGAGAAGAAATTTCTTAAGTATCTACTTCACCTGGCTTATTATATCAATGTGTGACATTCTCAGTGGCAGTAGGTACTTGTACTAGTGATGATGTAAAATTGTCATCTCCTGGTGGCTATGAACCTAACATGATACCTATGGCCTGATTTGAATTGTTTAGATTAACTTTGTCATTGAAATTAAAACTGTAAGTTAGTAATAGCTGTATACTTCCCACAGTCTGCACATACTTCTAGGATATTTCATCATTTTTACTGATTACCTGTAACACAATATTTTTCAAAACTGCAGTCATTAATGTGAAAATGTCCCAAAAGGAATATGTGTTCACCATCGGGAACTTCAATGAGAGTATTATTCAGATAATTTTGAACTTGCCTTTAACTTTTGTTCACATTGTCTACTACAGATTCTGGTGTCATCTGTATGATGGTAAGTCCTGTTCAGATTAGTATTTTTGATGGGAATATCAACATTTCTCTCTTATGGATCTTCTAACCCTTTTGCTTTTCCGAAAGATTGTGCAGTATTGTTCTTTCAAAGTGCCTATTGTTGTGACCTGTATTTTGTTAAACATCCTTGGCTATGTAGATTCTATGAAATTACTTATTGATTGCAAATTTATTGAGCAGAACCAACCTCCTCAAGGTTATAGTGCAATGTCAAGGCACAAAGTTCTGACATTTCAAGTGACAACTTCAGCTGCCTTTTTTGATATTAAGTCCAGATCCTCTTGTTGAGTTTTAGCCTAAAGCCTACTTCTAGCAACTAATATTTAAGTTCTTAATAGATTATATTATGTGATTATTTTTGATCTACAATGTGGCTGTTTTCCATATTGGCAAAACTCCTTGACTTGCTTCAGGACATGGAGGGTTAAAGTTCAAAAGCACAGAAGTGACCCACAATATCTATGTCAACCATTCTGCCTGCTTATGCCTGTGCCATATAACCACATTATGCCTATATCCTTCTAATCCTTGCCAATTCATGTGCCTGTCTGATGTCTCTTAAACTTAGCAACGGCGTAAGATTCTACCACTTCACCTCACAGCAAATTTCCTGCTAGATCACCTTCCTTCCCCATTCTGATTAATAACTTTCCCCTCAAATCCCATTTAAAACTCGCCTTGTTCACCTCAAACCTAAGAGTCATAGAGAACTATTGATAGTCCACCAAGTCTACACCAACCATCAACCACCCTGTATACCAACCCCATATTAATCTAATTTTAATTATTGCTACATTTTGTTCACCTCCTCTCAGAGTCTACCACTTGTCTATATACTCGTAGCAGTTTGCAGTGGACAATCAAACTACCAATACAAACATCTTTGGCATTTGAAAGGATACTGGGGTACCTAGAGTATGTAAATTCCACCTAGACAGTACATGAGATAGGGACTGAACTCAAATCAGTGGCACCATGAACTGTGCCTAATAAAGTGGCTACTGAGTGTATGTTTGTGGTCTTCTGCCTCTGCACCTCATCACTTCAAGTTTTGATATGTTATGCATTCAGAGATGTTTTTCTGCACACCACTGTTGTAACACCTGGTTATTTGAATTACCATCGACTTCCTGTCAGCTTAAACCAATCTGACCATTCTCCACTGACCTTTCTCATTAACAAGACATTTTTGCCTACAGAACTGCCACTCACTGTATGTTTTTCTTTACTTTTTCACACCATTCTCTGTGAAATCTGTGAGACTGTTGTGCATGAAAATCCTCGGAGGTCTGCAGTTCTGGGGTGTTCAAACCACCATGTCTTGCACCAACAATCATTCCACAGTCAAAGTCTCCTAGATCACCTTTCTTCCTCATTCTGATGTTTGGTCTGAACAACCACTGAACCTCTTGACCATGCCTATATGACTTTATGCATTGAGTTGCTGCCAAATGATTTGCTCATTAGATGTTTGCATTACTGAGAGCAGATATACAGATGTACCTGATAAAGAGGCCCCTGATTCTGTTTCATCATGGTCAATCTCCACCTTTGCAATATTTCCAATAATTTATTGTTTGAAGTCAAGGATATCACATGTCATTGCCGTAGATTGTGCGAATTACTTAAGAAGCTAATCCAAACCTGCAGTGTTCATTTCAAAAGAGATCAAGGATTTCTCTCAAGTATGAAGTACAATTCAAACGCCTTCTTGTGAGCTGCCCATGTCAACATCTTGAACTCTCTTCATTAGCGACAAACAGATCCTCGGCTTTTTGGCTTATAGCCAAGCTTATACCAAGGGATCACAATAATGCTGTTTGTTTCAAGCAGCATCTATGGGGGGAAACAAACTCGATGTTTTGGGTTGAGTCTCTTCATCAGGACTGCCTGACCTGCTGAGTTCCTCCAGCGTTTAGTGTGTTGCTCTGGATTTCAAGCACCTGTAGAATCTCTTGTGTGTATGATGTTTCCTTCATTCAATCTTTCATGTTCAGCTTTCCATTTTGTTTTGACAGCTACTAGGACAGTTTTTGGAATTCATACCACTGGCTTTTTACATTCATCATCCTCTAAATAATATTTTCCTTTTAGTTTTTCACACCTTCAAGCACCATCTACAAAAGCATCTAGCAGCTGCTTCTTGAGAAAATTAAAACCTGCACTTGCAATAGCCTGTAGCATCATCAATTCCTGTCTATTCTGTTGTTATTTCTGTGTATTTTTATGCATTAATTTCTTTGGGATCTTAGCAATGGTATTGAATGCCAAGTGAAAGAAGCTAGACTCCCTCTTGTTAAGAGTTGAGATCTGAACTTTAGAACAACAATGCCAGTTTCTATTTTTTCAGTCAAAGTATGAACATTATTTAGCATTACCACATGCAGACAGAAACTCCTGATCTTAAATGGAAGGAACCTCATCAATGGATTAGTTTACTAAGCTGAAGTGTCTACCCTAGATGCTCAGAGTGAAGAGTTGAGAAGGTTCTAAATTAGATCAGGAAGTGATTTCTTCTCTTGAATACTTGTCACGTATAGAGGACAAAAAACTTTATTTACACAGTAACTCCAAAAAAACTAAATAGTTAAGCCAAAATAAAACCATTTAGTGCAGATGTGAATAGTGTGTGGCTTTTCACAAAGCGCTTTAAAACTACTG
Organism: Mobula birostris; assembly: GCF_030028105.1. Classification (NCBI taxonomy): domain Eukaryota; kingdom Metazoa; phylum Chordata; class Chondrichthyes; order Myliobatiformes; family Myliobatidae; genus Mobula; species Mobula birostris. The sequence continues at coordinate 189,595,908 of NC_092376.1, read as the reverse complement.
TAATGAATATGAAATGATTTATTTATCTATCCCTTAAAGTGCATTGAGGGAAGAATTCACTGGCCAGAAATGTGTCCATATGAGCCTCCTTCATCATTCTTCATCTACTTCTATCACGTTAGCCTTTTCTTTTCTCCTATTTTGTGCATATCCAACATTATCTAACAGTAACTATTTCCTGTGGTAGCAAATTCCACATAAGTAAAAGATCATCTGTCTCAGAAAACTATTTCATTTTTAATTGTCACAAAACAGGTTGTTTACATGCCTTTCCTGGAATTTAACTCAACAAGCTGAGAGAGGCCATATTTAAACATACTTAGATTTTTGCCCCAAATGCTTCAAGAACTCTGATCTTAACAGTAAGACTCAAAACTTCAGATATTCGACATAAACCTGTGAAAGGAAGAAGGTAATTAGTGAAAAAACTTTAGCAAAGAATAAATCTGCAGTTCATTTATTGACCTGTGTTCACTTTTGTGAACAGTTGAGGGCAGAGGTACCTGTATTCATGATTTCTTCATACAAGCTAGAACAAGTGACTGACAATAGTGTAAAATTATTTATGGATTTATTGAAATGTTGAAATTTGCTACTCAGAAGCCCAAATGCGAGTTTCACTTTTGAGGTTAGGCTAAAATTTTTATCCAGAACATTACCTGGTACCTGATCTAAAAAGAATGCATGTTTATGTTTGCTTCTTACTCAACAACCTGATTTCAACATTAGTTTTGTTGTAAGTATCTCCAAGTCATTTTGGAGAATTGCTGGACAGTAGAATTTCTGTTGATAATTCCAAAATCTGGGTGGATGAGGGCAAACTGACAATGCTGAAGAGATTGAAATTGGGATCGGCAAGGTAATGAGTAGAAGGACTAAATCACTCTGAGAAAAAGATGTATTTTTTCCTTTGCTATTATCTTAATGTGCAGTGGAAACTACTTTGGCAAAATTGAGTATAGATGGAGTGTAATAAATATTTAAAGCTGTTCTTTCTTTAAAGATGTATGAGGAACATGGCCAGGCTAAACTCAATGCTGACCTGTAACTAAAGGCTGTTATGATACTCTCAACAAGGAACTCAGAAAATTCTGACTTTTCTTATCACTTAAGAACGAAGTCAGAAATATTCATTTTAACTGACTGGAACTTGAACTTGATGTGAAACTCACAGATTTGTGGTACCATGGTTTTATATTATTTAATTAAATATTATCATGATGATTTCCCATTCAAAATTTGATTAACCTTGGTTAGTCATGGTACAACTATTTACAAAATCAACCCTGTTGGAAGTTCTGATAAATACTTATGCGGAATTAGAGGGTAAAATTAAAGGAGGACTGTCCCAGTGGTACACACTCTGCTTTCTGGTTTGCCTGCAGGCCTTGACTTGAATTCTGTGGTGACTGTAGAAGCCTTGACCTGACTTCACTGATAACGGTTATCAGCAGATATGCTAGATTTCTTATATGTCACTACATCTGAATTTTGTCCCTTTGCATTGCAAACAGTGTTGTTGTTGGCTACAGAACAATGTACTCAGTGGATAACATGATTGCAAGCACATGGCTTGCTTTAGACAGTAAAACCAGGATATCTGCACATGTCACAGAATGGTTTGCTTAAGGATCTTCTCATTAGCAATCCCATGGTGAAGGCAGAAGCTTCTAAATTTCTGCTTCTGCTTGGAATACGTAATCCAGCCATCCCAGCCATAATTAATTACAACATAGCACATTTGGTGAGGAGGAGTGTTCCATTGGCATTGACCTTGCCAACTCCTTCCTTGCCTATTATTCCAGTCCGGAGCCTATAATCTTTCCCGACTCTGGCATTGAAGTCCCCCAAGAGAATGATCTTGTCGTTGTTGGAAACAGAGGAAAGGACGTGGTCAAGTTGGGCGTAGAAATTCACGTTTACTTCATCTTCAGCATCCAGAGATGGAGCATAGGCGCTGATGATGGTGGCGTGTTAGTTCTTGACAAGTTGGATTCGCAGAGTCATAAACCGTTTGTTGATTCCCAGTGGTTGCTCTGTCAGCTTCTGAAGTAGGCTGTTTCGGATGGCAAAACCTACTCCATGGATCCTCGGTTGTTCAGGATCAAGTCCTTTTCAGAAAAAGGTGTATTGACCTTGCTCTTCCTTTAGTTGCCCTCCTCCAGCTCTGCGGGTCTCACTCAGAGCAACAATGTCAAAGTTGCAGTTCCCGGTCAACAAAGGCAGTTCTCCGCTCTGGTCGGTCTGAGTTTGGGTTATCCATCAGAGTTCGTATATTCCAGGTTCCAAATTTCATAGTTTCACTTCTTGATGCTTTTCAACCGCATGATGGTAATCCCTTTGGACGCGGCTTTCCAGACAGGATGGACGAAGCAGACTATTTTTAGGGCATCTTTTCTAGCCCCTTCCCAGTTCAGGGTGAGCAGAGTGGATCCTAAATAGGGCTACTCAGACGTGAATACTGCTGCTGAACAACTTTCCTGCTTCTGTTCAAAAGTTGAGCGACTGAATCAAGTATTCACCGCTTTCGTGCCGGTTCTTGACTTGGAGCTTCCAGCCATCACACTGCCTGCTCCTGGCCTCCCCCGATCGCCGAAAGACTTGAAGAAGTGGCCCACAGAGTGAAGACGCCTGTGCGTGTATTTAGTTAACGTGTACTTGATGTTGCACTCCAAGAAGAACACAATACTTCACAAATCAACCAACTGATTCCAATGGCATGGAAACCATGATGACTGGAGCTGATGGATTTGTTGCAGCCTTCATCTGCCTTCACAGCCGTTGAGTTCGAAGTAACTTCATCCACCTGTTCCACCACTGAGGTCTTGGTTGAACTGTTCTTTGTTGGGACCTCACCCTCGACCTTACTGCCATGGGTGACCCTACCATGAGCATAGCTCCAGACGGCTTCGTTCTTGGGATCTCAGGACCACACAAGCTTCTCCACTGCGACAAAGTGACAATTCACGGAGAATCATAATGACTAGATCCAATATCGTCTTAAATGCGCTGGAACAGCTTTTGGACGTCTCTGAACAAGGGTCTTTCATGATCGTGACATCCGAACAGACACCAAAATGTTAGTGTACAAAGCAGTGATCCCAACGCTCCTGTATGCATCAGAAACCTGAACAACATACCAACGACATCTGAAGGCAGTGGAAAAGTTCCATCAACGCTGTCTTCGAAACATCTTAAATATCAGCTGGGAAGATAGAAGAACCAACGTCAGTGTGCTAAATGAAGCAAAAACAACAAGCATTGAAGCCTACGTCATCAAGAACCAACTAAGATGGAGCAGTCATGTTGTTCGGATGAAAGATGAACATCTGCCGAAACAAATCTTCTACTCCCAGCTTAAAGAAGGCAAATGTAAAAGAGGCAGACAACAGAAGAGATTCAAAGACATCTTAAAAGCCAACATGAAGAAATGTAACATCAACATCAACAATTGGGAAACCAATGCCAAGAACAGGAAACTCTGGCAAGCCATCATCCGAGAAGGAACAGCAACTTTCGAAGCCAACAGATGTGCAGAATTAGAAGAAAAGAGAAGAAAATGGAAAGAGGTAGCAACAACCAAAGCCCGATCTGCCACCTGGAACTACCTGTCCTGAATGTGGACAAACTTTCAAAGCCAAGATTGGACTCATAAGCCACTTAAGAGTTCATAAATAGATTAACAGAACGAAGACCATCATCTTCGACCTCGAGGGATAGCCACGTCAATGACTTACAGCACAGGTGGAAAGACAGATTTTTTTGCACTCAAGTTAGAAGTGCGTGGCTCCACCTGAAGTAAGCTTAGCCCAAGTGACTGTCAGTTTCCATTGGCCTCAATAAAGCTGATCAAAGCTGGTACTGCAGCATTATTCCACCTTGTCAAAAGCTTCATTATGGACATAGATCGAGGAACGGAAGTTCTCTGTAACATGACAACTGCCTTCTTTTGAAGCTTGATCCATGCATCCTTTTCTATTTCTCGCAGTTGATATTACGTTTTGGAGTTACAAAACATATCAAGTTAACTTGGAGAAAAGGCAACTTTTGATTAACAGTTTGTAAGAAGTCCCAACCCTAAGTTTCAAGCACTTCTTTTCTCCAATGTAAACTTAGCACTTCAATGTATTTATTGTTTCCAATGCAGGTACTGTAGTTTGCTTTTCCATTTAAACATATTCTTCTTAACTTATATTAGATACTAGACACTAGAATACAACAGCACAGTACAGGCTTTTCGGCCCTTGATGTTGTGCTGACCCATATATTTCTTTAAAAAAAAGTACTAAACCCACACTACCCCGTAACCTTCTTTTTCTTTCATCCATGTGCCTGTCCAGGAGGCTCTTAAATACCCCTAATGTTTTAGCCTCCAGCACCATTCCTGGCAAGTCATTCCAGGCACCCACAACCCTCTGTGTAAAAAACTTACCCCTGATGTCTCCCCTTAACTTTGTACATATGTCCTCTGGTGTTTGCTATTCGTGCCCTGGGAAACAGGTACTGGCTATCCACCCTATCTATGCCTCTCATAATCTTGTAGACCTCTATCAAGTCCCCTCTTATCCTTCTACACTCCAAAGACAAAAGTCACAGCTCTGCTAACCTTGCCTCATAAGACTTGTTTTCCAATCCAGGCAACATCCTGGTAAATCTCCTCTGCAACCTCTCCATAGCTTCCACATCCTTCCTATAATGAGGCGACCAGAATTGAACATAATACTCTAGGTGTGGTCTCACCAGAGATTTGTAGAGTTGCAACATGACCTCTCTACTCTTGAACTCAATCCCCCTATTAATGAAGCCTAGCATCCCATAGGCCTTCTTAACTATCCTGTCAACCTGTGCAGCGACCTTGAGGGATGTTTGGATTTGAACCCCAAGGTCCCTCTGTTCATCCACACTGTTAAGTAACTGACCATTGACCCTGTACTCAGCCTTCTGGTTTGTCCTTCCAAAATGCATCACCACATGACTTATCCGGATTGAGCTCCACCTGCCACTTTTCTGCCCAACTCTGCATCCTGTCTATATCCTCTTGTAATCTTCGACAACCTACAGCTCCATCCACAACTCCTCCAAGCTTCGTGCTGTCCGCAAACTTACTTACGTATCCTTCCGCCCCTTCATCCAGGTCATTTATAAACATCACAAAGAGCAGGGGTCCCAGGACAGATCCTTACGGCACTCCACTAGTCATCCTAGAATTTATTAAACATAATTGACAATGTGTTGACACACAAGGGAAATTACTGATCATTAGCTTCCAAAAGCAATAGCAATTAACCTATAGCCTATATCACTCAATTGTTCGCAAAATAAACTCGTGCGTTATGGACTATAGTAACAAAGTCAAAATAGTCTGTGAGCCAAGACCCCAAATTTGGGCCACTGGTACCATCTGGGGGGAATAATTCTTATACGGATTTTTGGCAAGGTATACACCCCTAGTGCTGGAAAATATGTGATAGTATTGCAGCAGTGGTAGCTTTCTTCATCCATTAAGCCTCATGTCTTCACCAATCTTGCATGGGACAATATTGATAGACTTGAGGATACTCTCACTGGAAAGGATACATCACATAGAGTTAGTGGCATAGTTGTACAGGCCAATGTCTATGGACCACATCTGCCAAGAACTGAGCTTCCACACATTGAGAAACTGAAGCAGAGATCAGTCACCATTGAGGACCAAGAACTGGAAGTATATGTAGCAGGTGCACGTGTGGGCCCACAGCCTCTCCCAACCAGGGAACACTTTGTCCAGGAAACCAAGGAAGCTGCTCTTCTTGCCTGTAAGAAGACCCTGGTGTAGACATTTGCAAGGCAAACAGATCCAGAGAATCAGACAATCCCAAGCTGGACTGGTTTTAATATCAGCACCAGGGACCAAGAACCAATCTCACAAGATATTGTTGGGTATCTGCCAACCGTCAATTCACCAGTCACAGAGTTGACCACAGTCTTTGAAATCCTGAACCAATCAGAGCTAATCAGGAAGGAACTTCATCTAGAAACAATTGTGGTAGTCATGGATCAAGCACTCTATGCAAAAGCCAATGAAATTGCCTGGAGACACAAAGAGCACTTGTCCAACATTATTCTCAGGATGGGGACATTCCATACCATATGTAATGCTTTAGCCATCCCAGGAAAGCAATTTCAGGATTCTGGTCTAAAGGACATATGCATAAAGGCTGGAATAGTCGCAGAGGGGTCCATCAATGGAGTCCTTAATGGTAAACACTACAATCTTGCTGTTAGGGTCCACAAGTACATCAATGAAGCACTGATGAGATGCACATGGTTAAAGTTCACACCGTGGGTTGAGGACAACGTTCCAGAGAAGAGTGGGATGATCAAATCATTCTTAGACCATGTGAACGACATGGCCAGTGACTTGAACCAACAGAAGTTGAACAATCTGCTGCAAAGTCCACTCTTAGCTGAGCTGATAACCCTGAGGACGGACTTTCTGGAACACCTGTGTCACAACAATGGAGAGCTATCTCCATTCTGGATATCATACATTGGCATGGTAGAGACCGTAGTACTTGGGCTTCTGCGCGCCTCTCGAGAGGGGGACTGGGAGTTGCACCTCCATGCTGTAAGAACCATGATCCCATGGTGCTTTGCCTATGATGAGATGAATCATGCCAGGTACCTGTCCCCTTACTTTGCTCAGATGATGAACTTCCCAGAGAAGAATCCTTCTGTGTATGAGGCCTTCAAGGCAGGCCAATTCTCAGAGCAGCTGTCAAGTAACAGCCCCTTTGGGCAGATCCCTGTGGACCAGGCTATCGAAGCCACGGTGAACAAAGACACATGGACTCCTGGAGGCACATCACAGTTCAGCCTGAATGCTGGAGCTATCAAGCATGACTACATAACAGCTGAGTACCACAGGCATTCCTGGGACAGTTAAGGGGGACAGTTAAGGGAGATAGCGTAAGGCAACAAATCAGAGCTTTGTCATGCGGAGCTACAGCGGCCAAGAATCCAGAAAGATGAGGAAGCAGTTTCAGCAGTGGTTAGCATCATACATGAATGGGTCAACCCATTTGCAGAGAAGCAGGACCTCATTAGCATCTCTACGGCAAGGGCAGCCCCCAAGGACATTGCCTCCGACCTGATGAAGGCATATGAGATTGGTGAGCGATGCTATGCAACCTTCAAGGATGAGAGACTAGAGGAAGACCCACCAGCAAAGAAATTCCATGACCCAATGAAAACCAATAAGCTGAAAACATTCAGTGATATATGTAAGAAGAGAGAAGTGAAATCAAATGGGAGGGCGATTATCTTCAAAGCAGACAGGTCTTTGTTTGGACGCATCATAGTGATGGCACAAGGGCACAGTCTACGTATGGAGGATATCCTTTCTCACCCCTTGGACCATTGCCCTGGGCCCTGTCCACACCAGAAGGATTGCTGAGAAAGACAAATAAAGTTACTTTAGCCACAATCTTGCAGAAAAATGTAGCAATACAAGAGCAACTCCCAGGAAACTCTACTACAGTGGTTGATGGAATGAACTTCGTCCAAAGAGTGAAAGGTGATCAAGTTACTTTCAGGGATGTTGCCACAACAGATCTGGGTATGGCTCTGAGGGAAGGCAGTCAGAGTAGCAGAATAGATGTTGTGTTCGACACATACAAGGAGAACTCTATTGAAGAATAGTGAAAGATCTCTAAGGGGTGAAGAGACTGGTCATGAGTTGCAAGGTATCACAGGCACACAGATGGTGAGGCAATGGAGGAGATTCCTGACCAAAGCCAGTAACAAAAATAGTCTCATTAGCATCATAGTCCATGAATGGAGGAAGGCGGAGTACAGAGCAAAGCTACAGGTGAAGATTCTGTATGCAACTGTGAATGACAAATGTTACAGAATCACATCTCAAGACAGTGAGGAGGTGTCAGCTCTTCAGTGTCAACAAGAAGAAGCAGATGCCCACCTACTTCTCCATGCTGCCCATACCACAAGCGAGGGATACCAATCTGTAGTGATCTGCTCAGAAGACACAGATGTCTTTATCATGTCTTTAGCATTTTGTGACAAGATTGAGGCCCCATTGTTCCAGAAGTGTGGCACTGGAACCCGTACAGGGCTTATAGACATCAGGAAGGTTGCTGCCACTGTTGGCACAGAGGTTTGTAGGGCTGTCATCGGGTTGCACACATATACAGGATGTGACACTGTAAGCGCTTTTGCAGGTAAAGGGAAGACAAATGCCCTAAAACTTCCGACCAGCAACAGAGAAACTCAGGACGCATTCTTAGAGTTGGGTCAGGAATGGGACATCTCCCCAGAACTGATGGACAAACTGGAGGCATTTACATGTCTCCTGTGTGCCCCAGAAGCATCGACCACCAAGGTCAACGAGATCAGGTATCACCTTTTCTGTGCCAAAAAAGGTGAAAGTCGTCAACTCCCACCATGCAAGGACTGCTTAACAAAACATGCACAGCAAGCCAACTACCAGGCTGGTATATGGAGAAGGTGTTTGGAGAAGGACCCACAAGTGGCAAGCCCTGTTGGCAGAGGATGGAAGATGGAGAGAGAAGAGGAAGCTGAACAGTTGGTGATGCACTGGATGGAAGCCCAGCCAACACCCGATGCCGTCTTGGATCTTCTGGCCTGTAACTGTCCGAAAAAAATATTCACTTCACTCCCAAGGTGTATGTGTGTTGCAAATGGCCTCAGGTGTACTGACAGGTGTAGACTGGCAGACTGTGAGAACCAGGCATCCACCTCAGAGAGTGTGGGAAGTTCAGATGAAGATGTGGAAAACGTGGAAGACTTGGAAAATTATTATGATTATTAATAGGTTATGAAAGTATGGAAAGCATCTGCAGAATTCCTGTTGTTTGCGTTTAAATTCACTACTGCGAAGCCTGTTCCGGTGATGCCTACACCGAAGAAGTTTAGATCCTCTCTTTGACGGGAGTTCAGTGAAACCATCTCTCACTTCTCCCCATCTGTAATTTCTTCGGCTCTTCAACTTTTCGACCACATTTTCACTCAGACTCGCTATCACAGCCATATATCCTTTCTTGGAACGTGCCTCCGTCGCCAACTTACTCCAGTTGGCTTTAGGATTCTGTAATGGTCCCACTCGCTATTTCATCCTCCGTCAGATCCACGCCTGTAATCGCCGTTTTTTTGACTTTGTCATGTTAGGCAAAGATCACAAGATCCTACATCTACGGACTCCAGAGCCCGCCGGCCCCGACGCTAGCAGGCATGAACTTCAGATTGCCTCTGCCATTGATCTCACCGGCTCCTGCACCTCAGGGCATATTCAAAACGCGGACTCCAGCAACAACCATGGACACCTTCACAGTGATTGTGCAACCACCAACTGCGACTCCAGCCTTGAACTCGAGGCCGGGTCTTTATGTGCTGCTATTGTGACTTCCGTCTCCCCTTCCCCCACTAATACTCTGCAATCCCGTCTCCTTCAGATCCCATCGTCAGCTCCTGGGTCCTCAGAGGCTCCATCTTCCTCTCACCCCAACCCTCCCCTCTCCATTGACACCCACAGCCTCCCCCCTCCCCCCTCTGATCCTAGCTCTCATCCGTGCCGGGTCTTTACCATCCCCTCCGACCTTCAACTGTCAGAGGCAGAATGCTCTGTCCTCAGTAAGGGCCTCACCTTTGTCCCCCTTCGCCCACACCTCAGCGAGTTCCATGTTCGCCATGATGCGGGACTTTTCTTCCGCCGTCTCCGTCTCCAAGCCTACTTCTTCGGCAATGACTCTTCCACCCCCACCGATGACCCCTTCTCCCGTCTTCAACCCTCCTCTTCTTCATGGACACCCCGCTCTGGTCTTCTGCTTGCTCTTGATCTCTTTATCGCTAACTGCCGACAGGACATCAACTGTCTCGACTTCACCGCACCTTGTCCTCATTCCAACCTCACTCCTTCCGAACGCTCTGCTCTCCACTCCCTCCGCACTAATCCTAACCTTATTATTAAACCCGCCGATAAGGGGGTGCTGTTGTAGTCTGGCGTACTGACCTCTACCTTGCCGAGGCACAGCGACAACTCGCAGATACCTCTTCTTATTTACCCCTCGATCGTGACCCCACTAAGGAGCATCAGGCCATTGTCTCCCACACCATCACCGACTTTATCTGCTCAGGGGATCTCCCATCCACTGCTACCAACCTTATAGTTCCCACACCTCGAACTTCCCGTTTCTACCTCCTACCCAAGATCCACAAACCTGCCTGTCTTGGCAGACCTATTGTCTCAGCTTGCTTCTGCCACACTGAACTCGTTTCAGCATACCTCGACACGGTTTTATCCCCCCTTGTTCAATCCCTTCCTACCTATGTTCGTGACACTTCTCACGCTCTTAAACTCTTCAATGATTTTAAGTTCCCTGGCCCCCACCGCTTTATTTTCACCATGGATGTCAAATCTCTATATACTTCCATCCCCCATCAGGAAGGTCTCATAGCTCTACGCTTCTTTTTGGATTCCAGACCTAATCAGTTCCCCTCTACCACCACTCTGCTCCGTCTAGCGGAATTAGTCCTCACTCTTAATAATTTCTCCTTTGGCTCCTCCCACTTCCTCCAAACTAAAGGTGTAGCTATGGGCACCCGTATGGGTCCTAGCTATGCCTGTCTTTTTGTTGGCTTTGTGGAACAATCTATGTTCCGTGCCTATTCTGGTATCTGTCTCCCACTTTTCCTTCGCTACATCTATGACTGCATTGGCACTGCTTCCTGCACGCATGCTGAGCTCGTTGACTTTATTAACTTTGCCTCCAGCTTTCACCCTGCCCTCAAGTTTACCTGGTCCATTTCCGACACCACCCTCTCCTTTCTAGATCTTTCTGCCTCTGTCTCTGGAGACAGCTTATCCACTGATGTCTACTGTAAGCCTACTGACGCTCACAGCTATCTGGACTATTCCTCTTCTCACCCTGTCTCTTGCAAAAATGCCAACCCCTTCTCGCAATTCCTCCGTCTCCGCCGCATCTGCTCTCAGGATGAGGATTTTCATTCCAGGACGAGGGAGATGTCTTCCTTTTTTAAAGAAAGGGGCTTCCCTTCCTCCACTATCGTCTCTGCTCTCAAATGCATATTCCCCATTTCACACACATCTGCTCTCACTCCATCCTCCCGCCACCCCACTAGGAATAGGGTTTCCCTGGTCCTCACCTACCACCCCACCAGCCTCCGGGTCCAACATATTATGCTGCGTAACTTCAGCCACCTCCAATGGGATCCCACCGCTAAGCATATCTTTCCCTCCCCGCCTCTCTCTGCTTTCCGCAGGGATCATTCCCTACGCGACTCCCTTGTCAATTCGTCCCCCCCATCCCTCCCCACTAATCTCCCTCCTGGCACTTATCCTTGTAAGCGGAACAAGTGCTACACATGCCCTTACACTTCCTCCCTTACCACCATTCAGGGCCCAAGACTGTCCTTCCAGGTGAGACGACACTTCATCTGTGAGTCGGCTGGGCTGATATACTGCGTCTGGTGCTCCCAATGTGGCCTTCTATATATTGGCGAGACCTGACGCAGACTGGGAGACCGCCTTTCTGAACACCTATGCTCTGTCCGCCAGAGAAAGCAGGATTTCCCAGTGGCCACACATTTTAATTCCACATCCCATTCCCATTCTGACATGTCTATCCACGGCCTCCTCTACTGTAAAGATGAAGCCACAGGTTGGAGGAACAACACCTTATATTCCGTCTGGGTAGCCTCCAACCTGATGGCATGAACATCAACTTCTCTCATTTCCGCTAATGCCCCACCTCCCCCTCGTACCCGATCCGTTGTTTATTTTTATACACACATTCTTTCTCTCACTCTCCTTTTTCTCCCTCTGTCCCTCTGACTATGCCCCTTGCTCATCCTCTGGGTTCCCCCCCCCCTTGACTTTCTCCCCGGACCTCCTGTCCTATGATCCTCTCATATCCCCTTTGCCAATCACCTGTCCTGCTCTTGGCTCCATCCCTCCCCCTCCTGTCTTCTCCTATCATTTTGGATCTCCTCCTCCCCCTCCCACTTTCAAATCTCTTACTCACTCTTCCTTCAGTTAGTCCTGACGAAGGGTCTCGGCCTGAAACGTCGACTGTACCTCTTCCTAGAGATGCTGCCTGGCCTGCTGCGTTCACCAGCAACTTTGATGTGTGTTGTTTGATTAAACATATTCATTTTACAACCAAATGGGGCCTAGGTTATGGCTGTGTGGAACCCCACATTTGAATTATTGTATTGTAATTCTATAGCTAATTCAAAAGCTTAAGGTTGTTTTGATTTGATGCAACAATCTGGAAAATATCATGACATTGATAAAACTCCAGCAATCTCTCCAAATGAGGTTTTTTACCTTTTGGACAGTGGGGTAACGTTTTCTGCTGTACTGATGTTAATATGGAATATATACAGAAAGAAGTGATTACTAATTTGAAGTAATAAAGCTACTATTGGTGCAATATTATCACGTATTTTCTAACCCTAGAGATGTGTACCTTGCCGAAAATCACTATAAGCATTATTCCCCTCAGATGGTTCCGACCAACCCTACTGGCTCATGGACTGAAAATGCACGTCCTTAATTCTCTCATTCATATGACTATAAGATCATAAGACTGGAGCAGAATTTGACTATTTGATCTATCAAGTCTACTCCGCCATTTCATTATAGCTGATCAATTTCCCTCTCAATCCCATTCTCCGGCCTTCTCCCCATAACCTTTCACACCCTGACAAATTAAGAACCTATCAACCTCTGCCTGAAATACACCCAATGATCTAGCCTCTACAGTTGTAGTGTATGTAAATGTAATTGTAAATGCAGTTGGAAATGTAGCCCGTTAGAGGGGTTGAAATGTGTCTATTTCAACGCTAGGAGGATTAGGAATAAAGGGGATGAATTTAGAGCATGGATTAGTACGTGGAACTACGATGTTGTGGCCATTACTGAAATTTAGCTGGAGGAAGGGCAGGATTGGCTGATGCAGGTACCGGGGTTTAGGTGTTTTAAAAGGAATAGGATGGGAGGTAGAAAAGGGGTGGGGGAGTAGCATTACTGGTCAGGGATAGTGTCACGGCTATAGAAAGGGAGGACGTTGCAGAGGGAGTGTCCACTGAGTCGGTGTGGGTGGAAGTCAGAATTAGGAAGGGATCAATCACTGTGCTGGGAGTAGTCTATAAGGCCCCAAATAGCCCTCGGGACACCGAGGAGCAGATAAACAGACAGATTTTAGAATGGTGCAGGAAATACAGGGTTGTAGTTATAGGTGATTTCTACTTCCCTCATATTGACTGGCACCTCCTGACTGCAAGGGGGATAGATGGGGCTGAATTTGTCAGGTGTGTTCAAGAAGGATTCCGGACACAGTATGTGGACCGGCCCACGAGAGGAGAGGCCATACTGGATCTAGTTCTGGATAATGAACCTGGTCAGGTGGCAGACCTCTTGGTGGGGGAGCATTTTGGTGAGAGTGACCACAACTCCCTTAGCTTCAGCATAGCTATGGAAACAGACCATATAACCATATAACAATTACAGCACAGAAACAGGCCATCTCGGCCCTTCTAGGCCGTGCCAAACACTTACTCTCACCTAGTCCCATCTACCTGCACTCAGCCCATAACCCTCCATTCCTTTCCTGTCCATATACCTATCAAAATGGGAAAGTGCTTAACTGGGGAAGGGCTAACTATGAAGGGATGAGGCAGGAACTAGCTAGAGTAAATTGGAAACAGATGTTCAAGGGTGAAAACATAGAAGTAATGTGGAGGAAGTTTAGGGACCACTTGTGCTGGGTTCAGGATAGGTTTGTCCCACTGAGACAAGGAAAAAATGATAAGAAAAGGGAACTGTGGCTGACAAAACATGTGAGGCAACTCGTCAAAAGGAAGAAGGAAGCATATGTTAGATTTCAGAAGCAGGAAACAGGAGGGGCTCACGAGAAATATAGCATAGCCAGGAAGGAATTTAAGAAAGGAATTAGGAGAATTCAAAGGGGGCATGGGAAGGCCTTGACATGTAGGATTAAGGAGAACCCCAAGGCGTTCTATGCGTATGTGAAGAACAGAAGGATGACAAGAATGAAGGTGGGGCCACTAAAGGATAAAGAAGGCAACATGTGCCTGGAGGCAGAGGAGGTTGGGGAGGTCCTAAATGAGTACAGTATTTACAAGTGAAAAGGACCTTGATCAGGGTGAGGTCGAAATAGAGCAGGTCTTTGTGCTGGACAATGTGGAGATTAAGGAAGAAGTGTTGGATCTTCTTAAAAACATCAAGATTGATATGTCCCCAGGACCAGACGAGACATACCCCAGGTTGCTGTGGGAAGTGAGAGAAGAGATCGTTGGAGCAGTAGCTATGATCTTTGAATCCTCTTTGGCTGCAGGGGAGGTGCCGGAGGATTGGAGAATGGCAAATGCAGTTCCCTTGTTTAAAAAAGGTAATAGGGAGAATCCTGGGATCTATATCCCAGTGAGTCTTACATTGGTGGTCTGCAAACTAAGAATAGGATCTATGAGCACTTGGAGAAGTACAGTCTACTCAAGAATAGTCAACATGGCTTTGTGAAGGGAAGGTCATGTTTCACGAGCCTAATTGAGTTTTCTGAAGAGGTAATAAAAGAAATTGATGAGGGAGGGCAGTAGATGTGGTCTACATGGATTTTAGCAAGGCATTTGACAAGGTCCCCCACGAGAGACTCATCCAGAAAGTCATGAGGCATGGGATCAATGGACCCTTGGTTGTTTGGATAAAAAATTGGCTTAAACGAAGAAAGCAGAGGGTGCTAGTGGAAGGAAAGTATTCTGCCTGGAGGTCTGTGACTAGTGGAGTGCCACAAGGATCTGTCCTGGGACCCCTGCTCTTTGTGATGTTTATAAATGATCTGGATGAAGGGGCGGAAGGATACGTGAGTAAGTTTGCGGACAGCATGAAGCTTGGAGGAGTTGTGGATGGAGCTGTAGGTTGTCAAAGGTTACAAGAGGATTTGGACAGGATGCAGAGTTGGGTAGAAAAGTGGCAGATGGAATTCAATCCGGATAAGTGTGAGGTGATGCATTTTGGATGGACAAACCAGGAGGTTTAATGGTCGGTTACTGAAGAGTGTGGATGAACAGAGGGACCTTGGGGTTCAAATCCATACATCCCTCAAGGTCGCTGCACAGATTGATAGGATAGTTAAGAAGGCCTTTGGGACGCTAGGCTTCATTAATAGGGGGATTGAGTTCAAGAGTAGAGAGGTCATATTGCAACTCTACAAATCTCTGGTGAGACCACACTCAGAGTATTGTGTTCAGTTCTGGTCACCTCATTATAGGAAGGATGTTGAAGCTATGGAGAGGGTGCAGAGGAAATTTACCGGGATGTTGCCTGGATTGCAAAACAAGGCTTATGAGGCAAGGTTAGCAGAGCTGGGACTTTTCTCTTTGGAGTGTAGAAGGATGAGAGGGGACTTGATAGAGGTCTACAAGATTATGAGAGGCATAGATAGGGTGGATAGCCAGTACCTGTTTCCCAGGGCACGAATAACAAACACCAGAGGGCATATGTACAAAGTTAAGGGAGGGAAGTTTAGGGGAGACAACAGGAGTAATTTTTTTACACAGAGGGTTGTGGGTGCCTGGAATGCCTTGCCAGGGATGATGGTGGAGGCTAAAACATTAGGGGCGTTTAAGAGCCTCTTGGACAGGCACATGGATGAAAGAAAAATAGAGGGCTATGGGGTAGTGTGGGTTTAGTACTTTTTTGTAAGGAATATATGGGCTGGCACAATATCGAGGGCCGAAGGGCCTGTACTGTGCTGTAGTATTCTAATGTCTAGTGTCTAGTGTTACCTATGGCAATGAACTCCACACAGTCGCTACCATCTGGCTGAAGAAATTCCCCCTCATATCTGGTCTAAATGGATGTCTCTCTATTCTGAGGCGAAGCCGTTTGGTGATAGACTCACCTACCACAGTACCATAGGAAACATCCATTCCACATCCACTCTAATTAGGCCTTTCAACATATATTATGTTTCAATAATATTCTTCTCTCCACTCCCCCCCCCCCCACCCCCGCCATTCTCCTAAGTTCTTGAAAGTAAAGGCCCAGAGCTATCAACTGCTCCTCATACAATAAACCTTTCATTCCCAGAATCATTCTGGTGATCCTCCTCTGAACCCTCTCTAATGTCAGCACATCCTTTCTTAAATAACAAGTCCAAACCAGCACACAATACACCAACTGAGGCCTCACTTGAGCCTTATAAAGCCTCAGCATGACATCCTTGATTTTATATTCTAGTCCTCTTGAAATGAATGCTAACATTGCATTTGGCTTCCTCACCACTGACTCAAACTGCAAATTAACCTTTAGAGAATCTTGTGAAAGGTCTCCCAAATCCTTTTGCACCTTGGATTTTTGAATTTTCTCCCTCCTTAGAAAAAAGTCTATGGTTTTATTCCTTATAACAAAGTGCATGACCATACTCTTCCCAACAGTATATTCCATCTGCTACCTATTTGCCCACTCTCCTAATATGTTTTTTCATCTTCAGCCTCTGTGCTTCCTCAACACTACCTGTCCTTCCACCTATCTTCATATCGTCTTCAAATTTCACCATAAAGCCATCAATTTGCCATTGAAGGCAAAGAGTGGTTGTAGATGGGTCATATTCTGCATGGAGGTAAGTGACCAGTGGTGTGCCTCAGGGATCTGTTCTGGGACCTCTTCTCTTCGTGATTTTTATAAATGACCTGAATGAGGAAGTGGAGGGGTGGGTTAGTAAATTTGCTGATGACACAAAGGTTGGGGGTGTGGAGGGCTGTCAGAGGTTAAAGCGGAACATTGATAGGATGCAAAACTGGTCTAAGTGGCAGATGGTTTTCAACCCAGATAAGTGGGAAGTGACACACATAAAAGTTGCTGGTGAACTCAGCAGGCCAGGCAGCATCTCTAGGAAGAGGTACAGTCGATGTTTCGGGCCAAGACCCTTCGTCAGGACTAGCTGAAAGAAGAGCTAATAAGAGATCTGAAAGTGGGAGGGGAAGGGGGAGATCCGAAATGATAGGAGAAGACAGGAGGGGGAGGGATGGAGCCAAGAGCTGAACAGTTGATTGGCAAAATTGATATGAGAGGATCATGGGACAGGAGGCCAAGGGAGAAAGAAAAGGAGGAGGGGGGAAACCCAGAGGATGGGCAAGGGGAGAGGGACAGAGGGAGAAAAAGGAGAGAGAGAAAAAGAATGTGTGTATATGAATAAATAACGGATGGGGTATGAGAGGGAGGTGGGACATTAGCAGAAGTTTGAGAAGTCGATGTTCATGCCATCAGGTTGGAGGCTACCCAGATGGAATATCAGGTGTTGTTCCTCCAACCTGAGTGTGGCTTCATCTTTACAGTAGAGGAGGCCGTGGATAGACATATCAGAATGGGAATGGAACGTGGAATTAAAATGTGTGGCCACTGGGAGATCCTGCTTTCTCTGGTGGACAGAGCATAGTTGTTCAGCGAATCAATCTCCCAGTCTGCGTCGGGTCTCGCCAATATATAGAAGGCCACATCGGGAGCACCAGACGCAGTATATCACCCCTGCCAACTCACAGGTGAAATGTCGCCCCACCTGAAAGGACTGTCTGGGGCACTGAATGGTAGTGAGTGAGGAAGTGTAAGGGCATGTGTAACACTTGTTCCGCTTACAAGAATAAGTGCAAGGAGGGGAGATCAGTGGAGAGGGATGGAAGGGGGGAACGAATGGACAAGGGAGTTGCATAGGGAGCGATCCCTGCGAAAAGCAGATGGGGGGGAGGGAACAATGTGCTTAGTGGTGGGATCCTGTTGGAGGTGGCAGAAGTTTTGGAGAAATATATGTTGAACCCGAAGGCTGGTGGGGTGGTAAGTGAGGACAAGGCCTCACGGTCTCCTCTACTGTAAAGCCCATTCCGATATGTCTATCCATGGCCTGCTCTACTGTAAAGATGAAGCCACACTCAGGCTGGAAGAACAACACCTTATATTCCGTCTGGGTAGCCTCCAACCTGATGGCATGAACATTGACTTCTCAAACTTCCACTAATGCCCCACCTCCCCCTCATACCCCATTCGTTATTTATTTATATACACATATTCTTTTTCTCTCTCTCCTTTTTCTCCCTCTGTCCCTCTCACTATACCTCTTGCCCAACCTCTGTTTTTCTCCCCCCTCCCCCTTTCTTTCTCCCTCGGCCTCCTGTCCCATGATCCTCTCATATCCCTTTTGCCAATCACCTGTCCAGCTCTTGGCTCCATTCCTGCCCCTCCTGTCTTCTATCATTTCGGATCTCCCCCTTCCCCTCCCACTTTCAAATCTCTTACTAGCTCTTCTTTCAGTTAGTCCTGATGAAGTGTCTCAGCCTGAAACGTCGACTGTACCTCTTCCTAGAGATGCTGCCTGGCCTTCTGCGTTCACCAGCAACTTTTATGTGTGTTGCTTGAAATTCCAGCATCTGCAGATTTCCTCATGTTTAAGTGGGAAGTGGTTCATTTTGGTAGGTGAAATATGATGGCAGAATATAGTATTAATGTTAAGACTCTTGGCAGTGTGAAGGATCAGAGGGATCTTGGGGTCCGAGTCCATAGGACACTCAAAGCTACTGCACAGGTTGATTCTATGGTTAAGAAGGTCTACGGTGCATTGGCCTTCATCAATCGTGGCATTGAATTTAAGAGCCGAGAGGTAATGTCACAGCTATATAGGACCCTGGTCAGACCCCACTTGGAGTACTGTGCTCAGTCCTGGTTGCCTCATTACAGGAAGGATGTGGAAACCATAGAAATGGTGCAGAGGAGATTTACAAAGATGTTGCCTGGATTATGAGGATGGGTTGAGTGAACTTGGCCTGTTCTCCTTGGAGCGAAAGAGGATGAGAAGTGACCTGATAAACGTTTATAAGAAGATGAGAAGCATTGATCATGTGGATAGAACATAGAACATAGAAAACCTACAGCACAATACAGGCCCTTCGGCCCACAAAGCTGTGCCAAACATGTCCTTACCTTAGAAATTACCTAGGGTTACCCATAGCCTTCTATTTTTCTAAGCTCCATGATAGTCAGAGGCTTTTTCCCAGGGCTGAAATGGCTCGCACAAGAGGGCACAGTTTAAGGTGCTGGGGAGTAGGTACAGAGGAGATGTCAAGGGTAAGTTTTTTACGCAGAGAGTGGTGAGTGCATGGAGTGGGTTGCTGGCAATGGTGGTGGAGCTGGATACAAGAGACTCCTGGATAGGTACATGGAGCTTAGGAAAATAGAGGGCTATGGGTAACCCTAGGTAATCTCCAAGGTAAAGGCATGTTCGGCATAGCTTTGTGGGCCGAAGAGCCTGTATTGTGCTGTAGATTTTCTATGTTGCTATGGTCTAATTCTGTCATCCTAAACATTCACGTACAATGTAAAAAAAAAGCAGTCCCAACACAGACCCTTATGGAAACCACTCATCACTGGTAGCATTATGAAAGGGATCCCTTTATTCCCACCCTTTTCCATGTGCCAATCCCTCAATGAACTAACCATGCTAGTACCACTCCTGTACTACCCTGGCCTCTTATATTGTTAAGCAGCCTCATGGGCAGCACCTTGTCAAAGGCCTTCTGAAAATCCAATTACACAACATCTACTGACTCTCCTTTATGTATCCTGATTGTTATTTCCTGAAAGGATTCTAACAAATTTGTCAGGCAAGATCTTCCCTTAAGGAAACTATGCTGACTTTGGCCTATTTTATCATGTGCATCCAAGTACCCTGAGACCACATTGGTAACAGTCAATTCCAATATTTTTTTGACTACTAAGATCAGGGTAATTGGCCTATAATTTCCTTCCTTCTGCCTCCTTCCCTTCTTGAAGAGTTGTGTGATATTTGCAATTTTCAAAGCTCCTCCAGAATCATGTCAAAATTAATTTTAATGATCTCTGCAGCCACCTCTTTCAGAACCCTGGAGTGTAGTCATTCTGGTCCATATTTACTTCCAGACCTTTCAGCTTCCTCAATGCCTTCTCCTTAGAAATAACAACTATACCCGCTTCAGCCCCTATGACACTTCAATTCTGGCATATTTCTGCTGTCTTCCACAGTGAAGGTGAATGCATAATACTTATTCAGTTCAACCGCCATTTTCTTGTCACCCATTACTACCTATCCAGCGTAATTTTCTACTTGTCCAATATCTACTCTCACCTCTCTTTTGCTCTTTATATATCTGGAAATTTTTTTAGTATCCTCTTTGATATTTTTTGGCTGGCTTACCTTTATATTTCATCTTTTCCCTCCTTATAGCTTTTTTAGTTGCCTTCTGTTGGTTTTTAGAAGTTTCCCAATCCACTGACTTCTCACTAATTTTTACTCTATTATATGCTCTCACTTTTGCTTTTATGTTGGCTCTGACTTTCTTGACAGTTCTATCATTCTACCTTAAGAGTACTTCTTCTTTCAGATGTATCTATCCTGTGCCTTCTGAATTTCTCCCAGAAACACCAACCATTACTGCTCTGCCATAATCACCGCTAGCGTCCTCTTCCGATCAACTTTGGACAAATTCTCTCTCATGCCTCCTCAATTCCATTTACTCCACTGTAATATTTGAAGCTCCCTCACCAGGCTTGTGTACAAACTTGGTTTGTTAGCCAGCTCTGCTAACAGCCACGTGACTCAGTGATGAGAAGTCCACATTTCATGAACAATATAAGTCTATGTTTGGAATGATCTGGGATTCAGCCAAACAGGTATGTCATGATGTTCCGATTAAAGAAACCTCAATTTGAGCTAATGCTGTGTAAATAATATCCATACACAATTGTTGGTCAGCAAGATTGTACATTGTAAAAAATTATAAAGGAAGTATATTTACAAATTTCAGCTTTATGGAAGAGTTAGTAGGAAAAAAATCCCATTTCAGTTTACCCAGTCCAAATGTGCACATAAAGTTGGAGCTAATCTTGAAGTTGTCCTTTTTATTCACATGCTGGACCCACGGTTTGCATGAAAGCACACACCACATTCCGAATTTTGCTCGAAATCGATCTCGAACAAATAGACTTTCTACTGGGAGTATTGGCCTTTCCTCCTTGGAGCCATTCATCTGCACAAAGCACTTTGTGCAAATGGAATGCTCCTTCCCATAGCATTATCAGCCATCATCTTCCTATCAACTCTGCAGCTCCTGCCAAAACAGACCTTGAACCCCGCCAGTTCCCATCACAAATCTCTTTCCATCCAGCTGTTTCTAGAACCATCTCCCAATTCCACTATCCTGATTGGCTGATACAGCATTCGTATGTTGAACATCATTGCTCCTTATCTTTAGCCAAAACTAAAACATTCTACCAGTAGAAGCTGCTAAAATCAAATACCTACAGCATGACAGTAGAAATCTTAACCAGGGTATTACATACTGATACATCTGACTTCATCTTTTCCCTTTCAAGTTTCAGGGTGAATTCTATCATATTATGAACCCTGTTTCCTAGGGGGTCCTTTACCTTAAGCTCTCTGATCAAATCCAGTTCATTACACAGCACCCAATCTGGAATAGCTGATCCCATAGTGGGCTCAACACAAGCTGCTTTAAAAAGCCTACACGTTCTCTCTCTTGGGATCCAAAATCAGCACCAACCCAATTTATCCAATCTACCTGCATATTGAAATCTCCCAGTGCTATTGTGACATTGCCCTTTTGACATGCCTTTTCCATCTTCTGTTGTAATTTGTAGCCCACATCATGACTACTGTTCAGAAGCCTTTATATAACTCCCATCAGGGTCTTGATTGTACATCTTGATTTAAATGTACAGTCTATACCAGAGAGCATTCTTACTACAATAAGCAAAATATATAAGAAAACAGCAAAAAAAAACCAACCTTTTAAACAGCAATTATCCTTGTAACTATTCACAATCCTTTTATCATCCCTGCACGCTGATCATCCTTCAAATGCCATGTCGTACGTTTCATCCCATGGGCTCTCCAGTACTGCTGGGGCTCCATACACCAAACTTGAGTGACAGAAATGATTATTAGCTCCTAACTCCATTTATATGCCCCATTGAACAGTAAATTGAGGCACTTGTTAACAATAACAACAATGTTTGTGTATTAAATGCGGCAATTTTTAATTTAGTCAAATTGAAAACATTTATTTCACATATTTAATAGGATTAATTCAGACACATACCATGTAGAAATAGTTGCCCGTTAAATAAACGTGAATAGATGCAAACAAATTCTAACACAGACTTCACTGGGCACAGCTAATAGATTAAAATAAGTATATCAAATAACGAGGTTGCAGTGCATATTTTACATTATGGGTACCTTCTGACATGTTCAGTGTATTCATTTCCTTCAAGGTGCTTAACATAATTAATTTAAGGGTGAGACATGATTCTTTTTAAATCAGGATAGAAAATGTTTAATTTTATTTTGCTGTCCCCTATTATGAAAAAAGACAAAATCAAAAGTAGTACAAGGAGAAATAAGCCATCCAGTAATATCATAGCTAATCGTTTACTTTGTTAAGACTTTATAAATATGAGAACATAAGAAATAGGAGCAGGAGTAGGCCATCTGGCCCATCGAGCCTGCCCTGCCATTCAATAAGATCATGGCTGATCCTCCATAACTCAGCTCCATCCACCTGCCTTTTCCCCACAAACCCTTAATTCACCTACAATGTAAAAATCTATCTAACTATCTTAAATATATTTATTGAAGAAGCCTCAACTGCTTCCCTGGGCAGAGAATTCCACAGATTCACCACTCTCTGAGAAAAACAGTTCCTCTTCATCTCCATCCTAAATCTTCTCCCCTGCATCTTGAGGCAATCTCCCCTTGTTCTAGTCTTGCCTAGCAATGGAAACAACTTTTCTACTTCTATCTTATCTATCCCTTTCAGAATTATGTTTCTATAAGATCCCCTCTCATTCTGATTTCCAGAGAGTATAGTCCCAGGCGACTCAATCTCTCCTCATAGGTTAACCCCTTCATCTCTGGAATCAACCTGGTGAACCTCCTCTGCACTGCCTCCAAAGCCAGTATATCCTTCCTCAAGTATGCAGACCAGAACTGCACACAGTACTCCAGGTGCAGCCTCACCAGTACCCTGTTTAGTTGCAGCAAGACCTCCCTGCTCTTGAATTCAATCCCTCTAGCAACGAAGGCCAACATTCCTTTTGCCTTCTTAATAACCTGTTGCACCTGCAAGCCAACTGTTTGTGATTCATGCACAAGCACTCCCAAATCCCTCTGCACAACAGCATGCAGCAATCTTTCACCATTTAAATAATAATCTGCTCTTCAATTATTCCTTCCAAAGTGGATGATCTCGCATTTACTTACATTGTATTCCATCTGCCAGACCTTGGCCCTCTCACTTAACCTATCTATATCCATCTGCAGACTCTCCACATCCTTGTACAATTTGCTTTTCCACTCGGTTTAGTGTCATCATCAAATTTTGCTACGCTACACTCAGTCCCCTCTTCCAAATCGTCAATGTAAATGGTAAACAGCTGCGGGCCCAGCACCGACCCCTGTGGCACCCATAAGACCATAAGACCATAAGACAAAGGAGCGGAAGTTGGCCATTCGGCCCATCTAGTCCACTCCGCCATTTTATCATGAGCTGATCCATTCTCCCATTTAGTCCCACTCCCCCACCTTCTCACCATAACCTTTGATGCCCTGGCTACACAGATAGCTATCAATCTCTGCCTTAAATACACCCAATGACTTGGCTTCCACTGCTGCCCGTAGCAACAAATTCCATAGATTCACCACCCTCTGACTAAAAAAATTTCTTCGCATTTCTGTTCTGAATGGGCGCCCTTCAATCCTTAAGTCATGCCCTCTGGTAGTACACTCCCCCATCATGGGAAACAACTTGGCCACGTCCACTCTGACCATGCCTTTCAACATTCGAAATGTTTCTATAAGGTCTCCCCTCATTCTTCTAAACTCCAAGGAATACAGTCCAAGAGTGGACAAACGTTCCTCTTATGTTAACCCTCTCATTTCCGGAATCATTCTAGTGAATCTTCTCTGTACCCTCTCCAACGTCAGCACATCCTTTCTTAAATAAGGAGACCAAAACTGCCCACAGTACTCCAAGTGATGTCTCACCAGCACCTTATAGAGCCTCAACATTACATCCATGCTCCTATATACTCTATTCCTCTAGAAATGAATGCCAACATTGCATTGGCCTTCTTCACTACCGACTCAACTTGGAGGTTAACCTTACAGGTATCCTGTACGAAGACTCCCAAGTCCCATTGCATCTCAGAACTTTGAATTCTTTCCCCACTTAAATAATAATCTGCCCATTTATTACTTCTGCCAAAGTGCATAACCATACACTTTCCAACATTGTACTTCATTTGCCACTTCTTTGCCCATTCTTCCAATCTATTCAAGTCTCTTTGCAGACTCTTCATTTCCTCAGCACTACCAACACCTCCACCTATCTTCGTATCGTCAGCAAACTTAGCCACAAAGCCATCTATTCCATAATCCAAATCGTTGATGTACAATGTAAAAAGAAGCGGCCCCAACACTGATCCCTGTGGAACACCACTGGTAACCAGCAGCCAACCAGAATAGGATCCCTTTATTCTCACTCCCTGTTTCTTGCCAATCAGCCATCCACATATGTAACTTTCCCGTAATTCCATGGGCTCTTATCTTGTTAAGTAGCACTTGTGAAAGGCCTTCTGAAAATCCAAATACACAACATCCACTGCATCTCCCTTGTCTACTGGTAATTTCCTCAAAAAATTGTAATTAGTTTATCAGGCAGGATTTTCCTTTAAGAAATCCATGCTGAGTTCTACCTATCTTATCATATGCCTCCAGGTGCTCTGTAACCTCATCCTTGACAATCGACTCCAACAACTTCCCAACCACCGATATCAAGCTAGCAGGTCTATAATTTCCTTTTTGCTTCCTTGCCCCCTTCTTAAATAACGGAGCGACATTTGCAATCTTCCAGTCCTCCGGAACCATGCCAGAATCTATCAACTTTTGAAAGATCATCGCTAATGCGTCCGCAATCTCCACAGCTACTTCCTTCAGAACACGTGGGTGCATTCCATCTAGTCCGGGAGATTTATCTACCTTTAGACTATTCAGCTTCCGGAGTACTTTCTCTGTTGTAATTGTGACTGCGCACACTTCTCTACCCTGCCACCCTTGAGTGTCCGGTATACTGCTGATGTCTTCCTTAGTGACTGTCAACCTGAGAAACACCCAATTATATCAACTCTCTGCCTTCTATTGGTTAAATAATCCACTATCCATGCCAATACACTTCCTCTGACTCCGTGCATCCATATCTTATTTATAAGTCTCTTGTGCGGCACCTTATCAAGCGCCTTCTGGAAATCCAAGTATACAACATCCACCTGTTACCCTCTATCCACTGTACTCATTATATCCTCAAAGAACTCCAGTAAGTTTGTCAAACCGGACCTGCCCTTTCTGAATTCATGCTGCGTCTGTCGAATGGAACCACTCTTTTCTAAATGTTTTGCTATTTCTTCCTTAATGACAGCTTCAAGCATTATGTATTCCTTAACTCCTTAATGTCCAAAAATCTTTGGAGTCTCTCTGAAATACCTTTAATGACTGAGGATCTCAAGGGCTGTAATTTCTGGAGTGCTGCCTACACCATGCACCAGCAAGGTTAAGGAAAAGATGAAATGACAAATATCCTTGCAGGCCGGTTTGCTCAAGCTGTAGGAGAGGATTTAAACTAAGTTGCAGGGAATGGGAACCAGAATGATAGCTCAGATGATGCAGCAGTTGGAGTCAAGGTAGATGCAACGTGTAGAGAGACTGAAGGAAAGACTGGCCACAGTCAGTTGGATGGGTTGAACTGTGTCTAATACAGGGAGTATCAGGAACAAGGTTGATAAACCTGGAGGATGGGTCAGTCTGTGAAACTATGACATTGTGGCCATTACAGATACTTGGCTGTGACAAGAGCAGAAATAACTGCAGGGTATTTTGGGTTTTGATGTTTCAAAAAGGGCAAAGTGAGAGGTAAAACAATTGGGAAAATGATATTACTAATCTTGCTAATTCGTGGTTGCAGAAAGGGAAGACATTGTGGAGGGATTATCTATAAATTCAGTGTGGGTGGGAGACAGAAACAGGATGTGCTAAATCACCCGATTGGGAATATTCTATGAGACACCTTGATGGTAACACGGATACAAAAAAGCAGATCAGGAGGAAGATTTTAATGAAACAGGCAGACTCTATGTTATGTACAACATATTAGACAATCAACTCAGAAGAACCAATGGAACTATTCCAACTGATCTCAACCCAGCTGATGCCAGGAGAGGAGTCCAAGCTTCAGCTTACTTTCTCCTTATGGTTAATTGGCCCAATATTTCTTACTGATCCCTGCCAGGGATATCATCAAGGCTGACGTTTTTGAAGTGAGAATGTTTAAAGTCTGTTTTCAAGATCAATCTCTGAGACTGTTCTTCTTTTACCAAGGACTAAGTGAAATGATTAGTTTCAGTAGTTAAATCTGGCATCCTATGGATGCCACCCGTGGAGTGTTCGGGCCTCCTAAGTGCAGTTTGTTTTGTATGAACATCACCTCCTGTACATAAGCTGTTTTTTTATATCATTTCCTGCGCAGATTAATCTGGATTCGATTTGAAGTGCAAGGTGGAAAGGCTTTCCTCTCTGTTCTTTCTTTATTTGCCCTTGAAACAGCAATATCTGTGAGCCTTAAGTTTTTGTTAATATTGGTGAACATTTAGTAGAAAGAAGCATTATGTTTATTGCTTGTTATCATTGTGCCATGAGTTTACTCTTCTTTGCATGGCATAGTAATGAAGTGTGAGTGTGTGTACTATGTTGGTTAACACCGATTGTGAGAATAATTGACTGGCAGTATATCAAAGTTCAAAGTACATTTATTATCAAAGTTTGCATACATGAAAAGCCTTCAGATTCATATTCTAATAAGCAGCCACAAAACAAAGAAACCCAGAAAAAATTTTTAAAAAGAAGACCATCAAACACCCATTGTGCAGAGAGAAAAAAAAATCATGCAAGCAATTAACACAAGCAAATAGTTCAGCACGGAGCTGAGCAGTGAGCTGAACTGGCCTGTCCCTCAACTCGGGCCTTTGATGATTTTATATTAAATTTAATACGTATTTTTCTTAACTTTCTGCAGTTTCACAAGTAAGATCTCATTATAAACCCTGAAGAAAGCTTCCATCTCAGGTGATTTTTGAGAAGGTGTTTAACTTGCTGCATAGATTTGTGTATACGCACTGTGAACTGCTGCTTTAAATGAATATCCACCCTGGTCGAGTTTATACTATGACCATCCAGTGGGTGAGTGCTGTCATGATAGATCCCTCTCGTCCCTTCTTCCACTGTGCTCTACTCTTCCTGGGGCTTCAAGTTGTAATTGAAGAGTGAGGGATATTGGACCTGTCATTCATCAGCCCTGTGGGAGGGAGCTGCCACTTTCAGGGTGCTGTTAATCACATGGTGGGATGACTGCCACTCAGGATTCCTACCTCCCCGTTGGGTAAACTTACTCCAGCACCTCCTGCACCCCAGATCCATAGCAATCATGTGGGTAGAGGCTCCTCTGGTTTCTGCTGATACCTTTCTAACAGCTCCACAACTTGCTTAGCGAAGAACACTCTAATGGTCGTCATCTTGGTAATACCCAGGTCCCTCACTCTCACTCTTCCTTCCCTCCAGCTTACTGCTCTTTCTCATCTTGTTTGATAGCCTGGAGGGACTATGGGCTGACAGCTCTCTTTGCAGGTCTGGGGCTACATGACCTGGTCTGCTGTGTACAGGACTAGCTGCATAGTGGGGAAGTAATTTACTTAGAGGGAAAACCCTGTGATATTATTCTAACCTTTCTTCTCTATCCTCACTATCTAACCAAATGTCCCCATTCCCATCCAAATGTTGGGGTTGCTTCCCTGCAACACTGAGACTCGGGGTCTTGTTGCTAGTTAGCACTGTGGTCGGCCTCAAACTGAGGCACCTTTTCTAGCCATCTCTGCACTCCTATCCTCTAATTAGCCTGAGTCAGTGATAACCGAGCAGCCTCCCCCATGGTAATGCATCGCTAGTTTAGCACTTCCACTTCATTTCTCAGAACATCTATCTTGTTCTCATTCTCTGAGATTATCTGATATTGCTGCTTTACCATGGCTGTCTGAAGCCAGAAAGCACTTCACTGGCTCCCCTTCCTGTCAGGGAACCCTACCTCATTAAGTACAGATAAAATATGCTTTCCCATTTTCACTCCTTGGGTGACCAGTCCACTAGCATACATACCATTGGCCATCAGTAGTTTGGGGAGACTCCTAAATCCTGCATTGTTTTTGGTACACCCTGGGATCTGGTGCTTCTCAAATGGGGTGGTATGTTGTCCCCTCTCTTATTTTTGCCTTTAAACATCACTGAATTCTGCTCATAGCTCCAATTGTTGTGTGAAATCAGGTTTGTGGGTTTGCGAGAGGGGCAGAAGAGACTCTCTACTGGTAAGTAAGTATTTAATTACAGAACAAACATTTGATAAACTCTTCAAGTTACACCCAGTTACAAATACTTATATAAAGTGTGTGCTTGGGCCCTGTCTCACTGTAACATGTTTTTTTTTCCCAAAGATACTTTATTCAGAAATATTACAAAATAAAGTTATTTATATAAAAAAAATTGTTGACTCTGAGTCCTTATTCAATAAATAAAGTTATTTACAATAAAATTATGCATTGACTCTCAGTCCATATTCAAATAAAAGATGTTTACAATAAATTGTTCGTTTACTCTCAAACCTTAGTCAAGAATTAAGACTTATTTAGAATAAAATTATTAACAATAAAAACAGGCGTTGGCTCTAATTCCTTTTCCAAAGTTACAACTCCAGCCACTCCTGGGGCACCATGTTGATTCATCTATCCACACCGCTGATGAGGGGTATTCTCCTCCCCACTCGACCCCTCCCACTCCCACTCCCACATGTGATGAACTTTAAACTGTGCTCCTTACCCACCGGGCCTTTGCGGTGGCTGCACCAAGCTTGAATGCATCCCTCAGCACGTACTCCTGCAGGTGAGAATGAGCCAGTCGGCAGCATTCAGTCATGGACATCTCCATGTGCTGGTAGACCACCAAGTTTCGGGCAGACCAAAGAGCATCTTTCACCGAATTGATGATCTGTCAGCAACACTGGATGTTTGTCTCCGTGTGTGTCCCCGGGAACAGCCCGTAGATCATGGAGTCCTCGGTAACGCAGCAGCTGGGCATGAATCTTAACACTGTCCCTTCCATTCTCCTCCACACTTTCTTCGCGAACCCACTGTATGCAAAGAGGTGAGCCACCAACTCCACCCCATTACAGTCCTCCCATGGTCAACGGGGTGTGGAGGTGCCGTTCCGGGCGCACAGAAGGGACCTGACTGGGAGGGCCCCTCTCACCGCCAGTCAGGTGAGGTCTTTGTGCCTGTTGGTGAGGTCTGACAATGAGGCAATTTGCCAGATATACTGGACAGTCTGTTCAGGGAACCACCCCACTGTGTCCATCACGTCCTTCTCCTGCAGTGCCTGCAGGACAGTACGTGCCAACCACTGTCTAATGGCCTTGTGGTCAAATGCGTTGGCCTTGAAGAACTTTTCTATGAAGGACAGGTATGGAGGGAACGACCAGCTGACAGGGGTGTTGCGTGGGAAAGGGGCCAGACCCATCCTTCGCAGCCAGGGTGACAGGTAGAACTTGGACACATAGTGGTACTTTGTGCCCACGTATCTAGAATCCAGCACAGCCTGATGCAGCCACACACAAAACTGGCCATCAGGGTGAGGGTGACATTGGGGACGTTTTTGCCCCATTGTCCAGGGAATTGTGCATGACAGTCAGTCTGACCCGCTCCATCTTGGATCCCCAGACGAATCTGAAGACGGCTCGGGTGATTCCCAAGCTGTAGGAGCAGGGGACAGGCCACACCTGCGCCAAGTACAGCAGCCCTGAAAGCACCTCACACCTGATGACCAGGTTCTTGCCCATTATGGATAGGGAGCACCCTCCCCACAGTCCCAGTTTCTGTTTCACCATGGCAGTCCGCTTCTGCCAGTGACGTCGTCCATGTACAGGGAGGTTTTCACTCGCGACCCTCCACTGCCTGGTAGCGTCACCCCTCTTATGCCATCATTCCTCCTGATGGCTTCGGCAAAGGATTCAATGCAGCACACAAATAAGACATGGGACAAGGGGCAGCCCTGCCTGACTCCAGACCTGATGGGAAACTGTCTGTTTCCCACCTGTTGACCTGGACTGCACTACAGATGTCTGTGTAGAGCAGTCTGATCTAATTCCAGATTCCCTCCCAAAATCCCATTTTGAAGAGCATGTCTGCCATGTACGTGTGCGATATCCTGTCGAAGGCTTTCTCCTGGTCCAAGCTGACCAGGCAGGCATCCACCCCCCTGTCCTGCACATAGGCGATGGTGTCCCTCAGCAGCGCGAGGCTGTCTGAGATCTTCCTGCCTGGTACAGCACAGGTTTGGTTTGGGTGGATCACTTGTCCCAGAGCCGACCTGACCCTGTTGGCAATAGCTTTGGACAGAATCTTGTAATCCACATTCAGGAGAGAGATGGGTCTCCAATTCTTAATGTCCTCCCTTTCCCCCTTCTGCTTGTAGATGAAGGTGATGATGCCCTTCCTCATGGACTCTGATATGCTGCCGGCTAGAAGCATAACGTTGTACACTTCCAGCAGGTCTGGGCCCATCCAGTTCCACAGAGCCGAGTACAACTCAGCCAGTAGGCTGTCAACTCCGGGAGTCCTATTCGACCCAAAGGAACGGACGGAGCCTGTCAGCTCGTCCAGGGTCAGAGGCTGATCCAGATTCTCCTGCTTGCCGTCGTCTAAGACCTGTATTATAGACAACAGGAAGCCGCGGGAGGCTGTGGATTCTGTAGCTTTTTCATCGTACAGACCGGAGTAGAAGGACTTGCAGATCCTCAGTATGTCTGTCTGCGAGGACGCGACTGAGCCATCCTCTTCCTTAAGGTTGTGGATCACAGAGCTCTCCCTGTGTACCTTTTGGAAGAAGAAGCGTGAGCACGTCTCGTCCTGCTCCACGGTTTGGACCCTTGATCGGAAGATGATCTTGGAGGATTTGGCGGTGAGGTGCTGGGCCTGCCGCCCCTTCACCTCTCACAACTCCTCCCTGAGATCCACCCCCTTCGACTGCAGAAGGAAGAGTTGCTGCAACTCTGTCTGGAGTTTACGCAGTTCCCTCTGCTCCTGCCTTGCTTTCTGGATACCCTTGCGGATGAAGAACCTCTTGATGTTCTCCTTGGTAGTTTCCCACCAGTGAACCGGGGAATCAAAGAAGGCTTTCAAGGTTCTCCAACCTGTATACTCGCTCTCTAGTTCCTCGATGTTCTCTGGGGTCAGCAGCTTTATGTTTAGCTTCCACGTCCCCCTGCCTGCCTTCTGGTCCTCCCTTAAGAGGCAGGTGGCTCGCAGAAAGCAGTGGTCAGAGAAGAACACCGGCGTGATGTCGGTGGATCTAACCGTGAGGGACTCTGAGAGGAAGACGAAGTGTTTCTGCAACCTAGTCCATCAGTGAGTCCTCCAAACAAAGGACTGGGTGCTTTCAGCATACAACAGGAATTCTGCAGATGCTGGAAATTCAAGCAACACACATAAAAGTTGCTGGTGAACGCAAACGTCGACTGCACCTCTTCCTAGAGATGCTGCCTGGCCTGCTGCATTCACCAGCAACTTTTATGTGTGTTGCTTTCAGCATGCTAGATTTATGCTCTATGATGTCATCAGCTGTTGCCATGGCAGCTAGTGGAAAGGGTGCAGAGCTCCTTAAATGAGCCATCCTTGAGCTAGCACATGAGAGTGGCTTTCAATGAACAGGTAAGATTGACACTTACTGCAGCAGTCGGTGACCAGTGGTGCTCTGCAAGGATCTGTTCTGGAACCACTGCTTTTCATGATTTTGTTAAATGACTTAGATGAGGAAGTAGAAGCGTGGGTTAGTAAGTTTGCAAATGAAACGTACATTGGTGGTGTTATGGAACATGTTAAGGATGTTGTAGGTTACAAAGGAACATTGACAGAATGCAGTGCTGGACTGAGAAGTGGCAGGTGGAGTTCAATCCAGAAAAATGTGAAGTGATAAATTTCTGAGGTCGAATTTGAAGGCAGACTACAAGGTTAATGGCAGGGTTCTTAGCAGTGTGACCTTGGGGTCTTGGGATCAGAGTTCTTGGAGTCCAAGTCGATAGGTCCTTCAAAGTTGTCATGCAAGTTGATAGAGTGGCTAAGAAGGCGTAAGGTGTGTTGGCCTTCAGCAGTCGGGGGATGAAGCTCAGGAGCTGCGAGATAATGTTGCAGCTCTATAAAACTCTAGTTTGACCACATTTGGAGTATTGTGTTCAGTTCTAGTCACCTCATTATAAGAAGGATGTGGAATATTCAGAGATAGTACAGAGGAGATTTATTAGGATGCCGCCTGGATTAGAGAGCATGTTTTATGAGGGAACAAGAGCTTTTCTTTTTGAAGTGAAAAGGATGATTGGCGACTTGATAAAAGTGTACAAGATGATGAGTGGACAGCCAGTGCTTTTTTCTCAGGGTATATATTTTCATGTGGTTGGAAGAAAGGGGAGAAGTCAGAGGTAGGTTTTTACCCAGAGTGAATAAGTGCATGGAACACACTATTGTGTTAGAGGTTGATTCATTAGGAAGATGTAAAAGAGTCTTCAATAGGCATGTGGACTAAAGAAAGAAGGAAGGCTATGTGGGATCAAAGGGGTAGATTTATCTTGGAGTAAGTCACTCCATCTGAAGGGTCTCTGTTGTACAATATGTTCTATGTTCTATCTGTAGCCTCTCCATGAATTTTTGCACCCAGATTAAGGGAGTTTCTTCTCATCTCTGTGCTGAATGAGTTATCCCTTTCAGGTTATTTTCACCTAATGCTCTAGGTCTTCTTGAAGCAGTTATGATTTTTAACCAAACAGGCAGAGTGGTATTAATTCTTTAGTGTTTGGAAGGACATGCGTAAAAATACATGTATGGTGTATGTGATATTTCAGGTTTGTAAAAAAAAATGGAAAATCCTGGAAATGCAGTGCAAGGGTGCCTTATTAAAGGGAAATAAATTATGCTAATATTGATTCCGGACAATTCTGCATAGAATCTGAGTTGAGCTCTTTACTGCTGGATGTTGGCAGACCTGCTCTACGCCTTCAGCTCCTACATTTTGAATTCTCAGACTTTTATTTCTGTTTTGTGCTGATTGATTTGTTAGCAATCAGAATCTTGTTCGTTCAAATCCACCTCCAGTCCTTCCATAGTCGGCTCTCTCAGCTACCAATCCAGTATAGAGAGAGAACTGTAATAAGACCATAAGGCATAGGAGTTGAACTAGGCCACTTAGCCCATCGAGTCTAATCTGCCAGTTCATCATTATAACCACTAATGCAAATAAAAAAAAGAGATTGAAATGTGAAGAGTTTGAGATTTCTTAATAAATCAGGCACTGTATACTGATGACACAGAAGGAGACCAATGGGTACATCAAGGCTGCGCCCTTAAGATAGCCCAAGGTCTTAAAATAAATCTATTAATCTCATTCCTGCACTTATTTCCATATAACATATTCTCTCTCATATGCCCCGATTTTCCAATCAACTGCTTTACAGTAGCTAGTTAAGCTCCCAGTACAACGTGGATGTGGGAGGACAGCAGAGCACCCATGCAAACTGCGCAAATATAATTCAGTAGATCACAATTGAACTCAGGTTACTGGGGTTGAGCTGAGAAATTCTATACTACCTTTATCACTAGTAGGATGCTAAACGTAAGGTCTTCCTTTGTAATTTAAGACCTGCCTAAGAATACCTCTAAGGTTGCTGCATAAGTCAACCCCATGTCTTCCTATGCATGTCATTGCTAAATGGGTAATTATGCAAAAATTCAGAGTTAAATAACAGATCTTCAATGCGTAAAACTGATATGAAACTGCAAAGTGAAACTTGAAAGAGCCATAATAATCTTTTACACTTGCATAAGGAAATCTGTCCTTAAGCATTCAAACTCAGTCAACAATTCCCTGGCAGTTGACGTAAAGTGAACATTTAAATCTGCAAGATCCTTTCTTGTTGAAAGCATTATTCAACTTTGCTGAATTACTAATGGTGCGACAAATGCAAAACCATACAGGATTCGTTTGCATAATTGATAATTGCTTCCAATGCTGCTGACTTTTGAGTTCTTCATGCAATTTCCCTTTCCAACTCATTAAAACGTCCTTTCTTTAATGCTTCAATATAATTCCAGTATTTACTGAACATTGGATAGGACAAGGCTTGATATAAAGGTTATTACACAAGTATGAATGAAGGTTAGGCTAACTAACATGATTGCGAGCCAAATAAAAGGGTCATTTATATTTGGGAAGCTAACATCCTGGATCATTGCAGGGTCTCAACTATTCATGATCCACACTAATGGTTTAAATAAAGTGACTAACTGTTTTATTGCCAAATTTGCCAATAATATCAAATTAATTGAGAGCTGGACATGAAAGAAATTTTACTGGGATATAGATTGTTAAATAGACATTTGAGATTCAGTAGATGCTGGAAAACTTCAACAACACACACAAAATGTTGAAGAAACTTAGCAGGTTAGGCAGAATCTATGGAGGGAAATAACAGTTGACATTTCAACTGAGATTCAGATGAAGGCTCTTGGCCTGGAACATTGACTGTTTATTTCTCTCCTTAGATGCTGCCTGACCTGCTGAGTTCCCCAGTATCTTGTAGTAAAGTAAGTAGGTAAACATTTGGTGGCTGGAGTATAAGGCAGTGAAAAATATGATTATCGACTTTGGTAGGAAGTATAGACATGTAAAGTACTGCTTAACTGGAGAGTAGCTGAAGAAATTTGTTGTATTACACCTGGGTGTTGTTCACTAGTTTGACTCCTGGAATGAAGTAATTATCTTGGACCATAGAACATAGAAGTGTTCAGCTCAGGAACAGGCCATTCGGCCCACAATGATCCTGCTAAAAAGCAAATAAAAACACCCAAACACTGATCCTTCCTACCTACACCACCCATCTATCCCACAACCGTTTGCCTATCCATACATCTCTTAAAAGCCTTTAATGTACAAATGTACTTGCATCTACCACTATAGGAGGTAGCACCACAACTGCCTGAATAACAGACTTACTCCTCACATCCTCCTTGAGCCTACCCCCTTTCACCTTCAATGCATGCCCTCTGGTATTAGTCATTTTAACCCTGGAAAACAGATACTTTCTGTCTACTCCACGTACGTTTCTCATAATCTTGTAAACCTCTATTAGATCTCCCCTCATCCTAGTAAACCTCTTCTGCACCGTCTCCAAGGCCTCAATATCTTTCCTATTGTGGGGTGACCAGAACTGTATGCAATACTCCAGATGTGGCCAAACCAGAGTTTTATAAAGTTGCAAAGTAACCTCCTGACTTTTGAACTCAGTGCCTCAACTGATAAAAGCAGGTATTCTACAAGCCTTCCCAACCACCTTATCGACCGTTGTAGCCACTTGCTTTGTATGAACTTGGATCCTAAGATCTCTCTGCTCAGCAACACTTTCAAGGACTTTGCCTTGTATTTGCCCGACTAAACTCACTGGAGTTCTTCATTTCAGAAGGACGGATGCAGGAGTGGAATCTATAATTGATTCTACTAAGCCTATTTGGCACACAGATTATTCCATACATAAGTACTTTGAGGAAAACAGAAAAGATAGAAGGATATGGGCCTAATGTAGGCAAATGGGATTGGTACAGATGGGCAATTGTGCGGAGGGTCTCCTGCTTAAGACAAAGATGAGAAATTTCTCCTCTCAGAGATCTGGAAGTTGCTACTCCAGTGGAAGCCTGGGGAATCAGGATTATGGGGAACAGTCAGAGCATAGAGCAAAGGCCAAGATCACGTTAGCTATTATCTTACTGAAGGGCAGAGTAGGATTAAGAGGGTGAAAGGCTTATTTACAGAAGTCAGAAATTTATGCAACATGGAAATCAGCTCATCCTCTTTGCCAACCTCCAATAGTCCCATTGTCATGTTCTTGTACCAACAGGGGGAATAACAGAAACATGACTGATGACATTCTACCATTACAATTGATCTACAGTCAAAATTCAGAAAGAAAACCCAACTGCTGCCCATTTTGTCCACACAGAAAATATCATTCATAGTTGGTAAAGTGGTTAACATGCAGATATCAAATTTGTAGGTGAAGGCTGTGGATATTGATGTGGAGGAAGGTGACTTGAGAAACCAAACCAGGGCCATTCAACAGACATGTAACAGAAAATAAAACTCAAATCACAAAAATGAGGTGATGCACAAACTCCTGACAAACAGTGGAGGACTGAACCCAGATCACTGTTTGTGTAACACTGTTATGGTAACTGCTCTGGAAGTGTGCCACCCCAAGTAAGGGATAACCATAGAATTTAGAAATTTCTGGTAAGATACTAGAGCACTTAGTCTTAGCGGCCTCACCAGGATCAACACATGGTGCAAGGGTTTT
This sequence comes from Mobula birostris, assembly GCF_030028105.1. NCBI lineage: Eukaryota > Metazoa > Chordata > Chondrichthyes > Myliobatiformes > Myliobatidae > Mobula > Mobula birostris. Next base: position 189,559,269 of record NC_092376.1, on the reverse strand, counting down.
TCTTAAATGTGATCACAAGACCCTGTTGGACAATGGTAACAACAGGAATTCTGCAGATGCTGGAAATTCAAGCAACACACATCAAAGTTGCTGGTGAACGCAGCAGGCCAGGCAGCATCTGTAGGAAGAGGTGCAGTCGACGTTTCAGGCCGAGACCCTTCGTCAGGACTAACTGAAGGAAGAGTGAGTAAGGGATTTGAAAGTTGGAGGGCGAGGGGGAGATCCAAAATGATAGGAGAAGACAGGAGGGGGAGGGATGGAGCCAAGAGCTGGACAGGTGATTGGCAAAAGGGGATACGAGAGGATCATGGGACAGGAGGTCTGGGAAGAAAGACAGGGGGGTGGGACCCAGAGGATGGGCAAGAGGTATATTCAGAGGGACAGAGGGAGAAAAAGGAGAGAGAGAGAAAGAATGTGTGCATAAAAATGAGTAACAGATGGGATACGAGGGGGAGGTGGGGCCTTAGCGGAAGTTAGAGAAGTCGATGTTCATGCCATCAGGTTGGAAGCTACCCAGACGGAATATAAGGTGTTGTTCCTCCAACCTGAGTGTGGCTTCATCTTTACAGTAGAGGAGGCCGTGGATGGACATGTCAGAATGGGAATGGGATGTGGAATTAAAATGTGTGGCCACTGGGAGATCCTGCTTTCTCTGGCGAACAGAGCGTAGGTGTTCAGCAAAGCGGTCTCCCAGTCTGCGTCGAGTCTCGCCAATATATAAAAGGCCACATCGGGAGCACTGGACGCAGTATATCACCCCAGTCGACTCACAGGTGAAGTGTTGCCTCACCTGGAAGGACTGTTTGGGGCCCTGAATGGTGGTAAGGCAGGAAGTGTAAGGGCATGTGTAGCACTTGTTCTGCTTACACGGATAAGTGCCAGGAGGGAGATCAGTGGGGAGGGATGGGGGGGACGAATGGACAAGGGAGTTGTGTAGGGAGCGATCCCAGCGGAATGCAGAGAGAGGCGGGGAGGGAAAGATGTGCTTAGTGGTGGGATCCCGTTGGAGGTGGCGGAAGTTACGGAGAATAATATGTTGGACCCGGAGGCTGGTGGGGTGGTAGGTGAGGACCAGGGGAACCCTATTCCTAGTGGGGTGGCGAGAGGATGCAGTGAGAGCAGATGTATGTGAAATGGGGGAGATGCGTTTAAGAGCAGAATTGATAGTGGAGGAAGGGAAGCCCCTTTCTTTAAAAAAGGAAGACATCTCCCTCGTCCTAGAATGAAAAGCCTCATCCTGAGAGCAGATGCGGCGGAGACGTAGGAATTGCGAGAAGGGGATGGCGTTTTTGCAAGAGACAGGGTGAGAAGAGGAATAGTCCAGATAGCTGTGAGAGTCAGTAGGCTTATAGTAGACATCAGTGGATAAGCTGTCTCCAGAGACAGAGACAGAAAGATCTAGAAAGAGGAGGGAGGTGTCGGAAATGGACCAGGTAAACTTGAGGGCAGGGTGAAAGTTGGAGGCAAAGTTAATAAAGTCAACGAGTTCTGTATGCGTGCAGGAAGCAGCGCCAATGCAGTCATCGATGTAGCAAAGGAAAAGTGGGGGACAGATACCAGAATAGGCACGGAACATAAATTGTTCCACAAACCCAACAAAAAGGCAGGCATAGCTAGGACCCATACGGGTGCCCATAGCTACACCTTTAGTTTGGAGGAAGTGGGAGGAGCCAAAGGAGAAATTATTAAGAGTAAGGACTAATTCCGCTAGACGGAGCAGAGTGGTGGTAGAGGGGAACTGATTAGGTCTGGAATCCAAAAAGAAGCGTAGAGCTATGAGACCTTCCTGATGGGGGATGGAAGTATATAGAGATTTGACATCCATGGTGAAAATAAAGCGGTGGGGGCCAGGGAACTTAAAATCATCGAAAAGTTTAAGAGTGTGAGAAGTGTCACGAACATAGGTAGGAAGGGATTGAACAAGGGGTGATAAAACAGTGTCGAGGTATGCAGATCTTTCTGTCTCTGTCTCTGGAGACAGCTTATCCACTGTTGTCTACTATAAGCCTACTGACTCTCACAGCTATCTGGACTATTCCTCTTCTCACCCTGTCTCTTGCAAAAACGCCATCCCCTTCTCGCAATTCCTACGTCTCCGCCGCATCTGCTCTCAGGATGAGGCTTTTCATTCTAGGACGAGGGAGATGTCTTCCTTTTTTAAAGAAAGGGGCTTCCCTTCCTCCACTATCAACTCTGCTCTTAAACGCACCTCCCCCATTTCACGTACATCTGCTCTCACTCCATCCTCTCGCCACCCCACTAGGAATAGGGTTCCCCTGGTCCTCACCTACCACCCCACCAGCCTCCGGGTCCAACATATTATTCTCCGTAACTTCCGCCACCTCCAACGGGATCCCACCACTAAGCACATCTTTCCCTCCTCCCCTCTCTCTGCATTCCGCAGGGATCGCCCCCTACACAACTCCCTTGTCCATTCGTCCCCCCCATCCCTCCCCACTGATCTCACTCCTGGCACTTATCCGTGTAAGCGGAACAAGTGCTACACATGCCCTTACACTTCCTCCCTTACCACCATTCAGGGCCCCAAACAGTCCTTCCAGGTGAGGCAACACTTCACCTGTGAGTCGACTGGGGTGATATACTGTGTCCGGTGCTCCCGATGTGGCCTTTTATATATTGGCGAGACCCGACGCAGGCTGGGAGACCGCTTTGCTGAACATCTACGCTCTGTCCGCCAGAGAAAGCAGGATCTCCCAGTGGCCACACATTTTAATTCCACATCCCATTCCCATTCTGACATGTCCATCCATGGCCTCCTCTACTGTAAAGATGAAGCCACACTCAGGTTGGAGGAACAACACCTTATATTCCGTCTGGGTAGCCTCCAACCTGATGGCATGAACATCGACTTCTCTAACTTCCGCTAAGGCCCCACCTCCCCCTCGTATCCCATCTGTTACTCATTTTTATGCACACATTCTTTCTCTCACTCTCCTTTTTCTCCCTCTGTCCCTCTGAATATACCTCTTGCCCATCCTCTGGGTCCCACCCCCCTTGTCTTTCTCCCCGGGCCTCCTGTCCCATGATCCTCTCGTATCCCCTTTTGCCTATCACCTGTCCAGCTCTTGGCTCTATCCCTCCCCCTCCTGTCTTCTCCTATCATTTTGGATCTCCCCCTCGCCCTCCAACTTTCAAATCCCTTACTCACTCTTCCTTCAGTTAGTCCTGACGAAGGGTCTCGGCCTGAATCGTCGACTGCACCTCTTCCTAGAGATGCTGCCTGGCCTGCTGCATTCACCAGCAACTTTGATGTGTGTTGGTTGGACAATGGTAATATGGAATACTGTAAGTCTGATTCATTAGTTCGTTGGCAGAGGCCTCAGGCTGTCAGGGGAGGAAGTGCTGGAAGTGGTGTGGGAGAGAACAGTGGTGAGGTGGATATGCCGGTTTGGGGGCTGGCCCCGTAGACAGGCTTTCATGCCCTGAAACACAAGCTGCATTGCCTTTGTGAGACCCAGTGCAAGGTGAAGAGCTGTTGTGTGCTGGTTCTTGCACAAATGTGACTCCAGGATAACATCCTCTGCACCATTGGTCTTCAGGGTGTGCCACTCAGGAAATTGTGCTCATATTTTTTGTGACTGTATGTGCCAGATTGTAGCTATATGTTCTGTGTGTACCATGTTTTGCTTAGCTGTATATATGTGCATGTTTGAATAACAATGAAACTCGAACTTGAAACATAAAGCAGTAACATGAAAAAAATTAGATCATAAAAAAATTCAAAATATTGGAGTAAAACAAAAGCAAAAGCCGGAAGTGGTGTTAAAGCAATAAAAAATCTTGACTAGTATTTAACCTTACTCCAACAATCTCATTATTTTATCCTGTGAGAGAAACTCTCTTTGTTCCAATTCATTGCTTCCCTTTGTTCCAAGCCAACCTTCTCTGCTTCCTGGAGTGACTTGTTTCTTTTTGGTCTCATTTCTGATGAAAGCTCCAAGAACTGAAACATTAGCTGTTTCGCTTTCCATGGACGTTGTTTGACTTGAGTTTTTCCAGCAGTTTCTGTTGTTATTTCTAATTTTCAGTTTCCACAGTTTTTTTGAGTTTGAAAAATCCTGGCTGGACCATACTTAGAGTTCTTTATACTGTATATATTTAGTATCTATACCAGAGGGATATTGTATCACCTCAAGCAACACAAATAATTTAAAAGGATATTATTAGAGCTGAATAGAAACAAACAATGGGAAAAATAACAAGCTGGGGTTCTTTACTCCGGAAAAGGGAAGACAAATAAGAGAGCTGAAAATTATTATTCTTTTCAATTGAATAAAAGTTCATGAAACTAACTGTCCCTGAGATTGAATTCAGAGCAAGAATATATCATAGTCACTTTCAAATTAAATGAAAAATTTAAAAAGACTTGCTCCCACACCAATGAGTCCAAGAGATAGATATCTTGCATTTAAAAAGAGGCTTGATACATAAATGAGTGAGGAGGCAATAGAGGAAAAAGGTAGAAATGTGAACCTTGACAACTCTGGAAGGAGACCAGTGTGGAGTTTAAGGACCAATGTTAATCATTTGGTTCAAATGTTTTTTTTTACTTTTCTGTCTGTACATCTTAATTTAACACATATAGAATGTAGTATGGTAGGGCAATTGGTGACTGCCAGTATCAAATCATTCCATAATAGTTTTCAGTGGTACTGTGGCCAATGCAGCAGCTCTACACAAACATGCTCTGTGCATTCCCATTTCAGATTACTATTCTCGAGAGTAAACTCAGTGCAGGTACAATGTACATTTTATCTAAATCTGTCCTGTGTTCCACTTCTGTAAGCCTAGCTAACAAAGGTGACAGTAATACTTCTGAGACTTTGGCGGTTCATCCGTACGATGTGGAATCTTGATTAAAAAACAGGTAAGAGAAGAAATCAGTAGTTAAAGCATGGAAGAGAAGATGAAACATTTACCAATCTCTATTAAAAAATCTGGGAAATGATTAGACTATGGCTTGTGACAATGGTGGTTGTATTGTATTTCTTTAATTGTCCTCAGGGCAACAGACACAGCATCCACCAATTGTGCTACATTACACCAGCAATTTCAACAATACTCTGGGGTGCACCAGGCAAGAGCTAATTGTTCTACATTGCCAAGCTTCTAAATCCTGCCAGCTCTGGCTGTAATTATAGACATCTGTCACTGCTAGCCACTCAGCGGTAACCGTAACATCAATATACACCAATAACAGTGAAATGCCTCAGGGCACCGCATGGAGACCTGAAACGAGGATAGGGCAATCATCTGCTTTCTTCAAACTATCTGTCAAATGCTCCCAGCCACAGATTGCTCTCTTTGTGTCCTTGGGATAATCTGTTGATTTATTGAACATTTTCTAATATTTACCACCCAAACTGCCACCCCCAGTGGTAGAATAGACCAAACTATTGCTCAAAGAAAACCCATTTGTTAAAACAGCACAGAAAAAGACACCAGTCTAAGGCAATCCTTCGTAGACCTTTACTTTCACATGCAATGAAGCTTTAGAATCTCTAAATGAGAGAATATGCATTCAGATTTTGTCTGAGGTCAGTTCTACATAGCCACCAAATAAACACAACTTATTTCAGTTTATTCAGGATTTGCTTTGTTTGCATCATCATAACTTCTTAAAACATTGGCTAAATTACTCCAATTCACTTACACATTTTGCTCTATCTTGATTCAGATTCAGAATCAGGTTTATGATCACTGGCATATGTCATGAAATCTGTTAGCTTAACAGCAGCAGTTCAATGCAGTACCTAATAGAGAAGAAGAAAAAAAAAATTTAAAAAAAAATCATAATAATAAATAATCAATCAATTACAGTATATGTATACTGGATAGATAAAAGTTGTGCAAAAAACAGAAATAATATATATTTAAAATTTGAGGAAGTGTTCACAGGTTCAATGTCCATTTGGGAATTGGATGGCAGAGGGGAAGAAGCTGTTCCTGAATCGCTGAGTGTGTGCCTTCAGGCTTCTGTACCTCCTACCTGATGGTAACAGTGAGAAAAGGGCATGCCCTGGGTGCTGGAGGTCCTTAATAATGGACGCTGCCTTTCTCAGACACGCTCCTTGAAGATATCCTGCGTACTTTGTAGGCTGGTACCCAAGATGGAACCGATTAAATTTCCAACCCTCTGCAGCTTCTTTCGGTCCTGTGCAGTAGCCCCCCTATACCAGACTGTGATGTAGCCTGTCAGGATGCTCTCCACAGTACATCTATAGAAGTTTTTGAGTGCATTTTTGACATACTAAATCTCTTCAAATTCCTAATGAAGTATAGTCGCTGTCTTGCCTTCTTTATAACTGCATTGATATATTGGGACCAGGTATCACCACTATACTTACACTTCCTCCCTTACCACCATTCAGGGCCCCAGACAGTCCTTCCAGGTGAGGCGACACTTCACTTGAGAGTCGGTTGGGGTGATATACTGTGGCCGGTGCTCCCGATGTGGCCTTCTATATATTGGCGAGACCCGACACAGACTGGGAGATAGTTTCGCTGAACACCTATGCTCTGTCCGCCAGAGAAAGCAGGATCTCCCAGTGGCCACACATTTCAATTCCACATCCCATTCCCATTCTGACATGTCTATCTACGGCCTCCTCTACTGTAAAGATGAAGCCACACTCAGGCTGGAGGAACAACACCTTATATTCCGTCTGGGTATCCTCCAACCTGATGGCATGAAGATTGACTTCTCAAACTTTCGCTAATGCCCCACCTCCCCCTTGTACCCCATCCGTTATTTATTTATATACACACATTCTTTTTCTCTCTCTCCTTTTTCTCCCTCTGTCCCTCTCACTATACCCCTTGCCCATCCTCTGGGTTTTTCCCCCCCCTCCCCCTTTTCTTTCTCCCTAGGCCTCCTGTCCCATGATCCTCTCATATCCCTTTTGCCAATCAATTGTCCAGCTCTTGGCTCCATCCCTCCCCCTCCTGTCTTCTCCTATCATTTTGGATCTCCTCCTCTCCCTCCCACTTTCAAATCTCTTACTAGCTCTTCTTTCAGTTAGTCCTGACGAAGGGTCTCGGCCCAAAACATCGACTGTACCTCTTCCTAGAGATGCTGCCTGACCTGCTGCATTCACCAGAAACTTTGATGTGTGTTGCTTGAATTTCCAGCATCTGCAGAATTTCTCGTGTTCACATTATTCTTCTTAGGCAGTGGTATAATTGTTGCCTTTTTGAAGCAAGTGGGAACTTTTGCCTGTAGCAGTGAGAGGTTGAAAATGTCCATGAATATTCCCACCAGTTGGTTGGCACAGGTTTTCAGAGCCTTACCAGGTACTCCATCGGGACCTTCCACCTTGCATAAGGATAGATCTTGAAAATTGAAGAAGATTCCCCGTTTAAACAATTTTGTTTTATTGTTTTTTGATCAGCAAATGGATCCCTGAGAAAGAGTCTTAGAGTAGTACAACAGGGAAACAGACACTTCAGCCCATTACCTCCCCAATGACCTTTCTGCCAATCACTCATCCCATTTGCCTGCATTAAGACCAAATCTTGCTATGCCTTGCTATTTAAATATCTCCTAAATGCCTCTTAAATGTAGTAATTGTATCTGACACCACTACCTCCTTTGGCAGCCAATGCCAGACAGTAACCATACTTTGTAAAGCAGGCAGAATTCAATAACTATTTTTTATGGCAAATGTTTAATTTGTCTTTCTTAAACTTTTCAGTGCTAACTACACAAGGATTTGATATTGGAAGCACACAATGCAATTCAAAACGCAGCAGACATTGCATATTGATTCTTGCATAAAAAGGAAGATCTTAAAGATTTGAACAGAGTTCAAGCTTTCTGAAAGCACCTCATTTTTTGTTTTGTTTAGCAACTAGTGAATTATGGTAACCTATTACTGAGGCAAATTTACAGAAACAGGCACTTCATTTTATTTGCTCTTTTGTCAATTTAATTAAAATGTTTGCAGTACACCAAAGATGAGCACATGAGTAGATCATTTTTAAGTGCAATATATTAATTAGCAATGATTAAAGGATAATTATTTAGCACAATCCAAAATATGCTAATTTGTGATTCTGGAAGATCACAGTTTTTGTTTATTTCCTATAGCAACTTCAACACTGAGCTCTCATTTTCCTCCATCTGTCTAAAACTTCCATTAAAGTTATGATGCCTTAAAGCTGTCATTCATATACAACATAACTTATATTTGGCAAAGTTACTAATGAAATTCTTAGTAATGGGAATATTGGCAAAATTGGCCCTGTAATACCTTAGAACATATTCCAAATTATAGAATGCACCACTTCAATGAGGTCTAATTTTGGCACTGTGAAGTGTGTGTTCATTAAATTTCATTACTTCCTCATATTAAACACCAAAGTCTTTGTGTCAGACACATACAGGTAAGAAAAGGACCCATTACAAGAAGATTATAGTTTCCTCCCACTGACTTTTAAATAGAATCTAAGAAAATGTCCTGTTGTTATCTAGTGCCATGGCTTGACAATTTATTGTCAACCGGTGCTGACATACAGAGTTGTAGTCTGCATGTCCATCGACAGAAGTCTGCTCAGTAGATATATAAGTTATAACTAAACCAGAGGTGAAGAGTAATGACAGGTAGCTTGTCATCTAACGTTGATTGAAAGGCAGAGTAACAACCCAGTTATACTGGAACAGAAAATAGTAGAGGCCCTACTACACCATACAAGATGGCCATAGTTGATCATCCATTATTTCTGCTTTCTCCCATAACCTTTGTAACAGAACACAGATCACAGTTGTGGAAGGCTCTTACACTGACTGGAGACGTGCGACCATTGGTGCTTCTCGAGGAGCAGTAATTGAACCTCTGTTTTTTCTAATATATTACTAATTTGGATGAAAATGTCAGTGGTTTACATTTACTAATTGCAGATGACATAAATATTGATGCAGTTAAGGATAGCAACAAAAGTTGTCACGGAAGGTCACCGTGGCTTTGTGAGGGGTAGGTCGTGCCTCAGGAGCCTGACGGAATACTTTCAGGATGTTTCAAAGCACATTGCTGAAGGTAGAGTAGTGGATGTAGTGTATACAAGTTTTAGTGTAGGATAACGTAATTGGGAGAAATGTACATAATTCACAATCACCAACATTGAGTTGGGGTTTCACTTTAAGATACAGGTTTGACATGATGACGTGACCATGCAAAGATTTTTAGTGCAAGACATTTGTGTTTAAGTTTTGGAGTTCAAAAAAATGTGTTGCAGGTTTCATTAAACTTAAAACGCCTCACATCATTTTATTCACAAAACCCTAAACTGGTCACCCTGATGCTCTAGGATAATTTCAGGGTCATTGAACATGTCAGCCAAAGCAGACACTTTGAAACTGTCAGAGATTTGGAAGCAAAATGCCATTGCTTGGCTTGTACAAACTGAAACCCAGTTCAGTCTGTGAGAAATCACCACCAATGATACCAACTTCCAATTGGTAGCAACGCTCAGCAATTCCATGGCTGCAAGAGTGGTGAGTCTACTTGAACACCCACCTGAACATGATAAATACCGATCGCTGAAAACTCACCTTTAACGGACTTTTGGACTCTCAGAGTCTAAACATGCTTCTCAGTCGCTCTCCTTGTCCGGCCTTGGTGATGCTAAGCTGTCGGAACTAACAGACCACATGCTGTCTCTCCTGGGAAATCATCATCCTTATTTTATTTTTAAAGATCCCTTCATGCAGCAAGTGCCTGATTAAGTTTGCATCGCCCTCAGTAATGCACCTGTGATGGATTAGAGGGAGCATGCAAAATGGCTGATAGTCTGCACTCAGCTAGGCAGCAGCGCATCATTCCTCCTCCTTTCTCTACCTCAGTAAGCCAGCACATCAGGACATCAGAGATCTGTGAACACCGTGGTTCTAGCTGCCAAGGCTGTCTACAATTCATGATGGACACCCTTTCAGGGTGACACTTTCTGTGCCACACGGGTGCTCAGGTGAGTGTGCTGCCAGCATTGCACATTGATGAGAAGGCAAAGAGCAACGAAACCTGTTGGGGGCTGCCAACAGCAAGATCCACACTTGCGGGACATGACAGGGAATGCTCTGCTTCAGTGAGCTATGTTACACATGAGATTTCATCCTAGCGAAAGTGGCGGAACCTCTGCTCAGTGCAGATTGCCTGTGTGCCCAAGGACTGTTGGTCGATCTTAACTACTACCTGGCTTGTGGATGTCAAGGTCTTTGGGTCGTTACCCTGCTCCCCCAGTAAGTCACCACCCGCCAATCACCGCCACCACCTGTCAATCACCATCACCCGCCAATCACCGCCACCACCCGTCAATCACCACAACCACCCGTCAATCACCACCCAGTCCAACACAGTCAAGACTTTTGGGCATGTTAAATGGAAAGTTAATTATTTACCAAGTCGATCTAGTCAGGGGTTACCATCAGGTGTCAGTGTGCTCAGAGGACATTCCCAAAACAGCTGTGATAACCTCATTTGCTTTTTTTGAGTTTCTGCACATGCTGCTTGGACTATAAAATGCAACACAGACTTTCCAATGGCTGATGAACTCTGTATTAGAAGACGCAAACACGAGGAAATCTGCAGATGCTGGAATTTCAAGCAACACACATAAAAGTTGCTAGTGAATGCAGCAGGCCAGGCAGCATCTCTGGTAAGAGGTACAGTCGACGTTTCAGGCCGAGACCCTTCGTCAGGACTAACGAAGGGTCTCGGCCCGAAACGTCGACTGTACCTCTTCCTAGAGATGCCGCCTGGCCCTCTGTATTAGAAGATTTAGATTTTCTCTTTGCTTACCTGGATGACGTACCTATCATCAGTGCATCTAAATCCGAGCACGTATCTCATCTCTGCACACTTTTACAGCACTTAAGCCAACATGGGTTGAATATTAACCCTGCTATATGGCAGTTTGGGTTGTCAACCATTGACTTTCTCAGCCATCACATCTCTGTAGAAGGTGTGAAACTCCTCCCATAAAAAGTAGTGGCTATAGTCCCACTACCCCATACTATAAAAACACTACAAGAGTTTTTAGGGATAGTGAATGTCTATCATTGCTTCATTCCGCGAGCTGCTGAACTGATGCTCCCTCTATGCAGTGTGCTTAATCACAATACCCCTGATCAAATGCTTGACTGGTGGGCAGACATGACCAGGGCATATGATGATATCAAACGAGGTCTTCCTAACGAGACCCTACTGGTGCAGCCACTCTCGAATGCAACCATAGCAATTACTACTGATGCCTCAGACTGCACTGTGGGTGCTGTGTATGAACAACTGGTCGAAGATGTGTGGTGGCTGCTCACCTTCTTCATCTCAGAGATCACAACTGATATACAACATAGCAAGGGGAAAAATAATGTTGTGGCTGATTGCCTCTCACAGCCAGCCATTAAGGCCATACACAGAGGTGTTGACTATATTGGCGTGGCAGCTGACCAAGTTACTGACCCAGAGGTCCAGGCTTACCAAACAGCAGTCATGAGCCTGCAGTTGGCTGACAGTAAGTTCAAGGAAGCTGAGGCTTCTCTCCTGTGAGATGTCTCAGCTGGTCACAGTCACCCCATTGTGCCCACAAACTGGAGACAGACTGTTTTCAACTCCATACATGGCCTCTTGCATCTGGGCTGGAAGGCTTCACAGAAACTAGTTGCACTAAAGTTTGTGTCGATGTTGTTGGTCCTCCTCCCCCTCCAGCAGTTTACCATGGTGGGCCGTAGCACGTAGCACCAGGTGGCAGATGTCAGCCCTCTATCCTTAATGACGGTCACAGTGGTAGCTCGGGCAGTCATCAGTTCCTGGGTTGCTCGGTTTGGCACACCATCTGATATTTCCTCTGACCATGGTCCCCAATTCATTTCAAACCTCTGGGCTGTGATGACCCAGAATCTCTTCATTAGGCTACATCACATCACAGCATATCACCCACAGTCCAATGGTCTATGCGAGTGATTTCATTACTCCTTAAAGGCTGATCTGAGGGCTCCCCTGACTGACGAGTGTTGGCATGATCATCTCCCATGGGTCCTACTGGGGCTCAGAGCAGCTCCAAAGGAGGACCTGCAGTTGTCTGTGGCAGAGTTGGTATGTGGGCAGCCATTATGAGTGCCAGGTGATTTCATTCCTGATGTCATGACCATGTGGTTACCCCTCAACAGTGTTCTACCCTCCTCAGTAAATTCAATTTAATTTCATCTATTCCTACCTCCTGTCATGGCATACAGCACTCTTGGGTTCCCGTTCATCTACGTCCTGCCCCATTTGTTTTTGTCTGCCATGGTGCACACCAATATCCCCTTAGGCGCTGTTCTGCATTTCGGAATGGGAAGAAAAGACATTTATCATAGATAAGAGGGGTACATGAACGTATTTCAGTAGATTGCCTTAAACTGGCCCTCCAAGGTTTACAGTATTTTGCTGCCATACCCCTGGTGCACAACATATGTCTATGCACCTCTGGATGAGCTCGAGTTCCTCGACCCATGGGACACAAGGTCCGAGTTCCAGTCGGATTTAGTGAATTCTGAGGGGGAGGGGTATGGGCTGTGTATGATAACATAAGTTTTGCTTTAAGAGTCTGGTCTGATGTGATGACATGGCTATGTAAAGATCTTTATCGTGCTTTTGTGTTTAAGTTTTGTAGTTTAATAAAATGTGTTGCCAGTTTCATTAAACATAAAACACCTCAGGTTGTTTTATTTTTGAAAATCTAAATTAGTAAGGCTTTTAATAAGTTCCGTTTGGTAAGTTAGGAGGCATGGGATCTAGGGAAAACTTGGCTGGGTGGATTCAGAATTGCCATGGTCATAGATGGCAGAGGGTGGTAATAGATTGCACATACTCAATCTGAAGGTTGATGATTTGTGACGTCCTTCAGAGATCTATTCTGGTACCCTCTTTGTGGTGGTTATAAATAACTTGAATAAGAAGTAGAAGGATGGGTTAGTAGTTTGAAGATGAAGTGAAGTTTGATGGTGTTGTGGTGTCAAGTGACCGGCAACAATGAATATCAATTGAGTCAGGTTTTATAAAAGACAAACAAACATTTATTAAATTCTGCTCAACAATAGCGAAAAACATTCAAACAACTAATTTAACTGGAAGTTAACTGCTACACGGCCACTCTGGAACAGCTCTTAAAAGGGTGAATGCTAAAACAGTTCTTAAAGTGGTAAATTTGAAAGTCCAAGAGATTTATACAGTCAATTAGGAGAGACTTTTCTGAAGTAAAGAATTCCTCGAGGACGTGACATTACTGCTGATCCCAGCTGGAAACTGCCTTGCCTGCAGGATTCACAATGATGGAAGTAAAACAGTTTAAAGGAACTGACCTTTTCCTCTGGAGAATAGACTGCGTGATCCTTCCTGCTTTAGCAGAGGATATCTCAGATTCAGGTCACTTTTCTTGAACAAAGATTCAATAAAGGTCGATCCTCTCCAAAACCGCTGAACGATATCAGCTTTACTCTACTCTGCGAGTTTCTGTATTTCGATAAGGTCTTCACTCTCCAATACTACTTACAATAGAAAGTAGAACTCCACTTTAAAACAAAACTGCATCATAAGATGAATATGCAGCATAACAGAGTATCGGACAAATTAAATAATGAACTAAACTTAAAACTTAACTAGAAAAACTAACTGCGTCACCCCAGGGTCTTCCTTTTATACCCGTGGTGAACATGTCATCATGTGACCTCACACTGGCGGGAAAATTACATCACCCCACCATCACATGATCATTACCTCATGCTCATAAGATACTTAATTACATCATGGTCATAAGACGGTCACAAGATATCCATGAGGTATGTAACATGTGGATGGTGTATAAGATATAGGAGCAGAAGTAAGCCATTTGGCTCATCGAGTCTGCTCTGCCATTCAATTATGGGCTGATCCAATTCTTCCAGTCATGTCCACTCCCCTGTCTTCTCTCCGTATCCTTTGATGCCCTGGTTAATCAAGAACCTATCTATCTCTGCCTTAAATGCACTCAATGACTTGGCCTCCACAGCCGCTCATGGCAACAAATTCCACAGATTTACCAGCCTTTGACTGAAAGAATTTCTCCACTTCTGTTTTAAATGTTCGTCCTCCAATCCTGAAGTTGTACCCTCTTGTCCTAGACTCCCCTACCATGGGAAATTACTTTACCATATCTACTCTGTTCAGGCCTTTTAACATTCGGAATGTTTCTATGAGATCCACCCTCATTCTCCTGAACTCCAGGGAATATAGTTCAAGAGCTGCCAGACATTCCCTCATACGGTAACCCTTTCATTCCTGGAGTCATCCTTGTGAATGTTCTCTGAATCCTCTCTAATGTCAGTATATCCTTTCTAAATTAAGGAGCCCAAAACTGCACTCAGTACTCTAAGTATGGTCTCATGAGTGCCTTATAGAGCCTCAACATCACATCCCTGCTCTTATATTCTATACCACTAGAAATGAATGCCAATATTGCATTCGCCTTCTTCACCACTGATCCAAACTGGAGTTTAAATTTTAGGGTATCCTGCACAAGGACTCCTATGTCCCTTTGCATCCCTGCATTTTGAATTCTCTCCCCATCTAAATAATAGCCTGTCCATTTATTTCTTCCATCAAAGTGCATGACCATATAATTTCCAACATTGTATTCCATTTGCCACTTCTTTGTCCATTCCCCTAAACTATCTCAGTCTCTCTGCAGGCTCTTTGTTTCCTCAACACTACCCGCTCCTCCACCCATCTTTGTATCATCGGCAAATTTAGCCACAAATCCATTAATACCATAGTCCAAATCATTGACATACATCATAAAAAACAGTGGCCGTAACACCGTCCCCTGTGGAAATCCACTGCTAACTGGCAGCCAGCCAGAATAGAATCCCTTTATTCCCACTCTGTTTTCTTCCGATCACCCAATGCTCCACCCATACTCATAACTTCCCTGTAATTTCATGGGCTCTTATCTTGCTACGCAGCCTCATGTGCGGCACCTTGTCAATGGTCTTCTGAAAATCCAAGTATACCACATCTACTGCATCTCCTTTGTCTACCCTGCTTGTAATTTCCTCAAAAATTGCAGTAGGTTAGTCAGGCAGGATTTTCCTTTCAGGAAACCATGCTGGTTTTGTCCTATCGTGTCATACGCCTCCAGGTACACTGTAATCTCATCTCTAACAATTGATTCCAACAACTTCCCAACCACTGATGTCAGGCTAACTGGTCTATAGTTTCCTTTCTGCTGCCTCCCACCCTTCCTAAATAGCGGAGTAACATTTGCAATTTTCCAGTCGCCCGATACAAAGCCAGAATCTATCGATTCTTGAAAAATCATTGTTAATGCCTCCGCAATCTCTCCAACTACTTCGTTCAGAACTCAAGGGTGCATTCCATCAGGTCCAGGAGATTTGTCTACCCTCAGACCATTAAGCTTCCTGAGCACCTTTCTCAGTTGTAATTTTCACTGCACCTACTTCACTTCCCTGACACTCTTGAATGTCCAGTTTACTGCAGATGTCTTCCACTGTGTAGGAAGAGGCAAACTACGCATTCAGTTCCTCTGCCATCTCTGTGCCTCTCATTACAATATCTCTAGCGTCATTTTCTATTGGTCGAGTGGAGCTCACAGCGGCCAATCCGGTGGTGATGTCTGTTATTTGCCAAGTAGGGTACCGTGCATAAATCTGATTTGATGGAGACAGATGTGAGAGCACAGAGGAACATCTGGTGAAACTTCTGAAATGCCTACTTCGCTGCTGCTGCTACTGTGTGTTCCAGAATCTCCAGAGGGGATGGACCCGAGTCCTCGGCGGCCGGGGCAGCGTCAAAACGCTCGGCAGAGGATGGAGCTTGGAGAGGCTGTGTTGGAGGGGCTGGTCGGAGGCTCGAAGTTTTTGGATGGACTCAGAGTCCGCTGCGGTCGGGTGCTTCCAATGGTGCTGCATCGCAAGTTTGCGGCGCTTGGAGGTTCATGGCAGGGAGAATTTCTCCCTTCTGCTGCCTGCATGAGATGATGAGGCTATCAGGACTTTGAGACTTTTTTTTTTTTTACCATGCCCATGGTCTGCTCTTTATCAAATTATGGTGTTATTTTGCACTGTTGTAACTATATGTTATAATTATGAGGTTTTGTCAGTTTTAGTCTTGGTTTGTCTTGTGTTTTCTTGTGATATCATTCTGGAGGAATATTGTATCATTTTTAATGCATGCATTTCTAAATGACAATAAACAAGGACTAAGTGTCCTCATAATCTAATCATAATCTAATTCTATATCTACTCTCAACTCTTTTATCCTTGATATACTTAAAAAAGCTTTTAGTATCTTTGATATTAGTCACCAGCTTCATTTCATAATTCATCTTTTCCTTTCTAATGAGCTTCTTAGTTTCCTTCTGTAAGTTTTTGAAAGCTTCCCAATCCTCTATCTTCCCACTAGCTTTAGCTTCCTTATGCCCTCTCTTTTGCTTTTACTTTGGCTCTGACTTCACTTCTCAGCCACGGTAGTGTCCACCTTCCATTCGAAAATTTCTTCTTATTTAGAATATGTCTGTCTTGCAATTCCCTCATTTTTCACAGAAACTCCAGTCATTGCTGCTCTGCTTTCCTTCCTGTTAGTGTCCCTTTCCAGTCAACTTTGGCCAATTCTCCTTTCATGTCATTATAGTTTCACTTTATTCCACTGAAATACTGCTCAAATTTCAAAGTGAACTCGATCATATTGTGATCACTGTTCCCTAAGGGTTCCTTAACCTTAAGCTCACTTATCATCTCCGGATCATTGCACATCACCCAATCCAGCACAGCTGATCCCCTGCTGGGCTCAACAACAAGCTGTTTTAAAAAGCCATCCCTTAGATATTCTACAAATTCTCCCTCAAGATTCAGTACTGGCCTGGTTTTCCCAATCCACTTTCATGATAAAATCCCAACGATTATCATGACATTGCCCTTCTGACACACCTTTTCTATCTCCTGCTGTAATTTGTAATCCACATCCTGGCTGCTAATTGGAGGCCTGTATACAACTGCATTAGGGCCCTTTAACACTTGCCATTTCTTAACTCAACCCATAGAGACTCTACACCTTCTGAGCCCACGTCAACCCTTTTTAATGATTTAATATTATTTCTTATACACGAGGCCACACCACCCCCTCTGCCTACTAACCTATCTTTTTGATACACTGTATATCCTTGGACGTTCAGCTCCCAATGGCAGCCATTCTTTAGCCAAGTTTCATAGATGGCCACAATGTTATACTTGCCAATCTGTAGCTGAATTTCAAGATTGCCTATTTTATTTCTTATGCTACATGTATTCAAATATAACACTTTCAGTCCAGTATTTGTTGCTTTCTGTTTTAACTGCATCAGGCCTCTATTGCCAGGTAACTCATCCCACTGGCTGTGATTATACCTCATCTCCTGCCTGTCCTTTCTATCATCTCTGTTGCACGCTATCTTTGATTTATTTCTGTTTTCTCCTTCCTCAGTCCTATCACCCCAGTTCCTATCAGCCTTCCAAATTAGTTTAAGCTCTCCCTAACAGCCCTATTAAACCTACATGTTAGGATACTGGACTCCTTTGGGTTCAGGTGTAACCCATCCTTTTGGTACATGTTGTACCTCCCCCAGAAGAGGGACGAATGATCCAGAAACCCGAAGCCCTGCCCCTACACCAGTCTCTCAGCCATAAATTAATATACCTGATCATGCTATTCTTGTGCTCGTTAGCACGTGGCACAGGCAGCAATCCTGAGATTACTACCCTGGAGTTCCTGCTTTTAGACTTCCTGTGCAATTCCCTGAATTCTCTCTTCAGGGCCTCCTCTCTTTTTCTACCTATGTCATTGGTACCAATGTGTACCAAGACTTCTGGCTGTTCACCCTCTCCCTTCAGAATACTCTGCACCCGATTCGAGACATCTCTTTCCTGATAGTCATCCATTTGCAGCCTTGGAGTGATTAACTCCCTGTAGCCCATATCTATCTCCTGCTCACTTTCCCTAATAAGCTGTAGGTCATCAAGCCGCAGCTCCAGATCCCTAACATAGTCTGTCAGGAGCTGCATCTCCGTACACCTGGCACAGATGTGGTCATCTGGGAGACTGGAATATTCCCAGGATTCCCACATCCGACACCCAGAGCAAAGTACTAACCCTACAGACATGCTCTCTATTCCTCAAAATATGCAAGAAAAAAAATGAAAAATAAAACCTGGCCCAATTCCTCCAACCATCAGGCCTCTGGGCTACTGTGGCATCTACCTGTCCCCCAACGTCTGTGGTCCCACATCAGCATCACGAGTTTGCCACCTTCCATGAGGCCACTGTGATCATGACCAGTTCTACTAGGTGACCTACTGTATTGTCCTCCCCATGCTCCCTCTAGCCACTGAGACACCAGGCTTGGTTCTCCAACATGTAGCTCACCTCCATGGCTTCCCTCAGGACAACTTGTCGGACCAGAGTCCACAATTAGTTTACCGCTTCTGGTGAGCCTACTGCCTCCTCCTCTAAAACTCAATGAGTTTGTCCTTTGGCTATCATCTACATACCAACAGTCAGAAAGAGTTAGTCAGCAAGTGGAGTTTCTGCAATGCTTTGTTGCTTCTGACCCTTCCATCTGTTCTGGACTGAGCTGTCCCACAATCTACACACCTCTTCTGCCACGGGTATGTTATCCTTTGAAATACTTCATGGCCACCAACCGCTGTTGTTCCTGAGAGGAGTGCACAGTGGAGGTCCTGTCCGCCAGGGCCCTGGTTTGCCACTGCTGGAATACTTGGATGAGTGCCATCCTAGCCACCAACCATGCCTACTGTTGCCAGGCCAACTGTCATTGGCACCCAGCCAGACTACTCTAGCCAGTGGACTGTGTCTCGCTGTCCGCCTGAGATCTGCTCCTGTGCATGGACTCCCACAAGCTCTCTCCCCGGTTCATTGGTCCCTTCAAGATCATCCATCACATCAACACAGTCACTTACCATCTCCAGCTGTCACCATCCCACAGGATCACAACTACCTTCCTCAAGCCCATCGTATATGGACCACACAACACACCTGAGACTGCACCTCTAGAACCTAGGATAGTGAAGGTGAGGCAGTGCTCACAGTTTACCAGTTGCTAGATTAATGTCACCGTGGATGGGGCGTGCAGTACTTGGTTGACTGGGAAGGATGTGCAGTATAGCTACATCATGGGTGAGTTCCACTGGACACATGCAGATCATCCTGGGCCATTGGAGACAGGCTGGTGGGGTGGGGGAGGGGTGGCCCTTGTCAGTCCTGCTCCCCTGCTTCTGCTGACACCTCCTGGCCTGCACCTTCTCCTCACCCAGCTGGTAGGATTCACCTGCCCTCATTCCAGACTCATCACCTGCAGTCTATTTAACCTTGTTCACTTATCAAACCAGCCAACTTCAATCAGTTGTCCCTAGCTTTCACTCTCACTGCCTGAAGTTTATCTTGTTGAGTTTAGTTTCTGTTTTCTCTTGTTTTGTGGCTCGTTATTTTGTGGTCTCTCATTGAAGTTATTGCTCACTGCTAAATTGTCTCTGTTGTTCTCCTTTTGGGTCAAACCTCCTCTACATTTCCTGTCATTGTGTTTATAATTAATTACACTTAAAATACATCTTATTTGCTGTGCATTTTAAAATTAGAAATAGCCCTGTTAACAGTTCTTAAATGTCTCTGAATATCATAAACATTTAAAAGCTTTTTCAATATGTCTTTCAAACCTGACAATCCTCTCCAATTCCACCCCACCCTCAAAGGCTTTCTTCTTGCCACAGGCTACTATTGCAGTTCTGGGGATGTCAACACAATTGTAAAGCTAAGTTACCACTGGAAATTCATTATGCTTTCCATCCTGTTCCCCCAAAGGTGTGTCATCAGCGCACATGAAATCTGCATCAAGACCATGGAAATGCAGGCAGGTCAATTTGTGTTATTGTCCCCTCTGATCTCTGTATTTTCATCCAACATTACAAACCTTGAAGTTGTCTGAGCTTCATTAGTTCCACCCTCTTAACCCTTACATACTGTCCTGGTCAAATTTGACCTGTTTTGACATTTGACAGCAGTAAAAACACCCTAAATGCTATTTTTTAGCCGAAATTTGATTACTTTCCTAAAGTGACCCAGAATGTGCAAAAATGAAAATATTTAACAATTTTATACTTGTGTACAGGTGCTACAAATTTTTGTACATTGAGGTTGTTCCGGGTCAAATTTGACCCGTATCTATTGAAATGGATTTTAGAGCTCTGAAACATTAGTTAAGGATTAATCACCCATTTATTAATGTCAAATAGGCTATTTATACATTCTAAATAGATCTGTGGTTCGAAGTTTGGTATAGACACTTGTTATGAGGGGATTCTTGGGCCGGGTCAAAACTGACCCGCACCATACAGTGAAGGTATAGAATATGAACAGGTTGCCTGGGTTAAACATTTCCATTGAATTCATAGCTCTGACATGATTTTCTGGAATTGTCTGCCTAAATATTGACACTGTCTCCTCCCTTACGAAATTCCTAAATTGCTTCTTCAGTCAGATTCAGATTCACTTATTTATCACGCGTACATCGAAACATAAAGAAAGATGAGTTGGCTGCATTAACCAACACAACCTAACAATGGAAATGTCACCACACATTTGGGCACCAAAATAGCAGGTGCATCGTGCTTGGCAAGACAACATGGTGCATAACAACAAATACTGTTCCTCCGTCCAATCCACCCATGCCCTCACACAATCCTCTAACCCCAGAACAAGCTGTCTCTGTCCTTCAGCTTCCTTATGACTCATGGATTTGCGAACACTGGGTCTTCAACTTCTCCAGTGCACTTGTACACTAAGGGCCCCATCTATTGGACCTTAACTTCTGGACTATCTATCAATCAAGGTAACACGTCTGAACAAATGGCGTCCTGTCGCACTCACCTCAATAATAAGCAAATGCTTTGAGAAGCTGGTCAAGGACTACATCTGCAGCTTGCTACCACTCACACTGGACCCCCTACAATTCGCCTACCGACACAACCGATCGACAGCTGACGTAATAGCCACAGCCTTACACATCCCTACACATCTGGAGAAGAAGGATACTGATGTGAGAATGCTGTTCTTAAACTACAGTTCAGCATTCAACACTATAGTTCCCTCCAGGCTTGACAAGAAGCTCAGAGACCTCAGCCTTCACCCTGCCTTGTGCATCTGGATCCTACACTTCCTGTCAGATCACCGGCAGATGGTAAGAGTGGGCTCCCTCACCTCTGCCCCTCTGACCTTCAATACAGGAGCCCCTCAGGACTGTGTCCTAAGCCCCCTCCTTTACTCTCTGTTTATCCATGACTGTGTCGCCACCCACAGCTCCAATATGCTAATTAAATTTGCTGATGATACTACACTGCTTGGCCTTACCTCAAATAATAACCAGGCAGCTTACAGGGATGAGGTCATCTCTCTGACACAGTGGTGTCAAGAAAACAACCTTTCCCTCAATGTTGCAAAAACAAAGGAGCTGGTTGTGGACTACAGGAGGAATGAAGACATCCATATTGACATCAATGGATCTGGGTTGAGAGGCTGAACAGTTTTAAGATCCTTGGTATACCCATCACCGAGGATCTCAGGTGGTCTGTGCATACCAACTGTGTGGTGAAAAAAGCACAACTTTCACCTCAGAGAGTTGAAGAAGTTTGGTGTGGGCTTTCTATAGGGGCACAATTGAGAGCATGCTGACTGGCTGAATCACTGCCTGGTATGGGAACTGTACTTCCCTCAATTGCAGGACCCTGTAGAGAGTGGTGCGGACAGCCCAGCGCATCAGTAGATGTGAACTTTCCACGGTTCAGGACATTTGCAGAGACAGATGCGTAAAAAGGGCCCAAAGGATCATTGGGGACCTGAGTCACCCCAACCACAAACTGTTCCAGCTGCTACCATCCGGGAAATGGGCCAACAGGCTCTGGGATAGCTTCTTCCACCAGGCCATCAGACTGATTAATTCATACTGATACAACTGTATTTCTTTGTTATATTGACTGTCCTGTTGTAAATACTATTTATTATTAATTACTATCTATTGCACATTGCACACTTAGATAGAGACTCTCACTGTAAAGATTTTTTACTCCTCATGTAAGTGAAGGATATAAGAACTAAAGCCAATTCAAATTCAGTATCAACCCCAGAAATCACCAGCGATAATGAATGAAGATCTTGGATGTGAACCCCAAACTCCAGACTCACTGATGAAAAGCCAGTCTTGATAATTCCTGAACCTAGGGGGTCACAGGCTTTCATGCTTTCCACTCACATGGAACTCTGATCCTGGAACCTGCCAAAGACTTGCTGACCTGATTGTGGGGAGGGTGGTCATCTGCCATCATCCTCGCTGGTCTACCACACTGACATCTGACCATGGATGTCCTTCACCACACATCCACATCGCTGGTCTTTAATGGCAGAAACAATAAGGTCTTCTAAGTGATTCCTGGATGGCTACATGGAGCTTAGAAAAATAGAGGGCTATGGGTAAAACCTAGTTAATTCTAAGATAGGGACATGTTCAGCACAGCTTTGTAGGCCGAAGGGCCTGTATTGTGCTGTAGGTTTTCTATGTTTCTATGTTTCTAACCTCTAACTGTCTGATCTCTAACTCCTCACATTCCTGTCCCTAAACCCTAACCTGATCCCCAACTCCCCGAACCCACATCTACAAACCTAAAAAATGGCCAACAGTACTGTTTACTGTGATCTCAACAGTAATTGCAGCTTGCTGTCATCTTGACTGGAGCTTATCCCAACATTCTCTTACAGCATCAAATTGTTTGTTAATAATGTTATGAAACACCCAGACAGTACATCTTGGAACACTGAAGTCACAGAGATTCATACTGATAGAGCATAGAAGCATGCCTGTTGACTCATTTACACTAGTGCTTCATTAACCCCATTTTATTCTTATCAACTCCCAATTCCATAGCCTACCCTAGCCCCACAAATTCTGCCACTCACCTTACTTACACACTAGGGGCAATTTACAGCAGACAATTAAGACAATAAACTTTAAAACCTTCACATATTTGTGGGAGTAAGTTGGAGAACATGGGGAAACAGACATGGTCAAACTCCACACACACAGTGCAGAGGTCAGAGCTGTCCTTGGTGGTGTGATTCACTGCGCTGCCCAAATAAAAGTAAATTGTTTCTGTAGCTGCCTTCCAACTCTTTCTTAAAATCACTGCTTTAACCATTTTGGACATCTTCCAAGTGCAAAACACCCAGTTTTTCTGGTCTATTTCAATGACAATGTCATAACTGGGGGCGTTGGGAACGGACCCAAATGCAAGACACAGACACTGAAGTACAAGGAACAGGACTTGACTAGAGTAGGGACGTGACAGGATAAAGACAAGGAACAGGGACAGGAACACAGACTTGGGCTAGGACATGGACAAGACAGGGAACCCGGACAAGGAACTATGAACTAGGAGCCTGCGCTTGGACTCCAAGCCAGAGACCGGACAAGGACCCAGAACCTTGTTCTTGTTCTGGGCTCGGACCCCAGTACTAGGCAAGGACATGACATGGCTTCAGGACAGGATGTGGCTGGGCTCGAAGGCAGGGACAGGTCCATTGGTCAGGTAACGGCAGAACGGCCAGACTTACCTAACAGAGGCAAAGACAAGACAAGTCAGGCCCCCGACAGGGCAACAGCAGAACAGCCTGACTTACCCCACAGAGGTGAGGACAAGACAAGACAAACGCCAAAGAACAACAGACAGTTCCATCTCTACATTAGGGTAGCTCTGAGTCTCAGTTCGGCCAGCAACCTCAGCTGGCTACCTAGCTCAGAGTGGCTGGCAGCCACTCAGCTGGCCCAGGAAACAGCTGAATCCATACCGCAAAGATGGCTCCAACAGCCGACAGCCGGGCTCCATGAAACGATGGTACGCCAACACGGCCTAAAGATGGTAAGTGGCCATTCTAGCCTTCCACCAGCAGGGAGTCTTGACAAGACGAACCAGTAGCCCACACTTAACCCTAAGGCTTCTTATATTCCAAGCTTCAAGATGGGAATCGGGTGCCTATGATTATCTCAATCAAAACAAGGGACATCTGGAAGACCTGGAGCCCTGAGTCCATGGACCAGACCGTGAACCGGAATGCGGACTTCATGGATCAGACCATGACAGACAAAGAATGAGCCTTTTAGCAAGCTGTGATCAGGAAGGATGTAATAGGTAATTCTGTCTCCAACAGGGTTGTGCACATGCCTGATCCAAGCTAGCATCTGTTACATTACATCATCATCTGGGTGATGGACTGCAAAGATGTTGCCATCCCCTGTACCATGACAAATACTGATGACCATGGCCTCATGCAGATATTACTGTCAACAAAGTACTTCAAAAATATGTCAAAGGTATCAGTCCTCACAAAGGCAGCTCTTCACAGACAACCTTATAATTAACTTGTTAACACCCAGCTTATATACTGACCATATATGTTTGCCATAATTGGTGCAAGTGGAGAGACTCTTGGTTTCTTCCCAAGAAGAGCCAGAACTGGTTTGATGAGAATGACAGGTAGATCAAGGAGATTTTTAACTATAAATATAAGGCTTTCCTAGAAAGCTTCTCTTTTATTCAATGGGAAAAAAAGCTCTAAATGACCAAAATCCTGCAGAAAACCCAAGACATAAAGAACACACCAAGCATCAGAGGCTTAGTATCTGACTGGTATGTCTTCTTCAATGCAGTAAAAGTTAGCTTAGCTATGATAAAACATCCAAGGTATCATTTCACTGAGAGCCAGGAACAGGGATCAGGGTTAAACACAAAGTGGGTAGCATTGGAAGGACTTGACTTGATTTTGTCCATGACATTCCACAGCAAACTATTTAGTCCTGTCAGTCCCAAAGGCCATACCGAATCTCAAAAATACAAAGACATCAGGAGCAGAAAAAATCTTCACTGAAATCCAAAAACTTAGTAACAAATCTATTCACATTGTCCACATCTGTGAAGAAGGGGATATATCAGCGTACATTAGAGATGCTATAATTGTGACCACAGTCAAGACAGGAAACATCGACAGTGTTAACTTCAAAAAGGACTTCTTGCCTGCTTGTTGTCCACTCATAAAAAGCCAACTCCAGAGTTCTCCTCACTTTGTTGTTTCAATTGCCAAGGAGGTGCCCCGCGAATACATATCTGTCCGTCAACGGGCAGAGTGGACAGGATTTCATCATGTGATAACTCCAAGAAGAACGCATGAAATGGCACCAGCCAGTGTAAATAGTCTTCAATCTCACTTAATCCTTTAACTTCAACAATCAGGAAAACCTTCCATAAATTTGACTACGCACAAAAATTTGTCTCCATTCATATTTGTACCAAGATGGCATGCAAGATATAATACTATTCATTTTGGCCTATAGAACCTACCTCAATGAAGATAGACATCAAAAATGCTACATACTTGTCTCAACATTTTTCTTGATCTTTCTCAAACCATCATCGGACATCAACACAGTAAACGTCCTGATCTTTTTTTTGGAATTATTGGTAAACAATTTAACCTATGGGGAATATATTCCAGAGCCAAGATAATCTGAAGCTCAAGGTTGAACTGCAGCATAGTATGTAAGTGGAGGAAGAACTCCCTGAGTAGAGCCTGGTGTGTAAACCAAAGTAGAACTCCCTGACGAGAAGCTGGTGTGTAAATGGAGGAAGAACTCCCTGATGAGAAGATGGTGTGTAAACGGCGGTAGAACTCTCTGTCGAGAAGCTGGTGTGTAAACGGAGGCATTACTCGTTGATGAGATTCTGGTATGTAAACGGAGGAACAAATCTCTGATGAGAAGCTGGTGTTTAAACAGAAGCAGAACTTCCTGATGAGAAGCTGGTTTGTAAATGGAGGCAGAACTCTCTAATAAGTAGCTGGTGTGTAAATGGAGGAAGAACTCAATGATGAGAAGCTGGTGTGCAAATGGAGGGAGAACTCTCGGCCGAGAATCTAGTGTGTAAATGGAGGCAGAACTCGTTGATGAGAATTTGCTATGTAAACGGATTAAGAAGTCCCCAATGGGAAGCTGGTGTGTAAATGGATGAAGAGCTGCCTGACGAGAAGCTGGGGTGTAAACAGAGGAAGAACTCTCTGATGAGAAGCTGGTGTGTAAATGGAGACAGAACTCCCTTAAAAAGGTGGTGTGTATATGGAGGTAGAGTTCCCCGATGAGAAGCTGGTGTGTAAATGGAGGTAGAACACCCTGATGAGAAGCTGGTGTGTAAACAGAGGCAGAACTCTCTGATGAGAAGTTGGTGGGAAAATGAAGGAAGAACTCCCTGATGAGAAGATGGTGTGTAAATGGAGGTAGAACTCCCTGATGAGAAGCTGGTATGTAAACGGTGGCAGACCTCTGTGATGAGAAGCTGGTGTGTAAGTGGAGGAAGAACTCTCTGACAAGATGTCTGTGTGTAAATGGAGGTAGAACTCCCTGATGAGAAGCTGGTAAGTAAATGGAGGTAGAACAGCCCGATGAGAAGCTGCTGTGCAAACAGAGGCAGAACTCTCTGACTAGAAGCTGGTGTGTAAAAGGAGGTAGAGCTCCCTGATGTGCAGCTTTCTGCTAAAAGGAAGCAGAACTCTCTGATGAGTAGCAGGTGTGTAAATGGAGGAAGAACTCCGTAACATGAAAATGGTGTGCAAATAGAGACAGAACTGCCTGTCGGGAAGCTGGTGTTTAACTGGAGGCAGAACTCGTTGATGAGAATCTGGTATGTAAATGGAGGAAGAATTCCCTGATGGGAAGCTTGTGTGTAAATGGAATAAGAGCTCCCTGATGAGAAGCTGGTGTGTAAATGGAGGTAAACTCCCTGATGAGAAGATTGTGTGTAAATGGAGGGAGAATTCTCTGACAAGATGCTGGTGTGTAAATGGAGGTAGAACACCCTGATGAGAAGCTGCTGTGTAAACAGAGGCAGAACTCCCTGACGAGAAGCTGGTGTGTAAAAGGAGGTAGAGCTCCCTGATGTGAAGCTTTCTGCTAAAAGGAGGCAGAACTCTCTGATGAGTAGCATGTGTGTAAATGGAGGTAGAACACCATGATGAGAAGCTGCTGTGTAAACAGAGGCAGAATTCCCTGATATGAAGCTGGTGTGTATATGGAGGTAGATCTCCCCGAGAGAAGCTGGTGTGTAAATGGACGTAGAACTCCCTGATGAGAAGCTGGTGTGTAAACGGAGGCAGAACTCTCTGATGAGAAGCTGGTGTGAAAATGAAGGAAGATGGCCCTGATGAGAAGATCGTGTGTAAATGGAGGCAGAACACGTTGATGAGAATCTGATATGTAAACGGAGGCGGAACTCTCTGACGCGAAGCTGGTGTGTTAAAGGAGGAAGAGCTCCTTGATGAGAAGCTGTAGCGTAAATGGACGTAGAACTCCCTGATGAGATGCTGGTGTGCAAACGGAGGTGAAACTTCCTGATAGGAAGCTGGTGTGCAAATGGAGGTAGAACCTCCCAATGATAAACTTATGTGTAAGTGGAGGCAGAACTCTCTGATGAGAATCTTGTGTGTAAATGGAGGTAGAACTCCCTGATGAGAAGCTGGTGTGTAAAGGGAGGAAGAATACACTTACGAGAAGATGGTGTGTAAATCGAGAAAGAGCTCCCTGATGAGAAGCTGGTGTGTAAGTGGCGGTAGAACTCTCTGATGAGAAGCTTGTGTGTAAGTGGAGGTAGACCTCCCGGATGAGAAACTGATGTGTAAAGAGAGGCAGTACTTGCTGATGAGAATCTGGTATGTAAACGGAGGAAGAAATCTCTGATGAGAAGCTGGAGTTTAAACGGAGGCAGAACTTCCTGATGAGAAGCTGGTGGGTAAATGTTGGTAAAAGTCCCTGATGAGAAGCTGGTGTGTAAATGGAGGCAGAACTCTGTAATGAGTAGCTGGTGTGAAAATGGAGGAAGAACTCAATGATGAGAAGCTGGTGTGTAAATGGAGGCATAAATAGATGATGAAAATATGGTATGTAAACGGATTAAGAACTCCCCGATGGGAAGCTTGTGTGTAAATGGAGGAAGCGCTGCATGATGAGAAGCTGGTGTGTAAATGGAGGTAGAACTCCCTGATGAGAAGCTGCTGTGTAAACAGAGGAAGATCTCACTGATGAGAAGCTGGTGTGTAAATGGGGGCAGATCTCCCTTAAAAAGCTGGTGTGCATATGTAGGTAGAACTCCCCGATGAGAAGTTGGTGTGTAAATGGAGGTAGAACTCCCTGATGAGAAGCTGGTGTGTCAATGGAGGCAGAACTCGTTGATGAGAATCTGGTATGTAAAAGGAGGAGGAAAACCCTGATGGCAAACTGGTGTGTAAATGGAGGAAGAGCTCACTGATGAAAAGTTTGTGTGTAAATGGAGATAAAATTCCCTTTCGAGAAGCGTGTGTGTATATGGAGGGAGAACTCTCTGACAAGAAGCTGGTGTGTAAATGGTGGAAGAACTACCTGATGAGAAGCTGCTGTGTAAACAGAGGAAGAACTCTCTGACGAGAAGCTGGTGTGGAAAAGGAGGAAGAGCTCGCGGATGAGAGGCTGGTGTGTAAATGGTGGTAGAACATCCCAATGAGAAGCTGTCGTGTAACTCAAGGCAGAACTCTCTGATGAGAAGCTGGTGTGTAAATTGAGTAGAACTCCCTGACAGGAAGCTGGTCTGTAAATGGAGGAAGAACTCCTTGATGAGAAGCTGGTGTGTAAATGGAGGTAGAACACCCTGATCTGAAGTTTGTGTGCAAACGGAGGATGAACTCTTTGATGAGAAACTGGTGTGTGAATGGAAGAAGAACACCCTGCGGAGAAGCTTGTGTGCAAACGGAGGAAGAACTCCCTGACAAGAAGCTGGTGTGTAAACGGAGGCAGAACTCTCTGACGAGAAGCTGGCGTCTAAAAGGAGGTAGAGCTCCCTGATGTGAAGCTTTCTGCTAAAAGGAGGCAGAACACTCTGATGACTAGCAGGTGTGTAAATGGAGGAAGAACTCCGTAACGTGAAGCTGGTGTGCAAATAGAGGAAGAACTGCCTGTCAGGAAGCTGGTGTTTAAAAGGAGGCAGAACTCGTTGATGAGAATCCGGTATGTAAACGGAAGAAGAGTTCCCTGATGGGAAGCTCGTGTGTAAATGGAGTCAGAGCTTGCTGATGAAAAGCTGCTGTGTAAATGGAGGTAAACTCCCTGACGAGAAGCTTGTGTGTAAATGGAGAGAGAATTCTCTGACAAGATGCTGGTGTGTAAATGGAGGTAGAACACCATGATGATAAGCTGCTGTGTTAACAGAGGCAGAACTCCCTTAAAAAGCTGGTGTGCATATGGAGGTAGAGCTCCCCGATGAGAAGCTGGTGTGGAAATGGAGGTAGAACTCCCTGATGAGAAGCTGCTGTGTAAACGGAGGAAGAACTGACAGATGAGAAGTTGTGTGTAAAAGGAGGTAGAACTCCCTGCTGAGAAGCTTGTGTGTAAATGTGGGTAGAACACGCTGATGAACTGGTGTGTAAACGGAGGAAGAGCTCCCTGATGAGAAGCTGGTGTGTAAATGTGGGTAGAACACGCTGACGAGAAGCTGGTGTGTAAACGGAGGAAGAGCTCCCTGATGAGAAGCTCGTGTGTAAATGGAGATAAAACTCCCTGTCGAGAAGCTGGTGTGTAAACGGAGAGAGAGCTCTCGGGCAGGAAACTGGTGCGTAAGTGGAGGTAAAATTCCCTGATGAGAAGCTGCTGTGTAAACGAAGGCAGAACTCTCTGACGATAATCTAGTGTGTAAAAGGAGGAAGAGCTCTCGGATGAAAAGCTGTTGTGTGAATGGAGGAAGAACTTGAGAATGAGAAGCTGATTAGTAAATGGAGGCAGAACACTCTGAAGAGAAGCTTGTATGTAAATGGAGGCAGACCTCCCTGATGAGAAGCTGGTTTGTAAATGGAGGTAGAACTCTCTGACGATAAGCTGCTGTGTAAATGGAGGAAGAACTCTCTGCTGACAAGCTAGTGTTTAAATGGAGGTAGAACTCAATGATGAGAGGCTGGTGTGTAAATGGAGGTAGAAATCCCTGATGAGAAACTGGTGTGTAAATGGAGACAGAATTCTTTAATGAGTAGCAGGTGTGCAAATGGAGGAAGAACTCAATGATGAGAATCTGCTATGCAAACGGATGAAGAACTCCCCGGTGGGAAGCTGGTGTGTAAGTGATGAGCTGCCTGACGCGAAGCTGGGGTATAAACGGAGGAAGAACTCTCTGATCAGAAGCTGGAGTATAAATGGAGGTGGAACACCCTGATGAGAAGCTGGTGTGTAAATGGAGGAAGAACTCCCTGATGAGAAGCTGGTGTGTAAACGGAGGCAGAACTCTGATGAGAAGCTGTCGTCTAAAAGGAGGTAGAGCTCCCTGATGTGAAGCTTTCTGCTAAAAGGAGGCAGAATTCTCTGATGAGAAGCAGGTGTGTAAATGGAGGAAGAACTCTGTAATGTGAAGCTGGTGTGCAAATAGAGGCAGAACTGCCTGTCGGGAAGCTAGAGTTTAAATGGAGGCAGAACTCATTGATGAGAATCTGGTATGTAAACGGAAGAAGAATTCCCTGATGGGAAGCTTGTGTGTAAATGGAGTCAGAGCTCCCTGATGAAAAGCTGGTGTGTAAACGGAGGCAGAACTCTCTGACGAGAAGTTGGTGTGTAAAAGGCGGATGAGCTCCCAGATGATAAGCTGGTGTGCAAATGGTGGCAGAAGTCTCTGAGGAGAAGCTGGAGGTAGAACCCCCTTACGAGCAGATGGTTTGTATATCGAGAAAGAGCTCCCTGATGAGAAGCTGGTGTGTAAGTGAAGGTAGAACTCCCTGATAAGAAGCTGGTCTGTAAATGGAGGCAGAAGTCTCTGTTGAGAAACTGGTGTACATAATGGAGGAAACACTCCCTGAGGTGAAGCTAGTGTGAAAATGGAGGCAGAACTCTTTGATGAGTAGCTGGTGTGTAAATGGAGGAAGAACTGCCCGATGAGAAGCTGGTGTGTAAATGGAGGTAGAACTCCCTGATGAGAAGCTGGTATGTAAATGAAGCAGACCTCTCTGATGAGAAGCTGGTGTGTAAGTGGAGGCAGAACTTCCTGAAGAGAAGCTCCGGTGTAAACGGAGGTAGAACACCCCGATGCGAAGCTGGTGTGTAAATGGAGGAAGGACTCTTTGATGAGAAACTGGTGTGTGAATGGAAGAAGAATTCCCTGATGGGAAGATTGTGTGTAAATGGAGTAAGAGCTCCCTGATGAAAAGCTGGCGTGTAAATGGAAGTAAACTCCCTGACGAGAAGCTTGTGTGTAAATGGAGGGAGAATTCTCTGACAAGATGCTGGTGTGTAAATGGAGGTAGAACACCCTGATGAGAAGCTGCTGTGTAAACAGGGGCAGAACTCTCTGACGAGAAGCTGGTGTGTTAAAGGCGGTAGAGCTCCCTGATGTGAAGCTTTCTGCTAAAAGGAAGCAGAACCCTCTGATGAGTAGCAGGTGTGTAAATGGAGGAAGAACTCCGTAATGTGAAGCTGGTATGAAAATAGAGGCAGAACTACCTGTCGGGAAGCTGGTGTTTAAATGGAGGTAAACTCCCTGACGAGAAGCTTGTGTTTAGATGGAGGGAGAATTCTCTGACAAGATGCTGGTGTGTAAATGGAGGTAGAACACCATGATGATAAGCTGCTGTGTAAACAGAGGCAGAACTCCCTTAAATAGCTGGTGTGCATATGGAGGTAGATCTCCCCGATGAGAAGCTGGTGTGGAAATGGAGGTAGAACTCGCTGATGGGAAGCTGCTGTGTAAACGGAGGAAGAACTGTCAGATGAGAAGTTATGTGTAAAAGGAGGTAGTACTCCCTGATGAGAAGCTTGTGTGTAAATGTGGGTAGAACATGCTGACGAGAAGCTGGTGTGTAAACAGAGGAAGAGCTCCCTGATGAGAAGCTGGTGTGTAAATGGAAATAAAACTCCCTGTCGAGAAGCTGGTGTGTAAACGGAGAGAGAGCTCTCGGGCAGGAAACTGGTGCGTAAGTGGAGGTAAAATTCCCTGATGAGAAGCTGCTGTGTAAACGGAGGTAGAACTCTCTGACGATAAGCTGGTGTGTAAATGGAGGAAGAACTCCCTGATGAGAAGCTGGTGTGTAAACGGAGGAAGAGCTCTCGGGCAGGAAGCTGGTGTGTAAGTGGAGGTAAAATCCCTGATGAGAAGCTAGTGTGTAAAAGGAGGAAGAGCTGTCGAATGAAAAGCTGTTGTGTGAATGGAGGAAGAACTTCACAATGAGGAGCTGATTGGTAAATGGAGGCAGAACACTCTGAAGAGAAGCTTGTATGTAAATGGAGGCAGACCACCCCGATGGGAAGCTGGTGTGTAAATGGAGGATGAGCTGCCTGACGCGAAGCTGGGGTGTAAACGGAGGAAGAACTCTCTGATCAGAAGCTGGAGTATAAATGGAGGTAAACTCCCTGACGAGAAGCTTGTGTATGAATGGAGTGATAATTCTCTGACAAGATTCTGGTGTGTAAATGGAGGTAGAACACCATGATGAGAAGCTGCTGTGTAAACGGAGGAAGAACTGTCAGATGAGAAGTTGTGTGTAAAATGAGGTAGAACTCCCTGCTGAGAAGCTTGTGTGTATATGTGGGTAGAACACGCTGACGAGAAGCTGGTGTGTAAACGGAGGGAGAGCTCTCGGGCAGGAAGCTGGTGTGTAAGTGGAGGTAAAACTCCCTGATGAGAAGCTGCTGTGTAAACGGAGGCAGAACTCTCTGACGAGAAGCTAGTGTGTAAAAGGAGGAAGAGCTCTTGGATGAAAAGCTTTTGTGTGAATGGAGGAAGAACTTCACAATCAGAAGCTGATTAGTAAATGGAGGCAGAACACTCTGATGAGAAGCTTGTATGTAAATGGAGGCAGACCTCCCTGATGGAGAAACTGGTGTGTAAATGGAGGTAGAACTCCCTGATGAAAAGCTGCTGTGTAAACGGAGCAAGAACTCTCAGATGAGAAGTTGTGTTGAAAAGGAGGTAGATCTCCCTGCTGAGAAGCTTGTGTGTAAATGTGGGTAGAACACGCTGACGAGAAGCTGATGTGTAAATGGAGGAAGAGCTCCCTGATGAGAAGCTGGTGTGTAAATGGAGGCAGATCTCTCTGATGAGAAGCTGGTGTGAAAGTGAAGGAAGAACTTCCTGCTGAGAAGCTTGTGTGTAAATGGAGATAAAACTCCCTGTCAAGAAGCTGGTGTGTATACGGAGGGAGAGCGTTCTGACAGGAAGCTGGTGTGTAAGTGGAGGTAAAACTCCCTGATGAGAAGCTGCTGTATAAACGGAGGAAGAACTCCCTGATGAGACGCTTGTGTTTAAATGTGGGTAGAACTCTCTGACGAGAAGCTGGTGTGGAAAAGGAGGAAGAGCTCGCGGATGAGAAGCTGGTGTGTAAATGGTGGTAGAACATCCCAATGAGAAGCTGTCATGTAAATCAAGGCAGAACTCTCTGATGAGTAGCTGGTGTGTAAATTGAGTAGAACTCCCTGACAAGAAGCTGGTCTGTAAACGGAGGAAGAACTCCTTGATGAGAAGCTGGTGTGTAAGTGGAGGCAGAACACACTGATCTGAAGCTTGTGTGCAAACGGAGGATGAACTCTTTGATGAGAAACTGGTGTGTGAATGGAAGAAGAACACCCTGCGGAGAAGCTCGTGTGCAAACGGAGGAAGAACTCCTTGATGAGAAGCTGGTGTGTAAATGGAGGTAGAACACTCTGATCTGAAGCTTGTGTGCAAACGGAGGGAGGACTCTTTGATGAGAAACTGGTGTCTGAATGGAAGAACACCCTGCGGAGAAGCTCGTGTGCAAATGGAGGTAGAGCTCCCTGATGAGAATCTGGTGTGAAAATGGAGGCAGAACTCTCTGATGAGTAGCTGGTGTGTAAATGGAGGAAGAACTGCACGATGAGAAGCTGGTGTGTAAATGGAGGTAGAACTCCCTGATGAGAAGCTGGTATGTAAACGAAGCAGACCTCTCTGATGAGAAGCTGGTGTGTAAGTGGAGGCAGAACTCCCTGATGAGAAACTGCGGTGTAAACGGAGGTAGAACTCCCCGATGCCAAGCTGCTGTATAAACGGAGGAAGGACTCTTTGATGAGAAACTGGTGTGTGAATGGAAGAACACCCTGTGGAGAAGCTCGTGTGCAAACGGAGGAATAACTCTCTGATGAGAAGCTGGTGTGTAAATGTAGGTAGAACACCCTGATCTGAAGATTGTGTGCAAACGGAGGAAGGACTCTTTGATGAGAAACTGTTGTCTGAATGGAAGAGCACCCTGCGGAGAAGCTCGTGTGCAAAAGGAGGAAGAACTC
Organism: Mobula birostris; assembly: GCF_030028105.1. Lineage (NCBI taxonomy): Eukaryota > Metazoa > Chordata > Chondrichthyes > Myliobatiformes > Myliobatidae > Mobula > Mobula birostris. The sequence goes on along the minus strand of NC_092376.1, from coordinate 189,524,847 downwards.
TCTGATGAGAAGCTTGCGTGTAAATGGAGGTAGAGCTCCCTGATGAGAAGCTGGTGTGAAAATGGAGGCAGAACTCCCTTAAAAAGCTGGTGTGTATATGGAGGTAGAACTCCCCGATGAGAAGCTGGTGTGTAAATGGAGGTAGAACTCCCTGATGAGAAGCTGGTGTGTAAACAGAGGCAGAACTCCCTTAAAAAGCTGTTGTGTATATGGTGTGTAAGTGGAGGTAAAATTCCCTGAGGTGAAGCTAGTGAATAAACGGAGTCAGAACTCTCTGCTGAGAAGCTGCTGTGTAAATCGATGTAGAACTTCCTGAAGAGAAGCTGGAGTGTAAATGGAGACAGAACTCTCTAATGAGTAGCTGGTGTGTAAATGGAGACAGAACTCTCTAATGAGTAGCTGGTGTGTAAATAGAGGAAGAACTCAATGATGAGAATCTGCTATTTAAACGAATGAAGAACTCTCCGATGGGAAGCTGGTGTATAAATGGAGGATGAACTCCCTGTCAAGAAGCTCATGTGTATACAGAGGGAGAGCTCTCTGACAGGAAGCTGGTGTGTAAGTGGAGGTAAAACTCCCTGATGAGATGCTGCTGTGTAAACAGAGGAAGAACTCTCAGATGAGAAGTTGTGTGTAAACGGAGGAGAACTCCCTGATGAGACGCTTGTGTTTAAATGTGGGTAGAACTCGCTGACGATAAGCTGGTGTGTAAACGGAGGCAGAACTCTCTGATGAGAAGCTGGTGTGGAAAAAGAGGAAGAGCTCGCGGATGAGAAGCTGGTGTGTAAATGGTGGTAGAACATCCCAATGAGAAGCTGTCGTGTAAATCAAGGCAGAAATCTCTGATGAGAAGCTTCCAAGTAAATTGAGTAGAACTCCCTGACAAGAAGCTGGTCTGTAAATGGAGGAAGAACTCCTTGATGAGAAGCTGGTGTGTCAATGGAGGTTGAACACCCTGATCTGAAGCTTGTGTGCAAACGGAGGAATGACTCTTTGATGAGAAACAGATGTGTGAATGGAAGAACACCCAGTGAAGAAGCTCATGTGCAAATGGAGGAAGAACTCTCTGATGAGAAGCTGGTGTGTAAATGGAGGTAGAGCTCCCTGATGAGAATCTGGTGTGAAAATGGAGGCAGAACTCTCTGATGAGTAGCTGGTGTGTAAATGGAGGAAGAACTGCCCGATGAGAAGCAGGTGTGTAAATGGAGGTAGAACTCCCTGATGAGAAGCTGGTATGTAAACAAAGCAGACCTCTCTGATGAGAAGCTGGTGTGTAAGTGGAGGCAGAACTCCCTGATGAGAAACTGCGGTGTAAACGGAGGTAGAACTCCCCGATGCGAAGCTGGTGTGTAAACGGAGGAAGGACTCTTTGGTGAGAAACTGGTGTCTGAATGGAAGGACACCCTGTGGAGAAGCTCGTGTGCAAATAGAGGAAGAACTCTCTGATGAGAAGCTGGTGTGTAAATGGAGGTAGAGCTCCCTGATGAGAAGCTGGTGTGAAAATGGAGGCAGAACTCTCTGATGAGAAACTGGTGTGTAAATGGAGGAAGAACTCCCTGATGAGAAACTGGTGTGTAAATGGAGGCAGAACTCCCTGATGAGAAACTGGTGTGTAAATGGAGGCAGAACGCCTCGTCGGGAAGCTGGTGTGTTAATGGAGGCAGAACTCTCTCATGAGTAGCTGGTGTGTAAATGGAGGAAGAACTGCCTGATGAGAAGCTGGTGTGTAAGTGGAGGCAGAACACACTGATCTGAAGCTTGTGTGCAAACGGAGGATGAACTCTTTGATGAGAAACTGGTGTGTGAATGGAAGAACACCCTGCGGAGAAGCTCGTGTGCAAACGGAGGAAGAACTCCTTGATGAGAAGCTGGTGTGTAAATGGAGGAAGAACTCCTTGATGAGAAGCTGGTGTGTAAATGGAGGTAGAACACCCTGATCTGAAGCCTGTGTGCAAACGGAGGGAGGACTCTTTGATGAGAAACTGGTGTGTAAATGGAGGAAGAACTCCTTGATGAGAAGCTGGTGTGTAAATGGAGGTAGAACACCCTGATCTGAAGCCTGTGTGCAAACGGAGGGAGGACTCTTTGATGAGAAACTGGTGTCTGAATGGAAGAACACCCTGCGGAGAAGCTTGTGTGGAAACGGAGGAAGAACTCTCTGATGAGAAGCTCATGTGCAAATGGAGGTAGAGCTCCCTGATGAGAATCTGGTGTGAAAATGGAGGCAGAACTCTCTGATGAGAAGCTGGTGTGTAAATGGAGGTAGAACTCCCTGATGAGAAGCTGGTATGTAAACGAAGCAGACCTCTCTGATGAGAAGCTGGTGTGTAAGTGGAGGCAGAACTGCCTGATGAGAAACTGCGGTGTAAACGGAGGTAGAACTCCCCGATGTGAAGCTGGTGTGTAAACGGAGGAAGGACTCTTTGATGAGAAACTGGTGTGTGAATGGAAGAACACCCTGTGGAGAAGCTTGTGTGCAAACGGAGGAATAACTCTCTGATGAGAAGCTGGTGTGTAAATGGAGGTAGAACACCCTGATCTGAAGCTTGTGTGCAAACGGACGAAGGACTCTTTGATGAGAAACTGTTGTCTGAATGGAAGAGCACCCTGCGGAGAAGCTCGTGTGCAAAAGGAGGAAGAACTCTCTGATGAGAAGCTTGCGTGTAAATGGAGGTAGAGCTCCCTGATGAGAAGCTGGTGTGAAAATGGAGGCAGAACTCCCTTAAAAAGCTGGTGTGTATATGGAGGTAGAACTCCCCGATGAGAAGCTGGTGTGTAAATGGAGGTAGAACTCCCTGATGAGAAGCTGGTGTGTAAACAGAGGCAGAACTCCCTTAAAAAGCTGTTGTGTATATGGTGTGTAAGTGGAGGTAAAATTCCCTGAGGTGAAGCTAGTGAATAAACGGAGTCAGAACTCTCTGCTGAGAAGCTGCTGTGTAAATCGATGTAGAACTTCCTGAATAGAAGCTGGAGTGTAAATGGAGACAGAACTCTCTAATGAGTAGCTGGTGTGTAAATGGAGACAGAACTCTCTAATGAGTAGCTGGTGTGTAAATAGAGGAAGAACTCAATGATGAGAATCTGCTATTTAAACGAATGAAGAACTCCCCGATGGGAAGCTGGTGTATAAATGGAGGATGAACTCCCTGTCAAGAAGCTCATGTGTATACAGAGGGAGAGCTCTCTGACAGGAAGCTGGTGTGTAAGTGGTGGTAAAACTCCCTGATGAGATGCTGCTGTGTAAACAGAGGAAGAACTCTCAGATGAGAAGTTGTGTGTAAACGGAGGAGAACTCCCTGATGAGACGCTTGTGTTTAAATGTGGGTAGAACTCGCTGACGATAAGCTGGTGTGTAAACGGAGGAAGAACTCTCTGATGAGAAGCTGGTGTGGAAAAAGAGGAAGAGCTCGCGGATGAGAAGCTGGTGTGTAAATGGTGGTAGAACATCCCAATGAGAAGCTGTCGTGTAAATCAAGGCAGAAATCTCTGATGAGAAGCTTCCAAGTAAATTGAGTAGAACTCCCTGACAAGAAGCTGGTCTGTAAATGGAGGAAGAACTCCTTGATGAGAAGCTGGTGTGTCAATGGAGGTTGAACACCCTGATCTGAAGCTTGTGTGCAAACGGAGGAATGACTCTTTGATGAGAAACAGATGTGTGAATGGAAGAACACCCAGTGAAGAAGCTCATGTGCAAATGGAGGAAGAACTCTCTGATGAGAAGCTGGTGTGTAAATGGAGGTAGAGCTCCCTGATGAGAATCTGGTGTGAAAATGGAGGCAGAACTCTCTGATGAGTAGTTGGTGTGTAAATGGAGGAAGGACTCTTTGATGAGAAACTGGTGTCTGAATGGAAGGACACCCTGTGGAGAAGCTCGTGTGCAAATAGAGGAAGAACTCTCTGATGAGAAGCTGGTGTGTAAATGGAGGTAGAGCTCCCTGATGAGAAGCTGGTGTGAAAATGGAGGCAGAACTCTCTGATGAGAAGCTGGTGTGTAAATGGTGGTAGAACATCCCAATGAGAAGCTGTCATGTAAATCAAGGCAGAACTCTCTGATGAGTAGCTGGTGTGTAAATTGAGTAGAACTCCCTGACAAGAAGCTGGTCTGTAAACGGAGGAAGAACTCCTTGATGAGAAGCTGGTGTGTAAGTGGAGGCAGAACACACTGATCTGAAGCTTGTGTGCAAACGGAGGATGAACTCTTTGATGAGAAACTGGTGTGTGAATGGAAGAAGAACACCCTGCGGAGAAGCTCGTGTGCAAACGGAGGAAGAACTCCTTGATGAGAAGCTGGTGTGTAAATGGAGGTAGAACACCCTGATCTGAAGCTTGTGTGCAAACGGAGGGAGGACTCTTTGATGAGAAACTGGTGTCTGAATGGAAGAACACCCTGTGGAGAAGCTTGTGTGCAAACGGAGGAATAACTCTCTGATGAGAAGCTGGTGTGTAAACGGAGGAAGAACTCTCTGATGAGAAGCTGGTGTGTAAATGGAGGTAGAGCTCCCTGATGAGAATCTGGTGTGAAAATGGAGGCAGAACTCTCTGATGAGTAGCTGGTGTGTAAATGGAGGAAGAACTGCCCGATGAGAAGCAGGTGTGTAAATGGAGGTAGAACTCCCTGATGAGAAGCTGGTATGTAAACAAAGCAGACCTCTCTGATGAGAAGCTGGTGTGTAAGTGGAGGCAGAACTCCCTGATGAGAAACTGCGGTGTAAACGGAGGTAGAACTCCCCGATGCGAAGCTGGTGTGTAAACGGAGGAAGGACTCTTTGGTGAGAAACTGGTGTCTGAATGGAAGGACACCCTGTGGAGAAGCTCGTGTGCAAATAGAGGAAGAACTCTCTGATGAGAAGCTGGTGTGTAAATGGAGGTAGAGCTCCCTGATGAGAAGCTGGTGTGAAAATGGAGGCAGAACTCTCTGATGAGAAACTGGTGTGTAAATGGAGGAAGAACTCCCTGATGAGAAACTGGTGTGTAAATGGAGGCAGAACTCCCTGATGAGAAACTGGTGTGTAAATGGAGGCAGAACGCCCCGTCGGGAAGCTGGTGTGTTAATGGAGGCAGAACTCTCTCATGAGTAGCTGGTGTGTAAATGGAGGAAGAACTGCCTGATGAGAAGCTGGTGTGTAAGTGGAGGCAGAACACACTGATCTGAAGCTTGTGTGCAAACGGAGGATGAACTCTTTGATGAGAAACTGGTGTGTGAATGGAAGAACACCCTGCGGAGAAGCTCGTGTGCAAACGGAGGAAGAACTCCTTGATGAGAAGCTGGTGTGTAAATGGAGGAAGAACTCCTTGATGAGAAGCTGGTGTGTAAATGGAGGTAGAACACCCTGATCTGAAGCCTGTGTGCAAACGGAGGGAGGACTCTTTGATGAGAAACTGGTGTCTGAATGGAAGAACACCCTGCGGAGAAGCTTGTGTGCAAACGGAGGAAGAACTCTCTGATGAGAAGCTCATGTGCAAATGGAGGTAGAGCTCCCTGATGAGAATCTGGTGTGAAAATGGAGGCAGAACTCTCTGATGAGAAGCTGGTGTGTAAATGGAGGTAGAACTCCCCGATGCCAAGCTGCTGTATAAACGGAGGAAGGACTCTTTGATGAGAAACTGGTGTGTGAATGGAAGAACACCCTGTGGAGAAGCTCGTGTGCAAACGGAGGAATAACTCTCTGATGAGAAGCTGGTGTGTAAATGTAGGTAGAACACCCTGATCTGAAGATTGTGTGCAAACGGAGGAAGGACTCTTTGATGAGAAACTGTTGTCTGAATGGAAGAGCACCCTGCGGAGAAGCTCGTGTGCAAAAGGAGGAAGAACTCTCTGATGAGAAGCTTGCGTGTAAATGGAGGTAGAGCTCCCTGATGAGAAGCTGGTGTGAAAATGGAGGCAGAACTCCCTTAAAAAGCTGGTGTGTATATGGAGGTAGAACTCCCCGATGAGAAGCTGGTGTGTAAATGGAGGTAGAACTCCCTGATGAGAAGCTGGTGTGTAAACAGAGGCAGAACTCCCTTAAAAAGCTGTTGTGTATATGGTGTGTAAGTGGAGGTAAAATTCCCTGAGGTGAAGCTAGTGAATAAACGGAGTCAGAACTCTCTGCTGAGAAGCTGCTGTGTAAATCGATGTAGAACTTCCTGAAGAGAAGCTGGAGTGTAAATGGAGACAGAACTCTCTAATGAGTAGCTGGTGTGTAAATGGAGACAGAACTCTCTAATGAGTAGCTGGTGTGTAAATAGAGGAAGAACTCAATGATGAGAATCTGCTATTTAAACGAATGAAGAACTCTCCGATGGGAAGCTGGTGTATAAATGGAGGATGAACTCCCTGTCAAGAAGCTCATGTGTATACAGAGGGAGAGCTCTCTGACAGGAAGCTGGTGTGTAAGTGGAGGTAAAACTCCCTGATGAGATGCTGCTGTGTAAACAGAGGAAGAACTCTCAGATGAGAAGTTGTGTGTAAACGGAGGAGAACTCCCTGATGAGACGCTTGTGTTTAAATGTGGGTAGAACTCGCTGACGATAAGCTGGTGTGTAAACGGAGGCAGAACTCTCTGATGAGAAGCTGGTGTGGAAAAAGAGGAAGAGCTCGCGGATGAGAAGCTGGTGTGTAAATGGTGGTAGAACATCCCAATGAGAAGCTGTCGTGTAAATCAAGGCAGAAATCTCTGATGAGAAGCTTCCAAGTAAATTGAGTAGAACTCCCTGACAAGAAGCTGGTCTGTAAATGGAGGAAGAACTCCTTGATGAGAAGCTGGTGTGTCAATGGAGGTTGAACACCCTGATCTGAAGCTTGTGTGCAAACGGAGGAATGACTCTTTGATGAGAAACAGATGTGTGAATGGAAGAACACCCAGTGAAGAAGCTCATGTGCAAATGGAGGAAGAACTCTCTGATGAGAAGCTGGTGTGTAAATGGAGGTAGAGCTCCCTGATGAGAATCTGGTGTGAAAATGGAGGCAGAACTCTCTGATGAGTAGCTGGTGTGTAAATGGAGGAAGAACTGCCCGATGAGAAGCAGGTGTGTAAATGGAGGTAGAACTCCCTGATGAGAAGCTGGTATGTAAACAAAGCAGACCTCTCTGATGAGAAGCTGGTGTGTAAGTGGAGGCAGAACTCCCTGATGAGAAACTGCGGTGTAAACGGAGGTAGAACTCCCCGATGCGAAGCTGGTGTGTAAACGGAGGAAGGACTCTTTGGTGAGAAACTGGTGTCTGAATGGAAGGACACCCTGTGGAGAAGCTCGTGTGCAAATAGAGGAAGAACTCTCTGATGAGAAGCTGGTGTGTAAATGGAGGTAGAGCTCCCTGATGAGAAGCTGGTGTGAAAATGGAGGCAGAACTCTCTGATGAGAAACTGGTGTGTAAATGGAGGAAGAACTCCCTGATGAGAAACTGGTGTGTAAATGGAGGCAGAACTCCCTGATGAGAAACTGGTGTGTAAATGGAGGCAGAACGCCTCGTCGGGAAGCTGGTGTGTTAATGGAGGCAGAACTCTCTCATGAGTAGCTGGTGTGTAAATGGAGGAAGAACTGCCTGATGAGAAGCTGGTGTGTAAGTGGAGGCAGAACACACTGATCTGAAGCTTGTGTGCAAACGGAGGATGAACTCTTTGATGAGAAACTGGTGTGTGAATGGAAGAACACCCTGCGGAGAAGCTCGTGTGCAAACGGAGGAAGAACTCCTTGATGAGAAGCTGGTGTGTAAATGGAGGAAGAACTCCTTGATGAGAAGCTGGTGTGTAAATGGAGGTAGAACACCCTGATCTGAAGCCTGTGTGCAAACGGAGGGAGGACTCTTTGATGAGAAACTGGTGTGTAAATGGAGGAAGAACTCCTTGATGAGAAGCTGGTGTGTAAATGGAGGTAGAACACCCTGATCTGAAGCCTGTGTGCAAACGGAGGGAGGACTCTTTGATGAGAAACTGGTGTCTGAATGGAAGAACACCCTGCGGAGAAGCTTGTGTGGAAACGGAGGAAGAACTCTCTGATGAGAAGCTCATGTGCAAATGGAGGTAGAGCTCCCTGATGAGAATCTGGTGTGAAAATGGAGGCAGAACTCTCTGATGAGAAGCTGGTGTGTAAATGGAGGTAGAACTCCCTGATGAGAAGCTGGTATGTAAACGAAGCAGACCTCTCTGATGAGAAGCTGGTGTGTAAGTGGAGGCAGAACTGCCTGATGAGAAACTGCGGTGTAAACGGAGGTAGAACTCCCCGATGTGAAGCTGGTGTGTAAACGGAGGAAGGACTCTTTGATGAGAAACTGGTGTGTGAATGGAAGAACACCCTGTGGAGAAGCTTGTGTGCAAACGGAGGAATAACTCTCTGATGAGAAGCTGGTGTGTAAATGGAGGTAGAACACCCTGATCTGAAGCTTGTGTGCAAACGGACGAAGGACTCTTTGATGAGAAACTGTTGTCTGAATGGAAGAGCACCCTGCGGAGAAGCTCGTGTGCAAAAGGAGGAAGAACTCTCTGATGAGAAGCTTGCGTGTAAATGGAGGTAGAGCTCCCTGATGAGAAGCTGGTGTGAAAATGGAGGCAGAACTCCCTTAAAAAGCTGGTGTGTATATGGAGGTAGAACTCCCCGATGAGAAGCTGGTGTGTAAATGGAGGTAGAACTCCCTGATGAGAAGCTGGTGTGTAAACAGAGGCAGAACTCCCTTAAAAAGCTGTTGTGTATATGGTGTGTAAGTGGAGGTAAAATTCCCTGAGGTGAAGCTAGTGAATAAACGGAGTCAGAACTCTCTGCTGAGAAGCTGCTGTGTAAATCGATGTAGAACTTCCTGAATAGAAGCTGGAGTGTAAATGGAGACAGAACTCTCTAATGAGTAGCTGGTGTGTAAATGGAGACAGAACTCTCTAATGAGTAGCTGGTGTGTAAATAGAGGAAGAACTCAATGATGAGAATCTGCTATTTAAACGAATGAAGAACTCCCCGATGGGAAGCTGGTGTATAAATGGAGGATGAACTCCCTGTCAAGAAGCTCATGTGTATACAGAGGGAGAGCTCTCTGACAGGAAGCTGGTGTGTAAGTGGTGGTAAAACTCCCTGATGAGATGCTGCTGTGTAAACAGAGGAAGAACTCTCAGATGAGAAGTTGTGTGTAAACGGAGGAGAACTCCCTGATGAGACGCTTGTGTTTAAATGTGGGTAGAACTCGCTGACGATAAGCTGGTGTGTAAACGGAGGAAGAACTCTCTGATGAGAAGCTGGTGTGGAAAAAGAGGAAGAGCTCGCGGATGAGAAGCTGGTGTGTAAATGGTGGTAGAACATCCCAATGAGAAGCTGTCGTGTAAATCAAGGCAGAAATCTCTGATGAGAAGCTTCCAAGTAAATTGAGTAGAACTCCCTGACAAGAAGCTGGTCTGTAAATGGAGGAAGAACTCCTTGATGAGAAGCTGGTGTGTCAATGGAGGTTGAACACCCTGATCTGAAGCTTGTGTGCAAACGGAGGAATGACTCTTTGATGAGAAACAGATGTGTGAATGGAAGAACACCCAGTGAAGAAGCTCATGTGCAAATGGAGGAAGAACTCTCTGATGAGAAGCTGGTGTGTAAATGGAGGTAGAGCTCCCTGATGAGAATCTGGTGTGAAAATGGAGGCAGAACTCTCTGATGAGTAGTTGGTGTGTAAATGGAGGAAGGACTCTTTGATGAGAAACTGGTGTCTGAATGGAAGGACACCCTGTGGAGAAGCTCGTGTGCAAATAGAGGAAGAACTCTCTGATGAGAAGCTGGTGTGTAAATGGAGGTAGAGCTCCCTGATGAGAAGCTGGTGTGAAAATGGAGGCAGAACTCTCTGATGAGAAGCTGGTGTGTAAATGGTGGTAGAACATCCCAATGAGAAGCTGTCATGTAAATCAAGGCAGAACTCTCTGATGAGTAGCTGGTGTGTAAATTGAGTAGAACTCCCTGACAAGAAGCTGGTCTGTAAACGGAGGAAGAACTCCTTGATGAGAAGCTGGTGTGTAAGTGGAGGCAGAACACACTGATCTGAAGCTTGTGTGCAAACGGAGGATGAACTCTTTGATGAGAAACTGGTGTGTGAATGGAAGAAGAACACCCTGCGGAGAAGCTCGTGTGCAAACGGAGGAAGAACTCCTTGATGAGAAGCTGGTGTGTAAATGGAGGTAGAACACCCTGATCTGAAGCTTGTGTGCAAACGGAGGGAGGACTCTTTGATGAGAAACTGGTGTCTGAATGGAAGAACACCCTGTGGAGAAGCTTGTGTGCAAACGGAGGAATAACTCTCTGATGAGAAGCTGGTGTGTAAACGGAGGAAGAACTCTCTGATGAGAAGCTGGTGTGTAAATGGAGGTAGAGCTCCCTGATGAGAATCTGGTGTGAAAATGGAGGCAGAACTCTCTGATGAGTAGCTGGTGTGTAAATGGAGGAAGAACTGCCCGATGAGAAGCAGGTGTGTAAATGGAGGTAGAACTCCCTGATGAGAAGCTGGTATGTAAACAAAGCAGACCTCTCTGATGAGAAGCTGGTGTGTAAGTGGAGGCAGAACTCCCTGATGAGAAACTGCGGTGTAAACGGAGGTAGAACTCCCCGATGCGAAGCTGGTGTGTAAACGGAGGAAGGACTCTTTGGTGAGAAACTGGTGTCTGAATGGAAGGACACCCTGTGGAGAAGCTCGTGTGCAAATAGAGGAAGAACTCTCTGATGAGAAGCTGGTGTGTAAATGGAGGTAGAGCTCCCTGATGAGAAGCTGGTGTGAAAATGGAGGCAGAACTCTCTGATGAGAAACTGGTGTGTAAATGGAGGAAGAACTCCCTGATGAGAAACTGGTGTGTAAATGGAGGCAGAACTCCCTGATGAGAAACTGGTGTGTAAATGGAGGCAGAACGCCCCGTCGGGAAGCTGGTGTGTTAATGGAGGCAGAACTCTCTCATGAGTAGCTGGTGTGTAAATGGAGGAAGAACTGCCTGATGAGAAGCTGGTGTGTAAGTGGAGGCAGAACACACTGATCTGAAGCTTGTGTGCAAACGGAGGATGAACTCTTTGATGAGAAACTGGTGTGTGAATGGAAGAACACCCTGCGGAGAAGCTCGTGTGCAAACGGAGGAAGAACTCCTTGATGAGAAGCTGGTGTGTAAATGGAGGAAGAACTCCTTGATGAGAAGCTGGTGTGTAAATGGAGGTAGAACTCCCTGATCTGAAGCCTGTGTGCAAACGGAGGGAGGACTCTTTGATGAGAAACTGGTGTCTGAATGGAAGAACACCCTGCGGAGAAGCTTGTGTGCAAACGGAGGAAGAACTCTCTGATGAGAAGCTCATGTGCAAATGGAGGTAGAGCTCCCTGATGAGAATCTGGTGTGAAAATGGAGGCAGAACTCTCTGATGAGAAGCTGGTGTGTAAATGGAGGTAGAACTCCCTGATGAGAAGCTGGTATGTAAACGAAGCAGACCTCTCTGATGAGAAGCTGGTGTGTAAGTGGAGGCAGAACTGCCTGATGAGAAACTGCGGTGTAAACGGAGGTAGAACTCCCCGATGTGAAGCTGGTGTGTAAACGGAGGAAGGACTCTTTGATAAGAAACTGGTGTGTGAATGGAAGAACACCCTGTGGAGAAGCTTGTGTGCAAACGGAGGAATAACTCTCTGATGAGAAGCTGGTGTGTAAATGGAGGTAGAACACCCTGATCTGAAGCTTGTGTGCAAACGGAGGAAGGACTCTTTGATGAGAAACTGTTGTCTGAATGGAAGAGCACCCTGCGGAGAAGCTCGTGTGCAAAAGGAGGAAGAACTCTCTGATGAGAAGCTTGCGTGTAAATGGAGGTAGAGCTCCCTGATGAGAAGCTGGTGTGAAAATGGAGGCAGAACTCCCGTAAAAAGCTGGTGTGTATATGGAGGTAGAACTCCCCGATGAGAAGCTGGTGTGTAAATGGAGGTAGAACTCCCTGATGAGAAGCTGGTGTGTAAACAGAGGCAGAACTCCCTTAAAAAGCTGTTGTGTATATGGTGTGTAAGTGGAGGTAAAATTCCCTGAGGTGAAGCTAGTGAATAAACGGAGTCAGAATTCTCTGCTGAGAAGCTGCTGTGTAAATCGATGTAGAACTTCCTGAAGAGAAGCTGGAGTGTAAATGGAGACAGAACTCTCTAATGAGTAGCTGGTGTGTAAATGGAGACAGAACTCTCTAATGAGTAGCTGGTGTTTAAATAGAGGAAGAACTCAATGATGAGAATCTGCTATTTAAACGAATGAAGAACTCTCCGATGGGAAGCTGGTGTATAAATGGAGGATGAACTCCCTGTCAAGAAGCTCATGTGTATACAGAGGGAGAGCTCTCTGACAGGAAGCTGGTGTGTAAGTGGAGGTAAAACTCCCTGATGAGATGCTGCTGTGTAAACAGAGGAAGAACTCTCAGATGAGAAGTTGTGTGTAAACGGAGGAGAACTCCCTGATGAGACGCTTGTGTTTAAATGTGGGTAGAACTCGCTGACGATAAGCTGGTGTGTAAACGGAGGCAGAACTCTCTGATGAGAAGCTGGTGTGGAAAAAGAGGAAGAGCTCGCGGATGAGAAGCTGGTGTGTAAATGGTGGTAGAACATCCCAATGAGAAGCTGTCGTGTAAATCAAGGCAGAAATCTCTGATGAGAAGCTTCCAAGTAAATTGAGTAGAACTCCCTGACAAGAAGCTGGTCTGTAAATGGAGGAAGAACTCCTTGATGAGAAGCTGGTGTGTCAATGGAGGTTGAACACCCTGATCTGAAGCTTGTGTGCAAACGGAGGAATGACTCTTTGATGAGAAACAGATGTGTGAATGGAAGAACACCCAGTGAAGAAGCTCATGTGCAAATGGAGGAAGAACTCTCTGATGAGTAGTTGGTGTGTAAATGGAGGAAGGACTCTTTGATGAGAAACTGGTGTCTGAATGGAAGGACACCCTGTGGAGAAGCTCGTGTGCAAATAGAGGAAGAACTCTCTGATGAGAAGCTGGTGTGTAAATGGAGGTAGAGCTCCCTGATGAGAAGCTGGTGTGTAAATGGTGGTAGAACATCCCAATGAGAAGCTGTCATGTAAATCAAGGCAGAACTCTCTGATGAGTAGCTGGTGTGTAAATTGAGTAGAACTCCCTGACAAGAAGCTGGTCTGTAAACGGAGGAAGAACTCCTTGATGAGAAGCTGGTGTGTAAGTGGAGGCAGAACACACTGATCTGAAGCTTGTGTGCAAACGGAGGATGAACTCTTTGATGAGAAACTGGTGTGTGAATGGAAGAAGAACACCCTGCGGAGAAGCTCGTGTGCAAACGGAGGAAGAACTCCTTGATGAGAAGCTGGTGTGTAAATGGAGGTAGAACACCCTGATCTGAAGCTTGTGTGCAAACGGAGGGAGGACTCTTTGATGAGAAACTGGTGTCTGAATGGAAGAACACCCTGCGGTGAAGCTCGTGTGCAAACGGAGGAAGAACTCTCTGATGAGAAGCTCGTGTGCAAATGGAGGTAGAGCTCCCTGATGAGAATCTGGTGTGAAAATGGAGGCAGAACTCTCTGATGAGTAGCTGGTGTGTAAATGGAGGAAGAACTGCCCGATGAGAAGCTGGTGTGTAAATGGAGGTAGAACTCCCTGATGAGAAGCTGGTATGTAAACGAAGCAGACCTCTCTGATGAGAAGCTGGTGTGTAAGTGGAGGCAGAACTCCCTGATGAGAAACTGCGGTGTAAACGGAGGTAGAACTCCCCGATGCCAAGCTGCTGTATAAACGGAGGAAGGACTCTTTGATGAGAAACTGGTGTGTGAATGGAAGAACACCCTGTGGAGAAGCTCGTGTGCAAACGGAGGAATAACTCTCTGATGAGAAGCTGGTGTGTAAATGTAGGTAGAACACCCTGATCTGAAGATTGTGTGCAAACGGAGGAAGGACTCTTTGATGAGAAACTGTTGTCTGAATGGAAGAGCACCCTGCGGAGAAGCTCGTGTGCAAAAGGAGGAAGAACTCTCTGATGAGAAGCTTGCGTGTAAATGGAGGTAGAGCTCCCTGATGAGAAGCTGGTGTGAAAATGGAGGCAGAACTCCCTTAAAAAGCTGGTGTGTATATGGAGGTAGAACTCCCCGATGAGAAGCTGGTGTGTAAATGGAGGTAGAACTCCCTGATGAGAAGCTGGTGTGTAAACAGAGGCAGAACTCCCTTAAAAAGCTGTTGTGTATATGGTGTGTAAGTGGAGGTAAAATTCCCTGAGGTGAAGCTAGTGAATAAACGGAGTCAGAACTCTCTGCTGAGAAGCTGCTGTGTAAATCGATGTAGAACTTCCTGAAGAGAAGCTGGAGTGTAAATGGAGACAGAACTCTCTAATGAGTAGCTGGTGTGTAAATGGAGACAGAACTCTCTAATGAGTAGCTGGTGTGTAAATAGAGGAAGAACTCAATGATGAGAATCTGCTATTTAAACGAATGAAGAACTCTCCGATGGGAAGCTGGTGTATAAATGGAGGATGAACTCCCTGTCAAGAAGCTCATGTGTATACAGAGGGAGAGCTCTCTGACAGGAAGCTGGTGTGTAAGTGGAGGTAAAACTCCCTGATGAGATGCTGCTGTGTAAACAGAGGAAGAACTCTCAGATGAGAAGTTGTGTGTAAACGGAGGAGAACTCCCTGATGAGACGCTTGTGTTTAAATGTGGGTAGAACTCGCTGACGATAAGCTGGTGTGTAAACGGAGGCAGAACTCTCTGATGAGAAGCTGGTGTGGAAAAAGAGGAAGAGCTCGCGGATGAGAAGCTGGTGTGTAAATGGTGGTAGAACATCCCAATGAGAAGCTGTCGTGTAAATCAAGGCAGAAATCTCTGATGAGAAGCTTCCAAGTAAATTGAGTAGAACTCCCTGACAAGAAGCTGGTCTGTAAATGGAGGAAGAACTCCTTGATGAGAAGCTGGTGTGTAAATGGAGGTTGAACACCCTGATCTGAAGCTTGTGTGCAAACGGAGGAATGACTCTTTGATGAGAAACAGATGTGTGAATGGAAGAACACCCAGTGAAGAAGCTCATGTGCAAACGGAGGAGAACTCCCTGATGAGACGCTTGTGTTTAAATGTGGGTAGAACTCGCTGACGATAAGCTGGTGTGCAAACGGAGGAAGAACTCTCTGATGAGAAGCTGGTGTGTAAATGGAGGTAGAGCTCCCTGATGAGAATCTGGTGTGAAAATGGAGGCAGAACTCTCTGATGAGTAGCTGGTGTGTAAATGGAGGAAGAACTGCCCGATGAGAAGCAGGTGTGTAAATGGAGGTAGAACTCCCTGATGAGAAGCTGGTATGTAAACAAAGCAGACCTCTCTGATGAGAAGCTGGTGTGTAAGTGGAGGCAGAACTCCCTGATGAGAAACTGCGGTGTAAACGGAGGTAGAACTCCCCGATGCGAAGCTGGTGTGTAAACGGAGGAAGGACTCTTTGGTGAGAAACTGGTGTCTGAATGGAAGGACACCCTGTGGAGAAGCTCGTGTGCAAATAGAGGAAGAACTCTCTGATGAGAAGCTGGTGTGTAAATGGAGGTAGAGCTCCCTGATGAGAAGCTGGTGTGAAAATGGAGGCAGAACTCTCTGATGAGAAACTGGTGTGTAAATGGAGGAAGAACTCCCTGATGAGAAACTGGTGTGTAAATGGAGGCAGAACTCCCTGATGAGAAACTGGTGTGTAAATGGAGGCAGAACGCCCCGTCGGGAAGCTGGTGTGTTAATGGAGGCAGAACTCTCTCATGAGTAGCTGGTGTGTAAATGGAGGAAGAACTGCCTGATGAGAAGCTGGTGTGTAAGTGGAGGCAGAACACACTGATCTGAAGCTTGTGTGCAAACGGAGGATGAACTCTTTGATGAGAAACTGGTGTGTGAATGGAAGAACACCCTGCGGAGAAGCTCGTGTGCAAACGGAGGAAGAACTCCTTGATGAGAAGCTGGTGTGTAAATGGAGGAAGAACTCCTTGATGAGAAGCTGGTGTGTAAATGGAGGTAGAACACCCTGATCTGAAGCCTGTGTGCAAACGGAGGGAGGACTCTTTGATGAGAAACTGGTGTCTGAATGGAAGAACACCCTGCGGAGAAGCTTGTGTGCAAACGGAGGAAGAACTCTCTGATGAGAAGCTCATGTGCAAATGGAGGTAGAGCTCCCTGATGAGAATCTGGTGTGAAAATGGAGGCAGAACTCTCTGATGAGAAGCTGGTGTGTAAATGGAGGTAGAACTCCCTGATGAGAAGCTGGTATGTAAACGAAGCAGACCTCTCTGATGAGAAGCTGGTGTGTAAGTGGAGGCAGAACTGCCTGATGAGAAACTGCGGTGTAAACGGAGGTAGAACTCCCCGATGTGAAGCTGGTGTGTAAATGGAGGTAGAACTCCCTGATGAGAAGCTGGTATGTAAACAAAGCAGACCTCTCTGATGAGAAGCTGGTGTGTAAGTGGAGGCAGAACTCCCTGATGAGAAACTGCGGTGTAAACGGAGGTAGAACTCCCCGATGCGAAGCTGGTGTGTAAACGGAGGAAGGACTCTTTGGTGAGAAACTGGTGTCTGAAAGGAAGGACACCCTGTGGAGAAGCTCGTGTGCAAATAGAGGAAGAACTCTCTGATGAGAAGCTGGTGTGTAAATGGAGGTAGAGCTCCCTGATGAGAAGCTGGTGTGAAAATGGAGGCAGAACTCTCTGATGAGAAACTGGTGTGTAAATGGAGGAAGAACTCCCTGATGAGAAACTGGTGTGTAAATGGAGGCAGAACGCCCCGTCGGGAAGCTGGTGTGTTAATGGAGGCAGAACTCTCTCATGAGTAGCTGGTGTGTAAATGGAGGAAGAACTGCCTGATGAGAAGCTGGTGTGTAAGTGGAGGCAGAACACACTGATCTGAAGCTTGTGTGCAAACGGAGGATGAACTCTTTGATGAGAAACTGGTGTGTGAATGGAAGAACACCCTGCGGAGAAGCTCGTGTGCAAACGGAGGAAGAACTCCTTGATGAGAAGCTGGTGTGTAAATGGAGGAAGAACTCCTTGATGAGAAGCTGGTGTGTAAATGGAGGTAGAACACCCTGATCTGAAGCCTGTGTGCAAACGGAGGCAGGACTCTTTGATGAGAAACTGGTGTCTGAATGGAAGAACACCCTGCGGAGAAGCTTGTGTGCAAACGGAGGAAGAACTCTCTGATGAGAAGCTCATGTGCAAATGGAGGTAGAGCTCCCTGATGAGAATCTGGTGCGAAAATGGAGGCAGAACTCTCTGATGAGAAGCTGGTGTGTAAATGGAGGTAGAACTCCCTGATGAGAAGCTGGTATGTAAACGAAGCAGACCTCTCTGATGAGAAGCTGGTGTGTAAGTGGAGGCAGAACTGCCTGATGAGAAACTGCGGTGTAAACGGAGGTAGAACTCCCCGATGTGAAGCTGGTGTGTAAACGGAGGAAGGACTCTTTGATGAGAAACTGGTGTGTGAATGGAAGAACACCCTGTGGAGAAGCTTGTGTGCAAACGGAGGAATAACTCCCCGATGAGAAGCTGGTGTGTAAATGGAGGTAGAACTCCCTGATGAGAAGCTGGTGTGTAAACAGAGGCAGAACTCCCTTAAAAAGCTGTTGTGTATATGGTGTGTAAGTGGAGGTAAAATTCCCTGAGGTGAAGCTAGTGAATAAACGGAGTCAGAAATCTCTGCTGAGAAGCTGCTGTGTAAATCGATGTAGAACTTCCTGAAGAGAAGCTGGAGTGTAAATGGAGACAGAACTCTCTAATGAGTAGCTGGTGTGTAAATGGAGACAGAACTCTCTAATGAGTAGCTGGTGTTTAAATAGAGGAAGAACTCAATGATGAGAATCTGCTATTTAAACGAATGAAGAACTCCCCGATGGGAAGCTGGTGTATAAATGGAGGATGAACTCCCTGTCAAGAAGCTCATGTGTATACAGAGGGAGAGCTCTCTGACAGGAAGCTGGTGTGTAAGTGGAGGTAAAACTCCCTGATGAAATGCTGCTGTGTAAACAGAGGAAGAACTCTCAGATGAGAAGTTGTGTGTAAACGGAGGAGAACTCCCTGATGAGACGCTTGTGTTTAAATGTGGGTAGAACTCGCTGACGATAAGCTGGTGTGTAAACGGAGGCAGAACTCTCTGATGAGAAGCTGGTGTGGAAAAAGAGGAAGAGCTCGCGGATGAGAAGCTGGTGTGTAAATGGTGGTAGAACATCCCAATGAGAAGCTGTCGTGTAAATCAAGGCAGAAATCTCTGATGAGAAGCTTCCAAGTAAATTGAGTAGAACTCCCTGACAAGAAGCTGGTCTGTAAATGGAGGAAGAACTCCTTGATGAGAAGCTGGTGTGTCAATGGAGGTTGAACACCCTGATCTGAAGCTTGTGTGCAAACGGAGGAATGACTCTTTGATGAGAAACAGATGTGTGAATGGAAGAACACCCAGTGAAGAAGCTCATGTGCAAATGGAGGAAGAACTCTCTGATGAGAAGCTGGTGTGTAAATGGAGGTAGAGCTCCCTGATGAGAATCTGGTGTGAAAATGGAGGCAGAACTCTCTGATGAGTAGTTGGTGTGTAAATGGAGGAAGGACTCTTTGATGAGAAACTGGTGTCTGAATGGAAGGACACCCTGTGGAGAAGCTCGTGTGCAAATAGAGGAAGAACTCTCTGATGAGAAGCTGGTGTGTAAATGGAGGTAGAGCTCCCTGATGAGAAGCTGGTGTGAAAATGGAGGCAGAACTCTCTGATGAGAAGCTGGTGTGTAAATGGTGGTAGAACATCCCAATGAGAAGCTGTCATGTAAATCAAGGCAGAACTCTCTGATGAGTAGCTGGTGTGTAAATTGAGTAGAACTCCCTGACAAGAAGCTGGTCTGTAAACGGAGGAAGAACTCCTTGATGAGAAGCTGGTGTGTAAGTGGAGGCAGAACACACTGATCTGAAGCTTGTGTGCAAACGGAGGATGAACTCTTTGATGAGAAACTGGTGTGTGAATGGAAGAAGAACACCCTGCGGAGAAGCTCGTGTGCAAACGGAGGAAGAACTCCTTGATGAGAAGCTGGTGTGTAAATGGAGGTAGAACACCCTGATCTGAAGCTTGTGTGCAAACGGAGGGAGGACTCTTTGATGAGAAACTGGTGTCTGAATGGAAGAACACCCTGCGGAGAAGCTCGTGTGCAAACGGAGGAAGAACTCTCTGATGAGAAGCTCGTGTGCAAATGGAGGTAGAGCTCCCTGATGAGAATCTGGTGTGAAAATGGAGGCAGAACTCTCTGATGAGTAGCTGGTGTGTAAATGAGGAAGAACTGCCCGATGAGAAGCTGGTGTGTAAATGGAGGTAGAACTCCCTGATGAGAAGCTGGTATGTAAACGAAGCAGACCTCTCTGATGAGAAGCTGGTGTGTAAGTGGAGGCAGAACTCCCTGATGAGAAACTGCGGTGTAAACGGAGGTAGAACTCCCCGATGCCAAGCTGCTGTATAAACGGAGGAAGGACTCTTTGATGAGAAACTGGTGTGTGAATGGAAGAACACCCTGTGGAGAAGCTCGTGTGCAAACGGAGGAATAACTCTCTGATGAGAAGCTGGTGTGTAAATGTAGGTAGAACACCCTGATCTGAAGATTGTGTGCAAACGGAGGAAGGACTCTTTGATGAGAAACTGTTGTCTGAATGGAAGAGCACCCTGCGGAGAAGCTCGTGTGCAAAAGGAGGAAGAACTCTCTGATGAGAAGCTTGCGTGTAAATGGAGGTAGAGCTCCCTGATGAGAAGCTGGTGTGAAAATGGAGGCAGAACTCCCTTAAAAAGCTGGTGTGTATATGGAGGTAGAACTCCCCGATGAGAAGCTGGTGTGTAAATGGAGGTAGAACTCCCTGATGAGAAGCTGGTGTGTAAACAGAGGCAGAACTCCCTTAAAAAGCTGTTGTGTATATGGTGTGTAAGTGGAGGTAAAATTCCCTGAGGTGAAGCTAGTGAATAAACGGAGTCAGAACTCTCTGCTGAGAAGCTGCTGTGTAAATCGATGTAGAACTTCCTGAAGAGAAGCTGGAGTGTAAATGGAGACAGAACTCTCTAATGAGTAGCTGGTGTGTAAATGGAGACAGAACTCTCTAATGAGTAGCTGGTGTGTAAATAGAGGAAGAACTCAATGATGAGAATCTGCTATTTAAACGAATGAAGAACTCTCCGATGGGAAGCTGGTGTATAAATGGAGGATGAACTCCCTGTCAAGAAGCTCATGTGTATACAGAGGGAGAGCTCTCTGACAGGAAGCTGGTGTGTAAGTGGAGGTAAAACTCCCTGATGAGATGCTGCTGTGTAAACAGAGGAAGAACTCTCAGATGAGAAGTTGTGTGTAAACGGAGGAGAACTCCCTGATGAGACGCTTGTGTTTAAATGTGGGTAGAACTCGCTGACGATAAGCTGGTGTGTAAACGGAGGCAGAACTCTCTGATGAGAAGCTGGTGTGGAAAAAGAGGAAGAGCTCGCGGATGAGAAGCTGGTGTGTAAATGGTGGTAGAACATCCCAATGAGAAGCTGTCGTGTAAATCAAGGCAGAAATCTCTGATGAGAAGCTTCCAAGTAAATTGAGTAGAACTCCCTGACAAGAAGCTGGTCTGTAAATGGAGGAAGAACTCCTTGATGAGAAGCTGGTGTGTAAATGGAGGTTGAACACCCTGATCTGAAGCTTGTGTGCAAACGGAGGAATGACTCTTTGATGAGAAACAGATGTGTGAATGGAAGAACACCCAGTGAAGAAGCTCATGTGCAAACGGAGGAGAACTCCCTGATGAGACGCTTGTGTTTAAATGTGGGTAGAACTCGCTGACGATAAGCTGGTGTGCAAACGGAGGAAGAACTCTCTGATGAGAAGCTGGTGTGTAAATAGAGGTAGAGCTCCCTGATGAGAATCTGGTGTGAAAATGGAGGCAGAACTCTCTGATGCGTAGCTGGTGTGTAAATGGAGGAAGAACTGCCCGATGAGAAGCAGGTGTGTAAATGGAGGTAGAACTCCCTGATGAGAAGCTGGTATGTAAACAAAGCAGACCTCTCTGATGAGAAGCTGGTGTGTAAGTGGAGGCAGAACTCCCTGATGAGAAACTGCGGTGTAAACGGAGGTAGAACTCCCCGATGCGAAGCTGGTGTGTAAACGGAGGAAGGACTCTTTGGTGAGAAACTGGTGTCTGAATGGAAGGACACCCTGTGGAGAAGCTCGTGTGCAAATAGAGGAAGAACTCTCTGATGAGAAGCTGGTGTGTAAATGGAGGTAGAGCTCCCTGATGAGAAGCTGGTGTGAAAATGGAGGCAGAACTCTCTGATGAGAAACTGGTGTGTAAATGGAGGAAGAACTCCCTGATGAGAAACTGGTGTGTAAATGGAGGCAGAACTCCCTGATGAGAAACTGGTGTGTAAATGGAGGCAGAACGCCCCGTCGGGAAGCTGGTGTGTTAATGGAGGCAGAACTCTCTCATGAGTAGCTGGTGTGTAAATGGAGGAAGAACTGCCTGATGAGAAGCTGGTGTGTAAGTGGAGGCAGAACACACTGATCTGAAGCTTGTGTGCAAACGGAGGATGAACTCTTTGATGAGAAACTGGTGTGTGAATGGAAGAACACCCTGCGGAGAAGCTCGTGTGCAAACGGAGGAAGAACTCCTTGATGAGAAGCTGGTGTGTAAATGGAGGAAGAACTCCTTGATGAGAGGCTGGTGTGTAAATGGAGGTAGAACACCCTGATCTGAAGCCTGTGTGCAAACGGAGGGAGGACTCTTTGATGAGAAACTGGTGTCTGAATGGAAGAACACCCTGCGGAGAAGCTTGTGTGCAAACGGAGGAAGAACTCTCTGATGAGAAGCTCATGTGCAAATGGAGGTAGAGCTCCCTGATGAGAATCTGGTGTGAAAATGGAGGCAGAACTCTCTGATGAGAAGCTGGTGTGTAAATGGAGGTAGAACTCCCTGATGAGAAGCTGGTGTGTAAGTGGAGGCAGAACTGCCTGATGAGAAACTGCGGTGTAAACGGAGGTAGAACTCCCCGATGTGAAGCTGGTGTGTAAATGGAGGTAGAACTCCCTGATGAGAAGCTGGTATGTAAACAAAGCAGACCTCTCTGATGAGAAGCTGGTGTGTAAGTGGAGGCAGAACTCCCTGATGAGAAACTGCGGTGTAAACGGAGGTAGAACTCCCCGATGCGAAGCTGGTGTGTAAACGGAGGAAGGACTCTTTGGTGAGAAACTGGTGTCTGAATGGAAGGACACCCTGTGGAGAAGCTCGTGTGCAAATAGAGGAAGAACTCTCTGATGAGAAGCTGGTGTGTAAATGGAGGTAGAGCTCCCTGATGAGAAGCTGGTGTGAAAATGGAGGCAGAACTCTCTGATGAGAAACTGGTGTGTAAATGGAGGAAGAACTCCCTGATGAGAAACTGGTGTGTAAATGGAGGCAGAACGCCCCGTCGGGAAGCTGGTGTGTTAATGGAGGCAGAACTCTCTCATGAGTAGCTGGTGTGTAAATGGAGGAAGAACTGCCTGATGAGAAGCTGGTGTGTAAGTGGAGGCAGAACACACTGATCTGAAGCTTGTGTGCAAACGGAGGATGAACTCTTTGATGAGAAACTGGTGTGTGAATGGAAGAACACCCTGCGGAGAAGCTCGTGTGCAAACGGAGGAAGAACTCCGTGATGAGAAGCTGGTGTGTAAATGGAGGAAGAACTCCTTGATGAGAAGCTGGTGTGTAAATGGAGGTAGAACACCCTGATCTGAAGCCTGTGTGCAAACGGAGGGAGGACTCTTTGATGAGAAACTGGTGTCTGAATGGAAGAACACCCTGCGGAGAAGCTTGTGTGCAAACGGAGGAAGAACTCTCTGATGAGAAGCTCATGTGCAAATGGAGGTAGAGCTCCCTGATGAGAATCTGGTGTGAAAATGGAGGCAGAACTCTCTGATGAGAAGCTGGTGTGTAAATGGAGGTAGAACTCCCTGATGAGAAGCTGGTATGTAAACGAAGCAGACCTCTCTGATGAGAAGCTGGTGTGTAAGTGGAGGCAGAACTGCCTGATGAGAAACTGCGGTGTAAACGGAGGTAGAACTCCCCGATGTGAAGCTGGTGTGTAAACGGAGGAAGGACTCTTTGATGAGAAACTGGTGTGTGAATGGAAGAACACCCTGTGGAGAAGCTTGTGTGCAAACGGAGGAATAACTCCCCGATGAGAAGCTGGTGTGTAAATGGAGGTAGAACTCCCTGATGAGAAGCTGGTGTGTAAACAGAGGCAGAACTCCCTTAAAAAGCTGTTGTGTATATGGTGTGCAAGTGGAGGTAAAATTCCCTGAGGTGAAGCTAGTGAATAAACGGAGTCAGAAATCTCTGCTGAGAAGCTGCTGTGTAAATCGATGTAGAACTTCCTGAAGAGAAGCTGGAGTGTAAATGGAGACAGAACTCTCTAATGAGTAGCTGGTGTGTAAATGGAGACAGAACTCTCTAATGAGTAGCTGGTGTTTAAATAGAGGAAGAACTCAATGATGAGAATCTGCTATTTAAACGAATGAAGAACTCCCCGATGGGAAGCTGGTGTATAAATGGAGGATGAACTCCCTGTCAAGAAGCTCATGTGTATACAGAGGGAGAGCTCTCTGACAGGAAGCTGGTGTGTAAGTGGAGGTAAAACTCCCTGATGAGATGCTGCTGTGTAAACAGAGGAAGAACTCTCAGATGAGAAGTTGTGTGTAAACGGAGGAGAACTCCCTGATGAGACGCTTGTGTTTAAATGTGGGTAGAACTCGCTGACGATAAGCTGGTGTGTAAACGGAGGCAGAACTCTCTGATGAGAAGCTGGTGTGGAAAAAGAGGAAGAGCTCGCGGATGAGAAGCTGGTGTGTAAATGGTGGTAGAACATCCCAATGAGAAGCTGTCGTGTAAATCAAGGCAGAAATCTCTGATGAGAAGCTTCCAAGTAAATTGAGTAGAACTCCCTGACAAGAAGCTGGTCTGTAAATGGAGGAAGAACTCCCTGATGAGAAGCTGGTATGTAAACGAAGCAGACCTCTCTGATGAGAAGCTGGTGTGTAAGTGGAGGCAGAACTCCCTGATGAGAAACTGCGGTGTAAACGGAGGTAGAACTCCCCGATGCCAAGCTGCTGTATAAACGGAGGAAGGACTCTTTGATGAGAAACTGGTGTGTGAATGGAAGAACACCCTGTGGAGAAGCTCGTGTGCAAACGGAGGAATAACTCTCTGATGAGAAGCTGGTGTGTAAATGTAGGTAGAACACCCTGATCTGAAGATTGTGTGCAAACGGAGGAAGGACTCTTTGATGAGAAACTGTTGTCTGAATGGAAGAGCACCCTGCGGAGAAGCTCGTGTGCAAAAGGAGGAAGAACTCTCTGATGAGAAGCTTGCGTGTAAATGGAGGTAGAGCTCCCTGATGAGAAGCTGGTGTGAAAATGGAGGCAGAACTCCCTTAAAAAGCTGGTGTGTATATGGAGGTAGAACTCCCCGATGAGAAGCTGGTGTGTAAATGGAGGTAGAACTCCCTGATGAGAAGCTGGTGTGTAAACAGAGGCAGAACTCCCTTAAAAAGCTGTTGTGTATATGGTGTGTAAGTGGAGGTAAAATTCCCTGAGGTGAAGCTAGTGAATAAACGGAGTCAGAACTCTCTGCTGAGAAGCTGCTGTGTAAATCGATGTAGAACTTCCTGAAGAGAAGCTGGAGTGTAAATGGAGACAGAACTCTCTAATGAGTAGCTGGTGTGTAAATGGAGACAGAACTCTCTAATGAGTAGCTGGTGTGTAAATAGAGGAAGAACTCAATGATGAGAATCTGCTATTTAAACGAATGAAGAACTCTCCGATGGGAAGCTGGTGTATAAATGGAGGATGAACTCCCTGTCAAGAAGCTCATGTGTATACAGAGGGAGAGCTCTCTGACAGGAAGCTGGTGTGTAAGTGGAGGTAAAACTCCCTGATGAGATGCTGCTGTGTAAACAGAGGAAGAACTCTCAGATGAGAAGTTGTGTGTAAACGGAGGAGAACTCCCTGATGAGACGCTTGTGTTTAAATGTGGGTAGAACTCGCTGACGATAAGCTGGTGTGTAAACGGAGGCAGAACTCTCTGATGAGAAGCTGGTGTGGAAAAAGAGGAAGAGCTCGCGGATGAGAAGCTGGTGTGTAAATGGTGGTAGAACATCCCAATGAGAAGCTGTCGTGTAAATCAAGGCAGAAATCTCTGATGAGAAGCTTCCAAGTAAATTGAGTAGAACTCCCTGACAAGAAGCTGGTCTGTAAATGGAGGAAGAACTCCTTGATGAGAAGCTGGTGTGTAAATGGAGGTTGAACACCCTGATCTGAAGCTTGTGTGCAAACGGAGGAATGACCCTTTGATGAGAAACAGATGTGTGAATGGAAGAACACCCAGTGAAGAAGCTCATGTGCAAACGGAGGAGAACTCCCTGATGAGACGCTTGTGTTTAAATGTGGGTAGAACTCGCTGACGATAAGCTGGTGTGTAAACGGAGGAAGAACTCTCTGATGAGAAGCTGGTGTGTAAATGGAGGTAGAGCTACCTGATGAGAATCTGGTGTGAAAATGGAGGCAGAACTCTCTGATGAGTAGCTGGTGTGTAAATGGAGGAAGAACTGCCCGATGAGAAGCAGGTGTGTAAATGGAGGTAGAACTCCCTAATGAGAAGCTGGTATGTAAACAAAGCAGACCTCTCTGATGAGAAGCTGGTGTGTAAGTGGAGGCAGAACTCCCTGATGAGAAACTGCGGTGTAAACGGAGGTAGAACTCCCCGATGCGAAGCTGGTGTGTAAACGGAGGAAGGACTCTTTGGTGAGAAACTGGTGTCTGAATGGAAGGACACCCTGTGGAGAAGCTCGTGTGCAAATAGAGGAAGAACTCTCTGATGAGAAGCTGGTGTGTAAATGGAGGTAGAGCTCCCTGATGAGAAGCTGGTGTGAAAATGGAGGCAGAACTCTCTGATGAGAAACTGGTGTGTAAATGGAGGAAGAACTCCCTGATGAGAAACTGGTGTGTAAATGGAGGCAGAACTCCCTGATGAGAAACTGGTGTGTAAATGGAGGCAGAACGCCCCGTCGGGAAGCTGGTGTGTTAATGGAGGCAGAACTCTCTCATGAGTAGCTGGTGTGTAAATGGAGGAAGAACTGCCTGATGAGAAGCTGGTGTGTAAGTGGAGGCAGAACACACTGATCTGAAGCTTGTGTGCAAACGGAGGATGAACTCTTTGATGAGAAACTGGTGTGTGAATGGAAGAACACCCTGCGGAGAAGCTCGTGTGCAAACGGAGGAAGAACTCCTTGATGAGAAGCTGGTTTGTAAATGGAGGAAGAACTCCTTGATGAGAAGCTGGTGTGTAAATGGAGGTAGACCACCCTGATCTGAAGCCTGTGTGCAAACGGAGGGAGGACTCTTTGATGAGAAACTGGTGTCTGAATGGAAGAACACCCTGCGGAGAAGCTTGTGTGCAAACGGAGGAAGATCTCTCTGATGAGAAGCTCATGTGCAAATGGAGGTAGAGCTCCCTGATGAGAATCTGGTGTGAAAATGGAGGCAGAACTCTCTGATGAGAAGCTGGTGTGTAAATGGAGGTAGAACTCCCTGATGAGAAGCTGGTATGTAAACGAAGCAGACCTCTCTGATGAGAAGCTGGTGTGTAAGTGGAGGCAGAACTGCCTGATGAGAAACTGCGGTGTAAACGGAGGTAGAACTCCCCGATGTGAAGCTGGTGTGTAAACGGAGGAAGGACTCTTTGATGAGAAACTGGTGTGTGAATGGAAGAACACCCTGTGGAGAAGCTTGTGTGCAAACGGAGGAATAACTCTCTGATGAGAAGCTGGTGTGTAAATGGAGGTAGAACACCCTGATCTGAAGCTTGTGTGCAAACGGAGGAAGGACTCTTTGATGAGAAACTGTTGTCTGAATGGAAGAGCACCCTGCGGAGAAGCTCGTGTGCAAAAGGAGGAAGAACTCTCTGATGAGAAGCTTGCGTGTAAATGGAGGTAGAGCTCCCTGATGAGAAGCTGGTGTGAAAATGGAGGCAGAACTCCCTTAAAAAGCTGGTGTGTATATGGAGGTAGAACTCCCCGATGAGAAGCTGGTGTGTAATTGGAGGTAGAACTCCCTGATGAGAAGCTGGTGTGTAAACAGAGGCAGAACTCCCTTAAAAAGCTGTTGTGTATATGGTGTGTAAGTGGAGGTAAAATTCCCTGAGGTGAAGCTAGTGAATAAACGGAGTCAGAACTCTCTGCTGAGAAGCTGCTGTGTAAATCGATGTAGAACTTCCTGAAGAGAAGCTGGAGTGTAAATGGAGACAGAACTCTCTAATGAGTAGCTGGTGTGTAAATGGAGACAGAACTCTCTAATGAGTAGCTGGTGTGTAAATAGAGGAAGAACTCAATGATGAGAATCTGCTATTTAAACGAATGAAGAACTCCCCGATGGGAAGCTGGTGTATAAATGGAGGATGAACTCCCTGTCAAGAAGCTCATGTGTATACAGAGGGAGAGCTCTCTGACAGGAAGCTGGTGTGTAAGTGGAGGTAAAACTCCCTGATGAGATGCTGCTGTGTAAACAGAGGAAGAACTCTCAGATGAGAAGTTGTGTGTAAACGGAGGAGAACTCCCTGATGAGACGCTTGTGTTTAAATGTGGGTAGAACTCGCTGACGATAAGCTGGTGTGTAAACGGAGGAAGAACTCTCTGATGAGAAGCTGGTGTGGAAAAAGAGGAAGAGCTCGCGGATGAGAAGCTGGTGTGTAAATGGTGGTAGAACATCCCAATGAGAAGCTGTCGTGTAAATCAAGGCAGAAATCTCTGATGAGAAGCTTCCAAGTAAATTGAGTAGAACTCCCTGACAAGAAGCTGGTCTGTAAATGGAGGAAGAACTCCTTGATGAGAAGCTGGTGTGTCAATGGAGGTTGAACACCCTGATCTGAAGCTTGTGTGCAAACGGAGGAATGACTCTTTGATGAGAAACAGATGTGTGAATGGAAGAACACCCAGTGAAGAAGCTCATGTGCAAATGGAGGAAGAACTCTCTGATGAGAAGCTGGTGTGTAAATGGAGGTAGAGCTCCCTGATGAGAATCTGGTGTGAAAATGGAGGCAGAACTCTCTGATGAGTAGTTGGTGTGTAAATGGAGGAAGGACTCTTTGATGAGAAACTGGTGTCTGAATGGAAGGACACCCTGTGGAGAAGCTCGTGTGCAAATAGAGGAAGAACTCTCTGATGAGAAGCTGGTGTGTAAATGGAGGTAGAGCTCCCTGATGAGAAGCTGGTGTGAAAATGGAGGCAGAACTCTCTGATGAGAAGCTGGTGTGTAAATGGTGGTAGAACATCCCAATGAGAAGCTGTCATGTAAATCAAGGCAGAACTCTCTGATGAGTAGCTGGTGTGTAAATTGAGTAGAACTCCCTGACAAGAAGCTGGTCTGTAAACGGAGGAAGAACTCCTTGATGAGAAGCTGGTGTGTAAGTGGAGGCAGAACACACTGATCTGAAGCTTGTGTGCAAACGGAGGATGAACTCTTTGATGAGAAACTGGTGTGTGAATGGAAGAAGAACACCCTGCGGAGAAGCTCGTGTGCAAACGGAGGAAGAACTCCTTGATGAGAAGCTGGTGTGTAAATGGAGGTAGAACACCCTGATCTGAAGCTTGTGTGCAAACGGAGGGAGGACTCTTTGATGAGAAACTGGTGTCTGAATGGAAGAACACCCTGCGGAGAAGCTCGTGTGCAAACGGAGGAAGAACTCTCTGATGAGAAGCTCGTGTGCAAATGGAGGTAGAGCTCCCTGATGAGAATCTGGTGTGAAAATGGAGGCAGAACTCTCTGATGAGTAGCTGGTGTGTAAATGGAGGAAGAACTGCCCGATGAGAAGCTGGTGTGTAAATGGAGGTAGAACTCCCTGATGAGAAGCTGGTATGTAAACGAAGCAGACCTCTCTGATGAGAAGCTGGTGTGTAAGTGGAGGCAGAACTCCCTGATGAGAAACTGCGGTGTAAACGGAGGTAGAACTCCCCGATGCCAAGCTGCTGTATAAACGGAGGAAGGACTCTTTGATGAGAAACTGGTGTGTGAATGGAAGAACACCCTGTGGAGAAGCTCGTGTGCAAACGGAGGAATAACTCTCTGATGAGAAGCTGGTGTGTAAATGTAGGTAGAACACCCTGATCTGAAGATTGTGTGCAAACGGAGGAAGGACTCTTTGATGAGAAACTGTTGTCTGAATGGAAGAGCACCCTGCGGAGAAGCTCGTGTGCAAAAGGAGGAAGAACTCTCTGATGAGAAGCTTGCGTGTAAATGGAGGTAGAGCTCCCTGATGAGAAGCTGGTGTGAAAATGGAGGCAGAACTCCCTTAAAAAGCTGGTGTGTATATGGAGGTAGAACTCCCCGATGAGAAGCTGGTGTGTAAATGGAGGTAGAACTCCCTGATGAGAAGCTGGTGTGTAAACAGAGGCAGAACTCCCTTAAAAAGCTGTTGTGTATATGGTGTGTAAGTGGAGGTAAAATTCCCTGAGGTGAAGCTAGTGAATAAACGGAGTCAGAACTCTCTGCTGAGAAGCTGCTGTGTAAATCGATGTAGAACTTCCTGAAGAGAAGCTGGAGTGTAAATGGAGACAGAACTCTCTAATGAGTAGCTGGTGTGTAAATGGAGACAGAACTCTCTAATGAGTAGCTGGTGTGTAAATAGAGGAAGAACTCAATGATGAGAATCTGCTATTTAAACGAATGAAGAACTCTCCGATGGGAAGCTGGTGTATAAATGGAGGATGAACTCCCTGTCAAGAAGCTCATGTGTATACAGAGGGAGAGCTCTCTGACAGGAAGCTGGTGTGTAAGTGGAGGTAAAACTCCCTGATGAGATGCTGCTGTGTAAACAGAGGAAGAACTCTCAGATGAGAAGTTGTGTGTAAACGGAGGAGAACTCCCTGATGAGACGCTTGTGTTTAAATGTGGGTAGAACTCGCTGACGATAAGCTGGTGTGTAAACGGAGGCAGAACTCTCTGATGAGAAGCTGGTGTGGAAAAAGAGGAAGAGCTCGCGGATGAGAAGCTGGTGTGTAAATGGTGGTAGAACATCCCAATGAGAAGCTGTCGTGTAAATCAAGGCAGAAATCTCTGATGAGAAGCTTCCAAGTAAATTGAGTAGAACTCCCTGACAAGAAGCTGGTCTGTAAATGGAGGAAGAACTCCTTGATGAGAAGCTGGTGTGTAAATGGAGGTTGAACACCCTGATCTGAAGCTTGTGTGCAAACGGAGGAATGACTCTTTGATGAGAAACAGATGTGTGAATGGAAGAACACCCAGTGAAGAAGCTCATGTGCAAACGGAGGAGAACTCCCTGATGAGACGCTTGTGTTTAAAAGTGGGTAGAACTCGCTGACGATAAGCTGGTGTGTAAACGGAGGAAGAACTCTCTGATGAGAAGCTGGTGTGTAAATGGAGGTAGAGCTCCCTGATGAGAATCTGGTGTGAAAATGGAGGCAGAACTCTCTGATGAGTAGCTGGTGTGTAAATGGAGGAAGAACTGCCCGATGAGAAGCAGGTGTGTAAATGGAGGTAGAACTCCCTGATGAGAAGCTGGTATGTAAACAAAGCAGACCTCTCTGATGAGAAGCTGGTGTGTAAGTGGAGGCAGAACTCCCTGATGAGAAACTGCGGTGTAAACGGAGGTAGAACTCCCCGATGCGAAGCTGGTGTGTAAACGGAGGAAGGACTCTTTGGTGAGAAACTGGTGTCTGAATGGAAGGACACCCTGTGGAGAAGCTCGTGTGCAAATAGAGGAAGAACTCTCTGATGAGAAGCTGGTGTGTAAATGGAGGTAGAGCTCCCTGATGAGAAGCTGGTGTGAAAATGGAGGCAGAACTCTCTGATGAGAAACTGGTGTGTAAATGGAGGAAGAACTCCCTGATGAGAAACTGGTGTGTAAATGGAGGCAGAACTCCCTGATGAGAAACTGGTGTGTAAATGGAGGCAGAACGCCCCGTCGGGAAGCTGGTGTGTTAATGGAGGCAGAACTCTCTCATGAGTAGTTGGTGTGTAAATGGAGGAAGAACTGCCTGATGAGAAGCTGGTGTGTAAGTGGAGGCAGAACACACTGATCTGAAGCTTGTGTGCAAACGGAGGATGAACTCTTTGATGAGAAACTGGTGTGTGAATGGAAGAACACCCTGCGGAGAAGCTCGTGTGCAAACGGAGGAAGAACTCCTTGATGAGAAGCTGGTTTGTAAATGGAGGAAGAACTCCTTGATGAGAAGCTGGTGTGTAAATGGAGGTAGACCACCCTGATCTGAAGCCTGTGTGCAAACGGAGGGAGGACTCTTTGATGAGAAACTGGTGTCTGAATGGAAGAACACCCTGCGGAGAAGCTTGTGTGCAAACGGAGGAAGATCTCTCTGATGAGAAGCTCATGTGCAAATGGAGGTAGAGCTCCCTGATGAGAATCTGGTGCGAAAATGGAGGCAGAACTCTCTGATGAGAAGCTGGTGTGTAAATGGAGGTAGAACTCCCTGATGAGAAGCTGGTATGTAAACGAAGCAGACCTCTCTGATGAGAAGCTGGTGTGTAAGTGGAGGCAGAACTGCCTGATGAGAAACTGCGGTGTAAACGGAGGTAGAACTCCCCGATGTGAAGCTGGTGTGTAAACGGAGGAAGGACTCTTTGATGAGAAACTGGTGTGTGAATGGAAGAACACCCTGTGGAGAAGCTTGTGTGCAAACGGAGGAATAACTCTCTGATGAGAAGCTGGTGTGTAAATGGAGGTAGAACACCCTGATCTGAAGCTTGTGTGCAAACGGAGGAAGGACTCTTTGATGAGAAACTGTTGTCTGAATGGAAGAGCACCCTGCGGAGAAGCTCGTGTGCAAAAGGAGGAAGAACTCTCTGATGAGAAGCTTGCGTGTAAATGGAGGTAGAGCTCCCTGATGAGAAGCTGGTGTGAAAATGGAGGCAGAACTCCCTTAAAAAGCTGGTGTGTATATGGAGGTAGAACTCCCCGATGAGAAGCTGGTGTGTAATTGGAGGTAGAACTCCCTGATGAGAAGCTGGTGTGTAAACAGAGGCAGAACTCCCTTAAAAAGCTGTTGTGTATATGGTGTGTAAGTGGAGGTAAAATTCCCTGAGGTGAAGCTAGTGAATAAACGGAGTCAGAACTCTCTGCTGAGAAGCTGCTGTGTAAATCGATGTAGAACTTCCTGAAGAGAAGCTGGAGTGTAAATGGAGACAGAACTCTCTAATGAGTAGCTGGTGTGTAAATGGAGACAGAACTCTCTAATGAGTAGCTGGTGTGTAAATAGAGGAAGAACTCAATGATGAGAATCTGCTATTTAAACGAATGAAGAACTCCCCGATGGGAAGCTGGTGTATAAATGGAGGATGAACTCCCTGTCAAGAAGCTCATGTGTATACAGAGGGAGAGCTCTCTGAAAGGAAGCTGGTGTGTAAGTGGAGGTAAAACTCCCTGATGAGATGCTGCTGTGTAAACAGAGGAAGAACTCTCAGATGAGAAGTTGTGTGTAAACGGAGGAGAACTCCCTGATGAGACGCTTGTGTTTAAATGTGGGTAGAACTCGCTGACGATAAGCTGGTGTGTAAACGGAGGAAGAACTCTCTGATGAGAAGCTGGTGTGGAAAAAGAGGAAGAGCTCGCGGATGAGAAGCTGGTGTGTAAATGGTGGTAGAACATCCCAATGAGAAGCTGTCGTGTAAATCAAGGCAGAAATCTCTGATGAGAAGCTTCCAAGTAAATTGAGTAGAGCTCCCTGACAAGAAGCTGGTCTGTAAATGGAGGAAGAACTCCTTGATGAGAAGCTGGTGTGTCAATGGAGGTTGAACACCCTGATCTGAAGCTTGTGTGCAAACGGAGGAATGACTCTTTGATGAGAAACAGATGTGTGAATGGAAGAACACCCAGTGAAGAAGCTCATGTGCAAATGGAGGAAGAACTCTCTGATGAGAAGCTGGTGTGTAAATGGAGGTAGAGCTCCCTGATGAGAATCTGGTGTGAAAATGGAGGCAGAACTCTCTGATGAGTAGTTGGTGTGTAAATGGAGGAAGGACTCTTTGATGAGAAACTGGTGTCTGAATGGAAGGACACCCTGTGGAGAAGCTCGTGTGCAAATAGAGGAAGAACTCTCTGATGAGAAGCTGGTGTGTAAATGGAGGTAGAGCTCCCTGATGAGAAGCTGGTGTGAAAATGGAGGCAGAACTCTCTGATGAGAAACTGGTGTGTAAATGGAGGAAGAACTCCCTGATGAGAAACTGGTGTGTAAATGGAGGCAGAACTCCCTGATGAGAAACTGGTGTGTAAATGGAGGCAGAACGCCCCGTCGGGAAGCTGGTGTGTTAATGGAGGCAGAACTCTCTCATGAGTAGCTGGTGTGTAAATGGAGGAAGAACTGCCTGATGAGAAGCTGGTGTGTAAGTGGAGGCAGAACACACTGATCTGAAGCTTGTGTGCAAACGGAGGATGAACTCTTTGATGAGAAACTGGTGTGTGAATGGAAGAACACCCTGCGGAGAAGCTCGTGTGCAAACGGAGGAAGAACTCCTTGATGAGAAGCTGGTGTGTAAATGGAGGAAGAACTCCTTGATGAGAAGCTGGTGTGTAAATGGAGGTAGAACACCCTGATCTGAAGCCTGTGTGCAAACGGAGGGAGGACTCTTTGATGAGAAACTGGTGTCTGAATGGAAGAACACCCTGCGGAGAAGCTTGTGTGCAAACGGAGCTAGAACTCTCTGATGAGAAGCTCATGTGCAAATGGAGGTAGAGCTCCCTGATGAGAATCTGGTGTGAAAATGGAGGCAGAACTCTCTGATGAGAAGCTGGTGTGTAAATGGAGGTAGAACTCCCTGATGAGAAGCTGGTATGTAAACGAAGCAGACCTCTCTGATGAGAAGCTGGTGTGTAAGTGGAGGCAGAACTGCCTGATGAGAAACTGCGGTGTAAACGGAGGTAGAACTCCCCGATGTGAAGCTGGTGTGTAAACGGAGGAAGGACTCTTTGATGAGAAACTGGTGTGTGAATGGAAGAACACCCTGTGGAGAAGCTTGTGTGCAAACGGAGGAATAACTCTCTGATGAGAAGCTGGTGTGTAAATGGAGGTAGAACACCCTGATCTGAAGCTTGTGTGCAAACGGAGGAAGGACTCTTTGATGAGAAACTGTTGTCTGAATGGAAGAGCACCCTGCGGAGAAGCTCGTGTGCAAAAGGAGGAAGAACTCTCTGATGAGAAGCTTGCGTGTAAATGGAGGTAGAGCTCCCTGATGAGAAGCTGGTGTGAAAATGGAGGCAGAACTCCCTTAAAAAGCTGGTGTGTATATGGAGGTAGAACTCCCCGATGAGAAGCTGGTGTGTAAATGGAGGTAGAACTCCCTGATGAGAAGCTGGTGTGTAAACAGAGGCAGAACTCCCTTAAAAAGCTGTTGTGTATATGGTGTGTAAGTGGAGGTAAAATTCCCTGAGGTGAAGCTAGTGAATAAACGGAGTCAGAACTCTCTGCTGAGAAGCTGCTGTGTAAATCGATGTAGAACTTCCTGAAGAGAAGCTGGAGTGTAAATGGAGACAGAACTCTCTAATGAGTAGCTGGTGTGTAAATGGAGACAGAACTCTCTAATGAGTAGCTGGTGTGTAAATAGAGGAAGAACTCAATGATGAGAATCTGCTATTTAAACGAATGAAGAACTCCCCGATGGGAAGCTGGTGTATAAATGGAGGATGAACTCCCTGTCAAGAAGCTCATGTGTATACAGAGGGAGAGCTCTCTGACAGGAAGCTGGTGTGTAAGTGGAGGTAAAACTCCCTGATGAGATGCTGCTGTGTAAACAGAGGAAGAACTCTCAGATGAGAAGTTGTGTGTAAACGGAGGAGAACTCCCTGATGAGACGC
Organism: Mobula birostris; assembly: GCF_030028105.1. Taxonomy (NCBI): domain Eukaryota; kingdom Metazoa; phylum Chordata; class Chondrichthyes; order Myliobatiformes; family Myliobatidae; genus Mobula; species Mobula birostris. The sequence goes on along the minus strand of NC_092376.1, from coordinate 189,490,045 downwards.
TTGTGTTTAAATGTGGGTAGAACTCGCTGACGATAAGCTGGTGTGTAAACGGAGGAAGAACTCTCTGATGAGAAGCTGGTGTGGAAAAAAGAGGAAGAGCTCGCGGATGAGAAGCTGGTGTGTAAATGGTGGTAGAACATCCCAATGAGAAGCTGTCGTGTAAATCAAGGCAGAAATCTCTGATGAGAAGCTTCCAAGTAAATTGAGTAGAACTCCCTGACAAGAAGCTGGTCTGTAAATGGAGGAAGAACTCCTTGATGAGAAGCTGGTGTGTCAATGGAGGTTGAACACCCTGATCTGAAGCTTGTGTGCAAACGGAGGAATGACTCTTTGATGAGAAACAGATGTGTGAATGGAAGAACACCCAGTGAAGAAGCTCATGTGCAAATGGAGGAAGAACTCTCTGATGAGAAGCTGGTGTGTAAATGGAGGTAGAGCTCCCTGATGAGAATCTGGTGTGAAAATGGAGGCAGAACTCTCTGATGAGTAGTTGGTGTGTAAATGGAGGAAGGACTCTTTGATGAGAAACTGGTGTCTGAATGGAAGGACACCCTGTGGAGAAGCTCGTGTGCAAATAGAGGAAGAACTCTCTGATGAGAAGCTGGTGTGTAAATGGAGGTAGAGCTCCCTGATGAGAAGCTGGTGTGAAAATGGAGGCAGAACTCTCTGATGAGAAACTGGTGTGTAAATGGAGGAAGAACTCCCTGATGAGAAACTGGTGTGTAAATGGAGGCAGAACTCCCTGATGAGAAACTGGTGTGTAAATGGAGGCAGAACGCCCCGTCGGGAAGCTGGTGTGTTAATGGAGGCAGAACTCTCTCATGAGTAGCTGGTGTGTAAATGGAGGAAGAACTGCCTGATGAGAAGCTGGTGTGTAAGTGGAGGCAGAACACACTGATCTGAAGCTTGTGCGCAAACGGAGGATGAACTCTTTGATGAGAAACTGGTGTGTGAATGGAAGAACACCCTGCGGAGAAGCTCGTGTGCAAACGGAGGAAGAACTCCTTGATGAGAAGCTGGTGTGTAAATGGAGGAAGAACTCCTTGATGAGAAGCTGGTGTGTAAATGGAGGTAGAACACCCTGATCTGAAGCCTGTGTGCAAACGGAGGGAGGACTCTTTGATGAGAAACTGGTGTCTGAATGGAAGAACACCCTGCGGAGAAGCTTGTGTGCAAACGGAGGAAGAACTCTCTGATGAGAAGCTCATGTGCAAATGGAGGTAGAGCTCCCTGATGAGAATCTGGTGTGAAAATGGAGGCAGAACTCTCTGATGAGAAGCTGGTGTGTAAATGGAGGTAGAACTCCCTGATGAGAAGCTGGTATGTAAACGAAGCAGACCTCTCTGATGAGAAGCTGGTGTGTAAGTGGAGGCAGAACTGCCTGATGAGAAACTGCGGTGTAAACGGAGGTAGAACTCCCCGATGTGAAGCTGGTGTGTAAACGGAGGAAGGACTCTTTGATGAGAAACTGGTGTGTGAATGGAAGAACACCCTGTGGAGAAGCTTGTGTGCAAACGGAGGAATAACTCTCTGATGAGAAGCTGGTGTGTAAATGGAGGTAGAACACCCTGATCTGAAGCTTGTGTGCAAACGGAGGAAGGACTCTTTGATGAGAAACTGTTGTCTGAATGGAAGAGCACCCTGCGGAGAAGCTCGTGTGCAAAAGGAGGAAGAACTCTCTGATGAGAAGCTTGCGTGTAAATGGAGGTAGAGCTCCCTGATGAGAAGCTGGTGTGAAAATGGAGGCAGAACTCCCTTAAAAAGCTGGTGTGTATATGGAGGTAGAACTCCCCGATGAGAAGCTGGTGTGTAAATGGAGGTAGAACTCCCTGATGAGAAGCTGGTGTGTAAACAGAGGCAGAACTCCCTTAAAAAGCTGTTGTGTATATGGTGTGTAAGTGGAGGTAAAATTCCCTGAGGTGAAGCTAGGGAATAAACGGAGTCAGAACTCTCTGCTGAGAAGCTGCTGTGTAAATCGATGTAGAACTTCCTGAAGAGAAGCTGGAGTGTAAATGGAGACAGAACTCTCTAATGAGTAGCTGGTGTGTAAATGGAGACAGAACTCTCTAATGAGTAGCTGGTGTGTAAATAGAGGAAGAACTCAATGATGAGAATCTGCTATTTAAACGAATGAAGAACTCCCCGATGGGAAGCTGGTGTATAAATGGAGGATGAACTCCCTGTCAAGAAGCTCATGTGTATACAGAGGGAGAGCTCTCTGACAGGAAGCTGGTGTGTAAGTGGAGGTAAAACTCCCTGATGAGATGCTGCTGTGTAAACAGAGGAAGAACTCTCAGATGAGAAGTTGTGTGTAAACGGAGGAGAACTCCCTGATGAGACGCTTGTGTTTAAATGTGGGTAGAACTCGCTGACGATAAGCTGGTGTGTAAACGGAGGAAGAACTCTCTGATGAGAAGCTGGTGTGGAAAAAGAGGAAGAGCTCGCGGATGAGAAGCTGGTGTGTAAATGGTGGTAGAACATCCCAATGAGAAGCTGTCGTGTAAATCAAGGCAGAAATCTCTGATGAGAAGCTTCCAAGTAAATTGAGTAGAACTCCCTGACAAGAAGCTGGTCTGTAAATGGAGGAAGAACTCCTTGATGAGAAGCTGGTGTGTAAATGGAGGTTGAACACCCTGATCTGAAGCTTGTGTGCAAACGGAGGAATGACTCTTTGATGAGAAACAGGTGTGTGAATGGAAGAACACCCAGTGAAGAAGCTCATGTGCAAATGGAGGAAGAACTCTCTGATGAGAAGCTGGTGTGTAAATGGAGGTAGAGCTCCCTGATGAGAATCTGGTGTGAAAATGGAGGCAGAACTCTCTGATGAGTAGCTGGTGTGTAAATGGAGGAAGAACTGCCCGATGAGAAGCAGGTGTGTAAATGGAGGTAGAACTCCCTGATGAGAAGCTGGTATGTAAACAAAGCAGACCTCTCTGATGAGAAGCTGGTGTGTAAGTGGAGGCAGAACTCGCTGATGAGAAACTGCGGTGTAAACGGAGGTAGAACTCCCCGATGCGAAGCTGGTGTGAAAACGGAGGAAGGACTCTTTGATGAGAAACTGGTGTCTGAATGGAAGGACGCCCTGTGGAGAAGCTCGTGTGCAAATAGAGGAAGAACTCTCTGATGAGAAGCTGGTGTGTAAATGGAGGTAGAGCTCCCTGATGAGAAGCTGGTGTGAAAATGGAGGCAGAACTCTCTGATGAGAAACTGGTGTGTAAATGGAGGAAGAACTCCCTGATGAGAAACTGGTGTGTAAATGGAGGCAGAACTCCCTGATGAGAAACTGGTGTGTAAATGGAGGCAGAACGCTCCGTCGGGAAGCTGGTGTGTTAATGGAGGCAGAACTCTCTCATGAGTAGCTGGTGTGTAAATGGAGGAAGAACTGCCTGATGAGAAGCTGGTGTGTAAGTGGAGGCAGAACACACTGATCTGAAGCTTGTGTGCAAACGGAGGATGAACTCTTTGATGAGAAACTGGTGTGTGAATGGAAGAACACCCTGCGGAGAAGCTCGTGTGCAAACGGAGGAAGAACTCCTTGATGAGAAGCTGGTGTGTAAATGGAGGAAGAACTCCTTGATGAGAAGCTGGTGTGTAAATGGAGGTAGAACACCCTGATCTGAAGCCTGTGTGCAAACGGAGGGAGGACTCTTTGATGAGAAACTGGTGTGTAAGTGGAGGCAGAACTCCCTGATGAGAAACTGCGGTGTAAACGGAGGTAGAACTCCCCGATGCGAAGCTGGTGTGTAAACGGAGGAAGGACTCTTTGATGAGAAACTGGTGTCTGAATGGAAGGACACCCTGTGGAGAAGCTCGTGTGCAAATAGAGGAAGAACTCTCTGATGAGAAGCTGGTGTGTAAATGGAGGTAGGGCTCCCTGATGAGAAGCTGGTGTGAAAATGGAGGCAGAACTCTCTGATGAGAAACTGGTGTGTAAATGGAGGAAGAACTCCCTGATGAGAAACTGGTGTGTAAATGGAGGCAGAACTCCCTGATGAGAAACTGGTGTGTAAATGGAGGCAGAACGCCCCGTCGGGAAGCTGGTGTGTTAATGGAGGCAGAACTCTCTCATGAGTAGCTGGTGTGTAAATGGAGGAAGAACTGCCTGATGAGAAGCTGGTGTGTAAGTGGAGGCAGAACACACTGATCTGAAGCTTGTGTGCAAACGGAGGATGAACTCTTTGATGAGAAACTGGTGTGTGAATGGAAGAACACCCTGCGGAGAAGCTCGTGTGCAAACGGAGGAAGAACTCCTTGATGAGAAGCTGGTGTGTAAATGGAGGAAGAACTCCTTGATGAGAAGCTGGTGTGTAAATGGAGGTAGAACACCCTGATCTGAAGCCTGTGTGCAAACGGAGGGAGGACTCTTTGATGAGAAGCTCATGTGCAAATGGAGGTAGAGCTCCCTGATGAGAATCTGGTGTGTAAATGGAGGTAGAACTCCCTGATGAGAAGCTGGTATGTAAACGAAGCAGACCTCTCTGATGAGAAGCTGGTGTGTAAGTGGAGGCAGAACTGCCTGATGAGAAACTGCGGTGTAAACGGAGGTAGAACTCCCCGATGTGAAGCTGGTGTGTAAACGGAGGAAGGACTCTTTGATGAGAAACTGGTGTGTGAATGGAAGAACACCCTGTGGAGAAGCTTGTGTGCAAACGGAGGAATAACTCTCTGATGAGAAGCTGGTGTGTAAATGGAGGTAGAACACCCTGATCTGAAGCTTGTGTGCAAACGGAGGAAGGACTCTTTGATGAGAAACTGTTGTCTGAATGGAAGAGCACCCTGCGGAGAAGCTCGTGTGCAAAAGGAGGAAGAACTCTCTGATGAGAAGCTTGCGTGTAAATGGAGGTAGAGCTCCCTGATGAGAAGCTGGTGTGAAAATGGAGGCAGAACTCCCTTAAAAAGCTGGTGTGTATATGGAGGTAGAACTCCCCGATGAGAAGCTGGTGTGTAAATGGAGGTAGAACTCCCTGATGAGAAGCTGGTGTGTAAACAGAGGCAGAACTCCCTTAAAAAGCTGTTGTGTATATGGTGTGTAAGTGGAGGTAAAATTCCCTGAGGTGAAGCTAGTGAATAAACGGAGTCAGAACTCTCTGCTGAGAAGCTGCTGTGTAAATCGATGTAGAACTTCCTGAAGAGAAGCTGGAGTGTAAATGGAGACAGAACTCTCTTATGAGTAGCTGGTGTGTAAATGGAGACAGAACTCTCTAATGAGTAGCTGGTGTGTAAATAGAGGAAGAACTCAATGATGAGAATCTGCTATTTAAACGAATGAAGAACTCCCCGATGGGAAGCTGGTGTATAAATGGAGGATGAACTCCCTGTCAAGAAGCTCATGTGTATACAGAGGGAGAGCTCTCTGACAGGAAGCTGGTGTGTAAGTGGAGGTAAAACTCCCTGATGAGATGCTGCTGTGTAAACAGAGGAAGAACTCTCAGATGAGAAGTTGTGTGTAAACGGAGGAGAACTCCCTGATGAGACGCTTGTGTTTAAATGTGGGTAGAACTCGCTGACGATAAGCTGGTGTGTAAACGGAGGAAGAACTCTCTGATGAGAAGCTGGTGTGGAAAAAAGAGGAAGAGCTCGCGGATGAGAAGCTGGTGTGTAAATGGTGGTAGAACATCCCAATGAGAAGCTGTCGTGTAAATCAAGGCAGAAATCTCTGATGAGAAGCTTCCAAGTAAATTGAGTAGAACTCCCTGACAAGAAGCTGGTCTGTAAATGGAGGAAGAACTCCTTGATGAGAAGCTGGTGTGTCAATGGAGGTTGAACACCCTGATCTGAAGCTTGTGTGCAAACGGAGGAATGACTCTTTGATGAGAAACAGATGTGTGAATGGAAGAACACCCAGTGAAGAAGCTCATGTGCAAATGGAGGAAGAACTCTCTGATGAGAAGCTGGTGTGTAAATGGAGGTAGAGCTCCCTGATGAGAATCTGGTGTGAAAATGGAGGCAGAACTCTCTGATGAGTAGTTGGTGTGTAAATGGAGGAAGGACTCTTTGATGAGAAACTGGTGTCTGAATGGAAGGACACCCTGTGGAGAAGCTCGTGTGCAAATAGAGGAAGAACTCTCTGATGAGAAGCTGGTGTGTAAATGGAGGTAGAGCTCCCTGATGAGAAGCTGGTGTGAAAATGGAGGCAGAACTCTCTGATGAGAAACTGGTGTGTAAATGGAGGAAGAACTCCCTGATGAGAAACTGGTGTGTAAATGGAGGCAGAACTCCCTGATGAGAAACTGGTGTGTAAATGGAGGCAGAACGCCCCGTCGGGAAGCTGGTGTGTTAATGGAGGCAGAACTCTCTCATGAGTAGCTGGTGTGTAAATGGAGGAAGAACTGCCTGATGAGAAGCTGGTGTGTAAGTGGAGGCAGAACACACTGATCTGAAGCTTGTGTGCAAACGGAGGATGAACTCTTTGATGAGAAACTGGTGTGTGAATGGAAGAACACCCTGCGGAGAAGCTCGTGTGCAAACGGAGGAAGAACTCCTTGATGAGAAGCTGGTGTGTAAATGGAGGAAGAACTCCTTGATGAGAAGCTGGTGTGTAAATGGAGGTAGAACACCCTGATCTGAAGCCTGTGTGCAAACGGAGGGAGGACTCTTTGATGAGAAACTGGTGTCTGAATGGAAGAACACCCTGCGGAGAAGCTTGTGTGCAAACGGAGGAAGAACTCTCTGATGAGAAGCTCATGTGCAAATGGAGGTAGAGCTCCCTGATGAGAATCTGGTGTGAAAATGGAGGCAGAACTCTCTGATGAGAAGCTGGTGTGTAAATGGAGGTAGAACTCCCTGATGAGAAGCTGGTATGTAAACGAAGCAGACCTCTCTGATGAGAAGCTGGTGTGTAAGTGGAGGCAGAACTGCCTGATGAGAAACTGCGGTGTAAACGGAGGTAGAACTCCCCGATGTGAAGCTGGTGTGTAAACGGAGGAAGGACTCTTTGATGAGAAACTGGTGTGTGAATGGAAGAACACCCTGTGGAGAAGCTTGTGTGCAAACGGAGGAATAACTCTCTGATGAGAAGCTGGTGTGTAAATGGAGGTAGAACACCCTGATCTGAAGCTTGTGTGCAAACGGAGGAAGGACTCTTTGATGAGAAACTGTTGTCTGAATGGAAGAGCACCCTGCGGAGAAGCTCGTGTGCAAAAGGAGGAAGAACTCTCTGATGAGAAGCTTGCGTGTAAATGGAGGTAGAGCTCCCTGATGAGAAGCTGGTGTGAAAATGGAGGCAGAACTCCCTTAAAAAGCTGGTGTGTATATGGAGGTAGAACTCCCCGATGAGAAGCTGGTGTGTAAATGGAGGTAGAACTCCCTGATGAGAAGCTGGTGTGTAAACAGAGGCAGAACTCCCTTAAAAAGCTGTTGTGTATATGGTGTGTAAGTGGAGGTAAAATTCCCTGAGGTGAAGCTAGGGAATAAACGGAGTCAGAACTCTCTGCTGAGAAGCTGCTGTGTAAATCGATGTAGAACTTCCTGAAGAGAAGCTGGAGTGTAAATGGAGACAGAACTCTCTAATGAGTAGCTGGTGTGTAAATGGAGACAGAACTCTCTAATGAGTAGCTGGTGTGTAAATAGAGGAAGAACTCAATGATGAGAATCTGCTATTTAAACGAATGAAGAACTCCCCGATGGGAAGCTGGTGTATAAATGGAGGATGAACTCCCTGTCAAGAAGCTCATGTGTATACAGAGGGAGAGCTCTCTGACAGGAAGCTGGTGTGTAAGTGGAGGTAAAACTCCCTGATGAGATGCTGCTGTGTAAACAGAGGAAGAACTCTCAGATGAGAAGTTGTGTGTAAACGGAGGAGAACTCCCTGATGAGACGCTTGTGTTTAAATGTGGGTAGAACTCGCTGACGATAAGCTGGTGTGTAAACGGAGGAAGAACTCTCTGATGAGAAGCTGGTGTGGAAAAAGAGGAAGAGCTCGCGGATGAGAAGCTGGTGTGTAAATGGTGGTAGAACATCCCAATGAGAAGCTGTCGTGTAAATCAAGGCAGAAATCTCTGATGAGAAGCTTCCAAGTAAATTGAGTAGAACTCCCTGACAAGAAGCTGGTCTGTAAATGGAGGAAGAACTCCTTGATGAGAAGCTGGTGTGTAAATGGAGGTTGAACACCCTGATCTGAAGCTTGTGTGCAAACGGAGGAATGACTCTTTGATGAGAAACAGGTGTGTGAATGGAAGAACACCCAGTGAAGAAGCTCATGTGCAAATGGAGGAAGAACTCTCTGATGAGAAGCTGGTGTGTAAATGGAGGTAGAGCTCCCTGATGAGAATCTGGTGTGAAAATGGAGGCAGAACTCTCTGATGAGTAGCTGGTGTGTAAATGGAGGAAGAACTGCCCGATGAGAAGCAGGTGTGTAAATGGAGGTAGAACTCCCTGATGAGAAGCTGGTATGTAAACAAAGCAGACCTCTCTGATGAGAAGCTGGTGTGTAAGTGGAGGCAGAACTCGCTGATGAGAAACTGCGGTGTAAACGGAGGTAGAACTCCCCGATGCGAAGCTGGTGTGTAAACGGAGGAAGGACTCTTTGATGAGAAACTGGTGTCTGAATGGAAGGACGCCCTGTGGAGAAGCTCGTGTGCAAATAGAGGAAGAACTCTCTGATGAGAAGCTGGTGTGTAAATGGAGGTAGAGCTCCCTGATGAGAAGCTGGTGTGAAAATGGAGGCAGAACTCTCTGATGAGAAACTGGTGTGTAAATGGAGGAAGAACTCCCTGATGAGAAACTGGTGTGTAAATGGAGGCAGAACTCCCTGATGAGAAACTGGTGTGTAAATGGAGGCAGAACGCTCCGTCGGGAAGCTGGTGTGTTAATGGAGGCAGAACTCTCTCATGAGTAGCTGGTGTGTAAATGGAGGAAGAACTGCCTGATGAGAAGCTGGTGTGTAAGTGGAGGCAGAACACACTGATCTGAAGCTTGTGTGCAAACGGAGGATGAACTCTTTGATGAGAAACTGGTGTGTGAATGGAAGAACACCCTGCGGAGAAGCTCGTGTGCAAACGGAGGAAGAACTCCTTGATGAGAAGCTGGTGTGTAAATGGAGGAAGAACTCCTTGATGAGAAGCTGGTGTGTAAATGGAGGTAGAACACCCTGATCTGAAGCCTGTGTGCAAACGGAGGGAGGACTCTTTGATGAGAAACTGGTGTGTAAGTGGAGGCAGAACTCCCTGATGAGAAACTGCGGTGTAAACGGAGGTAGAACTCCCCGATGCGAAGCTGGTGTGTAAACGGAGGAAGGACTCTTTGATGAGAAACTGGTGTCTGAATGGAAGGACACCCTGTGGAGAAGCTCGTGTGCAAATAGAGGAAGAACTCTCTGATGAGAAGCTGGTGTGTAAATGGAGGTAGGGCTCCCTGATGAGAAGCTGGTGTGAAAATGGAGGCAGAACTCTCTGATGAGAAACTGGTGTGTAAATGGAGGAAGAACTCCCTGATGAGAAACTGGTGTGTAAATGGAGGCAGAACTCCCTGATGAGAAACTGGTGTGTAAATGGAGGCAGAACGCCCCGTCGGGAAGCTGGTGTGTTAATGGAGGCAGAACTCTCTCATGAGTAGCTGGTGTGTAAATGGAGGAAGAACTGCCTGATGAGAAGCTGGTGTGTAAGTGGAGGCAGAACACACTGATCTGAAGCTTGTGTGCAAACGGAGGATGAACTCTTTGATGAGAAACTGGTGTGTGAATGGAAGAACACCCTGCGGAGAAGCTCGTGTGCAAACGGAGGAAGAACTCCTTGATGAGAAGCTGGTGTGTAAATGGAGGAAGAACTCCTTGATGAGAATCTGGTGTGTAAATGGAGGTAGAACACCCTGATCTGAAGCCTGTGTGCAAACGGAGGGAGGACTCTTTGATGAGAAGCTCATGTGCAAATGGAGGTAGAGCTCCCTGATGAGAATCTGGTGTGTAAATGGAGGTAGAACTCCCTGATGAGAAGCTGGTATGTAAACGAAGCAGACCTCTCTGATGAGAAGCTGGTGTGTAAGTGGAGGCAGAACTCCCTGATGAGAAACTGCGGTGTAAACGGAGGTAGAACTCCCCGATGTGAAGCTGGTGTGTAAACGGAGGAAGGACTCTTTGATGAGAAACTGGTGTGTGAATGGAAGAACACCCTGTGGAGAAGCTTGTGTGCAAACGGAGGAATAACTCTCTGATGAGAAGCTGGTGTGTAAATGGAGGTAGAACACCCTGATCTGAAGCTTGTGTGCAAACGGAGGAAGGACTCTTTGATGAGAAACTGTTGTCTGAATGGAAGAGCACCCTGCGGAGAAGCTCGTGTGCAAAAGGAGGAAGAACTCTCTGATGAGAAGCTTGCGTGTAAATGGAGGTAGAGCTCCCTGATGAGAAGCTGGTGTGAAAATGGAGGCAGAACTCCCTTAAAAAGCTGGTGTGTATATGGAGGTAGAACTCCCCGATGAGAAGCTGGTGTGTAAATGGAGGTAGAACTCCCTGATGAGAAGCTGGTGTGTAAACAGAGGCAGAACTCCCTTAAAAAGCCGTTGTGTATATGGTGTGTAAGTGGAGGTAAAATTCACTGAGGTGAAGCTAGTGTATAAACGGAGTCAGAACTCTCTGCTGAGAAGCTGCTGTGTAAATCGATGTAGAACTTCCTGAAGAGAAGCTGGAGTGTAAATGGAGACAGAACTCTCTAATGAGTAGCTGGTGTGTAAATGGAGACAGAACTCTCTAATGAGTAGCTGGTGTGTAAATGGAGACAGAACTCTCTAATGAGTAGCTGGTGTGTAAATAGAGGAAGAACTCAATGATGAGAATCTGCTATTTAAACGAATGAAGAACTCCCCGATGGGAAGCTGGTGTATAAATGGAGGATGAACTCCCTGTCAAGAAGCTGATGTGTATATAGAGGGAGAGCTCTCTGACAGGAAGCTGGTGTGTAAGTGGAGGTAAAACTCCCTGATGAGAAGCTGCTGTGTAAACAGAGGAAGAACTCTCAGATGAGAAGTTGTGTGTAAACGGAGGAGAACTCCCTGATGAGACGCTTGTGTTTAAATGTGGGTAGAACTCGCTGACGAGAAGCTGGTGTGTAAATGGAGATAGAGCTCCCTGATGAGAAGCTGGTGTGAAAATGGAGGCAGAACTCTCTGATGAGAAACTGGTGTGTAAATGGAGGAAGAACTCCCTGATGAGAAACTGGTGTGTAAATGGAGGCAGTACGCCCCGTCGGGAAGCTGGTGTGTTAATGGAGGCAGAACTCTCTCATGCGTAGCTGGTGTGTAAATGGAGGAAGAACTGCCTGATAAGAAGCTGGTGTGTAAATGGAGGTAGAACTCCCTGATGAGAAGCTGGTGTGTAAGAGGAGGCAGAACTCCCTGATGAGAAGCTGGTGTGTAAACGGAGGAAGGACTCTTTGATGAGAAACTGGTGTGTGAATGGAAGAACACCCTGTGGAGAAGCTCGTGTGCAAACGGAGGAATAACTCTCTGATGAGAAGCTGGTTTATAAATGGAGGTAGAACACCCTGATCTGAAGATTGTGCGCAAACGGAGGAAGTCTCTTTGATGAGAAACTGGTGTCTGAATGGAAGAACACCCTGCGGAGAAGCTCATGTGCAAATGGAGGAAGAACTCTCTGATGAGAAGCTTGCATGTAAATGGCAGTAGAGCTCCCTGATGAGAAGCTGGTGTGAAAATGGAGGCAGAACTCTCTGATGAGTAGCTGGTGTGTAAATGGAGGCAGAACTCCCCGTCGGGAAGCTGGTGTGTTAATGGAGGCAGAACTCTCTGATGAGTAGCTGGTGTGTAAATGGAGGAAGAACTGCCTGATGAGAAGCTGGTGTGTAAATGGAGGTAGAACTCCCTGATGAGAAGCTGGTGTGTTAGTGGAGGCAGAATCGCTGATGAGAAGCTGCGGTGAAAACGGAGGAAGAACACTCTGATGAGAGGCTGTGTGTAAACGGAGGCAGAACTCCCTTAAAAAGCTGGTGTGCATATGTAGGTAGAACTCCCCGATGAGAAGCTGGTGTGTATATGGAGGTAGAACTCCCTGATGAGAAGCTGGTGTGTAAACGGAGGCCGAACTCTCTGAGGAGAATCTGGAGGTAGAACACCCTTACGAGCAGAAGGTTTGTAAATCGAGAAAGAGCTCCCTGATGAGAAGCTGGTGTGTAAGTGGAGCTAGAACTCTCTGATAAGAAGCTGGTGTGTAAATGGGGGCAGAAGTCTCTGGTGAGAAGCTGTGGTGCATAATGGAGGAAAAACTCCCTGAGGTGAAGCTAGTGTATAAGTGGAGTCAGAACTCTCTGCTGAGAAGCTGGTGTGTAAATGGAGGTAGAACTCCCTGATGAGAAGCTGGTGTGTTAGTGGAGGCAGAATCGCTGATGAGAAGCTGCGGTGAAAACGGAGGAAGAACACTCTGATGAGAAGCTGTGTGTAAACGGAGGCAGAACTCCCTTAAAAAGCTGGTGTGCATATGTAGGTAGAACTCCCCGATGAGAAGCTGGTGTGTATATGGAGGTAGAACTCCCTGATGAGAAGCTGGTGTGTAAACGGAGGCCGAACTCTCTGAGGAGAATCTGGAGGTAGAACACCCTTACGAGCAGATGGTTTGTAAATCGAGAAAGAGCTCCCTGATGAGAAGCTGGTGTGTAAGTGGAGCTGGAACTCTCTGATAAGAAGCTGGTGTGTAAATGGAGGCAGATGTCTCTGGTGAGAAGCTGTGGTGCATAATGGAGGAAAAACTCCCTGAGGTGAAGCTAGTGTATAAGTGGAGTCAGAACTCTCTGCTGAGAAGCTGGTGTGTAAATGGAGGTAGAACTCCCTGATGAGAAGCTGGTGTGTTAGTGGAGGCAGAATCGCTGATGAGAAGCTGCGGTGAAAACGGAGGAAGAACACTCTGATGAGAAGCTGTGTGTAAACGGAGGCAGAACTCCCTTAAAAAGCTGGTGTGCATATGTAGGTAGAACTCCCCGATGAGAAGCTGGTGTGTAAATGGAGGCCGAACTCTCTGAGGAGAATCTGGAGGTAGAACACCCTTACGAGCAGATGGTTTGTAAATCGAGAAAGAGCTCTCTGATGAGAAGCTGGTGTGTAAGTGGAGCTAGAACTCTCTGATAAGAAGCTGGTGTGTAAATGGAGGTAGAACTCTCTGACGATAAGCTGCTGTGTAAATGGAGGAAGAACTCTCTGCTGACAAGCTAGTGTTTAAATGGAGGTAGAACTCAATGATGAGAGGCTGGTGTGTAAATGGAGGTAGAAATCCCTGATGAGAAGCTGGAGTGTAAATGGAGACAGAATTCTTTAATGAGTAGCAGGTGTGCAAATGGAGGAAGAACTCAATGATGAGAATCTGCTATGCAAACGGATGAAGAACTCCCCGATGGGAAGCTGGTGTGTAAATGATGTGCTGCCTGACGCGAAACTGGGGTATAAACGGAGGAAGAACTCTCTGATCAGAAGCTGGAGTATAAATGGAGGTGGAACACCCTGATGAGAAGCTGGTGTGTAAATGGAGGAAGAACTCCCTGATGAGAAGCTGGTGTGTAAACGGAGGCAGAACTCTGTTGAGAAGCTGTCGTCTAAAAGGAGGTAGAGCTCCCTGATGTGAAGCTTTCTGCTAAAAGGAGGCAGAATTCTCTGATGAGAAGCAGGTGTGTAAATGGAGGAAGAACTCTGTAATGTGAGGCTGGTGTGCAAATAGAGGCAGAACTGCCTGTCGGGAAGCTAGAGTTTAAATGGAGGCAGAACTCGTTGATGAGAATCTGGTATGTAAACGGAAGAAGAATTCCCTGATGGGAAGCTTGTGTGTAAATGGAGTCAGAGCTCCCTGATGAAAAGCTGGTGTGTAAACGGAGGCAGAACTCTCTGACGAGAAGTTGGTGTGTAAAAGGCGGATGAGCTCCCGGATGATAAGCTGGTGTGCAAATGGTGGCAGAAGTCTCTGAGGGGAAGCTGGAGGTAGAACCCCCTTACGAGCAGATGGTTTGTAAATCGAGAAAGAGCTCCCTGATGAGAAGCTGGTGTGTAAGTGGAGCTAGAACTCTCTGATAAGAAGCTGGTGTGTAAATGGAGGCAGAAGTCTCTGGTGAGAAGCTGTGGTGCATAATGGAGGAAAAACTCCCTGAGGTGAAGCTAGTGTATAAGTGGAGTCAGAACTCTCTGCTGAGAAGCTGGTGTGTAAATGGAGGTAGAACTCCCTGATGAGAAACTGGTGTGTAAATGGAGACAGAATTCTTTAATGAGTAGCAGGTGTGCAAATGGAGGAAGAACTCAATGATGAGAATCTGCTATGCAAACGGATGAAGAACTCCCCGATGGGAAGCTGGTGTGTAAATGATGAGCTGCCTGACGCGAAGCTGGGGTATAAACGGAGGAAGAACTCTCTGATCAGAAGCTGGAGTATAAATGGAGGTAGAACACCCTGATGAGAAGCTGGTGTGTAAACGGAGGCAGAACTCTCTGACGAGAAGCTGTCGTCTAAAAGGAGGTAGGGCTCCCTGATGTGAAGCTTTCTGCTAAAAGGAGGCAGAACACTCTGATGAGTAGCAGGTGTGTAAATGGAGGAAGAACTCCTTAATGTGAAGCTGGTGTGCAAATAGAGGCAGAACTGCCTGTCAGGAAGCTGGTGTTTGAAAGGAGGCAGAACTCGTTGATGACAATCTGGTATGTAAACGGAGGAAGAATTCCCTGATGAGAAGCTGGAGTGTAAACGGAGGCGGAACTCTCTGACGCGAAGCTGGTGTGTTAAGGGAGGAAGAGCGTGTAAATGGAGGTAAACTCCCTGACGAGAAGCTTGTGTGTAAATGGAGGGAGAATTCTCTGACAAGATGCTGGTGTGTAAATTGAGGGAGAACACCATGATGAGAAGCTGCTGTGTAAACAGAGGCAGAACTCCCTTAAAAAGCTGGTGTCTATATGGAGGTAGGTCTCCCCGATGGGAGGCTGGTGTGTAAATGGAGGTAGAACTCCCTGATGAGAAGTTGGTGTGTAAACGGAGGCAGAACTCTCTGATGAGAAGCTGGTGTGAAAATTAAGGAAGATCTCCCTGATGAGAAGATCGTGTGTAAATGGAGGCAGAACACGTTGAAGAGAATCTGATATGTAAACGGAGGTAGAACTCCCTGATGAGAAGCTGGTGTGTAAACCGAGGCAGATCTCTCTGATGAAAAGCTGGTGTGAAAGTGAAGGAAGATCTCCCTGTCGAGAAGCTGGTGTGTAAATGGAGGGAGAGCTCTCTGACAGGAAGCTGGTGTGTAAGTGGAGGTAAAACTCCCTGATGAGAAGCTGCTGTGTAAACGGAGGCAGAACTCTCTGACGAGAAGATAGTGTGTAAAAGGAGGAAGAGCTCTTGGATGAAAAGCTGTTGTGTGAATGGATGAAGAACTTCACAATGAGAAGCTGATCAGTAAATGGAGGCAGAACACTTTGATGAGAAGCTTGTATGTAAATGGAGGCAGACCTCCCTGATGAGAAGCTGGTGTGTAAAAGGAGGTAGAACTCCCTGCTGAGAACCTTGTGTGTAAACGGAGGCAGAACTCTCTGATGAGAAGCTGGTGTGAAAATGAAGGAAGATCTCCCTGATGAGAAGATCGTGTGTAAACAGAGGCAGATCTCTCTGATAAGAAGCTGGTGTGAAAGTGAAGGCAGAACTCCCTGATGAGAAACTGGTGTGTAAATGGAGATAAAACTCCCTGTCGAAAAGCTGGTGTGTAAACAGAGGGAGAGCTCTCTGACTGGAAGCTGGTGTGTAAGTGAAGGTAAAACTCCCTGATGAGAAGCTGCTGTGTAAACGGAGGCAGAACTCTCTGACGATAATCTAGTGTGTAAAAGGAGGAAGAGCTCTCGGATGAAAAGCTGTTGTGTGAATGGATGAAGAACTTCACAATGAGAAGCTGATCAGTAAATGGAGGCAGAACACTTTGATGAGAAGCTTGTATGTAAATGGAGGCAGACCTCCCTGATGAGAAGCTGGTGTGTAAATGGAGGTAGAACTCCCTAATGAGAAGCTGATGTGTAAATGGAGGAAGAACTCTCAGATGAGAAGTTGTGTGTAAAAGGAGGTAGAACTCCCTGATGAGACGATTGTATGTAAATGTGGGTAGAACTCGCTGACGAGAAGCTGGTGTGTAAACCGAGGAAGAACTTCTTGATGAGAAGCCTGTGTGTAAATGGAGGTAGAATACAATGATGAGAAGCTTGTATGTAAATGGAGGAAGAATTCGCTGTTGAGAAGCTGGAGTGAAAACGGAAGCAGAACTCTCTGATGAGAAGCTGGTGTGTAAATAGAGATAGAACTCACCTATGAGAAGCCGGCGTGTAAACGGAGGAACAGCTTCCTGATGAGAAGATTGTGTGTAAATGGAGGTAGAACTGCCTGATGAGAAGCTGGTGTGTAAAGGGAGGAAGAACACCCTTACGAGAAGATGGTGTGTAAATTGAGAAAGAGCTCCCTCAGGAGAAGCTGGTGTGTAAGTGGCGGTAGAACTCTCTGATGCGAAGCTTGTGTGTAAGTGGAGGTAGAACTCCCGGATGAGAAGCTGGTGTGTAAATGGAGGCAGATCTCTCTGGTGAGAAGCTGGTATGTAAACGGAGGAAGAAATCTCTGATGAGAAGCTGGAGTTTAAACGGAGGTAGAACTTCCCGATGAGAAGCTGGTGTTTAAATGGAGGTAGACGTATTTGATGAAAAGCTGGTGTACAAATGGAGGGAGAACTCTCTGATGAGATGCTGTGTGTAAACAGAGGCAGAAGTCCCTTAAAAAGCTGGTGCGTATATGAAGGTAGAGCTCCCCGATGAGAAGCTGGTGTGTAAATGGAGGTAGAACTCCCTGATGAGAAGCTGGTGTGTAAACGAAGGCAGAACACTCTGATCAGAAGCTGGTGTGAAAATGAAGGAAGATCTCCCTGATGAGAAGATAGTGTGTAAATGGAGACAGAACACGTTGATGAGAATCTGATATGTAAACGGAGGTAGAACTCATTGATGAGAAGCTGGTGTGTAAATGGACGCAGAAGTCTCTGAGGAGAATCTGGTGTGTAAACGGAGGTAGATCTCTCTGACGAGAAGCTTGTGTAGAAAAGGAGGAAGTGCTCCCAGATGAGAAGCTGGTGTGTAAATGGAGGCAGAACTCCCTGATGAGAAGCTGCTGTGTAAACAGAGGAAGAACTCACTGATGAGAAGCTGTATGTAAATGGAGGCAGGACTCCCTTAAAAAGCTGGTGTGCAAATGTTGGTAGAACTCCGCAATGAGAAGCTGGTGTGTAAATGGACGTATAACTCCCTGATGAGAAGCTGGTGTGTAAATGGAGGTATAACTCCCTGATGAGAAGCTGGTGTGTAAACGGAGGCAGAACTCTCTGACTAGAAGCTGGTGTGTAAAAGGAGGATGAGCTCCCGGATGAGAAGCTTGTGTGCAAATGGAGGTGGAACATCCCAATGAGAAGCTGGTGTGTAAACGGAGACAGAACTCTCTGACGAGAAGCTTATGTGTAAAAGGGAAAGAGCTCCTGTACTCGAATCCTCTCGCTATAAATGCCAGCATACCATTCGCCTTTTTCACCGCCTGCTGTACCTGCATGCCCACTTTCAATGACTGGTGTATAATGACACCCAGGTCTCGTTGCACCGCCCCTTTTCCTAATCGGCCACCATTCAGATAATAATCTGTTTTCCTATTTTTGCTACCAAAGCGGATAACTTCACATTTATCCACATTAAATTGCATCTGCCATGAATTTGCCCACTCACCCAACCTGTCCAAGTCACTCTGCATCCTCTTAGCATCCTCCTCACAGCTAACACTGCCACCCAGCTTCGTGTCATCCGCAAACTTGGAGATGCTGCATTTAATTCCCTCATCCAAGTCATTAATATATATTGTAAACAACTGGGGTCCCAGCACTGTGCCTTGCGGTACCCAAATAGTCAGCGCCTGCCATTCTGAAAAGGTCAACTCTCTGATGAGATGCTGCTCGTAAACGGAGGAAGTACTCCCTGATGAGAAGCTCGTGTGTAAATGGAGTGCAAACTCCCTGATTTGAAGCTGGTAGGTAAACAGAGGCAGACTTCTCTGATGAGAAGCTGGTGCGGAAATGGTGGTAGAACTCTCTGATGAGAACTGGGGTGTAAATGGAGATAGAACTCACCTATGAGAAGCCAGCGTGTAAACGGAGGAACAGCTCCCTGATGAGAAGATTGTGTGTAAATGGAGGTAGAACTGCCTGATGAGAAGCTGCTGTGTAAAGGGAGGAAGAACACCCTTACGAGAAGATGGTGTGTAAATTGAGAAAGAGCTCCCTCAGGAGAAGCTGGTGTGTAAGTGGCGGTAGAACTCCCAGATGAGAAGCTGGTGTGTAAATGGAGGCAGATCTCTCTAGTGAGAAGCTGGTATGTAAACGGAGGAAGAAATCTCTGATGAGAAGCTGGAGTTTAAACGGAGGTAGAACTTCCTGATGAGAAGCTGGTGGGTAAATGTTGGTAGAATTCCCTGATGAGAAGCTGGTGTGTAAATGGAGACAGAACTCTCTAATGAGTAGCTGGTGTGAAAATGGAGGAATAACTCAATGATGAGAAACTGGTGTGCAAATGGAGGCAGAACTCTCTGCCAAGAAACTAGTGTGTAAATGGAGGCAGAAATCGGTGATGAAAATATGGAATGTAAACGGATTAAGAACATCCCGATGAGAAGCTGGTGTGTAAATGGAGGTAGAACTCCCTGATGTGAAGCTAGTGTGTAAATAGAGGTAGAAAACCCTGATCAGAAGCTGGTGTGTAAACGGAGGCAGAACGCTCTGATGAGTAGTAGGTGTGTAAACGATTGAGGAACTCCCCGATGAGAAGCTGGTGTGTAAATGCTGGCGGAACTCGTTGATGAGAATCTGGTGTGTTAACGGAGGAAGAATTCCCTGATGGGTGGCTGGTGTGCAAATGGCGGAAGAGCACCCTGATGAGAAGCTGGTGTGTAAACGGAGTGAGAACTCTCTGACAAGATGTCTGTGTGTAAATGTAATCCCTGATGTGAAGCTGGTGTGTTAATGGAGGTAGAACACCCTGATGAGAAGCTGCTGTGTAAAAGGCGGCAGAGCTCCCTGATGTGAAGCTTTCTGCTACAAGGAGGCAGAACTCTCTGACGAGAAGCTGGTGTGTAAAAGGCGGTAGAGCTCCCTGATGTGAAGCTTTCTGCTACAAGGAGGCAGAACTCTCTGATGAGTAGCAGGTGTGAAAATGGAGGAAGTACTTTGTAACGTGAAGCTGGTGTGCAAATAGAGGCAGAACTGCCTGTCGGGAAGCTGGTGTTTAACTGGAGGCAGAACTCGTTGATGAAAATCTGGTATGTAAACGAAGGAAGAATTCACTGATGGGAAACTTGTGTGTAAATGGAGTAAGAGCTCCCTGATGAGAAGCTGGTGTGTAAATGGAGGTAAACTCCCTGATGAGAAGCTTGTGTGTAAATGGAGGGGGAATTCTCTGACAAGATGCTGCTGTGTAAATGGAGGTAGAGCACCCTGATGAGAAGCTGCTGTGCAAACAGAGGCAGAACTCTCTGACGAGAAGCTGGTGTGTAAAAGGAGGTAGAGCTCCCTGATGTGAAGCCTTCTGCTAAAAGGAAGCAGAAATCTCTGATGAGTAGCATGTGTGTAAATGGAGGTAGAACACCATGATAAGAAGCTGCTGTGTGAACAGAGGCAGAATTCCCTGATGTGAAGCTGGTGTGTAAATGGAGGTAGGCGTATTTGATGAAAAGCTGGTGTATAAATGGAGGCAGAACTCTCTGATGAGATGCTGTGTGTAAATGGAGGCAGAAGTCCCTTAAAAGCTGGTGTGTATATGGAGGTAGAGCTCCCCGATGAGAAGCTGGTGTGTAAATGGAGGTAGAACTCCCTGATGAGAAGCTGGTGTGCAAACGAAGGCAGAACACTCTGATCAGAAGCTGGTGTGAAAATGAAGGAAGATCTCCCTGATGAGAAGATCGTGTGTAAATGGAGGCAGAACACGTTGATGAGAATCTGATATGTAAACGGAGGTAGAACTCACTGATGAGAAGCTGGTGTGTAAATGGACGCAGAAGTCTCTGAGGAGAATCTGGTGTGTAAACGGAGGCAGATCTCTCTGACGAGAAGCTTGTGTGGAAAAGGAGGAAGAGCTCCCAGATGAGAAGCTGATGTGTAAATGGACGCAGAAGTCTCTGAGGAGAATCTGGTGTGTAAAAGGAGGCAGATCTCTCTGACAAGAAGCTTGTGTAGGAAAGGAGGAAGAGCTCCCAGATGAGAAGCTGATGTGTAAATGGAGGCAGAACTCCCTGATGAGAAGCTGCTGTGTAAACAGAGGAAGAACTCACTGATGAGAAGCTGTATGTAAATGGAAGCAGGACTCCCTTAAAAAGCTGGTGTGCAAATGTTGATAGAACTCCGCAATGAGAAGCTGGTGTGTAAATGGACGTATAACTCCCTGATGAGAAGCTGGTGTGTAAACGGAGGCAGAACTCTCTGACTAGAAGCTGGTGTGTAAAAGGAGGCAGAGCTTCCGGATGAGAAGCTTGTGTGCAAATGGAGGTAGAACTCCCTAATGAGAAGCTGCTGTGTAAACGGAGGAACAACTCTCTGATGAGACGCTGTTCGTAAACGGAGGCAGTACTCCCCGATGAGAAGCTGGCGTGTAAATTCAAGTAGAACTTCCTGATTTGAAGCTTGTAGGTAAACAGAGGTAGACAGCTCTGATGAGAAGCTGGTGCGGAAATGGTGGTAGAACTCTCTGATGAGAACTTGGGTGTAAATGGAGGATGAGCTCCCGGATGAGAAGCTTGTGTGCAAATGGAGGTGGAACTTCCCAATGAGAAGCTGGTGTGTAAATGGAAGCAGAAGTCTCTGAGGAGAATCTGGTGTGTAAACGGAGGCAGATCTCTCTGACGAGAAGCTTGTGTGTAAAAGGAGGAAGGGTTCCAGATGAGAAGCTGGTGTGTAAATGGAGGCAGAACTCTCTGATGAGAAGTGGGTGGGTAAATGGAGGCAAAAAACTCTGATGAGAAGCTGGTGTGTAAATGGAGGTAGATCTCAATGATGAGAAGATGGTGTATAAATGGAGGAAGAAATCTCTGATGAGAAATGGTGTGTAAATAGTGGTAGAACCCAATGATGAGAAGCTGGTGTGTAAATGGAGAAAGAACTCTCAGGTGAGAACTGGTGTGTAGATGATGGTAGAACTCAATGATGAGAAGCTGGTGTGTAAATGGAGGCAGAAGTTCCCAATGAGAAGCTGGTGTGTAAAAGGAGGTAGAACTCCCCGATGTGAAACTTGTAGGTAAACGGAGGGAGACCTCTCTGATGAGAAGCTGGTGTGTAAATGGAGGTTGAGCTCCCGGATGAGGAGGTGGTGTGCAAATGGAGGTGGAACTTCCCAATGAGAAGCTGGTGTGTAAATGGAAGTAGAAGTCTCTGAGGATAAGCTGCTGTGTAAACGGAGGTAGAACTCTCTGCGAGAAACTTGTGTGTTAAAGGAGGAAGAGCTCCCAAATGAGAAGCCGGTGTGTAAATGAAGGTAGAATTTCCCAATGAGAAGCTTGTGTGTAAATGGAGGCAGAACTCTCTGATGAGAAGCTGGTGTGTAAATGGAAGTAGAAGTCTCTGAGGATAAGCTGGTGTGTAAACGGAGGTAGAACTCTCTGCGAGAAACTTGTGTGTTAAAGGAGGAAGAGCTCCCAAATGAGAAGCTGGTGTGTAAATGAAGGTAGAATTTCCCAATGAGAAGCTTGTGTGTAAATGGAGGCAGAACTCTCTGATGAGAAGCTGGTGTGTAAATGGAAGTAGAAGTCTCTGAGGATAAGCTGGTGTGTAAACGGAGGTAGAACTCTCTGCGAGAAACTTGTGTGTTAAAGGAGGAAGAGCTCCCAAATGAGAAGCTGGTGTGTAAATGAAGGTAGAATTTCCCAATGAGAAGCTTGTGTGTAAATGGAGGCAGAACTCTCTGATGAGAAGCTGGTGTGTAAATGGAGGTAGAACTCAATGATGAGAAGCTGGTGTGTACATGGAGGCAGAACTCCCTGCAGGGAGGCTGTTGTGTAAATGGAGGCAGAACATTCTGATGAGAAGCGAGTGGGTAAATGGAGGCAAAACACTCTGATGAGAAGTTGGTGTGTAAATAGAGGTAGAACTCAATGATGAGAAGCTGGAATGTAAATGGAGGTAGAACTTTCTGATGAGAACTGGTGTGTAAATAGAGGTGGAACTCTTTGATGAGAAGCGGGTGGGTAAATGGAGTTGTAAATCCCTGATGAGAAACTGGAGTGTAAATGGAGGAAGAACTCTCAGGTAAGAACTGGTGTGCAAATGATGGTAGAGCTCAATGATGAGAAGCTGGTGTGTAAATGTAGGCAGAATTCGTTGATGAGAAACTGGTATGTAAAAGGAGGAAGAAAACCTTGATGGCAAGTTGGTGTGTAAACGGAAGAAGAACTCCCTGATGAGAAGCTGTGTGTAAACGGAGGCAGACCTCCCTTAAGAAGCTGGTGTGCATATGTAGGTAGAACTCTGCGATGAGAAGCTGGTGTGTAAATGGAGCTATAACTCCCTGATGAGAAGCTGGTATGTAAAAGGCGGGTGAGCTCCCGGATGAGAAGCTTGTGTGCAAATGGAGGAGGAACATCCCAATGAGAAGCTAGCATGTAAATGGAGACAGAACTCTCTGACTAGAAGCTTATGTGTAAAAGGGAAAGAGCTACCAGATGAGAAGCTGGTGTGTAAATGGAGTTAGAAGTTCCCAATGATGAGCTGGTGTGTAAAAGGAGGTAGAACTCTCTGATGAGAAGCTGGTGGGTAAATGGAGGATGAGCTCCCGGATGAGAAGGTGGTGTGCAAATGGAGGTGGAAATTCCCAATGAGAAGCTGGTGTGTAAATGGAAGCAGAAGTCTCTGAGGAGAAGCTAGTGTGTAAACGGAGGCAGAACTCTAAGCGAGAAAATTGTGTGTTAAAGGAGGAAGAGCTCCCAGATGAGAAGCTGGTGTGTAAATGGAGGTAGAATTTCCCAATGAGAAGCTTGTGTGTAAATGGAGGCAGAACTCTCTGATGAGAAGCTGGTGGGTAAATGGAGGCAAAATTCTCTGATGTGAAGCTTGTGTGTAAATGGAGGAAGAATTCCCTGATGAGAAACTGGTGTGTAGATGGAGGTAGAACTCAATGAAGAGAAGCTGGTGCGGAAATGGAGGAAGAACTCTCTGATGAGAACTGGGGTGTAAATAGTGGTGGAACTCAATGATGGGAAGCTGGTGTGTAAATGGAGGCAGAACTCCCTGTAGGGTGGCTGGTGTGTAAATGGAGGCAGAACTCTCTGATGAGAGGCGAGTGGGTAAATGGAGGCAAAACACTCTGATGAGAAGCTGGTGTGTAAATGGAGGCAGAACCTCCTGCAGTGAGGCCTGAGTATAAATGCAGGCAGCACTCGTTGATGAGAATCTTCTATGCAAATAGAGGAAGAAAACCTCGATGCAAGCTTGTGTGTAAACGGAGGAAGAGCTCACTGATGAGAATCTGTGTGTAAACGGAGGAGGAGCTCACTGATGAGAATCTGTGTGTAAACGGAGGAAGAGCTCACTGATGAGAATCTGTGTGTAAACGGAGGAGGAGCTCACTGATGAGAATCTGTGTGTAAACGGAGGAAGAGCTCACTGATGAGAATCTGTGTGTAAACGGAGGAGGAGCTCACTGATGAGAATCTGTGTGTAAACGGAGGAAGAGCTCACTGATGAGAATCTGTGTGTAAACGGAGGAGGAGCTCACTGATGAGAATCTGTGTGTAAACGGAGGAAGAGCTCACTGATGAGAATCTGTGTGTAAACGGAGGAAGAGCTCACTGATGAGAATCTGTGTGTAAACGGAGGAAGAGCTCACTGATGAGAATCTGTGTGTAAACGGAGGAAGAGCTCACTGATGAGAATCTGTGTGTAAACGGAGGAAGAGCTCACTGATGAGAATCTGTGTGTAAACGGAGGAAGAGCTCACTGATGAGAATCTGTGTGTAAACGGAGGAAGAGCTCACTGATGAGAATCTGTGTGTAAACGGAGGAAGAGCTCCCTGATGAGAATCTGTGTGTAAACGGAGGAAGAGCTCACTGATGAGAATCTGTGTGTAAACGGAGGAAGAGCTCCCTGATGAGAATCTGTGTGTAAACGGAGGAAGAGCTCACTGATGAGAATCTGTGTGTAAACGGAGGAAGAGCTCACTGATGAGAATCTGTGTGTAAACGGAGGAAGAGCTGACTGATGAGAATCTGTGTGTAAACGGAGGAAGAGCTCACTGATGAGAATCTGTGTGTAAACGGAGGAAGAGCTCACTGATGAGAATCTGTGTGTAAACGGAGGAAGAGCTGACTGATGAGAATCTGTGTGTAAACGGAGGAAGAGCTCACTGATGAGAATCTGTGTGTAAACGGAGGAAGAGCTGACTGATGAGAATCTGTGTGTAAACGGAGGAAGAGCTGACTGATGAGAATCTGTGTGTAAACGGAGGAAGAGCTGACTGATGAGAATCTGTGTGTAAACGGAGGAAGAGCTGACTGTTGAGAATCTGTGTGTAAACGGAAGAAGAGCTCACTGATGAGAATCTGTGTGTAAACGGAGGAAGAGCTCACTGATGAGAATCTGTGTGTAAACGGAGGAAGAGCTCACTGTTGAGAATCTGTGTGTAAACGGAGGAAGAGCTCACTGATGAGAATCTGTGTGTAAACGGAGGAAGAGCTCACTGATGAGAATCTGTGCGTAAACGGAGGAAGAGCTCACTGATGAGAATCTGTGCGTAAACGGAGGAAGAGCTCACTGATGAGAATCTGTGCGTAAACGGACGAAGAGCTGACTGATGAGAATCTGTGCGTAAACGGAGGAAGAGCTCACTGATGAGAATCTGTGCGTAAACGGACGAAGAGCTGACTGATGAGAATCTGTGCGTAAACGGAGGAAGAGCTCACTGATGAGAATCTGTGCGTAAACGGAGGAAGAGCTGACTGATGAGAATCTGTGCGTAAACGGAGGAAGAGCTCACTGATGAGAATCTGTGCGTAATCGGAGGAAGAGCTGACTGATGAGAATCTGTGCGTAAACGGAGGAAGAGCTCACTGATGAGAATCTGTGCGTAAACGGAGGAAGAGCTGACTGATGAGAATCTGTGTGTAAACGGAGGAAGAGCTCACTGATGAGAATCTGTGTGTAAACGGAGGAAGAGCTGACTGATGAGAATCTGTGTGTAAACGGAGGAAGAGCTCACTGATTAGAATCTGTGTGTAAACGGAGGAAGAGCTGACTGATGAGAATCTGTGTGTAAACGGAGGAAGAGCTGACTGATGAGAATCTGTGTGTAAACGGTGGAAGAGCTGACTGATGAGAATCTGTGTGTAAACGGAGGAAGAGCTGACTGATGAGAATCTGTGTGTAAACGGAGGAAGAGCTCACTGATGAGAATCTGTGTGTAAACGGAGGAAGAGCTGACTGATGAGAATCTGTGTGTAAACGGAGGAAGAGCTCACTGATGAGAATCTGTGTGTAAACGGAGGAAGAGCTCACTGATGAGAATCTGTGTGTAAACGGAGGAAGAGCTGACTGATGAGAATCTGTGTGTAAACGGAGGAAGAGCTCACTGATGAGAATCTGTGTGTAAACGGAGGAAGAGCTGACTGATGAGAATCTGTGTCTAAACGGAGGAAGAGCTGACTGATGAGAATCTGTGTGTAAACGGAGGAAGAGCTGACTGATGAGAATCTGTGTGTAAACGGAGGAAGAACTGACTGATGAGAATCTGTGTGTAAACGGAGGAAGAGCTGACTGATGAGAATCTGTGTGTAAACGGAGGAAGAACTGACTGATGAGAATCTGTGTGTAAACGGAGGAAGAACTGACTGATGAGAATCTGTGTGTAAACGGAGGAAGAACTGACTGATGAGAATCTGTGTGTAAACGGAGGAAGAACTGACTGATGAGAATCTGTGTGTAAACGGAGGAAGAGCTGACTGATGAGAATCTGTGTGTAAACGGAGGAAGAGCTGACTGTTGAGAATCTGTGTGTAAACGGAGGAAGAGCTCACTGATGAGAATCTGTGTGTAAACGGAGGAAGAGCTGACTGTTGAGAATCTGTGTGTAAACGGAGGAAGAGCTCACTGATGAGAATCTGTGTGTAAACGGAGGAAGAACTGACTGTTGAGAATCTGTGTGTAAACGGAGGAAGAGCTCACTGATGAGAATCTGTGTGTAAACGGAGGAAGAGCTCACTGATGAGAATCTGTGTGTAAACGGAGGAAGAGCTGCCTGATGAGAATCTGTGTGTAAACGGAGGAAGAGCTGCCTGATGAGAATCTGTGTGTAAACGGAGGAAGAGCTCACTGATGAGAATCTGTGTGTAAACGGAGGAAGAGCTGCCTGATGAGAATCTGTGTGTAAACGGAGGAAGAGCTCACTGATGAGAATCTGTGTGTAAACGGAGGAAGAGCTGACTGATGAGAATCTGTGCGTAAACGGAGGAAGAGCTCACTGATGAGAATCTGTGCGTAAACGGAGGAAGAGCTGACTGATGAGAATCTGTGCGTAAACGGAGGAAGAGCTCACTGATGAGAATCTGTGCGTAAATGGAGGAAGAGCTCACTGATGAGAATCTGTGCGTAAACGGAGGAAGAGCTCACTGATGAGAATCTGTGCGTAAACGGAGGAAGAGCTCACTGATGAGAATCTGTGCGTAAACGGAGGAAGAGCTCACTGATGAGAATCTGTGCGTAAACGGAGGAAGAGCTCACTGATGAGAATCTGTGCGTAATCGGAGGAAGAGCTCACTGATGAGAATCTGTGCGTAAACGGAGGAAGAGCTGACTGATGAGCATCTGTGTGTAAACGGAGGAAGAGCTGACTGATGAGAATCTGTGCGTAAACGGAGGAAGAGCTCACTGATGAGAATCTGTGCGTAAACGGAGGAAGAGCTGACTGATGAGAATCTGTGCGTAAACGGAGGAAGAGCTGACTGATGAGAATCTGTGCGTAAACGGAGGAAGAGCTCACTGATGAGAATCTGTGCGTAAACGGAGGAAGAGCTCACTGATGAGAATCTGTGCGTAAATGGAGGAAGAGCTCACTGATGAGAATCTGTGCGTAAACGGAGGAAGAGCTCACTGATGAGAATCTGTGCGTAAACGGAGGAAGAGCTCACTGATGAGAATCTGTGCGTAAACGGAGGAAGAGCTCACTGATGAGAATCTGTGCGTAAACGGAGGAAGAGCTCACTGATGAGAATCTGTCTGTAAACGGAGGAAGAGCTCACTGATGAGAATCTGTGTGTAAACGGAGGAAGAGCTCACTGATGAGAATCTGTCTGTAAACGGAGGAAGAGCTCACTGATGAGAATCTGTGTGTAAACGGAGGAAGAGCTCACTGATGAGAATCTGTGTGTAAACGGAGGAAGAGCTGACTGATGAGAATCTGTGTGTAAACGGAGGAAGAGCTCACTGATGAGAATCTGTGTGTAAACGGAGGAAGAGCTCACTGATGAGAATCTGTGTGTAAACGGAGGAAGAGCTGACTGATGAGAATCTGTGTGTAAACGGAGGAAGAGCTCACTGATGAGAATCTGTGTGTAATCGGAGGAAGAGCTCACTGATGAGAATCTGTGTGTAAACGGAGGAAGAGCTGACTGATGAGAATCTGTGTGAAACGGAGGAAGAGCTGACTGATGAGAATCTGTGTGTAAACGGAGGAAGAGCTCACTGATGAGAATCTGTGTGTAAACGGAGGAAGAGCTGACTGATGAGAATCTGTGTGTAAACGGAGGAAGAGCTCACTGATGAGAATCTGTGTGTAAACGGAGGAAGAGCTCACTGATGAGAATCTGTGTGTAAACGGAGGAAGAGCTGACTGATGAGAATCTGTGTGTAAACGGAGGAAGAGCTGACTGATGAGAATCTGTGTGTAAACGGAGGAAGAGCTCACTGATGAGAATCTGTGTGTAAACGGAGGAAGAGCTCACTGATGAGAATCTGTGCGTAAACGGAGGAAGAGCTCACTGATGAGAATCTGTGCGTAAACGGAGGAAGAGCTCACTGATGAGAATCTGTGCGTAAACGGAGGAAGAGCTCACTGATGAGAATCTGTGCGTAAACGGAGGAAGAGCTGACTGATGAGAATCTGTGCGTAAACGGAGGAAGAGCTCACTGATGAGAATCTGTGCGTAAACGGACGAAGAGCTGACTGATGAGAATCTGTGCGTAAACGGAGGAAGAGCTCACTGATGAGAATCTGTGCGTAAACGGAGGAAGAGCTGACTGATGAGAATCTGTGCGTAAACGGAGGAAGAGCTCACTGATGAGAATCTGTGCGTAATCGGAGGAAGAGCTGACTGATGAGAATCTGTGCGTAAACGGAGGAAGAGCTCACTGATGAGAATCTGTGCGTAAACGGAGGAAGAGCTGACTGATGAGAATCTGTGTGTAAACGGAGGAAGAGCTCACTGATGAGAATCTGTGTGTAAACGGAGGAAGAGCTGACTGATGAGAATCTGTGTGTAAACGGAGGAAGAGCTGACTGATTAGAATCTGTGTGTAAACGGAGGAAGAGCTGACTGATGAGAATCTGTGTCTAAACGGAGGAAGAGCTGACTGATGAGAATCTGTGTGTAAACGGAGGAAGAGCTGACTGATGAGAATCTGTGTGTAAACGGAGGAAGAACTGACTGATGAGAATCTGTGTGTAAACGGAGGAAGAACTGACTGATGAGAATCTGTGTGTAAACGGAGGAAGAGCTGACTGATGAGAATCTGTGTGTAAACGGAGGAAGAACTGACTGATGAGAATCTGTGTGTAAACGGAGGAAGAGCTGACTGATGAGAATCTGTGTGTAAACGGAGGAAGAGCTGACTGTTGAGAATCTGTGTGTAAACGGAGGAAGAGCTCACTGATGAGAATCTGTGTGTAAACGGAGGAAGAGCTGACTGTTGAGAATCTGTGTGTAAACGGAGGAAGAGCTCACTGATGAGAATCTGTGTGTAAACGGAGGAAGAGCTGACTGTTGAGAATCTGTGTGTAAACGAAGGAAGAGCTCACTGATGAGAATCTGTGTGTAAACGGAGGAAGAGCTCACTGATGAGAATCTGTGTGTAAACGGAGGAAGAGCTGCCTGATGAGAATCTGTGTGTAAACGGAGGAAGAGCTCACTGATGAGAATCTGTGTGTAAACGGAGGAAGAGCTGACTGATGAGAATCTGTGCGTAAACGGAGGAAGAGCTCACTGATGAGAATCTGTGCGTAAACGGAGGAAGAGCTCACTGATGAGAATCTGTGCGTAAACGGAGGAAGAGCTCACTGATGAGAATCTGTGCGTAAACGGAGGAAGAGCTCACTGATGAGAATCTGTCTGTAAACGGAGGAAGAGCTGACTGATGAGAATCTGTGTGTAAACGGAGGAAGAGCTCACTGATGAGAATCTGTCTGTAAACGGAGGAAGAGCTCACTGATGAGAATCTGTGTGTAAACGGAGGAAGAGCTCACTGATGAGAATCTGTGTGTAAACGGAGGAAGAGCTGACTGATGAGAATCTGTGTGTAAACGGAGGAAGAGCTCACTGATGAGAATCTGTGTGTAAACGGAGGAAGAGCTCACTGATGAGAATCTGTGTGTAAACGGAGGAAGAGCTGACTGATGAGAATCTGTGTGTAAACGGAGGAAGAGCTCACTGATGAGAATCTGTGTGTAATCGGAGGAAGAGCTCACTGATGAGAATCTGTGTGTAAACGGAGGAAGAGCTGACTGATGAGAATCTGTGTGAAACGGAGGAAGAGCTGACTGATGAGAATCTGTGTGTAAACGGAGGAAGAGCTCACTGATGAGAATCTGTGTGTAAACGGAGGAAGAGCTGACTGATGAGAATCTGTGTGTAAACGGAGGAAGAGCTCACTGATGAGAATCTGTGTGTAAACGGAGGAAGAGCTCACTGATGAGAATCTGTGTGTAAACGGAGGAAGAGCTGACTGATGAGAATCTGTGTGTAAACGGAGGAAGAGCTCACTGATGAGAATCTGTGCGTAAACGGAGGAAGAGCTCACTGATGAGAATCTGTGCGTAAACGGAGGAAGAGCTCACTGATGAGAATCTGTGCGTAAACGGAGGAAGAGCTCACTGATGAGAATCTGTGCGTAAACGGAGGAAGAGCTGACTGATGAGAATCTGTGCGTAAACGGAGGAAGAGCTCACTGATGAGAATCTGTGCGTAAACGGACGAAGAGCTGACTGATGAGAATCTGTGCGTAAACGGAGGAAGAGCTCACTGATGAGAATCTGTGCGTAAACGGAGGAAGAGCTGACTGATGAGAATCTGTGCGTAAACGGAGGAAGAGCTCACTGATGAGAATCTGTGCGTAATCGGAGGAAGAGCTGACTGATGAGAATCTGTGTGTAAACGGAGGAAGAGCTCACTGATGAGAATCTGTGCGTAAACGGAGGAAGAGCTGACTGATGAGAATCTGTGTGTAAACGGAGGAAGAGCTCACTGATGAGAATCTGTGTGTAAACGGAGGAAGAGCTGACTGATGAGAATCTGTGTGTAAACGGAGGAAGAGCTGACTGATTAGAATCTGTGTGTAAACGGAGGAAGAGCTGACTGATGAGAATCTGTGTCTAAACGGAGGAAGAGCTGACTGATGAGAATCTGTGTGTAAACGGAGGAAGAGCTGACTGATGAGAATCTGTGTGTAAACGGAGGAAGAACTGACTGATGAGAATCTGTGTGTAAACGGAGGAAGAACTGACTGATGAGAATCTGTGTGTAAACGGAGGAAGAGCTGACTGATGAGAATCTGTGTGTAAACGGAGGAAGAACTGACTGATGAGAATCTGTGTGTAAACGGAGGAAGAGCTGACTGATGAGAATCTGTGTGTAAACGGAGGAAGAGCTGACTGTTGAGAATCTGTGTGTAAACGGAGGAAGAGCTCACTGATGAGAATCTGTGTGTAAACGGAGGAAGAGCTGACTGTTGAGAATCTGTGTGTAAACGGAGGAAGAGCTCACTGATGAGAATCTGTGTGTAAACGGAGGAAGAGCTGACTGTTGAGAATCTGTGTGTAAACGAAGGAAGAGCTCACTGATGAGAATCT
Source organism: Mobula birostris (assembly GCF_030028105.1). Classification (NCBI taxonomy): domain Eukaryota; kingdom Metazoa; phylum Chordata; class Chondrichthyes; order Myliobatiformes; family Myliobatidae; genus Mobula; species Mobula birostris. The sequence goes on along the minus strand of NC_092376.1, from coordinate 189,458,994 downwards.
GTGTGTAAACGGAGGAAGAGCTCACTGATGAGAATCTGTGTGTAAACGGAGGAAGAGCTGCCTGATGAGAATCTGTGTGTAAACGGAGGAAGAGCTCACTGATGAGAATCTGTGTGTAAACGGAGGAAGAGCTGACTGATGAGAATCTGTGTGTAAACGGAGGAAGAGCTCACTGATGAGAATCTGTGTGTAAACGGAGGAAGAGCTCACTGATGAGAATCTGTGCGTAAACGGAGGAAGAGCTCACTGATGAGAATCTGTGCGTAAACGGAGGAAGAGCTCACTGATGAGAATCTGTGCGTAAATGGAGGAAGAGCTCACTGATGAGAATCTGTGCGTAAACGGAGGAAGAGCTCACTGATGAGAATCTGTGCGTAAACGGAGGAAGAGCTCACTGATGAGAATCTGTGCGTAAACGGAGGAAGAGCTCACTGATGAGAATCTGTGCGTAAACGGAGGAAGAGCTCACTGATGAGAATCTGTGCGTAATCGGAAGAAGAGCTGACTGATGAGAATCTGTGCGTAAACGGAGGAAGAGCTGACTGATGAGCATCTGTGTGTAAACGGAGGAAGAGCTGACTGATGAGAATCTGTGCGTAAACGGAGGAAGAGCTCACTGATGAGAATCTGTGCGTAAACGGAGGAAGAGCTGACTGATGAGAATCTGTGCGTAAACGGAGGAAGAGCTCACTGATGAGAATCTGTGCGTAAACGGAGGAAGAGCTGACTGATGAGAATCTGTGCGTAAACGGAGGAAGAGCTCACTGATGAGAATCTGTGCGTAAACGGAGGAAGAGCTCACTGATGAGAATCTGTGCGTAAACGGAGGAAGAGCTCACTGATGAGAATCTGTGCGTAAACGGAGGAAGAGCTCACTGATGAGAATCTGTGCGTAAACGGAGGAAGAGCTCACTGATGAGAATCTGTGCGTAAACGGAGGAAGAGCTCACTGATGAGAATCTGTGCGTAAACGGAGGAAGAGCTCACTGATGAGAATCTGTCTGTAAACGGAGGAAGAGCTGACTGATGAGAATCTGTGTGTAAACGGAGGAAGAGCTCACTGATGAGAATCTGTCTGTAAACGGAGGAAGAGCTCACTGATGAGAATCTGTGTGTAAACGGAGGAAGAGCTCACTGATGAGAATCTGTGTGTAAACGGAGGAAGAGCTCACTGATGAGAATCTGTGTGTAAACGGAGGAAGAGCTCACTGATGAGAATCTGTGTGTAAACGGAGGAAGAGCTGACTGATGAGAATCTGTGTGTAAACGGAGGAAGAGCTCACTGATGAGAATCTGTGTGTAATCGGAGGAAGAGCTCACTGATGAGAATCTGTGTGTAAACGGAGGAAGAGCTGACTGATGAGAATCTGTGTGAAACGGAGGAAGAGCTGACTGATGAGAATCTGTGTTTAAACGGAGGAAGAGCTCACTGATGAGAATCTGTGTGTAAACGGAGGAAGAGCTGACTGATGAGAATCTGTGTGTAAACGGAGGAAGAGCTCACTGATGAGAATCTGTGTGTAAACGGTGGAAGAGCTCACTGATGAGAATCTGTGTGTAATCGGAGGAAGAGCTCACTGATGAGAATCTGTGTGTAAACGGAGGAAGAGCTGACTGATGAGAATCTGTGTGAAACGGAGGAAGAGCTGACTGATGAGAATCTGTGTGTAAACGGAGGAAGAGCTCACTGATGAGAATCTGTGTGTAAACGGAGGAAGAGCTGACTGATGAGAATCTGTGTGTAAACGGAGGAAGAGCTGACTGATGAGAATCTGTGTGTAAACGGTGGAAGAGCTCACTGATGAGAATCTGTGTGTAAACGGAGAAGAGCTCACTGATGAGAATCTGTGTGTAAACGGAGGAAGAGCTCACTGATGAGAATCTGTGTGTAAACGGAGGAAGAGCTCACTGATGAGAATCTGTGTGTAAACGGAGGAAGAGCTCACTGATGAGAATCTGTGTGTAAACGGAGGAAGAGCTCACTGATGAGAATCTGTGTGTAAACGGAGGAAGAGCTCACTGATGAGAATCTGTGTGTAATCGGAGGAAGAGCTCACTGATGAGAATCTGTGTGTAAACGGAGGAAGAGCTGACTGATGAGAATCTGTGTGTAAACGGAGGAAGAGCTGACTGATGACAATCTGTGTGTAAACGGAGGAAGAGCTCACTGATGAGAATCTGTGTGTAAACGGAGGAAGAGCTGACTGATGAGAATCTGTGTTTAAACGGAGGAAGAGCTGACTGATGAGAATCTGTGCGTAAACGGAGGAAGAGCTCACTGATGAGAATCTGTGCGTAAACGGAGGAAGAGCTGACTGATGAGAATCTGTGCGTAAACGGAGGAAGAGCTCACTGATGAGAATCTGTGCGTAAACGGAGGAAGAGCTGACTGATGAGAATCTGTGCGTAAACGGAGGAAGAGCTCACTGATGAGAATCTGTGCGTAAATGGAGGAAGAGCTCACTGATGAGAATCTGTGCGTAAACGGAGGAAGAGCTCACTGATGAGAATCTGTGCGTAAACGGAGGAAGAGCTCACTGATGAGAATCTGTGCGTAAACGGAGGAAGAGCTCACTGATGAGAATCTGTGCGTAAACGGAGGAAGAGCTGACTGATGAGAATCTGTGCGTAAATGGAGGAAGAGCTCACTGATGAGAATCTGTCTGTAAACGGAGGAAGAGCTGACTGATGAGAATCTGTGTGTAAACGGAGGAAGAGCTGACTGATGAGAATCTGTGTGTAAACGGAGGAAGAGCTCACTGATGAGAATCTGTGTGTAAACGGAGGAAGAGCTCACTGATGAGAATCTGTGTGTAAACGGAGGAAGAGCTGACTGATGAGAATCTGTGTGTAAACGGAGGAAGAGCTCACTGATGAGAATCTGTGTGTAATCGGAGGAAGAGCTCACTGATGAGAATCTGTGTGTAAACGGAGGAAGAGCTGACTGATGAGAATCTGTGTGTAAACGGAGGAAGAGCTGACTGATGAGAATCTGTGTGTAAACGGAGGAAGAGCTCACTGATGAGAATCTGTGTGTAAACGGAGGAAGAGCTGACTGATGAGAATCTGTGTGTAAACGGAGGAAGAGCTGACTGATGAGAATCTGTGTGTAAACGGAGGAAGAGCTCACTGATGAGAATCTGTGTGTAAACGGAGGAAGAGCTGACTGATGAGAATCTGTGTGTAAACGGAGGAAGAGCTGACTGATGAGAATCTGTGTGTAAACGGTGGAAGAGCTCACTGATGAGAATCTGTGTGTAAACGGAGGAAGAGCTCACTGATGAGAATCTGTGTGTAAACGGAGGAAGAGCTCATTGATGAGAATCTGTGTGTAAACGGAGGAAGAGCTCACTGATGAGAATCTGTGTGTAAACGGAGGAAGAGCTCACTGATGAGAAACTGTGTGTAAACGGAGACAGAACTCCCTTAAAAAGCTGGTGTGCTTATGTAGGTAGAACACCGCGCTGAGAAGCTGGTGTGTTAATGGAGATATAACTCCCTGATGAGAAACTGATGTGTAAATGGAGGCAGAACTCTCTGATGAGAACTGGTGTTGATATGATAGTAGAACTGAATGATGAGAAGCTGTTGTGTAATTGGAGGCAGAACTCCCTGTCGGGAAGCTGTTGTGTAAATGGAGACAGAACTCGTTGATCAGAAACTGGTATGTAAAAGGAGAAAGAAAACCTTGATTGCAAGTTTGTGTGTAAACGGCAGAAGAACTCATTGATGAGAAGCTGTGTGTAAACGGAGGCAGAACTCCCTTAAGAAGCTGGTGTGCATATGCAGGTAGAACTCCGAGATGAGAAGCTGGTGTGTAAAAGGAGCTATAACTCCCTGATGAAAAGCTGGTGTGTACATGGAGGGAGAACTCCCTGATGAGAAGCTGGTGTGTAAACGGAGGCAGAACTCTCTGTCGAGAAGCTGGTGTGTAAAATGAGGATGAGCTCCTGGATGAGAAGCTGGTGTACAAATGGAGATGGAATTTCCCACTGAGAAGCTGTTGTGTTATGGAGGTAGAACTCCCTGATGAGAAACTGCTGTGTAAATATAGTAAAAACTCAGTGATGAGAAGCTGTGTGTAAATTGATGCAGATCTCCCTTAAAAAGCTGGTGTGCATATGTAGGTAGAACTCCGCTATGAGAAGCTGGTGTGTAAATGGAGGTATAACTCCCTGATGAGAAGCTGGTGTGTAAATGGAGCAAGAACTCTATGATGAGAAGCTGGTGCAGAAATGGTGGTAGAAGTCTCTGAGGAGAAACTTGTCTGTAATCGTAGACAGAACTTTCTGACGAGAAGCTTATGTGTAAAAGGGAAAGAGCTACTAGATGAGAAGCTGGTGTGTAAATGGAGACAGACATCCCTGGTGAGAAGCTGGTGTGTAAATGGAGGTCGAACGCGGTGATGAGAAGTTGCTGTGTAAAAGGAGGAACAACTCACTGATGAGAATCTGTTTGGAAACGGAGGCAGAACTCCCTGATGAGAAGCTGGTGGGTAAATGGGAGATGAACTCCCGGGTGAGAAGATGGTGTGCAAATGGAGGCAGAACTCGTTGATGAGAAGCTTGTAAGCAAAAGGAGGAAGAAAACCTCAATGGCAAGTCACTGTAGGGAGGCTGGTGTGTAAACGGAGGAAGAACTCACTGATGAGAAACTGTGTGTAAACGGAAACAGAACTCCCTGATGAGAAGCTGGTGTGTAAATGGAAGATGAGCTCCCGGGTGAGAAGATGGTGTGCAAATGGAGGTGGAACTTCCCAATGAGAAGCTGGTGTGTAAATGGAGGCAGAAGTCTCTGAGGAGAAGCTGGTGTGTAAACGCAGGCAGAACTCTCTGACGAGAAGCTTGTGTGTAAAAGGAGGAAGAGCTCCCAGATGAGAAGCTGATGTGTAAATGGAGGCAGAACTCGTTGATGAGAAGCTTGTAAGCAAAAGGAGGAAGAAAACCTCAATGGCAAGTCACTGTAGGGAGGCTGGTGCGTAAACGGAGGAAGAACTCACTGATGAGAAACTGTGTGTAAATGGAAACAGAACTCCCTGATGAGAAGCTGGTGTGTAAATGGAAGATGAGCTCCCGGGTGAGAAGATGGTGTGCAAATGGAGGTGGAACTTCCCAATGAGAAGCTGGTGTGTAAATGGAGGCAGAACTCTCTGACGAGAAGCTTGTGTGTAAAAGGAGGAAGAGCTCCCAGATGTGAAGCTGATGTGTAAATGGAGGTAGAACTCAATGATGAGAAGCTGATGTGTAAATGGAGGTAGAAGTCACTGTAGGGAGGCTGGTGTGTAAATGGAGGCAGAACTCGTTGATGAGAAGCTTGTAAGAAAAAGGAGGAAGAAAACCTCAATGGCAAGCTGGTGTGTAAACGGAGGAAGAACTCACTGATGAGAAACTGTGTGTAAATGGAAACAGAACTCCCTTAAAAAGCTGGTGTGCATATGTAGGTAGAACACCGCGATGAGAAGCGGATATGTAAATGGAGGTATAATTCCCTGATGAAAAGCTGGTGTGTAAATGGAGTATGAGCTCCCGGATGAGAAGCTGGTGGCAACTGGAAATGGAACTTCCCACTGAGAAGCTGGTGTGTAAATGGAGACAAAACTCCAATAAAAAGCTGGTGTGGAAATGTAGGTAGAACTCCGCGATGAGAAGCTGGAGTGTAAATGGGGGTATAACTCACTGATGAGAAGCTGGTGTGTAAATGGAGGGAGAACTCCCTGATGAGAAGCTGGTGTGTAAACGGAGGCAGAACTCTCTGACTAGAAGCTGGTGTGTAAAATGAGGATGAGCTCCCGTATGAGAAGCTGGTGTGTAAATGGAGGTAGAAGTTCCCAATGATAAGCTTGTGTGTAAAAGGAAGTAGAACTCCCTGATGTGAAGCTTGTAGGTAAACGGAGGCAGACCTCTCTGATGAGTAGTTGGTGTGTAAATGGAGGTTGAAATCCGTGATGAGAAGCTTGTGTGTAAACGGAGGCAGAACTCCCTGATGAGAAGCTGTTCGTAAAGGAACGCAGAACTTCCTGATGTGAAGCTGGTAGGTAAACGGAGGCAGACCTCTCTGATGAGAAGCTGGTGTGTAAATGGAGGCAAAACTCTCTGATGAGAAGCTGGTGTGTAAGTGGAGGTAGAACTCCCTGATGAGAAGCCGCTGTGTAAACGGAGGAACAACATGGAAAACATAGAAAATAGGTGCAGAGTAGGCCATTCGGCCCTTCGAGCCTGCACCGCCATTTATTATGATCATGGCTGATCATCCAACTCAGAACCCTGCCCCAGCCTTCCCTCCATACCTCCTGATTCCCGTAGCCACAAGGGCCATATCTAACTCCCTCTTAAATATAGCCAATGTACTGGCCTCAACTGCTTCCTGTGGCAGAGAATTCCACAGATTCACCACTCTCTGTGTGAAGAAGTTTTTCCTAATCTCGGTCCTATAAGGCTTCCCCTTTATCCTCAAACTGTGACCCCTCGTTCTGGACTTCCCCAACATCGGGAACAATCTTCCTGCATCTAGCCTGTCCAATACCTTTAGGATTTTATACGTTTCAATCAGATCCCCCCTCAATCTTCTAAATTCCAATGAATACAAGCCCAGTTCATCCAGTCTTTCTTCATATGAAAGTCCTGCCATCCCAGGAATCAATCTGGTGAACCTTCTTTGTACTCCCTCTATGGCAAGGGTGTCTTTCCTCAGATTAGGGGACCAAAACTGCACATAATACTCCAACTGTGGTCTCACCAAGGCCTTGTAAAACTGCAGTAGTACCTCCCTGCTCCTGTACTCAAATCCTTTCGCTATAAATGCCAGCATACCATTCGCCTTTTTCACCATCTGCTGTACCTGCATGCCCACTTTCAATGACTGGTGTATAATGACACCCAGGTCTCGTTGCACTTCCCCTTTTCCTAATCGGCCACCATTAAGATAATAATCTGTTTTCCTATTTTTGCTACCAAAGTGGATAACTTCACATTTATCCACATTAAATTGCATCTGCCATGAATTTGCCCACTCACCCAACCTATCCAAGTCACCCTGCATCCTCTTAGCATCCTCCTCACAGCTAACACTGCCACCCAGCTTCATGTCATCTGCAAACTTGGAGATGCTGCATTTAATTCCCTCATCCAAGTCATTAATATATATTATAAACAACTGGGGTCCCAGCACTGAGCCTTGCGGTACCCAAATAGTCAGCGCCTGCCATTCTGAAAAGGTCAACTCTCTGATGAGATGCTGTTCGTAAACGGAGGAAGTACTCCCTGATGAGAAGCTCGTGTGTAAATGGAGTGCAAACTCCCTGATTTGAAGCTGGTAGGTAAACGGAGGTAAACCTCTCTGATGAGAAGCTGGTGCGGAAATGGTGGTAGAACTCTCTGATCAGAACTGGGGTGTAAATGGAGGATGAGCTCCCGAATGAGAAGCTGGTGTGTAAATGGAGGCAGAACTCTCTGATGAGTAGCGGGTGGGTAAATGGAGGCAAAACACTCCGATGAGAAGCTGGTGTGTAAATGTAGAACTCAATAATGAGAAACTGGTGTGTAAATAGAGCAAGAACTCTCTGATGAGAACTGGTGTGTAAATAGTGGTAGAACTCAATGATGAGAAGCTGGTGTGTAAATGGAGGCAGAACTTCCTGTAGGGAGGCTGGTGTGTAAATGCAGGCAGAACTCGTTGATGAGAATCTTGTATGCAAAAGGAGGAAGAAAACCTCGACGGCAAGTTGCTGTGTAAACGGGGGAAGAACTCACTGATGAGAATCTGTGTGTAAACGGAGACAGAACTCCCTTAAAAAGCTGGTGTGCATATGTAGGTAGAACACCGCGATGAAAAGCTGGTGTGTAAATGGAGGTGTAAATCCCTGATGAGAAACTGGTGTGTAAATGGAGAAAGAACTCTCAGGTGAGAACTGGTGTGTAGATGATTGTAGAACTCAATGATGAGAAGCTGGTGTGTAAATGGAGGCAGAACTCATTGATGAGAAGCTTGTATGCAAAAGGAGGAAGAAAACGTCAATGGCAAGCTGGTGTGTAAACGGAAACAGAACTCCCTTAAAAAGCTGGTGTGCATATGTAGGTACAACACCGCGATGAGAAGCTGGTGTGTAAATGGAGGTATAACTCCCTGATGAAAAGCTGGTGTGTAAATGGAGTATGAGCTCCCGGATGAGAAGCTGGTGTGCAAATGGAAATGGAACTTCCCACTGAGAAGCTGGTGTGTAAATGGAGGCAGAACTCCCTGATGAGAAGCTGCTGTGTAAATGGAGACGAAACTCCAATATAAAGCTGGTGTGGAAATGTAGGTAGAACTCCGCGATGAGAAGCTGGAGTGTAAATGGAGGTATAACTCACTGATGAGAAGCTGATGTGTAAATGGAGGGAGAAATCCCTGATGAGAAGCTGGTGTGTAAACGGAGGCAGAGCTCTCTGACTAGAAGCTGGTGTGTAAAATGAGGATGAGCTCCCGGATGAGAAGCTGGTGTGCAAATGGAAATGGAACTTCCCACTGAGAAGCTGGTGTGTAAATGGAGGCAGAACTCCCTGATGAGAAGCTGCTGTGTAAATGGAGACAAAACTCCAATAAAAAGCTGGTGTGCAAATGTGGGTAGAACTCACTGATGAGAAGCTGGTGTGTAAATGGAGACAGAACTCCCTGACGAGAAGCTTATGTGTAAAAGGGAAAGGGCTCCCAGATGAGAAGCTGCTGAGTAAATGGAGGTAGAAGTTCCCAATGAGAAGCTGGTGTGTAAATGGAGACAGAAATCCATGATGTGAAGCTTGTAGGTAAACGGCGGCAGACCTCTCTGATGAGTAGCTGGTGTGTAAATGGAGATCGAAATCCGTGATGAGAAGCTTGTGTGTAAACGGAGGCAGAACTCCCTGATGAGAAGCTGTTTGTAAAGGAACGCAGAACTCCCTGATGTGAAGCTGGTAGGTAAACGGAGGCAGACCTCTCTGATGAGAAGCTGGTGTGTAAGTGGAGGTAGAACTCCCTGATGAGAAGCTGCTGTGTAAACGGAGGAACAACATAGAAAACATAGAAAATAGGTGCAGGAGTAGGCCATTCGGCCCTTCGAGCCTGCACCGCCATTTATTATGATCATGGCTGATCATCCAACTCAGAACCCCGCTCCAGCCTTCCCTCCATACCCCCTGATCCCCGTAGCCACAAGGGCCATATCTAACTCCCTCTTAAATATAGCCAATGTACTGGCCTCAACTGCTTCCTGTGGCAGAGAATTCCACAGATTCACCACTCTCTCTGTGAAGAAGTTTTTCCTAATCTCGGTCCTAAAAGGCTTCCCCTTTATCCTCAAACTGTGACCCCTCGTTCTGGACTTCCCGAACATTGGGAACAATCTTCCTGCATCTAGCCTGTCCAATACCTTTAGGATTTTATACGTTTCAATCAGATTCCCCCTCAATCATCTAAATTCCAATGAGTACAAGCCCAGTTCATCCAGTCTTTCTTCATATGAAAGTCCTGCCATCCCAGGAATCAATCTGGTGAACCTTCTTTGTACTCCCTCTATGGCAAGGGTGTCTTTCCTCAGATTAGGGGATGTGTAAATGGAGGAAGAACTCTCTGATGAGAACTGGTGTGTAAATGATGGTAGAACTGAATGATGAGAAGCTGGTGTGTAATTGGAGGCAGAACTCCCTGTCGGGAAGCTGGTGTGTAAATGGAGGCAGAACGCGTTGATGAGAAACTGGTATGTAAAAGGAGAAAGAAAACCTTGATTGCAAGTTGGTGTGAAAACGGAAGAAGAACTCATTGATCAGAAGCTGTGTGTAAACGGTGGCAGAACCCCCTTACGAAGCTGGTGTGCATATGCAGGTAAAACTCCGAGATGAGAATCTGGTGTGTAAAAGGAGCTATAACTCCCTGATGAAAAGCTGGTGTGTAAATGGAGCGAGAACTCTCTGATGAGAAGCTGGTGCGGAAATGGTGGTAGAACTCTCTGATGAGAACTGGGGTGTAAATGGTGGATGAGCTCCCGGATGAGATGCTTGCGTGCAACTGGATGTTAACTTCCCAATGAGAAGCTGGTGTGTAACTGGCTGCAGAACTCTCTGATGAGAAGCTGGTGTGTAACTGGCTGCAGAACTCTCTGATGAGAAGCTGGTGTGTAAACGGAGGCAGAACTCTCTGACGAGAAGTTTGTTGGTAAATGGAGGCAAAACACTCTGATGAGAATCTGGTGTGTAATTGGAGGTAGAACTCAATGATGAGAAGCTAGTGTGTAAATGGAGGAAAACTCTCTGATGAGAACTGGTGTGTAAATGGTGGTAGAAATCAATGAGGAGAAGCCAGTGTGTAAATGGAGGCAGAACTCCCTTAAAAAGCTGGTGTGCATATGTAGGTAGAACTCTCCGATGAGAAGCTGGTGTGTAAATGGAGGTGGAACTTCCCAATGAGAAGCTGGTGTGTAAGTGGAAACAGAAGTCTCTGAGGAGCATCTAGTGTGTAAATGGAGGCAGATCTCTCTGAGGAGAAGCTTGTGTTTAAAATTGGGAAGAGCTCCCAGATGGGAAGCTGGTCTGTAAATGGAGGCAGAACTCTCCGATGAGAAGCTGGTGTGTAACTGGCTGCAGAACTCTCTGATGAGAAGCTGGTGTGTAAACGGAGGCAGAACTCTCTGACGAGAAGTTTGTTGGTAAATGGAGGCAAAACACTCTGATGAGAATCTGGTGTGTAATTGGAGGTAGAACTCAATGATGAGAAGCTAGTGTGTAAATGGAGGAAAACTCTCTGATGAGAACTGGTGTGTAAATGGTGGTAGAAATCAATGAGGAGAAGCCAGTGTGTAAATGGAGGCAGAACTCCCTTAAAAAGCTGGTGTGCATATGTAGGTAGAAGTCCGCTATGAGAAGCTAGTGTGTAGATGGAGGTAAAACTCCCTGATGAGAAGCTTGTGTGTAAATGGAGCGAGAACTCTCTGATGAGAAGCTGGTGTGGAAATGGTGGTAGAAGTCTCTGAGGAGAAGCTTGTGTGTAATCGGAGACAGAACTTTCTGATGAGAAGCTTATGTGTAAAAGGGAAAGAGCTACCAGATGAGAACTGGTGTGTAAATGGAAGTATAACTCCCTGATGAGAAGCTGGTGTGCAAACGGAGACAGAACTCTCTGACTAGAAGCTGGTGTGTAAAATAGGGTTGAGCTCCCGGATGAGAAGCTTGTGTGCAAATGGAGGTGGAACATCCCAATGAGAAGCTGGTGTGTAAACGGAGACAGAACTCTCTGATGAGAAGCTTATGTGTAAAAGGGAAAGAGCTACCTTATGAGAAGCTGCTGTGTAAATGGACGAAGAAGTTCCCAATGAGAAGCTTGTGTGTAAATGGAGGCAGACATCTCTGATGAGAAGCTGGTGTGCAAATGGAGGTGGAACATCCCAATGAGAAGCTTGTGTGTAAATGGAGGCAGCCGTCTCTGAGGAGAAGCTTGTGTGTAATCGGAGACAGAACTTTCTGACGAGAAGCTTATGTGTAAAAGGGAAGGAGCTACCAGATGAGAAGCTGGTGTGTAAATGGAGGAAGAAGTTCCCAATGAGAAGCTGGTGTGTAAATGGAGGCGGCATCTCTGATGAGAAGCTGGTGTGTAAATGGAGGTCGAACGCGGTGATGAGAAGTTGCTGTGTAAAAGGAGGAACAACTCACTGATGAGAATCTGTTTGTAAACAGAGGCAGAACTCCCTGATGAGAGGCTGGTGTGTAAATGGAGGATGAGCTCCCGGGTGAGAAGATGGTGTGCAAATGGAGGTGTAATTTCCCAATGAGAAGCTGGTGTGTAAATGAAGGCAGAACAGCCTGATGCGAAGCTGGTATGTAAATGGAGGTCTAACTCAATGATGAGAAGCTGGTGTGTCAATGGAGTCAGAACTCGTTGATGAGATTATGGTATGCAAATGGCGGAAGGAAACCTTGGTGGCAAGCTTCTGTGTAAACGGAGGAAGAACTCACTGATGAGAGGCTGTGTGTAAACGGAGGCAGAACTCCCTTAAGAAGCTGGTGTGCATATGCAGGTAGAACTCCGCGATGAGAAGCTGGTGTGTAAAAGGAGCTATAACACCCTGATGAAAAGCTGGTGTGTTATCGGAGGCAGAACTCTCTGTCGAGAAATTGGTCTGTATAAGGAGGATGAGCTCCCGGCTGAGAAGTTGTTGTGCAAATGGAGATGGAACTTCCCACTGAGAAGCTGGTGTGTAAATGGAGGCAGAGCTCCCTTATAAAGCTGGTGTGCATATGTAGGTAGAACTCCGCAATGAGAAGCTGGAGTGTAAATGGAGTAATAACTCCATGATGTGAATCTGGTGTGTAAATTCAGGGAGAGCTCCCTGATGAGAAGCTGGTGTGCAAACGGAGGCAGAACACTCTGTCGAGAAGCTGGTGTGTAAAAGGAGGATGAACTTCCGGATGAGACGCTGGTGTGCAAATGGAGATGGAACTTCCCACTGAGAAGCTGGTGTGTAAATGGAGGCAGAACTCCCTTATAGAGCTGGCGTGCATATGTAGGTAGAACTCCGCGATGAGAAGCTGGTGTGTAAATGGAGAGAGAGAGCTCCCTGATGAGAAACTGGTGTGCAAACGGAGGCAGAACACTCTGTCGAGAAGCTGGTGTGTAAAAGGAGGATGAGCTTCCGGATGAGACGCTGGTGTGTAAATGGAGGCAGAGCTCCCTTATAAAGCTGGTGTGCATATGTAGGTAGAACTCCGCAATGAGAAGCTGGAGTGTAAATGGAGTAATAACTCCATGATGTGAATCTGGTGTGTAAATTCAGGGAGAGCTCCCTGATGAGAAGCTGGTGTGCAAACGGAGGCAGAACACTCTGTCGAGAAGCTGGTGTGTAAAAGGAGGATGAACTTCCGGATGAGACGCTGGTGTGCAAATGGAGATGGAACTTCCCACTGAGAAGCTGGTGTGTAAATGGAGGCAGAACTCCCTTATAGAGCTGGCGTGCATATGTAGGTAGAACTCCGCGATGAGAAGCTGGTGTGTAAATGGAGAGAGAGAGCTCCCTGATGAGAAACTGGTGTGCAAACGGAGGCAGAACACTCTGTCGAGAAGCTGGTGTGTAAAAGGAGGATGAGCTTCCGGATGAGACGCTGGTGTGTAAATGGAGGCAGAACTCCCTTATAAAGCTGGTGTGCATATGTAGGTAGAACTCCGCGATGAGAATCCGGTATGTAAATGGAGGTATAACTACCTGATGAGAAGCTGGTGTGTAATTGGAGGCAGAACTCTCTGATGAGAAGCGGGTGGGTTAATGGAGGCAAAACACTCTGGTGAGAAGCTGGTGTGTAATTAGAGGCAGAACTCTATGATGAGAACTGGTGTGTAAATGATGATAGATCTCAATGATGAGAAGCTTGTGTGTGAATGGAGGCAGAACTCGTTGATGAGAAACTGGTATGTAAAAGGAGGAAGAAAACCTCGATGGCAAGTTGATGTGTAAACCGTAGAAGAACTCGCTGATGAGAAGCTCTGTGTAAACGGAGGCAGAACTCCCTTAAGAAGCTCGTGTGCATATGTAGGTAGAACTCCGCGATGAGAAGCTGGTATGTAAATTGAGTAATAACTCCGCGATGAGAAGCTGGTGTGTAAATGGAGACAGACCTCCCTGATGAGAAGCTGGTGTGCAAATGGAGGTAGAACTCCCTAATGAGATGCTGTTGTGTAAACGGAGGAAGAACTCTCACATGAGAAGTTGTGTGTAAACGGAGGTAGAATTCCCTGACGGGAAGCTGGTGTGGAAAAGGCGGAAGAGCTCGCGGATGAGAAGTTGGTGTGTAAATGGTGGTGGAGCATACCAATGAGAAGCTGTCGTGTAAATCAAGGCAGAACTCTCTGATGAGAAGCTGGTATGTAAATTGAGTAGAACTCCCTGGCAAGAAGCTGGTCTGTAAATGGAGGAATATCTACTTGATGAGAAGCTGGTGTGTAAATGGAGGTTGAACACCCTGATCTGAAGCCTGTGTGCAAACGGAGGAAGGACACTTTGATGAGAAACTGGTGTGTGAATGGAAGAACACCCTGTGGAGAAGCTCGTGTGCAAACGGAAGAAGAACTCACTGATGAGAAGCTTGCGTGTAAATGGAGATAGAGCTCCCTGATGAAAAGCTGGTGTGAAAATGGAGGTAGAACTCTCTGATGAGTAGCTGGTGTGTAAATGGAGGAACAACTCACTGATGAGAAGCTGTTTGTAAACAGAGGCAGAACTCCCTGATGAGAGGCTGGTGTGTAAATGGAGGATGAGCTCCCGGGTGAGAAGATGGTGTGCAAATGGAGGTATAATTTCCCAATGAGAAGCTGGTGTGTAAATGAAGGCAGAACAGCCTGATGAGAAGCTGGTATGTAAATGGAGGTCTAACTCAATGATGAGAAGCTGGTGTGTCAATGGAGTCAGAACTCGTTGATGAGATTATGGTATGCAAATGACGGAAGGAAACCTTGAAGGCAAGCTTCTGTGTAAACGGAGGAAGAACTCACTGATGAGAGGCTGTGTGTAAACGGAGGCAGAACTCCCTTAAGAAGCTGGTGTGCATATGCAGGTAGAACTCCGCGATGAGAAGCTGGTGTGTTATCGGAGGCAGAACTCTCTGTCGAGAAACTGGTCTGTATAAGGAGGATGAGCTCCCGGCTGAGAAGTTGGTGTGCAAATGGAGATGGAACTTCCCACTGAGAAGCTGGTGTGTAAATGGAGGCAGAGCTCCCTTATAAAGCTGGTGTGCATATGTAGGTAGGACTCCGCGATGAGAAGCTGGAGTGTAAATGGAGTAATAACTCCATGATGTGAAGTTGGTGTGTAAATGGAGGGAGAGCTCCCTGATGAGAAGCTGGTGTGCAAATGGAGGGAGAGCTCCCTGATGAGAAGCTGGTGTGCAAACGGAGGCAGAACACTCTGTCGAGAAGCTGGTGTGTAAAAGGAGGATGTGCTTCCGGATGAGACGCTGGTGTGCAAATGGAGATGGAACTTCCCACTGAGAAGCTGGTGTGTAAATGGAGGCAGAACTCCCTTATAGAGCTGGCGTGCCATATGTAGGTAGAACTGCGCGATGAGAAGCTGGTGTGTAAATGGAGTAATAACTCCTTGATGAGAAGCTGGTGTGTAAATGGAGAGAGAGCTCCCTGATGAGAAGCTGGTGTGCAAACGGAGGCAGAACACTCTGTCGAGAAGCTGGTGTGTAAAAGGAGGATGAGCTTCCGGATGAGACGCTGGTGTGTAAATGGAGGCAGAACTCCCTTATAAAGCTGGTGTGCATATGTAGGTAGAACTCCACGATGATAATCTGGTGTGTAAATGGAGGTATAACTACCTGATGAGAAGCTGGTGTGTAATTGGAGGCAGAACTCTCTGATGAGAAGCGGGTGGGTTAATGGAGGCAAAACACTCTGATGAGAAGCTGGTGTGTAATTAGAGGCAGAACTCTCTGATGAGAACTGGTGTGTAAATGATGATAGAACTCAATGATGAGAAGCTGGTGTGTAATTGGAGGCAGAACTCCCTGCCGGGAAACTTGTGTGTGAATGGAGGCAGAACTCGTTGATGAGAAACTGGTATGTAAAAGGAGGAAGAAAACCTTGATGGCAAGTTGATGTGTAAACCGTAGAAGAACTCGCTGATGAGAAGCTCTGTGTAAACGGAGGCAGAACTCCCTTAAGAAGCTCGTGTGCATATGTAGGTAGAACTCCGCGATGAGAAGCTGGTATGTAAATGGAGTAATAACTCCGCGATGAGAAGCTGGTGTGTAAATGGAGGCAGACCTCCCTGATGAGAAGCTGGTGTGCAAATGGAGGTAGAACTCCCTAATGAGATGCTGCTGTGTAAACGGAGGAAGAACTCTCAGATGAGAAGTTGTGTGTAAACGGAGGTAGAATTCCCTGACGGGAAGCTGGTTGGGAAAAGGCGGAAGAGCTCGCGGATGAGAAGCTGGTGTGTAAATGGTGGTGGAGCATACCAATGAGAAGCTGTCGTGTAAATCAAGGCAGAACTCTCTGATGAGAAGCTGGTGTGTAAATTGAGTAGAACTCCCTGGCAAGAAGCTGGTCTGTAAATGGAGGAAGATCTACTTGATGAGAAGCTGGACTGTAAATGGAGGTTGAACACCCTGATCTGAAGCCTGTGTGCAAACGGAGGAAGGACTCTTTGATGAGAAACTGGTGTGTGAATGGAAGAACACCCTGTGGAGAAGCTCGTGTGCAAACGGAGGAAGAATTCTCTGATGAGAAGCTTGCGTGTAAATGGAGCTGGAGCTCCCTGATGAAAAGCTGGTATGAAAATGGAGGTAGAACTCTCTGATGAGTAGCTGGTGTGTAAATGGAGGAAGAACTCCCTGATGAGAAGCTGCTGTGTAAATGGAGGCAGAACTCCCCGTCGGGAAGCTAGTGTGTTAAAGGAGGCAGAACTCTCTGATGAGTAGCTGGTGTGTAAATGGAGGAAGAACTCCCTGATGAGAAGCTGCTGTGTAAATGGAGGCAGAACTCCCCGTCGGGAAGCTAGTGTGTTAATGGAGGCAGAACTCTCTGATGAGTAGCTGGTGTGTAAATGGAGGAAGAACTGCTTGATGAGAAGCTGGTGTGTAAACGGAGGCAGAACTCTCATACGAGAAGTTGGTGTGTAAAAGGCGGATGAGCTCCCGGATGATAAGCTGGTGTGCAAATGTAGGTGGAACTTCGTAATGAGAAGCTGGTTTGTAAATGGAGGTAGAAGTCTCTGAGGAGAAGCTGGAGGTAGAACCCCCTTACGAGCAGATGGTTTGTAAATCGAGAAAGAGCTCCCTGATGAGAAGCTGGTGTGTAAGTGGAGGTCGAACTCCCTGATAAGAAGCTGATGTGTAAATGGAGGCAGAACTCTCTGATGAGAAGCTGGCGTCTAAAAGGACGTAGAGCTCCCTGATGTGAAGTTTTCTGCTAAAAGGAGGCAGAACTCTCTGATGAGTAGCAGGTGTGTAAATGGAGGAAGAACTCCGTAATGTGAAGCTGGTGTGCAAATAGAGGCAGAACTGCCTGTCGGGAAGCTGGTGTGTAAACGGAGGCCGATCTCTCTGATGAGAAGCTGGCGTCTAAAAGAAGGTAGAGCTCCCTGATGTGAAGCTTTATGCTAAAAGAAGGCAGAACACTCTGGTGAGTAGCAGGTGTGTAAATGGAGGAAGAACTCCGTAATGTGAAGCTGGTGTGCAAATAGAGGCAGAACAACCTGTCGGGAAGCTGGTGTTTGAAAGGAGGCGGAACTCGTTGATGACAATCTGGTATGTAAACGGAGGAAGAATTCCCTGATGGGAAGCTTGTGTGTAACTGGAGTAAGAGCTCCCTGATGAAAAGCTGGTGTGTAAATGGAGGTAAACTCCCTGACGAGAAGCTTGTGTGTAAATGGAGGGAGTATTCTCTGACAAGATGCTGGTGTGTAAATTAAAGTGGAACACCATGCTGAGAAGCTGCTGTGTAAACAGAGGCAGAAATCCCTTAAAAAGCTGGTGTGTATATGGAGGTAGAACTCCCTGATCAGAAGCTGGTGTGTAAATGGAGGTAGAACCCCCTGATGAGATGCTGCTGTGTAAACGGAGGAAGAACTCTCAGATGAGAAGCTGGTGTGAAAGTGAAGGAAGAACTCCCTGATGAAAAGCTGGTGTGTAAATGGAGATAAAACTTCCCTGTCGAGAAGCTGGTGTGTAAACGGAGGGAGGGTTCTCTGACAGGAAGCTGGTGTGTAAGTGGAGGTAAAAGTCCCTGATGAGAAGCTGCTGTGTAAACAAAGGCAGAACTCTCTTAAAAAACTGGTGTATATATGGAGGTAGAACTCCCTGATGAGAAGCTGTTGTGTAAATATGGGTAGAACACGCTGACGAGAAGCTGGTGTGTAGAAGGAGGAAGAGCTCCCTGATGAGAAACTGGTGTGAAAGTGAAGGCAGAACTCACTGATGAGAAGCTGGTGTGTAAATGGAGATAAAACACCCTGTCGAGAAGCTGGTGTGTAGACAGAGGGAGAGCTCTCTGACAGGAAGCTGGTGTGTAAGTGGAGGTAAAACTCCCTGATGAGAAGCTGCTGTGTAAACGGAGGCAGAACTCTCTGACGATAATCTAGTGTGTAAAAGGAGGAAGAGCTCTCGGATGAAAAGCTGTTGTGTGAATGGAGGAAGAACTTCACAATCAGAAGCTGATGAGTAAATGGAGGCAGAACACTCTGATGAGAAGCTTGTATGTAATTGGAGGCCGACTTCCCTGATGAGAAGCTGGTGTGTAATAGAGATAGAACTCCCCTATGAGAAGCCGGTGTGTAAACGAAGGAAGAGCTCCCTGATGAGAAGCTTGTGTGTAAAGAGAGGAAGAACACCCTTACGAGAAGATGGTGTGTGAATCGAGAAAAAAAGCTCCCTGATGAGAAGCTAGTGTGTAAGTGGCGGTAGAACTCTCTAATGAGAAGCTTGTTTGTAAGTGTAGGTAGAACTCCCAGATGAGAAGCTGGTGTGTAAATGGAGGCAGATCTCTCTGGTGAGAAGCTGGTGTCCATAATGGAGGAACGACTCCCTGATTAGAAGCTAGTGTGTAAACGGAGGCAGTACTCGTTGATGAGAATCTGGTATGTAAACGGAGGAAGAAATCTCTGATGAGAACTGGAGTTTAAACGGAGGCAGAACTTCCTGATGAGAAGCTGGTGGGTAAATGTTGGTAGAACTCTCTGATGAGAAGCTGGTGTGTAAATGGAGACAGAACTCTCCAAAGAGTAGCTGGTGTGAAAATGGAGGAAGAACTTCGTGATGAGAAACTGGTGTGTAAATGGAGGCAGAACTCTCTGCCAAGAGTCTAGTGTGTAAATGGAGGCAGAAATCGCTGATGAAAATATGGAATGTAAACGGATTAAGAACTTCCCGATGAGAAGCTGGTGTGTAGATGGAGGTAGAACTCTCTGGTGAGAAGCTGGTGTCCATAATGGAGGAACGACTCCCTGATTAGAAGCTGGTGTGTAAACGGAGGCAGTACTCGTTGATGCGAATCTGGTATGTAAACGGAGGAAGAAATCTCTGATGAGAAGCTGGTGTGTAGATAGAGGTAGAACTCCCTGATGTGAAGCTAGTGTGTTAATAGAGGTAGAAAACCCTGATCAGAAGCTGGTGTGTAAACGGAAGCAGAACTCTCTGATGAGTAGTAGGTGTGAATGGATGAAGAACTTCAAATTGAGAAGCTAATGAGTAAATGGAGGCAGACCACCCTGATGAGAAGCCGGTGTGTAAAAGGAGGTAGAACTCCCTGCTGAGAAGCTTGTGTGTAAATATGGGTAGAACACGCTGACGAGAAGCTGGTTTGTAAAAGGAGGAAGAGCTCCCTGATGAGAAGCTGGTGTGAAAGTGAAGGCAGAACTCACTGATGAGAAGCTGGTGTGTAAATGGAGATAAAACTCCCTGTCGAGAAGCTGATGTGTAGACAGAGGGAGAGCTCTCTGACAGGAAGCTGGTGTGTATGTGGAGGTAAAACTCCCTGATGAGAAGCTAGTGTGTAAGTAGCGGTAGAACTCTCTGATGAGAAGCTGGTGTGTAAATGGATGCAGATCTCTCTGGTGAGAAGCTGGTGTCCATAATGGAGGAACAACTCCCTGATTAGAAGCTAGTGTGTAAACGGATGCAGTACTCGTTGATGAGAATCTGGTATGTAAACGGAGGAAGAAATCTCTGATGAGAAGCTGGTGGGTAAATGTTGGTAGAACTCTCTGATGAGAAGCTGGTGTGTAAATGGAGGCAGATCTCTCTGCCAAGAATCTAGTGTTTAAATGGAGGTAGAACTCCCTGATGTGAAGCTAGTGTGTAAATAGAGGTAGAAAACCCCGATCAGAAGCTGGTGTGTAAACGGAGGCAGAACTCTCTGATGAGTAGTAGGTGTGTAAACGATTGAGGAACTCTCCGATGAGAAGCTGGTGTGTAAATGCTGGCGGAACTCGTTGATGAGAATCTGGTGTGTTAACGGAGGAAGAATTCCCTGATGGGTGGCTGGTGTGCAAATGGCGGAAGAGCACCCTGATGAGAAGCTGGTGTGTAAAAGGAGTGAGAACTCTCTGACAAGATGTCTGTGTGTAAATGTAATCCCTGAGGTGAAGCTGTTGTGTTAATGGAGGTAGAGCACCCTGATGAGGAGCTGCTGTGTAAACAGAGGCAGAACTCTCTGACGAGAAGCTGGTGTGTAAAATGAGGTAGAGCTCCCTGATGTGAAGCTTTCTGTTAAAGGAGGCAGAACTCTCTGATGAGTAGCATGTGTGTAAATGGAGGTAGAACACCATGATGAGAAGCTGCTGTGTAAACAGAGGCAGAATTCTCTGACTAGAAGCTGGTGTGTAAAAGGAGGTAGAGCTCCCTGATGTGAAGCTTTCTGCTAAAAGGACGCAGAACTCTCTGATGAGTAGCAGGTGTGTAAATGGAGGAAGAACTCCGTAACGTGAAAATGGTGTGCAAATAGAGGGAGAACTGCCTGTCGGGAAGCTGGTGTTTAACTGGAGGCAGAACTCGTTGATGAGAATCTGGTATGTAAACGGAGGAAGAATTCCCTGATGGGAAGCTTGTGTGTAAATGGAATAAGAGCTCCCTGATCAGAAGCTGGTGTGTAAATGGAGGTAAACTCCCTGACGAGAAGATTGTGTGTAAATGGAGGGAGATATCTCTGACAAGATGCTGCTGTGTAAATGGAGGTAGAACACCCTGATGAGAAGCTGCTGTGTAAACAGAGGCAGAACTCCCTGACGAGAAGCTGGTGTGTAAAAGGAGGTGGAGCTCCCTGATGTGAAGCTTTCTGCTAAAAGGAGGCAGAACTCTCTGATGAGTAGCATGTGTGTAAATGGAGGTAGAATTCCCTGATGAGAAGCTGGTGTGTAAACGGAGGCAGATCTCTCTATCGAGATGTTGGTGTGTAAAAGGAGGATGAGCTCCCGGATGAGAAGCTTGTGTGCAAATGGAGATGGAACTTCCCACTGAGAAGCTGGTATGTAAATGGAGGCAGAACTCCCTGATGAGAAGATGCTGTGTAAACAGAGGAAAAACTCAGTGATGAGAAGCTGTGTGTAAATTGATGCAGAACTCCCTTAAAAAACTGGTGTGCATATGTAGGTAGAAGTCCGCTATGAGAAGCTGGTGTGTAGATGGAGGTAAAACACCCTGATGAGAAGCTGGTGTGTAAATGGAGCGAGAACTCTCTGATGAGAAGCTGGTGTGTAAATGGTGGTAGAAGTCTCTGAGGAACAGCTTGTGTGTAATCGGAGACAGAACTTTCTGATGAGAAGCTTATGTGTAAAAGGGAAAGAGCTACCAGATGAGAACTGGTGTGTAAATGGAGGTATAACTCCCTGATGAGAAGCTGGTGTGCAAACGGAGGCAGAACTCTCTGACTAGAAGCTGGTGTGTAAAATGAGGATGAGCTCCCGGATGAGAAGCTTGTGTGCAAATGGAGGTGGAACATCCCAATGAGAAGCTGGTGTGTAAACGGAGACAGAGCTCTCTGATGAGAAGCTTATGTGTAAAAGGGAAAGAGCTACCTTATGAGAAGCTGCTGTGTAAATGGAGGAAGAAGTTCCCAATGAGAAGCTGGTGTGTAAATGGAGGCAGACATCTTTGATGAGAAGCTGGTGTGCAAATGGAGGTGGAACATCCCAATGAGAAGCTTGTGCGTAAATGGAGGCAGACGTCTCTGAGGAGAAGCTTGTGTGTAATCGGAGACAGAACTTTCTGACGAGAAGCTTATGTGTAAAAGTGAAGGAGCTACCAGATGAGAAGCTGGTGTGTAAATGGAGGCAGAACTCTTTGAAGAGAATCTGGTATGCAAAAGGAGGAAGAAAATCTTGATGGCAAGCTGGTGTATAAACGGAGGTAGAACTCAATGATGAGAAGCTGTGTGCAAACGGAGGTAGAACTCCCTTAAGAAGCTGGAGTGCATATGTAGGTAGAACTCCGCGATGAGAAGATGGTGTGTAAATGGAGCTATAAGTCCCTGATGAGAAGCTGGTGTGTAAAAATAGGGTGAGCTCCCGGATGAGAAGCTTGTGTGCAATTGGAGGTGGAACATCCCAATGAGAAGCTGCTGTGTAAATGGAGGTAGAAGTTCCCAATGAGAAGCTGGTGTTTAAATTGAGGCAGAACTCCCTGATGAGAAGCTTGTGTGTAAATGGAGGTAGAACTCCCTGATGTGAAGCTTGTAGGTAAACAGAGGCAGACCTCTCTGATGAGAAGCCGGTGAATAAATCGAGTTCGAAATCCGTGTTGAGAAGCTGCTGTGTAAAAAGAGAAACAACTCTCTGATGAGAAGCTGTTTGTAAACAGAGGCAGAACTCTCTGATGAGAAGCTGGTGTGTAAATGGAGGATGAGCTCCCGGATGAGAAGCTTGTGTGCAAATGGAGGCAGAACTCATTGATGAAAAATTATGTATGCAAAAGGAGGAAGAAAACCTCGATGGCAAGCTAGTGTGTGAACGGAAGAAGGATTCACTGATGAGAAGCTGTGTGTTAACGGAGGCAGAACTCCCTTAAGAAGCTGTTGTGAATATATAGGTCGAACTCCGCGATGAGAAGCTGGTGTGTAAATGGACCTATAACTCCCTGATGAGAAGCTGGTGTGTAAATGGCGGGAGAACCTGACGAGAAGCTGGTGTGCAAACGGAGGCAGAACACTCTGTTGAGAAGCTTATGTGGCAAAGGGAAAGAGCTACAAGATGAGAAGCTGGTGTGTAAATGGAGGTAGAAGTTCCAAATGATCAGCTTGTGTGTAAATGGAGGCAGAACTACCTGATGCGAAGCTGGAAGGTAAACGGAAGCAGACCACTCTGATGAGAAGGTGGTGCGTAAATGGAGGTCGAACGCCGTGATGAGAAGCTTCCGTGAAAAAGGAGGAACAACTCTCTGATGAGAAGCTGTTTGTAAACGGAGGCAGGACTCCCTGATGGGAAGCTGGTGTGTAAATGGAGTGTGAGCTCCAGGATGAGAAGATGTTGCACAAATGGAGGTAGAATTTCCCAATGAGATGCTTGTGTGAAAATGGAGGCAGATCACTCTGATGAGAAGTTGGTGTGTAAACGGAGGCAGACCTCTCTGATGAGAAGCTGGTGCGGAAATGTTGGTAGATCTCTCTCATGAGAACTGGGGTTTAAATGGAGGATGAGCTCCCAGATGAGAAGCTGTGTATAAACGGAGGCAGAATTCCCTTGAAAAGCTGGTGTGCACATGTAGGCAGAACTCCGCGATGAGAAGCTGGTCTGCAAATGGAGCTATAACTCCCTGATGAGAAGCTGGTGTGTAAATGGAGGGAGAACTCACTGATGAGAAGCTGGTGTGCAAATGGAGGCAGAACACTCTTTCGAGAAGCTAGTGTGTAAAAGGAGGATGAGCTTCCGTATGAGAAGCTGGTGTGCAAATGGAGATGGAACTTCCCAATGAGAAGCTGGTGTGTAAAGGGAGACAGAACAGCCTGATGTGAAGCTGGTGTGTAAATGGAGGGTGAACTCTCTGACTAGAAGCTGGTGTGTAAAAGAAGGATGAGCTCCCGGATGAGAAGCTTGTGTGCAAATGAGGGTGGAACATCCCAATGAGAAGCTGGTGTGTAAACTGAGAAAGAACTCTCTGACGAGAATCTTATGTGTAAAAGGGAAAGAGCTACCAGATGAGAGGCTGGTGTGTAAATGGAGGTAGAAGTTCCCAATGAGAAGCTGTTGTGTAGTTGGAGGTGGAACATCCCACTGAGAAGCTGGTGTGTAAATGGAGGCAGAAGTCCCTGAAAAGAAGCTGGAGTGTAAACGGAGGCAGACCTCTCTGATGAGAAGCCCGTGTGTAAATGGAGGTCGAATCCATGATGAGAAGATGCTGTGTAAAAGGGGGAAAAACTGTTTGATGAGAAGCTGTTTGTAAACGGAGGCATAACTCCCTTAAAAAGCTGGTGTACATATGTAGGTAGAAAACCGCGATGAGAAGCTGGTGTGTAAAAGGAGGTATAACTCCCTGATGAGAAGCTGGTGGGTAAACGGAGGCAAAACTCTCTGATTTGAAGCTGGTGTGTGAATGGAGGTAGAGCTCAATGATGAGAAGCTTGTGTGTAAATGGAGGAAGAACTCCCTGATGAGAAGCTGCTGTGTAAAGGGAGGAACAACTCCCTGATGAGATGCTGTTTGTAAACGGAGGCAGAACTCTCTGATAAGAAGCTGGTGTGTAAATGGAGGTAGAACTCCCTGATTTGAAGCTGGTAGGTAAGCGGAGGCAGACCTCTCTGATGAGAAGCTGAGTGGGAATGGTGGTAGAACTCTCTGCTGAGAACTGGCGTGTAAATGGAGGCAGAACTCTTTGAAGAGAATCTGGTACGCCAAAGGAGAAAGAAAACCTTGATGGCAAGCGTGTGCGTAAACGGAGGAAGCACTCACTGATGAGAAGCTGGTGTGTAAATGGAGGTAGAACTCCCTGATTTGAAGCTGGTAGGTAAACGGAGGCAGACCTCTGTGATGAGAAGCTGGTGCGGGAATGGTGGTAAAACTCTCTGCTGAGAACTGGTGTGTAAGTGGAGGAAGAACTCACTGATGAGATGCTGTGTGTAAACCGAGGCAGAACTCCCTTAGAAAGCATATGTAGGTAGAACACCGCGATGAGAAGCTGGTGTGTAAATGGAGGGAGAATTCCCTGATGAGAAGCTGGTGTGCAAATGGAGGAAGAACACTCTTTCGAGAAGCTGGTGTTTAAAAGGGGGATGAGCTTCCGGATGAGAAGCTGGTGTGCAAATGGAGATGGAACTTCCCAATGAGAAGCTGGTGTGTAAATGGAGGCAGAACAGCCTGATGAGAAGCAGGTGTGTAAATGGAGGGTGAACTCTCTGACGAGAAGCTTATGTGTAAAAGGGAAAGAGCTACCAAATGAGAAGCTGGTGTGTAAATGGAGGTAGACGTTCCCAATGAGAAGCTGGTGTGTAAATGGAGGCAGAAGTCTCTGAGGAGCAGCTGGAGTGTAAACGGAGGCAGACCTCTCGGATGAGAAGCTGGTGTGTAAATGGGGGTCGAAATCCATGATGAGAAGATGCTGTGTAAAAGGAGGAAAAACTCTCTGATGAGAAGCTGTTTGTAAACGGAGGCAGAACTCCCTGATGAGAAGCTGATGTGTAGATAGAGGATGAGCTCCCGTATGAGAAGATGGTGTGCAAATGGAGGTGGAACTTCCCAATGAGAAGCTGGTGTGTAAATGGAGGTATAAATTCCTGATGAGAAGCTGGTGTGTAAATGGAAGGTGAACTCTCTAACTAGAAGCTGGTGTGTAAAAGGAGGATGAGCTCCAGGATGAGAAGCTTGTGTGAAAATGAGGGTGGAACATCACAATGAGAAGCTTGTTTGTAAACGGAGAAAGAACTCTCTGACGAGAAGCTTATGTGTAAAAGGGAAGGTGCTACCAGATGAGAAGCTGGTGTGTAGATGGAGGTAGAACTCCCTGATGAGAAGCTGGTGTGCAAACGGAGGCAGAACACTCTTTCGAGAAGCTGGTGTGTAAAAGGAGGATGAGCTTCCGGATGTGAAGCTGGTGTGCAAATGGAGATGGAACTTCCCAATGAGAAGCTGGTGTGTAAATGGAGGTATAAATCCCTGATGAGAAGCTGGTGCGTAAATGGAGGGTGAGCTCTCTGACTAAAAGCTGGTGTGTAAAAAGAGAATAAGGTCCCGGATGAGAAGCTTGTGTGCAAATGAGGGTGGAACATCCCAATGAGAAGCTGGTGTGAGAACGGAGAAAGAACTCTCTGACGAGAAGCTTATGTGTAAAAAGGAAAGAGCTACCAGATGAGAAGCTTGTGTGTAAATGGATATAGACGTTCCCAATGAGAAGCTTGTGTGTAAATGGAGCTGGAACATCCCAATGAGAAGCTGGCGTGTAAATGGAGGCAGAAGTCTCTGAGGAGAAGCTGGAGTGTAAACGGATGCAGACCTCTCTGATGAGAAGATGCTGTGTAAAAGGAGGAAAACGTCTCTGATGAAAAGCTGTTTGTAAACGGAGGCAGAACTCCCTGATGAGAAGCTGATGTGTAGATAGAGGATGAGCTCCCGTATGAGAAGATGGTGTGCAAATGGAGGTGGAACATCCCAATGAGAAGCTGGCGGTTAAATGGAGGCAGAACTCTCTGATTAGAAGATGGTGGGTAAATGGAGGCAAAGCTCTCTGATTTGAAGCTGGTGTGTAAATGGAGGTAGAACTCAATGATGAGAAGCTTGTGTGTAAACGGAGGAAGCACTCACTGATGAGAAGCTGTGTGTAAACTGAGGTAGAACTCCCTGATTTGAAGCTTGTAGGTTAACGGAGGCAGACCTCTCTGATGAGAAGCTGGTGCGGGAATAGTGGTAGAACTCTCTGCTGAGAACCGGTGTGTAAATGGAGGCAGAACTCGTTGAGGAGAATCTGGTATGCAAAAGGAGGAAGAAAACCTTGATGGCAAGCGTCCGTGTAAACGGAGGAAGCACTCACTGATGAGAGTCTGTGTGTAAACGGAGGCAGAACTCCCTTAAAAAGCTGGTGTGCATATGTAGGTAGAACACCGCGATGAGAAGCTGGTGTGTAACTGGAGGTATAACTCCCTGATGAGAAGCTGGTGTGTAAGTGGAGGTAGAACTCAATGATGAGAAGCTGGTGTGTAATGCTGTTTGTAAACGGAGGCAGAACTCCTTGATGAGAAGCTGGTGTGTAAATGGAGGTAGAACTCCCTGATTTGAAGTTAGTGTGTAAATGGAGGTAGAACTCAATGATGAGAAGCTGGTGTGTAAATGGAGGAAGAACTCCCTGATGAGAAGCTGCTGTGTAAAGGGCGGACCCACTCTCTGATGAGATGCTGTTTGTAAACGGAGGCAGAACTCCCTGATATGAAGCTGGTGTGTAAATGGAGGTAGAACTCCCTGATTTGAAGCTGGCAGGTAAACGGAGGCACACCTCTGATGAGAAGCTGGTGCGGGAATGGTGGTAGAACTCTCTGCTGAGAACTGGTGTGTAAATGGGGGGAGTACTCCCTGATGAGAAGCTGGTGTGAAAACGGAGGCAGAACTCTCTGATGAGAAGCTTATGTGTTAAAGGGAAAGAGATACCAGATGAGAAGCTGGTATGCAAATGGAGGTAGAAGTTCCCAATGAGAAACTGGTGTGCAAATGGAGGTGGGACATCCCAGTGAGAAGCTGGTGTGTAAATGGAGGCAGGAGTCTCTGAGGAGAAACCGGTGTGTAAACGCAGGCAGAACTCTCTGATGAGAAGCTTGTGTGCAAAAGGAGGAAGAGCTCCTAGTTGAGAAGCTGGTGTGCAAATGGAGGTAGAATTTCATAATGAGAAGCTGCCGTTTAAGTGGAGGCAGAACTCTCTGATTAGAAGCTGGTGGGTAAATGGAGGCAAAACTCTCTGATTTGAAGCTGGTGTGTAAATGGAGGTAGAACTCAATGATGAGAAGCTGGTGTGTAAATGGAGGAAGAACTCCCTGATGAGAAGCTACTGTGTAAAGGGAAGAACAACTCTCTGATGAGATGCTATTTGTAAACGGATGCAGAACTCCCTGATGAGAAGCTGGTGTGTAAATGTTGGTAGAACTCCCTGATTTGAAGGTGGTAGGTAAACGGAGGCAGACCTCTCTGATGAGAAGCTGGTGCGGGAATGGTGGTAGAACTCTCTGCTGAGAACTGGTGTTTAAATGGAGGCAGAACTCGTTGAGGAGAATCTGGTACGCAAAAGGAGGAAGACAACCTTGATGGCAAGCTTGTGTGTAAACAGAGGAAGCACTCACTGATGAGAAGCTGGTGTGTAAATGGAGGTAGAACTCCCTGATTTGAAGCTTGTAGGTTAACGGCGGAAGACCTCTCTGATGAGAAGCTGGTGCGGGAATGGTGGTAGGACTCTCTGCTGAGAACTAGTGTGTAAATGGAGGCAGAACTCGTTGATAAGAATCTGTTATGCAAAAGGAGGAAGAAAACCTGATGGCAAGGTTGTGTGTAAACAGAGGAAGAACTCACTGATGAGATGCTGTGTGTAAACCGAGGCAGAACTCCCTTAAACATCTGGTGTGCATATGTAGGTATAACTCCGCGATGAGAATCTGGTGTGTAAATAGAGGTATGAATCCCTGATGAGAAGCTGGTGTGTAAATGGAGGGAGATCTCCCTGATGAGAAGCTGGTGTGTAAGCGGAGGCAGAACTCTATGACTAGAAGCTGGTTTGTAAAAGGAGGTTGAGCTCTCGGATGAGAAGCTTGTGTGCAAATGAGGGTGGAACATCCCAATGAGAAGCTGGGGTGTAAACGGAGAAAGAACTCTCTGACGTGAAGCTTATGTGTAAAAGGGAAAGAGCTTCCAGATGCGAAGCTGGTGTGTAAATGGAGGTAAAAGTTCCGAATGAGTAGCTGGTGTGTAAATGGAGACACAACTCCCTGATGAGAAGCATGTGTGTAAATGGAGGAAGAGCTCCCTGATGAGAAGCTGCTGTGTAAAGGGCAGAACAACTCTCTGATGAGATGCTGTTTGTAAACGGAGGGAGAACTCCCTGATGAGAAGCTGGTGCGTAAACGGAGGTAGGACTCCCTGATTTGAAGCTGGTAGGTAAGCGGAGGCAAGCCTCTCTGATGAGAAGCTGGTGCGGGAATGGTGGTAGAACTCTCTGATAAGAAGCTGGTGTGTGAATGGAGGCAGAACTCACTGTCGGGAATCTTGTGTGTAAATGGAGGCAGAACTCGTTGATGAGAATCTGGTATGCAAATGGAGGAAGAAAACCTTGATGGCAAGCTTGTGTGTAAACGGAGGAAGGACTCACTGATGAGAAGCTGTGTGTAAACGGAGGCAGAACTCCCTTAAAAAGCTGGTGTGCATATGTAGGTAGAATTCCGCGATGAGAAGCGGTGTGTAAATGGAGGGAGAACACAATGATGAGAAGCTGGTGTGTAAATGGAGAAAGAACTCTCTGATGAGAACTGGTATGTAAAAGAAGAAGAACTCAATAATGAGAAGCTGGTTTGTAAATGGAGCTATAACTCTCTGATGAGAACTGGTGTGTAAATGGAGGAAGAACTCCCTGATGAGAAGCTGGTGTGCAAACGGAGACAGAAGACTCTGTCGAGAAGCTGGTGTGTAAAAGGAGTATGAGCTTCCGGATGAGAAGTTGTGTACAAATGGAGATGGTAATTCCCAATGAGAAGCTGGTGTGTAAATGGAGGCAGAACTCCCTGATGAGAAGCTGCTGTGTAAACAGGGGAAGAACTCACTGACGAGAAGCTGTCTGTAAATGGAGGCAGAACTCCCTTAAAAAGCTGGTATGTATATGTAGGTAGAATTCCGCGATGAGAATCTGGTGTGCAAATGGAGGCAGAACTCCCTGATGAGAAGCTGGTGTGTAAATGGAGGGAAAACTCCCTGATGAGAAGCTGGTATGTAAACGGAGGCAGAACTCTATGGCTAGAAGCTGGTGTGTAAAAGGAGGTTGAGCTCCCGGATGAGAAGCTTGTGTGCAAATGAGGGTGGAACATCCCAATGAAAAGCTTGTTTGTAAACGGAGACAGAACTCTCTGACGTGCAGCTTATGTGTAAAATTGAAAGAGCTACCAGATGAGAAGCTGGTGAGTAAATTGAGGTAGAAGTTCCCAATGAGAAGCTGGTGTGTAAATGGAGGCAGAACTCTCTGATGAGAAGCTTGTGTGTAAATGGAGGTAGAATTCACTGATGTGAAGCTGGTGGGTAAACGGAGGCAGAACTCCCTGATGAGAAGCTTATGTGTAAAAGAGAAAGAGCTACCAGATAAGAAGCTGGTGTGTAAATGAAGGTCGAACTCCTTGATGAGAAGCTGCTGCGTAAAAGGACGAACAATTGTTTGATGAGAAGCTGTTGTGTAAATGGAGGATGAGCTGCCGGATGAGAAGATGGTGTGCAAATGGCGGTGGAACTTCCCAATGAGAAGCTGGTGTGTAAATGGAGGCAGAAGTCTCTGATTAGAAGCTGGTGGGTAAATGGAGGCAAAACTCTCTGATGAGAAGCTGGTGTGTAAATGTATGTAGAACTCAATGATGAGAAGCTGGTGTGTAAATGGAGGTAGAACTCAATGTTGAAAAGCTGGTGTGTAAACGGAGGAAGAACTTACTGATGAGAAGCTGTGTGTAAACGGAGGCAGAACTCCCTTAAAAGCTGGTGTGCTTATGTAGGTAGAACTCCGCGACGAGAAGCTGGTGTATAAATGGAGGGAGAACACAATGATGAGAAGCTGGTGTGTAAATGGAGGCAGAACTCCCTGTAGGGAGGCTGGTGTGGAAATGGAGGTAGAACTCGTTGATGAGAGTCTCGTATGCAAAAGGAGGAAGAAAAACTCGATGGCAAGCTAGTGTGTAAACGGAAGAAGAACTCACTGATGAGAAGATGTGTGTAAACGGAGGCCGAACTCCGTTAAGAAGCTGCTGTGAATATGTAGGACGAACACCGCGATGAGAACCTGGTGTGTAATTGGAGCTATAACTCTCTGATGAGAAGCTGGTGTGTAAATAGAGGGAGAACTTCCTGCTGAGTAGCTGGGGTGCAAACGGAGGCAGAACACTCTGTCGAGAAGCTGGTGTATAAAAGTAGGACTAACTCCGTGATGAGAAGCTGCTGTGTAAAAGGAGGAACAACTCTCTGATGAGAAACTGTTTGTAAACGGAGGCAGAACTCCCTGATGAGAAGCTGGTGTGTAAATAGAGGATGAGCTCCTGGATGAGAAGATGCTATGCAAATGGAGGTGGAACTTCCAAATGAGAAGCTGGTGTGTAAATGGAGGTAGAATTTCCCAATGAGAAGCTTGTGTGTAAATGGAGACAGAACTCTCTGATGAGAAGCTCGTGTGTAAATGGAGGTAGAACTGAATGATGAGAAGCTGGTGTGTAAATGGAGGAAGAACTCCCTGATGAGAAGCTGCTATGTAAAGGGAGGACCAAATCTCTGATGAGATGTTGTTTGTAAACGGAGGCAGAACTCCTTGATGAGAAGCGGGTGTGTAAATGCAGGTAGAACGCCTGATTTTAAGCTGGTAGGTAAACAGAGGCAGACCTCTCTGATGAGAAGCTGATGTGGAAATGGTGGTAGAACTCTCTGATGAGAACTGGGGTGTAAATGGAGGATGCTCTGTGTAAACGGAGGCAGAACTCCCTTAAAAAGCTGGTGTGCATATGTAGGTAGAAGCCCGCGATGAGAAGCTGGTGTGTAAATGGAGGTATACCTCCCTGGTGAGAAACTTGTGTGTAAATGAAGGCAGAACTCTCTGATGAGAAGCTGGTGGGTAAATGGAGGCAAAACACTCTGATGATAAGCTTGTGTGTAAATGGAGGTAGAACTCAATGATGAGAAGCTGGTCTGTAAATGGAGATAGAACTCAATGATGAGAAGCTGGTGTGTAAATGGAGGCAGAACTCCCTGTCGGGAAGCTCGTGTGTCAATGGAGGCAGAACTCGTTGATGAGAATCTAGTATGTAAATGGAGGAAGAAAACCTTGGTGGCAAGCTGTTGTGTAAACGGAGAAACAACTCACTGATGAGAAGCTGTGTGTAAACGGAGGCAGAACTCCCTTAAGAAGCTGATGTGCATAAGCAGGTAGAACTCCGCAATGAGAAGCTGGTGTGTAAATGGAGGTATAAATCCCTGATGAGAAGCTGGTGTGTAAACGGAGGCAGAACTCTCTGTCGAGAAGCTGGTGTGTAAAAGGAGGATCAGCTCCCGGATGAGAAGCTGTTGTGCAAATGGAGATGGAACTTCCCAATAAGAAGCTGGTGTGTAAATGGATGCAGAAGTCTTTGAGGAGAAGCTTGTGTGTAAAGGGAGACAGAAGTCTCTGACGAGAAGCTTATGTGTGAAAAGGGAAAGATCTACCAGGTGAGAAGCTGGTGTAGAAATGGAGAGAGAAATTCCCAATGAGTAGCTGGTGTGCAAATGGATGCAGAACTCCCTCATGAGAAGCTGGTGTGTAAATGGAGGAAGAAGTCCCTGATGTGAAGCTGGTAGGTAAACGGAGACAAACGTCTCTGATGAGAAGTTGGTGTGTAAATAGAGGCAAATCTTTTTGATGAAAAACTAGAGTGTAAATGGAGGATGAGCTCCCGGATGAGAAGCTTGTATGCAACTCTAGGTGGAACTTCCGAATGAGAAGCTGGTGTGTCAATGGATGCAGAAGTCTCTGAGGAGAAGCTGGTGTGTAAACGGAGGCAGAATTCTCTGAAGAGAAGCTTGTGTGTAAAAGGAGGAAGAGCACCCTGATGAGAAGCTGGTGTGTAAATGGAGTTAGAATTCCCCAAAGTGAAGCTTGTGTGTAAATGAAAGCAGAACTCTCTGATGCGAAGCTGGTGGGTAAATGGAGACAACACACTCTGATGAGAGGCTTGAGTGTAAGTGGAAGTAGAACTCAATGATGAGAAGCTGGTCTGTAAATGGAGGCAGAACTCCCTGTCAGGAAGCTGGTCTGTAAATGGAGGCAGAACCCGTTGATGAGAATCTGGTATGCAAAAGGAGGGAGAAATCCTCGATGGCAAGCTGTTGTGTAAACGGAGGTAGAACACGCTGATGAGAACCTGTGTGTAAATGGAGACAGAGCTCCCTTAAAAAGCTGGTGTGCATATGTAGGTAGAACTCCGCGATGAGAAGCTGGTGTGTAAATGGAGTTAGAACTCAATGATGAGAAGCTGGTGTATAAATGGAGGAAGAACTCTCTGATGAGAACTGGTGTGTAAATTGTGCTAGCACTCAATGATGAGAAGCTGGCGTGTCAATGGAGGCAGAACTCCCTATCAGGAAGCTCGTGTGTCAATGGAGGCAGAACTCGTTGATGAGAATCTGGTATGTAAATGGAGGAAGAAAACCTTGATGGCAAGCTGTTGTGTAAACGGAGGAAGAACTCACTGATGAGAACCTGTGTGTAAATGGAGACAGAACTCCCTTAAAAAGCTGGTGTGCATATGTAGGTAGAACTCCGCGATGAGAATCTGCTGTGCAAATGGAGGTATAACTCCCTGATGAGAATCTGGTGTTTAACTGGCGGGAGAACTCACTAATGAGAAGATGGTGTACAAACGGAGGCAGAACTCTCTGACTAGAAGCTGGTGTGTAAAAGGAGGATGAGTTCCCGGATGAGAAGCTTGTGTGCAAATGAGGGTGGAACATCCCGATGAGAAGCTGGTGTGTAAACGGAGAAAGAACTCTCTGACGAGAAGTTTATGTTTAAAAGGGAAAGAGCTACCAGATGAGAAGCTGGTGTATAAATGGAGGCAGAATTTACCAATGAGAAGCTTGTGTGTAAATGGAGGCAGAGCTCTCTGCTGAGAAGCTGGTGGGTAAATAGAGGCGAAACTCTCTGATTAGAAGCTGCTGTGTAAAGGGAGGAACTATTCTCTGATTAGATGCTGTTTGTAAACGGAGGCAGAGCTCCCTGATGAGAAGCGGGTGTGTAAATGGAGGTTGTACTCCTTGATTTGACGCTGGTAGGTAAACGGAGGCAGACCTCTCTGATGAGAAGCTGGTGCGGAAATGGTGGTAGTACACTCTGATGAGAACTGGGGTGTAAGTGGAGGATGAGCTCCCGGACGAGAAGCTGTTGTGCAAATGGAGATGGAACTTCCCAATGAGAAGCTGGTGTGTAAATGGAGGCAGAACTCCCTGATGAGAAGCTGCTGTGTAAACGGAGGAAGAAGTCACTGAACTCTTGTAAAAAGCTGGTGTGCATATGTAGGTAGAACTCCGCGATGAGAAGCTGGTGTGCAAATAGAGGTATAACTCCCTTATGAGAATCTGTTGTTTACCTGGAGGGAGAGCTCCCTGATGAGAAGCTGGTGTGCAAACGGAGGCAGAACTCTCTGACTAGAAGCTGGTGTGTAAAAGGAGGATGAGCTTCCGGATGAGAATCTTGTGTGCAAATGGAGGTGCAACATCCCAATGAGAAGCTGGTGTGTAAATGGAGGCAGAAGTCTCTGATGAGAACTGGTGTGTAAATGGAGGTAGAACTCAATGATGAGAAGCTTGTGTGTAAATGGAGGAAGGACTCTCTGATGAGAACTGGTGTGTAAATGGTGGTAGCACTTAATGATGAGAAGCTGGTGTGTAAATGGAGGCAGAACTGCCTGTCAGGCAGAACTCGTGGATGAGAGTCTGGTATGGAAAAGGAGGAAGAAAACCATGATGGCAAGCTGGTGTGCAAAACGAGAATGAGCTCCCGGATGAGAAGCTGTTGTGCAAATAGAGATGGAACTTCCCAATGAGAAGCTGGTGTGTAAATGGAGGCTCACGTCTCTGAGGGGAAGCTTGTGTGTAAACGGAGACAGAGCTCTCTGACTAGAAGCTTATGTGTAAATGGAGAAAGAACTACCAGATGAGAAGCTGGTGTATAGATGGAGGTAGACGTTCCCAATGAAAAGCTGGTGTGCAAATGGAGGCAGAACTCCCTGATGAGAATCTGGTGTGTAAATGGAGGAAGAACTCCCTGATGTGAAACTGGTAGGTAAACGGAGAGAGACGTCTCTGATTAGAAATTGGTGTGTAAATGGAGCCAAAATCTTTGATGAAAAGCTAGTGTGTCAATGGAGGACGAGCTCCCGGATGAGAAGTGGAACACTGCGATGAGAAGCTGGTGTGTAAACGGAGTTATAACTCCCTGATCAGGAGCTGTTGTGTATATGGAGGTATAACTCCCTGATGAGAAGCTGGTGTGTAAACAGAGGAAGAACTCTCTGACTAGAAGCTGGTGTTTAAAAGGAGGATGAGCTCCCGGATGAGAAGCTTGTGTGCAAATGGAGGTGGAACATCCCAATGAGAAGCTGGTGTGTAAATTGCGGCAGAAGTCTCTGAGGAGAAGCTGGTGTGTAAACGGAGGCAGAACTCTATGACGAGCAGCTTGTGTGTAAAGGAGGAAGAGCTCCGAGATGAGAAGCTGGTGTGTAAATGGAGGCAGAACTCTCTGATGAGATGCTGGTGGGTAAATGGAAGAAACACACTCTGATGAGAAGCTAGTGCGTAAATGGAGGTAGAACTCAATGATGAGAAGCTGGTGTGTAAATGGATGCAGAACTTCCTGTCGGGAAGATGGTGTGTAAATGGAGGCAGAACTCGTTGATGAGAATCAGGTGTGCAAAAGGAGGAAAAAACCCTTGATGGCAAGCTGGTGTGTAAACGGGTGAAGAACTCTCAGATGAGAAGCTCTGTGTAAACGGAGGCAGAACTCCCTTAAAAAGCTGGTGTGCATATGTAGGTAGAACTCCGCGATGAGAAGCTGGTGTGTAAATGGAGGATGAGCTCCCGGATGAGAAGCTGGTGTGTAAACGGAGACAGAACTCTCTGACGAGAAGCTTGTGTGTAAAAGGGAAAGAGCTACCAGATGAGAAGCTGGTGTGTAAATGGAGGTAGAAGTTCCCAATGCGAAGCTGGCGTTTGAATGGAGGCAGACCTCTCTGATCAGAAGCTGCTGTGTAACTTGGGGTCGCACTCCGTGATGAGAAGTTGCTGTGTAAACAGAGGAACAACTCTCTGATGAGAAGCTGTTTGTAAACGGAGGCAGAACTCCCTGATGAGAAGCTGGTGTGTAAATGGAGGATGAGCTCCCGGATGAGAAGATGGTGTGCAAATGGAGGGAAAACTCCCTGATGAGAAGCTGGTGTGTAAGCAGAGGAAGAACTCACTGATGAGAAGCAGTGTGTAAATGGAGACAGAACTCCCTTAAAAAGCTGGTGTGCATATGTAGGTAGAACACCGCGATGAGAAGCTGGTGTGTTAATGGAGGTATAACTCCCTGATGAAAAGCTGGTGTGTAAATGGAGAATGATCTCCCTGATGAGAACCTGGTGTGCAAATGGAAATGGAACTTCCCACTGAGTAGCTGGTGTGCAAATGGAGGCAGAACTCCCTGATGAGAAGCTGCTGTGTAAATGGTGACAAAAGTCCAATAAAAAGCTGGTGGGCAAATATAGGTACAACTCCGCGATGAGAAGCTGGTGTGTAAATGGAGGTATAACTCACTGATGAAAAGCTGGTGTGTAAATGGAGGGAGAACTCCCTGATGAGAAGCTGGTGTGTAAACGGAGGATGAACTCTCTGACTAGAAGCTGGTGTGTAAAATGAGGATGAGCTCCCGGATGAGAAGCTGGTGTGGAAATGGAAATGGAACTTCCCAATGAGAAGCTGGTGTGTAAACGGAGACAGAACTCCCTGACGAGAAGGTTATGTGTAAAAGGGAAAGGGCTCCCAGATGAGAAGCTGCTGAGTAAATGGACGTAGAAGTTCCCAATGAGAAGCTGGTGTGTAAATGGACGCAGATGTCTCTGAGGAGAAGCTGGTGTGTAAACGAAGGCAGAACTCTCTGACGAGCAGTTTGTGTGTAAAAGGAGGAAGAGCTCCGAGATGAGAAGCTGGTGTGTAAATGGAGGTAGAATTTCCCAATGAGAAGCTTGCGTGTAAATGGAGGCAGAACTCTCTGATGAGATGCTGGTGGGTAAATGGAGGTAGAACTCAATGATGAGAAGCTGGTGTGTGTAAATGTTAGAAAAACTCTGATGAGAACTGGCGTGTGAATGGTGGTAGAACTCAATGATGAGAAGCTGGTGTGTAAATGGAGGTAGAACTCAATGATGAGAAGCTGGTGTGTAAATGGAGGCAGAACTCCCTGTCGGGAAGCTGGTGTGTAAATGGAGGCAGAACTCGTTGATGAGAATCAGGTGTGCAAAAGGAGGAAGAAAACCTTGATGGCAAGCTGGTGTGTAAACGGAGGATAACACTCAGATGAGAAGCTCTGTGTAAACGGAGACAGAACTCCCTTAAATCTGATGTGCTGATGCAGGTAGAACTCCGCAATGAGAAGCTGGTGTGTAAATGGAGGCAGAACTGTCTGTCGATCAACTGGTGTGTAAAAGGAGGATGAGCTCCCGGATGAGAAACTGTTGTGCAAATAGAGATGGAACTTCCCAATGAGAAGCTGGTGTGTAAATGGAGGCTGACATCTCTGAGGGGAAGCTTGTGTGTAAAGTGAGACAGAACTCTCTGACGAGAAGCTTATATTTAAATGGGGAAAGAGAAACCAGATGAGAAGCTGGTGTACAGATGGAGGTAGACGTTCCCAATGAGAAGCTGGTGTGCAAATGGAAGCAGAACTCCCTGATGAGAAGATGGGGTGTAAATGGAGGAAGAACTCCCTGATGAGAAGCTGTTGTGTTTATGGAGGGAGAACTCCCTGATGAGAAGCTGGTCTGTAAACGGGGGCAGAGCACTCTGTCGAGAAGCTAGTGTGTAAAAGGAGGATGAGTCCCCGATGAGAAGCTGTTGTTTAAACAGAGGAACTCACTGATGAGAAGCTGTCTGTAAATGGAGGCAGAACTCCCTTAAAAAGCTGGTGTGCATATGTAGGTAGAACTCCGCGATGAGAAGGTAGTGTGTAAATGGAGGTTTAACTCCCTGATGAGAAGCTGGCGTGTAAACGGAGGTATAACTCCCTGACGAGAAGCTGGTGTGTAAATGGAGGGTGAACTCCCTGATGAGAAGCTGGTGTGTAAACGGAGGCAGAACACTCTGTCAAGAAGCTGGTGTGTAAAAAGAGGATGAGTTCCCCGATGAGAAGCTGTTGTGTAAACAGAGGAAGAACTCACTGATGAGAAGCTGTCTGTAAATGGAGGCAGAACTCCCTTAAAAAGCTGGTGTGCATATGTAGGTAGAACTCCGCGATGAGAAGCTGGTGTGTAAACGGAGGCAGAACTCTCAGACTAGAAGCTTATGTGTAAAAGGAGGATGAGCTCCCGGATAAGAAGCTTGTGTGCAAATGGAGGTGGAACATCCCAATGAGAAACTGGTGTGTAAATTGTGGCAGAAGTCTCTGAGGAGAAGCTGGTGTGTAAACGGAGACAGAACTCTCTGACGAGAAGCTTGTGTGTAAAAGGGAAAGAGCTACCAGATGAGAAGCTGGTGTGTAAATGGAGGTAGAAGTTCCCAATGAGAAGCTGGCGTTTGAATGGAGGCAGACCTCTCTGATCAGAAGCTGCTGTGTAACTTGGGGTCGCACTCCGTGATGAGAAGTTGCTGTGTAAACAGAGGAACAACTCTCTGATGAGAAGCTGTTTGTAAACGGAGGCAGAACTCCCTGATGAGAAGCTGGTGTGTAAATGGAGGATGAGCTCCCGGATGAGAAGATGGTGTGCAAATGGAGGGAGAACTCCCTGATGAGAAGCTGGTGTGTAAAGAGAGGAAGAACTCACTGATGAGAAGCTGTGTATAAATGGAGACAGAACTCCCTTAAAAAGCTGGTGTGCATATGTAGGTAGAACTCCGCGATGAGAAGCTGCTGTGCAAATGGAGGTATAACTCCCTGATGAGAATCTGGTGTTTAACTGGCGGGAGAACTCCCTGATGAGAAGATGGTGTGCAAACGGAGGCAGAACTCTCTGACTGGAAGCTTTTGTGTAAATGGAGAAAGTGCCACCAGATGAGAAGCTGGTGAATAAATGGAGGTAGAAGTTCCCAATGAGAAGCTGGTGTGCAAATGGAGACAGAACTCCCTGATGAGAAGCTGGTGTGTAAATGGAGGAAGAACTACCTGATGTGAGGCTGGTAGGTAAACGGAGAGAGACGTCTCTGATGAGAATTTTGTGTGTAAATGGAGGCAAAACTCTTTGATGAAAAGCTAGTATGTAAATGGAGGATTAGTTCCCGGATGAAAAGCTTGTGTGCAACTGGAGGTGGAACTTCCCAAAGAGGAGCTGGTGTGTAAATTGAAGCAGAAGTCTCTGAGGAGAAGCTGGTGTATAAACGGAGGAAGAACTCACTGATGAGAAGCTTGCGTGTAAAAGGAGGAAGAGCTCCGAAATGAGAAGCTGGTGTGTAAATGGAGATAGAATTTCCCAATGAGAAGCTTGTGTGTAAATGGAGGGAGAACTCTCTGATGAGATGCTGGTGTGTAAATGGAGGCAACACACTCTGATGAGAAGCTAGTGTGTAAATGGAGGTAGAACTCAATGATGAGAAGCTGGTGTATAAATGTTGGAAAAACTCTCTGATGATAACTGGCGTGCAAATGGTGGTAGAACTCAATGATGAGAAGCTGGTGTGTAAATGGAGGCGGAACTCCCTGTCAGGCAGAACTCGTGGATGAGAGTCTGGTATGTAAAAGGAGGAAGAAAACCATGATGGCAAGCTGGTGTGTAAGCGGAGGAAGAACTCACTGATGAGAAGCTGTGTGTAAACGGAGGCAAAACTCCCTTAAGAAGCTGATGTGCTGATGTAGGTAGAACTCCGCAATGAGAAGCTGGTGTGTAAATGGAGGCAGAACTGTCTGTCGAGAAGCTGGTGTGTAAAAGGAGGATGAGCTCCCGGATGAGAAGCTGTTGTGCAAATAGAGATGGAACATCCCAATGAGAAGCTGGTGTGTAAATGGAGGCTGAACTCCCTGATGAGAAGCTGGTGTGTAAATGGAGAAAGAACTCACTGATGTGAAGTTGATGAGAAGTTGGTGTGTAAATGGAGACAAAACTCTTTGATCAAAAGCTAGTGTGGAAATAGAGGAAGAGCACCCAGATGAGAAGATGGTGTGTAAATGGAGGTAGAATTTCCCAATGAGAAGCTTGCGTGTAAATGGAGGCAGAACTCTCTGATGAGAGACTAGTGAGTAAATGGAGGCAACTCACTCTGATGAGAAGCTAGTGTGTAAATGGATGTAGGACTCAATGATGGGAAGCTGGTGTGTAAATGGAGGCCGAATTCCCTGTCGGGAAGCTGGTGTGTAAATGGAGGCAGAACTCGTTGATGAGAATCTGGTGTGCAAAAGGAGGAAGAAAACCTTGATGGTAAACTGGTGTGTAAGCGGAGGTAGAACACACTGATGAGAAGCTGTGTGTAAACGGAGGCAGAACTTCCTTGAAAAGCTGGTATGCATATATAGGTAGAACTCGCGATGAGAAGCTTGTGTGCAAATGGAGGGAGAACTCAATTATGAGAATCTGGTGTGTAAATGAAGGAAGAACTCTCTGATGAGAACTGGTGTGTAAATGGTGGTAGAAGTCCCTGATGAGAATCTTGTGTGTAAATGGAGGTAGAAATTTCCAATAAGAAGCTGGTATGTAAATGGAGGCAGAACTCACTGATGAGAAGCTGGAGTGCAAATGGAGGTAGAACTCAATGATGATAAGCTGGTGTGTAAACGGAGGTAGAACTCAATGATAAGAAGCTGCTGTGTAAACAGATGAAGAACTCACTGATGAGAAGCTGTGTGCAAATGGAGACCGAACTCCCTTAAAAAGCTGCTGTGCATATGGTGGTAGAACTCCGCGATGAGAAGCTGGTGTGTAAGTGGAGTTATAACTCCCTGATGAGAAGCTGGTGAGTAAACGGAAGCAGAACTCTTTGACTAGAAGCTGGTGTTTAAAAGGAGGATGAGCTCCCGGATGAGAAGCTTGTGTGTAAATGGAGGTGGAACATCCCAATGCGAAGCTGGTGTGTAAATCGAGGCAGAAGTCCCTGAGGAGAAGCTTATGAGCAAAAGGGAAAGAGCTACCAGATGAGAAGCTGGTGTGTAAATGGAGGTAGAAGTTCCCAATGAGAAGCTTGTGCGTAAATGGAGGCAGACCTCTCTGATGAGAACTTGTGTGTAAATGGAGGTAGAACTCAATGATGAGAAGCTGGAGTGTAAATAGAGGAAGAACTCTCTGATGAAAACCTGTGTGTAAATGCTGGTAGCACTCAATGATCAGAAGCTGGTGTGTAAATGGAGGCGGAACTCCCTGTCAGGCAGAACTCGTGGATGAGAGTCTGGTATGTAAAAGGAGGAAGAAAACCATGATGGCAAGCTGGTGTGTAAGCGGAGGAAGAACTCACTGATGAGAAGCTGTGTGTAAACGGAGGCAAAACTCCCTTAAGAAGCTGATGTGCTGATGTAGGTAGAACTCCGCAATGAGAAGCTGGTGTGTAAATGGAGGCAGAACTGTCTGTTGAG
This sequence comes from Mobula birostris, assembly GCF_030028105.1. Taxonomy (NCBI): domain Eukaryota; kingdom Metazoa; phylum Chordata; class Chondrichthyes; order Myliobatiformes; family Myliobatidae; genus Mobula; species Mobula birostris. The sequence continues at coordinate 189,418,096 of NC_092376.1, read as the reverse complement.
AAGCTGGTGTGTAAAAGGAGGATGAGCTCCCGGATGAGAAGCTGTTGTGCAAATAGAGATGGAACATCCCAATGAGAAGCTGGTGTGTAAATGGAGGCTGACATCTCTGAGGGGAAGCTTGTGTGTAAAGTGAGACAGAACTCTCTGACGAGAAGCTTATGTTTAACTGGGAATGAGAAACCAGATGAGAAGCTGGTGTACAGATGGAGGTAGACGTTTCCAATGAGAAGCTGGTGTGCAAATGGAGACAGAACTCCCTGATGAGAAGCTGGTGCGTAAATGGAAGACGAACTCCCTGATGTGAACTGGTAGGTAAACGGAGAGAGACGTCTCTGATGAGAAATTGGTGTGTAAATGGAGGCAAAACACTTTGACGAAAAGCCAGTGTGTAAATGGAGGATGAGCTCCCGGCTGAGAAGTTTGTGTGCAACTGGAGGTGGAAATTCCTAATGAGAAGCTGGTGTGTAAATGGACAGATACGTCTCTCAGGAGAAGCTGGTGTGTAAACTGAGGCAGAACTTTCTGACGAGCACCTTGTGTGTAAAAGGAGGAAGAGCTCCCAGATGAGAAGCTGGTGTGTAAATGGAGGCTGAACTCTCTGATGAGAAGCTGGTGTGTAAATGGAGGGAGAACTCAATTATGAGAATCTTGTGTGTAAATGGAGGAAGAACTCTCTGATGAGAACTGGTGTGTAAAGGATGGTAGAACTCCCTGATGAGAAGCTGGTGTGTTAATGGAGGTAGAACTCCCTGTAGGGATGCCCGTGTGTCAATGGAGACAGAACTCGCTGATGACAATCTGGTATGTAAATGGAGGAAAAAAACCTTGATGGCAAGCTGGTGTGTAAACAGAGGAAGAACTCTCAGATAAGCTCTGTGTTGACGGAGGCATATCTCCCTTAAAAAGCTGGTGTGCATATTTAGGTAGGTCACTGCGATGAGAAGCTGGTGTGTGAACGGAGTCATAACTCCCTGATGAGGAGCTGTTGTGTTTATGGAGGGAGAACTCCCTGATGAGAAGCTGGGCTGTAAACGGGGGCAGAACACTCTGTCGAGAAGCTGGTGTGTAAAATGAGGATGAGTCCCCGATGAGAAGCTGTTGTTTAAACAGAAGAAGAACTCACTGATGAGAAGCTGTCTGTAAATGGAGGCAGAACTCCCTTAAAAAGCTGGTGTGCATATGTAGGTAGAACTCCGCGATGAGAAGGTAGTGTGTAAATGGAGGTTTAACTCCCTGATGAGAAGCTGGTGTGTAAATGGAGGGAGAACTCCCTGATGAGAAGCTGGCGTGTAAACGGACGTATAACTCCCTGACGAGAAGCTGGTGTGTAAATGGAGGGTGAACTCCCTGATGAGAAGCTGGTGTGTAAATGGAGGCAGAACACTCTGTCAAGAAGCTGGTGTGTAAAAAGAGGATGAGCTCCCGGATGAGAAGCTTGTGTGCAAATGGAGGTGGAACATCCCAATGAGAAGCTGGTGTGTAAATGGAGGCAGAAGACTCTGAGGAGAAGCTGGTGTGTAAACGGAGACAGAACTCTCTAACGAGAAGCTTATCTCTTTGATGAAAAGCTAGTGTGGTAATGGAGGAAGAGCTACCAGATGAGAAGCTGGTGTGTATATGGAGGTAGAACTCAATGATGAGAATCTTGTGTGTAAATGGAGGTAGCACTCTCTGATGAGATGCTGTTTGTAAACGAAGGCAGAACTCCTGATGAGAAGCTGGTGTGTAAATGAAAGTATAACTCCCTGATTTGAAGCTGGTAGGTAAACGGAGGCAGACTTCTCTGATGAGAAGCTCGTGCGGTAATTGTGGCAGACCTCCCTGATGAGAATTGGTGTGTAAACGGTGGCAGAACTCAATGATGAGAAGCTGGTGTGTAAATGGAGGCAGAACTCACTGTCGGGAAGCTGGTGTGTAAACGGAGGCAGAACTCGTTGATGAGAATCTGGTATGCAAAAGGAGGAAGAAAACCTTGCTGGCAAGCTTTTGTGTAAACGGAGGAAGAACTCCCTTAAAAATCTCGTGTGCATATGTAGGTAGAACTCCGTGATGAGAAGCTGGTGTGTAACTGGAGGGAAAACCCAATTATCAGAATCTGGTGTGTAAACGGAGGCAGAATTCTCTGTCGTGAAGCTGGTGTGTAAAAGGAGGTTGAGCTCTCGGATGAGAAGCTGTTGTGCAAATGGAGATGGAAATTCCCAATGAGAAGCTGCTGTGTAAACAGAGGAAGAACTCACTGATGAGAACCTGTGTGTAAATGGAGACTGAACTCCCTTAAAAATCTGGTGTGCATATGTAGGTAGAACTCCGCGATGAGAAGCTGCTGTGCAAATGGAGGTATAACTCCCTGATGAGAATCTGGTGTTTAACTGGCGTGAGAACTCCCTGATGAGAAGATGGTGTACAAACGGACGCAGAACTCTCTGACTAGAAGCTGGTGTTTAAAAGCAGGATGAGCTCCCGGATGAGAAGCTGTGGTGCAAATGGAGGTGGAACATCCCAATGAGAAGATGGTGTGCAAATGGACGGAGAACTCTCTGATGAGAAGCTGGTGTGTAAATGGATGTATAACTCCCTGATGAGAATCTGGTGTGTAACTGAAGGGAAAACTCCCTGATGAGAAGCTGGTGTGTAAATGGAGGCAGAACTCCCTGATGTGAAGCTGGTAGGTAAACGGAAGAGACGTCTCTGATGAGAAGTTGGTGTGTAAAAGGAGGCAAAACTCTTTGATGAAAAACTAGTGTGGAAATGGAGGAAGAGCTCCCAGATGAGAAGATGGGGTGTAAATGGAGGTAGATTTTCCCAATGAGAAGCTTGTGTGTAAATGGAGACAGAGCACACTGATGAGAAGCTGGTGAGTAAACGGAGGCAGAACACTCTGTCAAGAAGCTGGTGTGTAAAAGGAGGATGAGTTCCCCGATGAGAATCTGTTGTGTAAACAGAGGAAGGACTCACTGATGAGAAGCTGTCTGTAAATGGAGGCAGAACTCTCTTAAAAAGCTGGTGTGCATATGTAGGTAGAACTCCGCGATGAGAAGCTGCTGTGCAAATGGAGGTATAACTCCCTGATGAGAATCTGGTGTTTAGCTGGCGGGAGAACTCCCTGATGAGAAGATGGTGTGCAAACGGAGGCAGAACTCTCTGACTAGAAGCTGGTGAGTAAAAGGAGGATGAGTTCCCGGATGAGAAGCTTGTGTGCAAATGGAGGTGGAACATCCCAATGAGAAGCTGGGGTGTAAATGGAGGCAGAAATTTCTGAGGAGAAGCTTATGTGTAAAAGGGAAAGAGCTACCAGATGAGAAGCTGGTGTGTAAATGGAGGTAGAAGTTCCCAATGAGAAGCTTGAGTGTAAATGGAGGCAGACCTCTCTGATGAGAACTGGTGTGTAAATGGTGGTAGCACTCAATGATGAGAAGCTGGTGTGTAAATGGAGGCAGAACTCCCTGTCAGGCAGAACTCGTGGATGAGAGTTTGTATGTAAAAGGAGGAAGAAAACCATGATGGCAAGCTGGTGTGTAAGCGGAGGAAGAACTCACTGATGAGAAGCTGTGTGTGAACGGAGGCAAAACTCCCTTAAGTAGCTGATGTGCTGATGTAGGCAGAACTCCGCAATGAGAAGCTGGTGTGTAAATGGAGACAGAACTCTATGTCGAGAAGCTGGTGTGTAAAAGGAGGATGAGCTCCCGGATGAGAAGCTGTTGTGCAAATGGAGATGGGACTTCCCAATGAGAAGCTGGTGTGTAAATGGAGGCTGAAATCTCTGAGGGGAAGCTTGTGTGTAAAGTGAGACAGAACTCTCTGACGAGAAGCTTATGTGTAAATGGGGAAAGAGAAACCAGATGAGAAGCTGGTGTAGAGGTGGAGGTAGTCGTTCCCAATGAGAAGCTGGTGTGTAAATGGAGGCAATACTCCCTGATGAGAAGCTGGTGTGTAAATGGAGGAAGAACTCCCTGATGTGAAGCTGGTAGGTAACCGGAGAGAGACGTCTCTGATGAGAAATTGGTGTGTAAATGGAGGCAAAACACTTTGATGAAAAGCTAGTGTGTAAGTGGAGGATGAGCTCCCGGCTGAGAAGTTTGTGTGCAACGGGAGGTGCAACTTCCCAATGGGAAGCTGGTGTGTAAATGAACACATAAGTCTCTCAGGAGAAGCTGGTGTGTAAAATGAGGCAGATCTCTCTGACGAGCAGCTTGTGTGTAAAAGGAGGAAGAGCTCCCAGATGAGAAGCTGGTGTGTAAATGGAGGTAGAAATTCCCAATGAGAAGCTGGTGTGTACATGGAGGCAGAACTCTCTGATGAGAAGCTGGTGGGTAAATGGTGGTAGAACTCAATGATGAGAAGCTGGCGTGTAAATGGAGGCAGAACTCCCTGTCCGGAAGCTGGTGTGTATACGGAGGTAGAACACATTGATGAGAAGCTGTGTGCAAACGGAGGCAGAACTACCTTGAAAAGCTCATGTGCACATGTAGGTAGAACTCCGCGATGAGAAGCTGATGTGTAAATGGAGGGAGAACTCAATTATGAGAATCTTGTGTGTAAATGGAGGAAGAACTCTCTGATGAGAACTGGTGTGTAAATGGTGTTAGAACTCCCTGATGTTCAGTTTCTCACTACAAGATGAGAAGCTGGTGTGTAATTGGAGGTAGAAGTTCTCAATGAGAAACTGGTGTATAAATGGAGGCAGACCTCTCTGATGAGAAGCTGGGGCGTAAATTGAGGTCGAACTCCGTGATGAGAAGTTGCTGTGTAAAAGGAGGTAGAACTCAATGATGAGAAGCTGGTTTGTAAATGGAGGTAGAACTCAATGATGAGAAGCTGGTGTGTTAATGGAGGAAGAACTCCCTGATGAGGAGCTTGTGTTTAAATGGAGGTAGAACTCCCTGATTTGAAGCTGGTAGGTAAACGGTGGCAGACCTCTCTGATGAGAAGCTGGTGCGGTAATGGTGGTAGAACTCTCTGATGAGAACTGGTGTGTAAATAGTGGTAGAACTCAATGATGAGAAGCTGGTGTGTACATGGAGGCAGAACTCACTGTCGGGAAGCTTGTGTGTATAAAGAGGCAGAAGTCTTTGATGAGAATCTGGTATGCAAAATGAGGAAGAAAACCTTGATGGCAAGCTGGTGTGTAAACGGAGGCAGAACTCCCTTAAAACACTGGTGTGCATATGTAGGTAGTACTCCGCGATGAGAAGCTGGTGTGTAAATGTAGGTAGAACTCCGCGATGAGAAGCTGGTGTGTAAATTTAGGTAGAACTCCGCGATGAGAAGCTGGTGTGTAAATGGAGGAAGAACTCCCATATTAAAAGCTGCAGTGTAAAGGGAGGAAGAGCTCCCAGATGAGAAGCTGTTTGTAAACGGAGACAGAACTCCCTGATGAGAAGCTGGTGTCTAAATGGAGGTAGAACTCCCTGATGAGAAGCTTGTGTGTAAACGGTGGCAAAACTCTCTGACTAGAAGCTGGTGTGTAAAAGGACGTATAACTCCTTGATGAGAAACTGGTATGTAAAGGGAGGTCGAAATCTCTGATGAGAAGCTGGTGTGTAAATGGAGGCAAAACTCTCTGATGAGCAGCTTGTGTTTAAATGGAGGCAAGACTCCCTGATGAGAAGCGGGGGTGTAAATGCAGGCAGAACTCTCTGATTAGAAGCTGGTGGGTAAATGGAAGCAAAATTCTCTGATGAGAAGCTGGTGTGTAAATGGAGGTAGAACGCAATGATGAGAAGCTTGTGTGTAAATGGAGGAAGAACTCCCTGATGAGAAGCTGGTGTGTATATGGAGGCAGAGATCCCTGATGAGAAGCTTGTGTGCAAATGGTGGTAGAACTCTCTGATGAGAACTGGTGTATAAATGTTAATAGAACTCAATGATGAGAAGCTGGTGTGTGAAGCGAGGCAGAACTCCCTGTCGGGAAGCTTGTGTAAAATGGCGGCAAAACTTGTTGATGTGAATCTGGTATGTAAAAGGAGGAAGAATACCCTGATGGCAAGCTGGTGTGTAAATGGTGGAAGAATCACTGATGAAATGTTTGTGTGTAAATGTAGGTTCAACTCCCTGTCGAGAAGCTGGTATGTTATCGGAGGGAGATCTCTCTGACGAGAAGCTTGTTTGGAAAAGGAGGAACAACACCCTGATGAGAAGCTGCTGTGTAAATAGAGGCAGAACTCCCCGTCGGGAAGCTGGTGTGTTAATGGAGGCAGAACTCTCGGATGAGTAGATGGTGTGTAAATGCAGGAAGAACTGCCTGATGAGAAGCTGGTGTGTAAACGGAGGCAGAACTCTCTGACTAGAAGCTGGTGTGTAAAAGAAGGATGAGCTCCCGGATGAGAAGCTTGTGTGCAAATGGAGGTGGAACATCCCAATGAGAAGCTTGAGTGTAAACGGAGACAGAACTCTCTGACGAGAAGCTTATGTGTAAAAGGGAAAGTGCTACAAGATGAGAAACTGGTGTGTAATTGGAGGTAGACGTTGTCAATGAGAAGCTGGTGTGTAAATGGAGACAGAACTCCCTGATGAGAAGCTGGTGTGTAAACGGGGGCAGAACTCTCTGACTAGAAGCCGGTGTGTAAAAGGGGGATGGGCTCCCGGATGAGAAGCTTGTGTGCAAATGGATGTGGAACATCCCAATGAGAAGCTTGTGTGTAAATGGAGGCAAAATTCTCTGAGGAGAAGCTGGTGTGTAAACGGAGACAGAACTCTCTGACGAGAAGCTTATGTGTAAAAGGGAAAGTACTACAAGATGAGAAGCTGCTGTGTAATTGGAGGTAGAAGTTCTCAATGAGAAGCTGGTGTGTAAATGGAGGCAGACCTCTCTGATGAGAAGCTGGGGCGTAAATTGAGGTCGAACTCCGTGATGAGAAGTTGCTGTGTAAAAGGAGGAACAACTCAATCATGAGAGGCTGGTTCGTAAATGGAGGTAGAACGCAATGATGAGAAGCTGGTATGTTAATGGAGGAAGAACTCCCTGATGAGAACTGGTGTGTAAATAGTGGTAGAACTCAATGATGAGAAGCTGGTGTGTAAATGGAGGCAGAACTCACTGTCGGGAAGCTTGTGTGTTTAAAGAGGCAGAACTCGTTGATGAGAATCTGGTATGCAAAATGAGGAAGAAAACCTTGATGGCAAACTGGTGTGTAAACGGAGGCAGAACTCCCTTAAAAATCTGGTGTGCATATGTAGGTAGAACTCCGCGATGAGAAGCTGCTGTGCAAATGGAGGTATAACTCCCTGATGAGAATCTGGTGTTTAACTGGCGTGAGAACTCCCTGATGAGAAGATGGTGTACAAACGGACGCAGAACTCTCTGACTAGAAGCTGGTGTTTAAAAGCAGGATGAGCTCCCGGATGAGAAGCTGTGGTGCAAATGGAGGTGGAACATCCCAATGAGAAGATGGTGTGCAAATGGACGGAGAACTCTCTGATGAGAAGCTGGTGTGTAAATGGATGTATAACTCCCTGATGAGAATCTGGTGTGTAACTGAAGGGAAAACTCCCTGATGAGAAGCTGGTGTGTAAATGGAGGCAGAACTCCCTGATGTGAAGCTGGTAGGTAAACGGAAGAGACGTCTCTGATGAGAAGTTGGTGTGTAAAAGGAGGCAAAACTCTTTGATGAAAAACTAGTGTGGAAATGGAGGAAGAGCTCCCAGATGAGAAGATGGGGTGTAAATGGAGGTAGATTTTCCCAATGAGAAGCTTGTGTGTAAATGGAGACAGAGCACACTGATGAGAAGCTGGTGAGTAAACGGAGGCAGAACACTCTGTCAAGAAGCTGGTGTGTAAAAGGAGGATGAGTTCCCCGATGAGAATCTGTTGTGTAAACAGAGGAAGGACTCACTGATGAGAAGCTGTCTGTAAATGGAGGCAGAACTCTCTTAAAAAGCTGGTGTGCATATGTAGGTAGAACTCCGCGATGAGAAGCTGCTGTGCAAATGGAGGTATAACTCCCTGATGAGAATCTGGTGTTTAGCTGGCGGGAGAACTCCCTGATGAGAAGATGGTGTGCAAACGGAGGCAGAACTCTCTGACTAGAAGCTGGTGAGTAAAAGGAGGATGAGTTCCCGGATGAGAAGCTTGTGTGCAAATGGAGGTGGAACATCCCAATGAGAAGCTGGGGTGTAAATGGAGGCAGAAATTTCTGAGGAGAAGCTTATGTGTAAAAGGGAAAGAGCTACCAGATGAGAAGCTGGTGTGTAAATGGAGGTAGAAGTTCCCAATGAGAAGCTTGAGTGTAAATGGAGGCAGACCTCTCTGATGAGAACTGGTGTGTAAATGGTGGTAGCACTCAATGATGAGAAGCTGGTGTGTAAATGGAGGCAGAACTCCCTGTCAGGCAGAACTCGTGGATGAGAGTTTGTATGTAAAAGGAGGAAGAAAACCATGATGGCAAGCTGGTGTGTAAGCGGAGGAAGAACTCACTGATGAGAAGCTGTGTGTGAACGGAGGCAAAACTCCCTTAAGTAGCTGATGTGCTGATGTAGGCAGAACTCCGCAATGAGAAGCTGGTGTGTAAATGGAGACAGAACTCTATGTCGAGAAGCTGGTGTGTAAAAGGAGGATGAGCTCCCGGATGAGAAGCTGTTGTGCAAATGGAGATGGGACTTCCCAATGAGAAGCTGGTGTGTAAATGGAGGCTGAAATCTCTGAGGGGAAGCTTGTGTGTAAAGTGAGACAGAACTCTCTGACGAGAAGCTTATGTGTAAATGGGGAAAGAGAAACCAGATGAGAAGCTGGTGTAGAGGTGGAGGTAGTCGTTCCCAATGAGAAGCTGGTGTGTAAATGGAGGCAATACTCCCTGATGAGAAGCTGGTGTGTAAATGGAGGAAGAACTCCCTGATGTGAAGCTGGTAGGTAACCGGAGAGAGACGTCTCTGATGAGAAATTGGTGTGTAAATGGAGGCAAAACACTTTGATGAAAAGCTAGTGTGTAAGTGGAGGATGAGCTCCCGGCTGAGAAGTTTGTGTGCAACGGGAGGTGCAACTTCCCAATGGGAAGCTGGTGTGTAAATGAACACATAAGTCTCTCAGGAGAAGCTGGTGTGTAAAATGAGGCAGATCTCTCTGACGAGCAGCTTGTGTGTAAAAGGAGGAAGAGCTCCCAGATGAGAAGCTGGTGTGTAAATGGAGGTAGAAATTCCCAATGAGAAGCTGGTGTGTACATGGAGGCAGAACTCTCTGATGAGAAGCTGGTGGGTAAATGGTGGTAGAACTCAATGATGAGAAGCTGGCGTGTAAATGGAGGCAGAACTCCCTGTCCGGAAGCTGGTGTGTATACGGAGGTAGAACACATTGATGAGAAGCTGTGTGCAAACGGAGGCAGAACTACCTTGAAAAGCTCATGTGCACATGTAGGTAGAACTCCGCGATGAGAAGCTGATGTGTAAATGGAGGGAGAACTCAATTATGAGAATCTTGTGTGTAAATGGAGGAAGAACTCTCTGATGAGAACTGGTGTGTAAATGGTGTTAGAACTCCCTGATGTTCAGTTTCTCACTACAAGATGAGAAGCTGGTGTGTAATTGGAGGTAGAAGTTCTCAATGAGAAACTGGTGTATAAATGGAGGCAGACCTCTCTGATGAGAAGCTGGGGCGTAAATTGAGGTCGAACTCCGTGATGAGAAGTTGCTGTGTAAAAGGAGGTAGAACTCAATGATGAGAAGCTGGTTTGTAAATGGAGGTAGAACTCAATGATGAGAAGCTGGTGTGTTAATGGAGGAAGAACTCCCTGATGAGGAGCTTGTGTTTAAATGGAGGTAGAACTCCCTGATTTGAAGCTGGTAGGTAAACGGTGGCAGACCTCTCTGATGAGAAGCTGGTGCGGTAATGGTGGTAGAACTCTCTGATGAGAACTGGTGTGTAAATAGTGGTAGAACTCAATGATGAGAAGCTGGTGTGTACATGGAGGCAGAACTCACTGTCGGGAAGCTTGTGTGTATAAAGAGGCAGAAGTCTTTGATGAGAATCTGGTATGCAAAATGAGGAAGAAAACCTTGATGGCAAGCTGGTGTGTAAACGGAGGCAGAACTCCCTTAAAACACTGGTGTGCATATGTAGGTAGTACTCCGCGATGAGAAGCTGGTGTGTAAATGTAGGTAGAACTCCGCGATGAGAAGCTGGTGTGTAAATTTAGGTAGAACTCCGCGATGAGAAGCTGGTGTGTAAATGGAGGAAGAACTCCCATATTAAAAGCTGCAGTGTAAAGGGAGGAAGAGCTCCCAGATGAGAAGCTGTTTGTAAACGGAGACAGAACTCCCTGATGAGAAGCTGGTGTCTAAATGGAGGTAGAACTCCCTGATGAGAAGCTTGTGTGTAAACGGTGGCAAAACTCTCTGACTAGAAGCTGGTGTGTAAAAGGACGTATAACTCCTTGATGAGAAACTGGTATGTAAAGGGAGGTCGAAATCTCTGATGAGAAGCTGGTGTGTAAATGGAGGCAAAACTCTCTGATGAGCAGCTTGTGTTTAAATGGAGGCAAGACTCCCTGATGAGAAGCGGGGGTGTAAATGCAGGCAGAACTCTCTGATTAGAAGCTGGTGGGTAAATGGAAGCAAAATTCTCTGATGAGAAGCTGGTGTGTAAATGGAGGTAGAACGCAATGATGAGAAGCTTGTGTGTAAATGGAGGAAGAACTCCCTGATGAGAAGCTGGTGTGTATATGGAGGCAGAGATCCCTGATGAGAAGCTTGTGTGCAAATGGTGGTAGAACTCTCTGATGAGAACTGGTGTATAAATGTTAATAGAACTCAATGATGAGAAGCTGGTGTGTGAAGCGAGGCAGAACTCCCTGTCGGGAAGCTTGTGTAAAATGGCGGCAAAACTTGTTGATGTGAATCTGGTATGTAAAAGGAGGAAGAATACCCTGATGGCAAGCTGGTGTGTAAATGGTGGAAGAATCACTGATGAAATGTTTGTGTGTAAATGTAGGTTCAACTCCCTGTCGAGAAGCTGGTATGTTATCGGAGGGAGATCTCTCTGACGAGAAGCTTGTTTGGAAAAGGAGGAACAACACCCTGATGAGAAGCTGCTGTGTAAATAGAGGCAGAACTCCCCGTCGGGAAGCTGGTGTGTTAATGGAGGCAGAACTCTCGGATGAGTAGATGGTGTGTAAATGCAGGAAGAACTGCCTGATGAGAAGCTGGTGTGTAAACGGAGGCAGAACTCTCTGACTAGAAGCTGGTGTGTAAAAGAAGGATGAGCTCCCGGATGAGAAGCTTGTGTGCAAATGGAGGTGGAACATCCCAATGAGAAGCTTGAGTGTAAACGGAGACAGAACTCTCTGACGAGAAGCTTATGTGTAAAAGGGAAAGTGCTACAAGATGAGAAACTGGTGTGTAATTGGAGGTAGACGTTGTCAATGAGAAGCTGGTGTGTAAATGGAGACAGAACTCCCTGATGAGAAGCTGGTGTGTAAACGGGGGCAGAACTCTCTGACTAGAAGCCGGTGTGTAAAAGGGGGATGGGCTCCCGGATGAGAAGCTTGTGTGCAAATGGATGTGGAACATCCCAATGAGAAGCTTGTGTGTAAATGGAGGCAAAATTCTCTGAGGAGAAGCTGGTGTGTAAACGGAGACAGAACTCTCTGACGAGAAGCTTATGTGTAAAAGGGAAAGTACTACAAGATGAGAAGCTGCTGTGTAATTGGAGGTAGAAGTTCTCAATGAGAAGCTGGTGTGTAAATGGAGGCAGACCTCTCTGATGAGAAGCTGGGGCGTAAATTGAGGTCGAACTCCGTGATGAGAAGTTGCTGTGTAAAAGGAGGAACAACTCAATCATGAGAGGCTGGTTCGTAAATGGAGGTAGAACGCAATGATGAGAAGCTGGTATGTTAATGGAGGAAGAACTCCCTGATGAGAACTGGTGTGTAAATAGTGGTAGAACTCAATGATGAGAAGCTGGTGTGTAAATGGAGGCAGAACTCACTGTCGGGAAGCTTGTGTGTTTAAAGAGGCAGAACTCGTTGATGAGAATCTGGTATGCAAAATGAGGAAGAAAACCTTGATGGCAAACTGGTGTGTAAACGGAGGCAGAACTCCCTTAAAAATCTGGTGTGCATATGTAGGTAGAACTCCGCGATGAGAAGCTGCTGTGCAAATGGAGGTATAACTCCCTGATGAGAATCTGGTGTTTAACTGGCGTGAGAACTCCCTGATGAGAAGATGGTGTACAAACGGACGCAGAACTCTCTGACTAGAAGCTGGTGTTTAAAAGCAGGATGAGCTCCCGGATGAGAAGCTGTGGTGCAAATGGAGGTGGAACATCCCAATGAGAAGATGGTGTGCAAATGGACGGAGAACTCTCTGATGAGAAGCTGGTGTGTAAATGGATGTATAACTCCCTGATGAGAATCTGGTGTGTAACTGAAGGGAAAACTCCCTGATGAGAAGCTGGTGTGTAAATGGAGGCAGAACTCCCTGATGTGAAGCTGGTAGGTAAACGGAAGAGACGTCTCTGATGAGAAGTTGGTGTGTAAAAGGAGGCAAAACTCTTTGATGAAAAACTAGTGTGGAAATGGAGGAAGAGCTCCCAGATGAGAAGATGGGGTGTAAATGGAGGTAGATTTTCCCAATGAGAAGCTTGTGTGTAAATGGAGACAGAGCACACTGATGAGAAGCTGGTGAGTAAACGGAGGCAGAACACTCTGTCAAGAAGCTGGTGTGTAAAAGGAGGATGAGTTCCCCGATGAGAATCTGTTGTGTAAACAGAGGAAGGACTCACTGATGAGAAGCTGTCTGTAAATGGAGGCAGAACTCTCTTAAAAAGCTGGTGTGCATATGTAGGTAGAACTCCGCGATGAGAAGCTGCTGTGCAAATGGAGGTATAACTCCCTGATGAGAATCTGGTGTTTAGCTGGCGGGAGAACTCCCTGATGAGAAGATGGTGTGCAAACGGAGGCAGAACTCTCTGACTAGAAGCTGGTGAGTAAAAGGAGGATGAGTTCCCGGATGAGAAGCTTGTGTGCAAATGGAGGTGGAACATCCCAATGAGAAGCTGGGGTGTAAATGGAGGCAGAAATTTCTGAGGAGAAGCTTATGTGTAAAAGGGAAAGAGCTACCAGATGAGAAGCTGGTGTGTAAATGGAGGTAGAAGTTCCCAATGAGAAGCTTGAGTGTAAATGGAGGCAGACCTCTCTGATGAGAACTGGTGTGTAAATGGTGGTAGCACTCAATGATGAGAAGCTGGTGTGTAAATGGAGGCAGAACTCCCTGTCAGGCAGAACTCGTGGATGAGAGTTTGTATGTAAAAGGAGGAAGAAAACCATGATGGCAAGCTGGTGTGTAAGCGGAGGAAGAACTCACTGATGAGAAGCTGTGTGTGAACGGAGGCAAAACTCCCTTAAGTAGCTGATGTGCTGATGTAGGCAGAACTCCGCAATGAGAAGCTGGTGTGTAAATGGAGACAGAACTCTATGTCGAGAAGCTGGTGTGTAAAAGGAGGATGAGCTCCCGGATGAGAAGCTGTTGTGCAAATGGAGATGGGACTTCCCAATGAGAAGCTGGTGTGTAAATGGAGGCTGAAATCTCTGAGGGGAAGCTTGTGTGTAAAGTGAGACAGAACTCTCTGACGAGAAGCTTATGTGTAAATGGGGAAAGAGAAACCAGATGAGAAGCTGGTGTAGAGGTGGAGGTAGTCGTTCCCAATGAGAAGCTGGTGTGTAAATGGAGGCAATACTCCCTGATGAGAAGCTGGTGTGTAAATGGAGGAAGAACTCCCTGATGTGAAGCTGGTAGGTAACCGGAGAGAGACGTCTCTGATGAGAAATTGGTGTGTAAATGGAGGCAAAACACTTTGATGAAAAGCTAGTGTGTAAGTGGAGGATGAGCTCCCGGCTGAGAAGTTTGTGTGCAACGGGAGGTGCAACTTCCCAATGGGAAGCTGGTGTGTAAATGAACACATAAGTCTCTCAGGAGAAGCTGGTGTGTAAAATGAGGCAGATCTCTCTGACGAGCAGCTTGTGTGTAAAAGGAGGAAGAGCTCCCAGATGAGAAGCTGGTGTGTAAATGGAGGTAGAAATTCCCAATGAGAAGCTGGTGTGTACATGGAGGCAGAACTCTCTGATGAGAAGCTGGTGGGTAAATGGTGGTAGAACTCAATGATGAGAAGCTGGCGTGTAAATGGAGGCAGAACTCCCTGTCCGGAAGCTGGTGTGTATACGGAGGTAGAACACATTGATGAGAAGCTGTGTGCAAACGGAGGCAGAACTACCTTGAAAAGCTCATGTGCACATGTAGGTAGAACTCCGCGATGAGAAGCTGATGTGTAAATGGAGGGAGAACTCAATTATGAGAATCTTGTGTGTAAATGGAGGAAGAACTCTCTGATGAGAAGCTGGTGTGTAATTGGAGGTAGAAGTTCTCAATGAGAAACTGGTGTATAAATGGAGGCAGACCTCTCTGATGAGAAGCTGGGGCGTAAATTGAGGTCGAACTCCGTGATGAGAAGTTGCTGTGTAAAAGGAGGTAGAACTCAATGATGAGAAGCTGGTTTGTAAATGGAGGTAGAACTCAATGATGAGAAGCTGGTGTGTTAATGGAGGAAGAACTCCCTGATGAGGAGCTTGTGTTTAAATGGAGGTAGAACTCCCTGATTTGAAGCTGGTAGGTAAACGGTGGCAGACCTCTCTGATGAGAAGCTGGTGCGGTAATGGTGGTAGAACTCTCTGATGAGAACTGGTGTGTAAATAGTGGTAGAACTCAATGATGAGAAGCTGGTGTGTACATGGAGGCAGAACTCACTGTCGGGAAGCTTGTGTGTATAAAGAGGCAGAAGTCTTTGATGAGAATCTGGTATGCAAAATGAGGAAGAAAATCTTGATGGCAAGCTGGTGTGTAAACGGAGGCAGAACTCCCTTAAAACACTGGTGTGCATATGTAGGTAGTACTCCGCGATGAGAAGCTGGTGTGTAAATGTAGGTAGAACTCCGCGATGAGAAGCTGGTGTGTAAATTTAGGTAGAACTCCGCGATGAGAAGCTGGTGTGTAAATGGAGGAAGAACTCCCATATTAAAAGCTGCAGTGTAAAGGGAGGAAGAGCTCCCAGATGAGAAGCTGTTTGTAAACGGAGACAGAACTCCCTGATGAGAAGCTGGTGTCTAAATGGAGGTAGAACTCCCTGATGAGAAGCTTGTGTGTAAACGGTGGCAAAACTCTCTGACTAGAAGCTGGTGTGTAAAAGGACGTATAACTCCTTGATGAGAAACTGGTATGTAAAGGGAGGTCGAAATCTCTGATGAGAAGCTGGTGTGTAAATGGAGGCAAAACTCTCTGATGAGCAGCT
The DNA here is from genome assembly GCF_030028105.1 of Mobula birostris. Taxonomy (NCBI): domain Eukaryota; kingdom Metazoa; phylum Chordata; class Chondrichthyes; order Myliobatiformes; family Myliobatidae; genus Mobula; species Mobula birostris. The sequence continues at coordinate 189,402,828 of NC_092376.1, read as the reverse complement.
TGTGTTTAAATGGAGGCAAGACTCCCTGATGAGAAGCGGGGGTGTAAATGCAGGCAGAACTCTCTGATTAGAAGCTGGTGGGTAAATGGAAGCAAAATTCTCTGATGAGAAGCTGGTGTGTAAATGGAGGTAGAACGCAATGATGAGAAGCTTGTGTGTAAATGGAGGAAGAACTCCCTGATGAGAAGCTGGTGTGTATATGGAGGCAGAGATCCCTGATGAGAAGCTTGTGTGCAAATGGTGGTAGAACTCTCTGATGAGAACTGGTGTATAAATGTTAATAGAACTCAATGATGAGAAGCTGGTGTGTGAAGCGAGGCAGAACTCCCTGTCGGGAAGCTTGTGTAAAATGGCGGCAAAACTTGTTGATGTGAATCTGGTATGTAAAAGGAGGAAGAATACCCTGATGGCAAGCTGGTGTGTAAATAGTGGAAGAATCACTGATGAAATGTTTGTGTGTAAATGTAGGTTCAACTCCCTGTCGAGAAGCTGGTATGTTATCGGAGGGAGATCTCTCTGACGAGAAGCTTGTTTGGAAAAGGAGGAACAACACCCTGATGAGAAGCTGCTGTGTAAATAGAGGCAGAACTCCCCGTCGGGAAGCTGGTGTGTTAATGGAGGCAGAACTCTCGGATGAGTAGATGGTGTGTAAATGCAGGAAGAACTGCCTGATGAGAAGCTGGTGTGTAAACGGAGGCAGAACTCTCTGACTAGAAGCTGGTGTGTAAAAGAAGGATGAGCTCCCGGATGAGAAGCTTGTGTGCAAATGGAGGTGGAACATCCCAATGAGAAGCTTGAGTGTAAACGGAGACAGAACTCTCTGACGAGAAGCTTATGTGTAAAAGGGAAAGTGCTACAAGATGAGAAACTGGTGTGTAATTGGAGGTAGACGTTGTCAATGAGAAGCTGGTGTGTAAATGGAGACAGAACTCCCTGATGAGAAGCTGGTGTGTAAACGGGGGCAGAACTCTCTGACTAGAAGCCGGTGTGTAAAAGGGGGATGGGCTCCCGGATGAGAAGCTTGTGTGCAAATGGATGTGGAACATCCCAATGAGAAGCTTGTGTGTAAATGGAGGCAAAATTCTCTGAGGAGAAGCTGGTGTGTAAACGGAGACAGAACTCTCTGACGAGAAGCTTATGTGTAAAAGGGAAAGTACTACAAGATGAGAAGCTGCTGTGTAATTGGAGGTAGAAGTTCTCAATGAGAAGCTGGTGTGTAAATGGAGGCAGACCTCTCTGATGAGAAGCTGGGGCGTAAATTGAGGTCGAACTCCGTGATGAGAAGTTGCTGTGTAAAAGGAGGAACAACTCAATCATGAGAGGCTGGTTCGTAAATGGAGGTAGAACGCAATGATGAGAAGCTGGTATGTTAATGGAGGAAGAACTCCCTGATGAGAACTGGTGTGTAAATAGTGGTAGAACTCAATGATGAGAAGCTGGTGTGTAAATGGAGGCAGAACTCACTGTCGGGAAGCTTGTGTGTTTAAAGAGGCAGAACTCGTTGATGAGAATCTGGTATGCAAAATGAGGAAGAAAACCTTGATGGCAAACTGGTGTGTAAACGGAGGCAGAACTCCCTTAAAAAACTGGTGTGCATATGTAGGTAGAACTCCGCGATGAGAATCTGGTGTGTAAATTTAGGTAGAACTCCGCGATGAGAAGCTAGTGTGTAAATGGAGGTAGATCTCAATGATGAGAAGCTGGTGTGTAAATGGAGGAAGAACTCCCATATTAAAAGCTGCTGTGTAAAGAGAGGAAGAGCTCCCAGATGAGAAGCTGTTTGTAAACGGAGGCATAACTCCCTGATGAGAAGCTGGTGTCTAAATGGATGGAGAACTCCCTGATGAGAAGCTGGTGTCTAACCGGTGACAAAACTCTCTGACTAGAAGCGGGTGTGTAAAAGGACGTATAACTCCCTGATGAGAAGCTGGTATGTAAAGGGAGGTAGAACTCTCTGATGAGAAGCTGGTGTGTAAATGGAGGCAAAACTCTCTGATGAGCAGCTTGTGTTGAAATGGAGGCAAGACTCCCTGATGACAAGCTGGGGTGTAAATGGAGGCAGAACTCACTGATGAGAAGCTGGTGGGTAATGGAGGCAAAACTCTCTGATGAGAAGCTGGTGTGCAAATGGAGGTGGAAGTTTCCAATGAGAAGCTGGGGTGTAAATAGAGGCAGAAATATCTGAGGAGAAGCTGGTGTTTAAACGGAGGCAGAACTCTCTGATGAGAAGCTATTGTATAAATGGAGGTAGAACTCACTGATATGAAGCTTGTAGGTAAACGGAGGCAGAACTCCCTTAAATAGCTGGTGTGCATATGTAGGTAGAACACCGCGATGAGAAGCTGGAGAGTAAATGGAGGTATAGCTCCTTGATGAGAAGCTGGTGTGTAAATGGAGGGAGAACTCTCTGATGAGAAGCTTATGTGTAAAAAGGAAAGAGCTACCAGATGAGAAGCTGATGTGTAAATGGAGGTAGTTCCCATAGAGAAGCTGGTGTATAAATGGAGGTAGAAGTTCCCATTGAGAAGCTGGTGTGTAAACGGAGGTAGACCTCTCTGATGAGACCTCTCTGGTGTGTAAATGGAGGAAGAACTCACTGATGGTAAGCTTGTGTGTTAATGGAGGTAGAACTCACTGATGATAAGCTGCTGTGTAAACAGAGGAAGGACTCACTGATGAGAAGCTGTGTGTAAATGGAGGCAAAACTCTCTGATGTGAAACTGTTGTGAAAATAGAGGTAGATCTCCCTGTCGGGAAGCTGTTGTGTAAATGGAGGTAGGACTCGTTGATGAAAATCTGGTTTGTAAAAAGAGGTAGAAAACCTTGATGGCAAGCTTGTGTGTAATCGTAGGAAGAACTCTCTGATGAGAAGCTGTGTGTAAACGGATGTTGAGCTCCTTGATGAGAAGCTGCTGTTTAAACAGAGGAAGTACTCACTGATGAGAAGCTGTGTATAAATGGAGGCAGAACTCCCTTACACAGCTGGTGTGCATTTGTAGGTAGAACTCGGCGAAGAGAAGCTAGTGTGTAAATGGAGGTATAACTCCCTGATGAGAAGCTGGTGTGTAAATGGAGGTATAACTCCCCGATGAGAAGCTGGTATGTAAAGGGAGGTAGAAAGCTCTGATGAGAAGCTGGTGTGTAAATGGAGGCAAAACTCTCTGAAGAGCAGCTGTTAGTAACTGGAGACAGATCTCCTTGATCAGAAGCTGGTTTGTAAATGGAGGCAAAACTCTCTGACGAGAAGCTGGTGTGCAAACGGAGGAAGAACTCGTTGATGTTAAGCTGGTGTGAAAATGGAGGCAGAACTCTCTGGTGAGTAGCTGGTGTGTGAATGGAGGAAGAACTATCTGAAGAGAAACTGTTGTGTAAATGGAGACAGAACTCCCCGTCGGGAAGCGGGTGTGTTAATGGAGGCAAAACTCTCTGATGAGAAGCTGGTGTGTAAACTGAGGCAGAACTCCCTGTCGGGGAACTGGTGTGTAAATGGCTGCAGAACTCGTTGATGAAAATCTGGTATGTAAAAGGAGGAAGAAAACCCTGATGGCAAGCTGATGTGTAAATAATAGGAAGATCTCCCTGATGAAAAGTTTGTGTGTAAATGGAGGTTAAAGATCCTGTCGAGAAGCTGGTGCGTAAACAGAGCGAGAAATCTCTGACGAGAAGCTTGTGTGGAAAAGGAGGAAGAGCACTCTGATCTGAAGTTTGTGTGCAAACGGAAGGAGAGCTCTTTGATGAAAAGTTTGTGTATAAATGGAAGAACTCCCTGTTGAGAAGCTCGTGTGTAAACGGAGGGAGAACTCTCTGACGAGAAGCTGGCGTGCAAACGGAGGAAGAGATCCCTGATGAGAAGCTGCTGTGTAAATGGATATAGAACTCTCTGATGAGTAGCTTGTGTATAAACGGGGGCAGAACTCTCAGATGAGAAGCCTGAGTGCAAACGGATGCAGAACTTCCGGAGGAGAAGCTTGTGTGTAAATGGACGCAGAACTCTCTGACAAGAAGCTAGTATGTAAACGGAGGCAGAACACCCTGACGAGAAGCTTGTGTGTAAAAGGAGATAGGAAACGCTGCTGAGAAGCTGGTGTTTGAATGGCGGCGGAACTCTCTGATGAGAAGCTGGTGTGTAAACGGAGGCAGGAGTCTCTGATGAGACGCTGGTATGTAAATGGAGGCAGAACTCTCTGATGGGAAGCTGGTCTGTAAATGTAGGCAGAAATCCCTGGTGAGAGCCTGATGTGTAAATCGAGGCAGAGCTCTCTGCTGAGAAGCTGGTGTGTGAATGCAGGCAGAACTCTCTGATGAGAAGCCAATGTGCAAACGGAGGTAGAACTCCCTGACGAGAAGCTGGTGTGTAAATGGAGACAGAACACCCTGTTCAGAAGCTGCTGTGTAAATGGAAGAGGAACTCCCTGATGAGAAGCTTCTGTGCACATGGATAAAGAATGCCCTGAGGAGAAGCTGGTGTGTAAATGGAGGTAAAAATCCACGACAAGAAGCCTGTGTGTAAACGGAGGCAGAACTCTCTGATGAGAAACTGCTGTGTAAACGGAGATCGAACTCTCTGATGAGAAATTTGTATGTAAACGGACGAACTCCCGGAGGAGAAGCTTGTGTGTAAATGCAGGTAGATCTCTCTGAGGAGAAGCTTGTGTGTAAATGGACGCAGAACTCCCTAACAAGAAGCTAGTATGTAAACGGAGGCAGAACTCTCTGACTGGAAACTTATATGTAAAAGGAGGTAGGAAACGTTGCTGAGAAGCTGGTGTTTAAATGTCGGCGAAACTCTCTGACGAGAAGCTGGTGTGTAAATGAAGACAGAACTCCCTGATGAGAATCTTGTTCGTGAATGGAGGCAGAACTCCCTGATGAGAAGCTGCTACGCAAATGCAGGCAGAACTCCCTTATATAGCTGGTGTGCATATGTATTTAGAACTCCGCGATGAGAAGCTGGTGTGTAAATGGAGGCAGAACGCCCTGATGAGAAGCTTGTGTGCAAATGGAGGCACAACGCCCTGATGAGAAGCTGGTGTGTAAAAGGAAGAAGAACACTCTGATGAGAAGCTGGTGTCTTAATGCAGGCAGAACTCTCTAATGAGAAGCTGGAGTGTAAATGGAGGCAGTACTCCCTGACGAGAAGCTGGTGTGTAAACGGAAGACGAACTCTCTGATGAGAAGCTTGTGTGTGAAAGGAGGTAGGAAACGCTGCTGAGAAGCTGGTGTTTAAATGGCGGCTGAACTCTCTGATGAGAAGCTGGTGTGTAAACGGAGACAGAACTCTCTGATGAGACGCTGGTGTGTAAATGGAGGCAGCACTCTCTGACGAGAAGCTGTTGTGTAAATGGAGACAGAACTCCCTGATGAGAATCTTGTGCGTGAATGGAGGCAGAACTCCCTGATGAGAAGCCGGTGTGCAAATGGTGGAGGAACTCCCTGATGAGACGCTCGTGTGCAAATGGAGGCAGAACGCCGTGATGAGAAGCTGTAAATGGGCTGTAAATGGAGGCAAAACACTTTGACAAAAAGCCAGTGTGTAAATGGAGGATGAGCTCCCGGCTGAGAAGTTTGAGTGCAACTGGAGGTGGAAATTCCTAATGAGAAGCTGGTGTGTAAATGGACAGATAAGTCTCTCAGGAGAAGCTGGTGTGTAAACTGAGGCAGAACTTTCTGACGAGCAGCTTGTGTGTAAAAGGAGGAAGAGCTCCCAGATGAGAAGCTGGTGTGTAAATGGAGGTAGAATTTCCCAATGAGAAACTGGTGTGTAAATGGAGGCTGAACTCTCTGATGAGAAGCTGGTGGGTAAATGGAGGCAACACACTCTGATGAGAAGCTGTGTGTAAACGGAGGCAGAACTCCCTTGAAAAGCTGATGTGCAAATGTAGGTAGAACTCCGCGATGAGAAGCTGGTGCGTAAATGGAGGGAGAACTCAATTATGAGAATCTTGTGTGTAAATGGAGGAAGAACTCTCTGATGAGAACTGGTGTCTAAATGGTGGTAGAACTCCCTGATGAGAAGCTGGTGTGTTAATGGAGGTAGAACTCCCTGTAGGGATGCCCGTGTGTCAATGGAGACAGAACTCGCTGATGACAATCTGGTATGTAAATGGAGGAAAAAAACCTTGATGGCAAGCTGGTGTGTAAACAGAGGAAGAACTCTCAGATAAGCTTTGTGTAGACGGATGCATATCTCCCTTAAAAAGCTGGTGTGCATATTTAGGTAGGTCACTGCGATGAGAAGCTGGTGTGTGAACGGAGTCATAACTCCCTGATGAGGAGCTGTTGTGTTTATGGAGGGAGAACTCCCTGATGAGAAGCTGGTCTGTAAACGAGGGCAGAACACTCTGTCCAGAAGCTGGTGTGTAAAATGAGGATGAGTCCCCGATGAGAAGCTGTTGTTTAAACAGAAGAAGAACTCACTGATGAGAAGCTGTCTGTAAATGGAGGCAGAACTCCCTTAAAAAGCTGGTGTGCATATGTAGGTAGAACTCCGCGATGAGAAGGTAGTGTGTAAATGGAGGTTTAACTCCCTGATGAGAAGCTGGTGTGTAAATGGAGGGAGAACTCCCTGATGAGAAGCTTGTGTGTAAACGGAGGCAAAACTCTTTGATGAGAAGCTTGTGTGGTAATGGAAGTCGGATTCTCTGAGGAGAAGCTTGTGTGTAAATGACGCAGAGCTCTCTGACAGGAAGCTGGTGTGTAAACGAAGGCAGAACTCTCTGACGAGAAGCTTGTGTGTAAAAGGAGGTAGGACTCTCTGCTGATAAGCTTGATTGTAATTGGCGGTAGAACTCTCTGATAAGAAGCTAGTGTGTATATGGTGGCAGAGCTTCCTGTGAGAAGCTGGTATGTAAATTGATATAGAACCCTCGGACGAGAAACTGGTACGTAAACGGAGGCAGAACTCTCTGACGAGAAGCTTCTTTGTAAAAGGAGGAAGAGATCCCTGACGAGAAGCTGGTGTGTAAATGGAGGAGGAGCTCCCCGATGAGAAGCGTCTGTGCAAATTCAGGCAGAACGCCCTGATGAAAAGCTGGTGTGTAAATGGAGGTAGACCTCCCTGATGAGTAGATTGCGTGTTAATGGAGGTACAACTCCCTGATGAGAAGCTTATGTGTAAATGGAGGTAGAACTCTCTGATAAGAAGCTGGTGTGTAAACGGAGGCAGATCACTCTGTTGAGATGCTTGTGTGTGAATGGAGGTAGAGTTCCCTGACGAGAAGCTGGTGTGTAAATGGAGACAGAACTCCCTGATAAGAATCTTGTGCGTGACTGGAGGCAGAACTCCCTGTAGAGAAGCTGCTGTGTAAATGGAGGAGGAACTCCCTGATGAGAAGCTTCTGTGCAAATGGAGAAAGAATGCCCTGAGGAGAAGCTGGTGTCTTAATGGAGGCAGAACTCTCTAATGACAAGCTGGTGTGTAAATGGAGGCAGAACTCTCTGATGAGAAGCTGGTGTGTAAATGCAGGCAGAACTCTCTGATGAGAAGATTGTCTGCAAATGGAGGTAGAACTCTCTGAGGAGAAGCTTGTGTATAAATGGGTGCAGAAATCTCTGACTAGAAGCGTTTGTGTAAACGAAGGCAGAACTCTCTGACGAGAAGCTTGTGTGTAAAAGGAGGTAGGACTCTCCGCTGGGACGCTTGTGTGTAAATGGAGGCAGAATTCTCTGATGAGAAGCTGGTGTGTATATGGTGGCAGAACTTCCTGATGAGAAGCTGGTGTGAAATTGATGTAGACCTCTCGGACGAGAAGCTGGTGCGTAAACGGAGGCAGAACTCTCTGATGAGAAGCTTGTGTGTAAACGGAGGAAGAGATCCCTGATGAGAAGCTGCTGTGCAAATGGAGATAGAACTCTCTGATGAGTAGCTTGTGTATAAAAGGAGGCAGAACTCTCAGATGAAAAGTTTGAGTGTAAACGGAGCCAGAACTTCCGGAGGAGAAGCTTGTATGTAAATGCAGGTAGAAATCTCTGATGAGAAGCTTGTGTACAAATGGAAGTAGATCTCTCTGAGAAGAAGCTTGTGTATAAATGGACGCAGAACTCTCTGACAAGAAGCTAGTATGTAAACGGAGGCAGAACTCCCTGACGAGAAGCTTGTGTGTAAAAGGAGATAGGAAATGCTGCTGAGAAGCTGATGTTTGAATGGCGGCGGAACTCTGTGATGAGAAACTGTTGTGTAAACGGAGGCAGAAGTCTCTGATGATACGCTGGTATGTAAATGGAGGCAGAGCTCTCTGATGAGAAGCTGGTGTGCAAATGAAGGCAGAAATCCCTGATGAGAGCCTGATGTGTAAATCGAGGCAGAACGCTCTGATGAGAAGCCGGTGTGCAAATGGAGGTAAAACTCCCTATGAGAAGCTGGTGTGTAAATGGAGGTAAAACTCCATGACAAGAAGCCTGTGTGTAAACGGGGGCCGAACTCTCTGATGAGACGTTGGTGTGCAAATGGAGGCAGATCTCCCTGATGAGAAGCTGCTGTGTAAACGGAGGTAGAACTCCCGGATCAGCAGCTGGTGTGTAAATGGAGGCAGAACTCTCTGATGAGAAGCTGGTCTGTAAATGTAGGCAGAAATCCCTGATAGGAAGCTTGTATGTAAACGGAGGCAGAATTTCTGGAGGAGAAGCTTGTGTGTAAATGCAGGTAGATCTCTCTGAGGAGAAGCTTGTGTGGAAATGGGCGCAGAACTCCCTGACAAGAAGCTGGTGTGTAATCGGAGGCAGAACTCTCTGAAGAGAAGCTTGTGTGTAAAAGGAGGTAGAAAACGCTGCTGAGAAGCTGGTGTTTAAATGGTGGCAGAGCTCCTTGACGAGAAGCATCTGTGTAAAATGAGATAGGAAACGCTGCTGAGAAGCTGGTGTTTGAATGGCGGCGGAACTCGCTGATGAGAAGCTGGTGTGTAAATGGAGGAGGAACTCACTGTCGGGAAGCTTGTGTGTATAAAGAGGCAGAGCTCGTTGATGAGAATCTGGTATGCAAAATGCGGAAGAAAACCTTGATGGCAAGCTGGTGTGTAAACGGAGGCAGAACTCCCTTAAAAAACTGGTGTTCATATGTAGGTAGAACTCTGCGATGAGAAGCTGGTGTGTAAATGTAGGTAGAACTCCGCGATGAGAAGCTGGTGTGTAAATGCAAGTAGAACTCCGCGATGCGAAGCTGGTGTGTAAATGTAGGTAGAACTCCGCGATGAGAAGCTGCTGTGTAAACGGAGGCAAGACTCCCTGATGAGAAGCTGGGGTGCAAATGGAGGCAGAACTCACTGATGAGAAGTTGGTGGGTAATGGAGGCAAAACTCTCTGATGAGAAGCCGGTGTGCAAATGAAGGTGGAAGTTTCCAATGAGAAGCTGGTGTGTAAATGGAGGCAGAGGTATCTGAGGAGAAGCTGACGTTTAAACGGAGGCAGAACTCTCTGATGAGAAGCTATTGTATAAATGGAGGTAGAACTCACAGATTTGAAGCTTGTAGGTAAACGGAGGCAGAACTCCCTTAAATAGCTGGTATGCATATGTAGGTAGAACTCCGCGATGAGAAGCTGGTTTGTAAACAGAGGAAGAACTCACTGATGAGAACGTGAGTGTAAATGGAGGCAGAACTCCCTTAAAAAGCTGGTGTGCATATGTAGGTAGAACACCGCGATGAGAAGCTGGAGAGTAAATGGAGGAATAGCTCCCTGATGAGAAGCTGGTGTGTAAATGGAGGGAGAACTCTCTGATGAGAAGCTTATGTGTAAAAAGGAAAGAGCTACCAGATGAGAAGCTGGTGTGCAAATGGAGGTAGAAGTTCCTATAGAAAAGCTGGTGTGTAAATGGAGGTAGAAGTTCCCATTGAGAAGCTGGTGTGTAAACGGAGGTAGACCTCTCTGATGAGACCTCTCTGGTGTGTAAATGGAGGAAGAACTCACTGATGGGAAGCTTGTGTGTTAATGGAGGTAGAACTCCCTGATGATAAGCTGCGGTGTCAAAAGAGGAAGGACTCACTAATGAGAAGCTGTGTGTAAATGGAGGCAAAACTCTCTGATGTGAAGCTGTTGTGTAAATGGAGGTAGAACTCGTTGATGAAAATCTGGTTTGTAAAAGGAGGAAGAAAACCTTGATGGTAAGCTTGTGTGTAATCGTAGGAAGAGCTCTCTGATGAGAAGCTGTGTATAAATGGAGGCAGAACTCCCTTACACAGCTGGTGTGCATTTGTAGGTAGAACTCGGCGAAGAGAAGCTAGTGTGTAAATGGAGGTAAAACTCCCTGATGAGAAGCTGGTATGTAAATAGAGGCAGAATTCTCTGATGAGAAGCTGGTGTGTAAATGGGGGAAAAACTCTCTGATGAGCAGCTGTTAGTAACTGGAGGGAGATCTCCCTAATCAGAAGCTGGTTTGTAAATGGAGATAAAACTCTCTGACGAGAAGCTGGTGTGCAAACGGAGGAAGAACTCGCTGATGTTAAGCTGGTGTGAAAATGGAGGCAGAACTCTCTGATGAGTAGCTGGTGTGTGAATGGAGGAAGAACTATCTGAAGAGAATCTGTTGTGTAAATGGAGACAGAACTCCCCGTCGGGAAGCGGGTATGTTAATGCAGGCAGAACTCTCTGGAGAGTAGCTGGTGTGTAAATGGAGGCAAAACTCTCTGATGAGAAGCTGGTGTGTAAACTGAGGCAGAACTCCCTGTCGGGGAACTGGTGTGTAAATGGCGGCAGAACTCGTTGATGGGAATCTGGTATGTAAAAGGAGGAAGAAAACCCTGATGGCAAGCTGGTGTGTAAATGTAGGAAGATCTCCCTGATGAAAGGTTTGTGTGTAAATGGAGGTAAAAGATCCTGTCGAGAAGCTGGTGTGTAAACAGAGCGAGAACTCTCTGACGAGAAGTTTGTGTGGAAAAGGAGGAAGAATGCCCTGATCTGAAGTTTGTGTGCAAACGGAAGGAGAGCTCTTTGATGACAAGCTTGTGCATAAATGGAAGAACTCCCTGTTGAGAAGCTCGTGTGTAAACGGAGGGAGAACTCTCTGACGAGAAGCTGGCGTGCAAACAGAGGAAGAGATCCCTGATGAGAAGCTGCTGTGTAAATGGAGATAGAACTCTCTGATGAGAAATTTGTATGTAAACGGACGAAGAACTCCCAGAGGAGAAGCTTGTGTGTAAATGGACGCAGAACTCCCTGACAAGAAGCTAGTATGTAAACGGAGGCAGAACTCTCTGACGAGAAGCTTATGTGTAAAAGGAGGTAGGGAACGTTGCTGAGAAGCTGGTGTTTAAATGTCGGCGAAACTCTCTGACGAGAAGCTGGTGTGTAAATGGAGACAGAACTCCCTGATGAGAATCTTGTTCGTGAATGGAGGCAGAACTCCCTGATGAGAAGCTGCTACGCACATGCAGGCAGAACTCCCTTATATAGCTGGTGTGCTTATGTAAGTAGAACTCCGCGATGAGAAGCTGGTGTGTAAATGGAGGCAGAACTCCCTGATGAGAAGCTGGTGTGTAAATGGAGGAGGAACTTCCTGATGAGAAGCTTGTGTGCAAATGGAGGCAGAACGCCCTGATGAGAAGCTGGTGTGTAAAAGGAAGAGGAACTCCCTGATGAGAAGCTTGTGTGCAAATGGAGGCACAACGCCCTGAAGAGAAGCTGGTGTGTAAATGGAGGGAGAACTCTCTGATGAGAAGCTTATGTGTAAAAAGGAAATAGCTACCAGATGAGAAGCCGGTGTGTAAATGGAGGTAGAAGTTCCCATTGAGAAGCTGGCGTGTAAACGGAGGTAGACCTCTCTGATGAGACCTCTCTGGTGTGTAAATGGAGGAAGAACTAACTGATGGGAAGCTTGTGTGTTAATGGAGGTAGAACTCCCTGATGATAAGCTGCGGTGTCAGAAGAGGAAGGACTCACTGATGAGAAGCTGTGTGTAAATGGAGGCAAAACTCTCTGATGTGAAGCTGTTGTGAAAATGGAGGTAGAACTCCCTGTCGGGAAGCTCATGTGTAAATGGTGGTAGAACTCCCTGTCGGGAAGCTGTTGTGTAAATGGAGGTAGAACTCGTTGATGAAAATCTGGTTTGTAAAAGGAGGAAGGAAACCTTGATGACAAGCTTGTGTGTAAGCGTAGGAAGAGCTCTCTGATGAGAAGCTGTGTGTAAACGGAGGTTGAACTCCTTGATGAGAAGCTGCCGTTTAAACAGAGGAAGTACTCACTGATGAGAAGCTGTGTATAAATGGAGGCAGAACTCCCTTAAACAGTTGGTGTGCATTTGTAGGTAGAACTCGGCGAAGAGAAGCTAGTGTGTAAATGGAGGTATAACTCCCTGATGAGAAGCTGGTGTGTAAATGGAGGTATAACTCCCTGATGAGAAGCTTGTGTGAAAATGGAGGCAGAACGCCCTGATGAGAAGCTGGTGTGTAAAAGGAAGAGGAACTCCCTGATGAGAAGCTTGTGTGCACATGGAGGAGGAACTCCTTGATGAGAAGCTTGTGTGCAAATGGAGGCAGAACGCCCTGATGAGAAGCTGGTGTGTAAAAGGAAGAGGAACTCCCTGATGAGAAGCTTGTGTGCAAATGGAGGCACAACGCCCTGAAGAGAAGCTGGTGTGTAAATGGAGGGAGAACTCTCTGATGAGAAGCTTATGTGTAAAAAGGAAAGAGCTACCAGATAAGAAGCATGTGTAAATGGAGGTAGAAGTTCCCATTGAGAATCTGGCGTGTAAACGGAGGTAGACCTCTCTGATGAGACCTCTCTGGTGTGTAAATGGAGGAAGAACTAACTGATGGGAAGCTTGTGTGTTAATGGAGGTAGAACTCCCTGATAATAAGCTGCGGTGTCAGAAGAGGAAGGACTCACTGATGAGAAGCTGTGTGTAAATGGAGGCAAAACTCTCTGATGTGAAGCTGTTGTGAAAATGGAGGTAGAACTCCCTGTCGGGAAGCTCATGTGTAAATGTTGGTAGAACTCCCTGTCGGGAAGCTGTTGTGTAAATGGAGGTAGAACTCGTTGATGAAAATCTGGTTTGTAAAAGGAGGAAGAAATCCTTGATGACAAGCTTGTGTGTAATCGTAGGAAGAGCTCTCTGATGAGAAGCTGTGTGTAAACGGAGGTTGAACTCCTTGATGAGAAGCTGCTGTTTAAACAGAGGAAGTACTCACTGATGAGAAGCTGTGTATAAATGGAGGCAGAACTACCTTACACAGTTGATGTGCATTTGTAGGTAGAACTCGGCGAAGAGAAGCTGGTGTGTAAATGGAGGTATAACTCCCTGATGAGACGCTGGTGTGTAAATGGAGGGATAACTCCCTGATGAGAAGCTGGTGTGTAAATGGAGGGATAACTCCCTGATGAGAAGCTGGTGTGTAAATGGAGGTATAACTCCCTGATGAGAAGCTGGTATGTAAAGGGAGGCAGAACTCTCTGATGAGAAGTTCGTGTGTAAATGGAGGCAGAACTCTCTGATGAGAAGCTGGTGTGTAAATGGAGGTATAACTTCCTGATGAGAAGCTGGTATGTAAAGGGAGGCAGAACTCTCTGATGAGAAGCTGGTGTGTAAATGCAGGCAGAACTCTGATGAGAAGCTGGTGTGTAAATGGAGGAGGAACTCCCTGATGAGATGATTGTGTGCAAATGGAGGTATAACTCTCTGAGGAGAAGCTTGAGTATAAATGGAAGCAGAAATCTCTGACTAGAAGCGTTTGTGTAAACGAAGGCAGAACTTCCTGACGAGAAGCTTGTGTGTAAAAGGAGGTAGGACTCTCTGCTGAGAAGCTTCTGTGTAAATGCAGGTAGAACTCTCTGATGAGAAGCTTGTGTGTAAATGGAGTTAGAAGTCTCTGATGAGTAGCTTGTGCGTAAATGCAGGTAGATCTCTCTAAGGAGAAGCTTGACTGTAAATGGACGCGGAACTCTCTGACAAGAAGCTGGTGTGTAAAAGGAGGTAGGACTCTCTGCTGAGAATGTTGATTGTAATTGGCGGCAGAACTCCCTGATAAGAAACTAGTGTGTATACGCTGGCAGAGCTTCCTGTTGAGAAGCTGGTATGTAAGTTGATGTAGAACCCTCGGACGAGAAGCTGGTGCGTAAACGGAGGCAGAACTCTCTGGCGAGAAGCTTCTGTGTAAACGGAGGAAGAGATCCCAGATGAGAAGCTGGTGTGTAAATGGAAGCGGAACTCTCTGATGAGAAGCTGGTGTGCAAATGGAGGCAGATCGCCCTGTTGAGAAGCTGGTGTGTAAAAGGAAAAGGAACTCGCTGATGAGAAGCTTGTGTGCAAATGTATGCAGAATGCCCTGATGAGAAGCTGGTGTGTAAAAGGAAGAAGAACACTCTGATGAGAAGCTGGTGCCTTAATGCAGGCAGAACTCTCTAATGAGAATCTGGAGTGTAAATGGAGATAGTACTCCCTGAAGAGAAGCTGGTGTATAAACGGAAGAAGAACTCTCTGATGAGAAGCTTGTGTGCAAACGGAGGCAGAACTTCCGGAGGAAGAGCTTGTGTGTAGATGCAGGTAGATCTCTCTGAGGAGAAGCTTGTGTGTAAATGGACGCGGAACTCTCTGACAAGAAGCTTCTATGTAAACCGAGGCAGAACTCTCTGACGAGAAGCTTGTGTGTAAAAGGAGGTAGGAAACGCTGCTGAGAAGCTGGTGTTTAAATGGCGGCAGAACTCTCTGATGAGAAGCTGGTGTGTAAACGGAGGCAGAACTCTCTGACGAGAATCTGATGTGTAAATGGAGACAGAACTCTCTGATGAGAAGCTGGTGTGTAAATGGAGGTATAACTCCCTGATGAGAAGCTGGTATGTAAAGGGAGGTAGTGCTCTCTGATGAGAAGCTGGTGTGTAAATGGAGGCAGAACGCTCTGATGAGAAGCTGGAATGTAAATGGGGACAAAACTCTCTGATGAGCAGCTGTTAGTAACTGGAGGAAGATCTCCTTAATCAGAAGCTGGTTTGTAAATGGAGGCAAAACTCTCTGATGAGAAGCTGGTGCGCAAACGGAGGAAGAACTCGCTGATGTTAAGCTGGTGTGAAAATGGAGGCAGAACTCTCTGGTGAGTAGCTGGTGTGTGAATGGAGGAAGAACTATCTGAAGAGAATCTGTTGTGTAAATGGAGACAGAACTCCCCGTCGGGAAGCGGGTGTGTTAATGGAGGCAGAACTCTCTGGAGAGTAGCTGGTGTGTAAATGGAGGCAAAACTCTCTGATGAGAAGCTGGTGTGTAAACTGAGGCAGAACTCCCTGTCGGGGAACTGGTGTGTAAATGGCTGCAGAACTCGTTGATGGGAATCTGGTATGGAAAAGGAGGAAGAAAACCCTGATGGCAAGCTGGTGTGTAAAAGTAGGAAGTTCTCCCTGATGAAAAGTGTACGTGTAAATGGAGGTAAAAGATCTTGTCGAGAAGCTGGTGTGTAAACAGAGCGAGAACTCTCTGACGAGAAGTTTGTGTGGAAAAGGAGGAAGAACACCCTGATCTGAAGTTTGTGTGCAAACGGAAGGAGAGCTCTTTGATGACAAGCTTGTGTATAAATGGAAGAACTCCCTGTTGAGAAGCTCGTGTGTAAACGGAGGGAGAACTCTCTGACGAGAAGCTGGCGTGCAAACGGAGGAAGAGATCCATGATGAGAAGCTGCTGTGTAAATGGAGATAGAACTCTCTG
This sequence comes from Mobula birostris, assembly GCF_030028105.1. Lineage (NCBI taxonomy): Eukaryota > Metazoa > Chordata > Chondrichthyes > Myliobatiformes > Myliobatidae > Mobula > Mobula birostris. Next base: position 189,387,212 of record NC_092376.1, on the reverse strand, counting down.
ATGAGAAATTTGTATGTAAACGGACGAAGAACTCCCGGAGGAGAAGCTTGTGTGTAAATGCAGGTAGATCCCTCTGAGGAGAAGCTTGTGTGTAAATGGACGCAGAACTCCCTGACAAGAAGCTAGTGTGTAAATGTAGGCAGAACTCTCTGATGAGAAGCTGGTGTGTAAACGGAGGTAGAACTCCCGGATCAGCAGCTGGTGTGTAAATGGAGTCAGAACTCTCTGATGAGAAGCTGGTCTGTAAATGTAGGCAGAAATCCCTGATGAGAGCCTGATGTGTAAAGCGAGGCAGAACTCTCTGCTGAGAAGCTGGCGTGTGAATGGAAGCAGAACTCCGTGATGAGAAGCTGGTGTGTTAATGGAGGCAGAACTCTCTGATGAGAAGCTGGTGTGCAAGCGGAGGTAGAACTCCCTGATGTGAAGCTGATGTGTAAATGGGGGTAAAAATCCATGACAAGAAGCCTGTGTGTAAACGGAGGCAGAACTCTCTGATGAGAAGCTGCTGTGTAGATGGAGATAGAACTCTCTGATGAGAAGCTTGTATGTAAACGGAGGCAGAATTTCCGGAGGAGAAGCTTGTGTGTAAATGCAGGTAGATCTCTCTGAGGAAAAGCTTGTGTGTAAATAGACGCAGAACTCCCTGACTAGAAGCTGGTGTGTAATCGGAGGCAGAACTCTCCGACGAAAAGCTTGTGTGTAAAAGGAGGTAGGAAACGCTGCTGAGAAGCTGGTGTTTAAATGGTGGCAGAGCTCCCTGACGAGAAGCTTGTGTGTAAAATGAGATAGGAAACGCTGCTGAGAAGCTGGTGTTTGAATGGCGGCGGAACTCTCTGATGAGAAGCTGGTGTGTAAATGCAGGCAGAACTCTGATGAGAAGCTGGTGTGTAAATGGAGGAGGAACTCCCTGATGAGATGATTGTGTGCAAATGGAGGTATAACTCTCTGAGGAGAAGCTTGAGTATAAATGGAAGCAGAAATCTCTGACTAGAAGCGTTTGTGTAAACGAAGGCAGAACTTCCTGACGAGAAGCTTGTGTGTAAAAGGAGGTAGGACTCTCTGCTGAGAAGCTTGTGTGTAAATGGTGGCAGAACTACCTGATGAGAAGCTAGTGTGTAAATTGATGTAGAACTCTCGGACGAGAAGCTGGTGCGTAAACGGAGGCAGATCTCTCTGATGAGAAGCTTGTGTGTAAAAGGAGGAAGAGATCCCTGATGAGAAGCTGCTGTGTAAATGGAGATAGAACTCTCTGATGAGTAGCTAGTGTATAAACGGAGGCAGAACTTCCGGAGGAGAAGCTTGTATGTAAATGTGGGTAGAAATCTCTGATGAGAAGCTTGTGTGTAAATGGAGTTAGAAGACTCTGATGAGAAGTTTGTGTACAAATGGAAGTAGATATCTCTGAGGAGAAGCTTGTGTGTAAGTGGACTCAGAACTCTCTGACAAGATGCTAGTATGTAAACGGAGGCAGAACTCCCTGAGCAGAAGCTTGTGTGTAAAAGGAGATAGGAAACGCTGCTGAGAAGCTGGTGTTTGAATGGCGGCAGAACTCTCTGATGAGACGCTGGTGTGTAAACGGAGGCAGGAGTCTCTGATGTGACGCTGGTATGTAAATGGAGGCAGAACTCTCTGATGAGAAGCCGGTGTGCAAACGGAGGTAGAACTCCCTGATGAGAAGCTGGTGTGTAAATGGAGGTAAAACTCCATGACAAGAAGCCTGTGTGTAAACGGAGGCCGAACTCTCTGATGAGACGTTAGTGTGCAAATGGAGGCAGATCTCCCTGATGAGAAGCTTGTGTGTAAATGTTGGCAGAACTCTCTGATGAGAAGCTGGTGTGCAAACGGAGATAGATCTCCCGTATCAGCAGCTTGTGTGTAAATGGAGGCAGAACTCTCTGATGAGAAGCTGGTTTGTAAATGTAGGCAGAAATCCCTGATGAGAGCCTGATGTGTAAAGCGAGGCAGAACTCTCTGCTGAGAAGCTGGTGTGACAATGGAAGCAGAAATCTCTGATGAGAAGCTGGTTTGCAAATTGAGGAGGAACTCCCTGATTGTACGCTTGTGTGCAAATGGAGGCAGAACGCCCTGATGAGAAGCTGGTGTGTAAACGGAGGAAGAACTCTCTCATGAGAAGCTTGTGTGTAAACGGAGGCAAAACTGTTTGATGAGAGGCTTGTGTGGTAATGGAGGTCTGATTCTCTGAGGAGAGGCTTGTGTGTAAAGGACGCAGAGCTCTCTGACAAGAAGCTGGTGTGTAAAAAGAGGTAGGACTCTCTGCTGAGAAGATGATTGTAATTGGCGGCAGAACTCTCTGATAAGAAGCTAGTGTGTATACGGTGGCAGAGCTTCCTGTTGAGAAGCTGGTATGTAAATTGATGTAGAACCCTCGGACGGGAAGCTGGTGCGGAAACGGAGGCAGAACTCTCTGACGAGAAGCTTCTGTGTAAAAGGAGGAAGAGATCCCTGCCGAGAAGCTGGTGTGTAAGTGGAGGAGGAGCTCCCCGATGAGAAACTTCTGTGCAAATGCAGGCAGAACGCCCTGATGAGAAGCTGGTGTGTAAATGGAGACAGAACCCCCTTATATAACTGGTGTGCATATGTAATTAGAACTCCGCGATGAGAAGCTGGAGTGTAAATGGAGGCAGAACTCTCTGATGAGAAGCTGGTGTGTAAAAGAAAGAAGAACACTCTGATGAGAAGCTGGTGTCTTAATGCAGGCAGAACTCTCTAATGAGAAGCCGGAGTGTAAATGCAGGTAGTACTCGCTGACGAGAATCTGGTGTGTAAACGGAAGAAGAACTCTCTGATGAGAAGCTTGTGTGCAACCGGAGGCAGAACTTCCGGAGGAGAAGCTTCTGTGTAAATGCAGGTAGAACTCTCTGATGAGCAGCTTGTGCGTAAATGCAGGTGGATCTCTCTGAGGAGAAGCTTGACTGTAAATGGACGCGGAATTCTCTGACAAGAAGCTGGAGTGTAAACGAAGGCAGAACTCTCTGACGAGAAGCTTGTGTGTAAAAGGAGGTAGGACTCTCTGCTGAGAAGCTTGATTGTAATTGGCGGCAGAACACTCTGATAAGAAACTAGTGTGTATACGCTGGCAGAGCTTCCTGTTGAGAAGCTGGTATGTAAATTGATGTAGAACCCTCGGACGAGAAGCTGGTGCGTAAACGGAGGCAGAACTCTCTGACGAGAAGCTTCTGTGTAAAAGGAGGAAGAGATCCCTGACGAGAAGCTGGTGTGTAAATGGAGGAGGAGCTCCCCGATGAGAAGCTTCTGTGCAAATGCAGGCAGAACGCCCAGATGAGAAGCTAGTGTGTAAATGGAGGCAGAACTCCCTTATATAGCTGGTGTGCATATGTAATTAGAACCCCGCGATGAGAAGCTGGTGTGTAAATGGAGGCGGAACTCTGTGATGAGAAGCTGGTGTGCAAACGGAGGCAGAACACCCTGATGAGAAGCTGGTGTGTAAAAGGAAAAGGAACTCGCTGATGAGAAGCTTGTGTGCAAATGTAGGCAGAACGCCCTGATGTGAAGCTGGTGTGTAAAAGGAAGAAGAACACTCTGATGAGAAGCTGGTGTCTTAATGCAGGCAGAACTCTCTAATGAGAAGCTGGAGTGTAAATGGAGATAGTACTCCCTGACGAGAAGCTGGTGTGTAAACGGAAGAAGAACTCTCTGATGAGAAGCTTGTGTGCAAACGGAGTTAGAAGTCTCTGATGAGCAGCTTGTGCGTAAATGCAGGTAGATCTCTCTGAAGAGAAGCTTGTGTGTAAATGGACGCGGAACTCTCTGACAAGAAGCTTGTATGTAAACGGAGGCAGAACTCACTGACGAGAAGCTTGTGTGTAAAAGGAGGTAGGAAACGCTGCTGAGAAGCTGGTGTTTAAATGGCGGCAGAACTCTCTGATGAGAAGCTGGTGTGTAAACGGAGGCAGAACTCTCTGACGAGAAGCTGATGTGTAAATGGAAACAGAACTCCCCAATGAGAATCTTGAGCGTGAATGGAGGCAGAACTCCCTGATAAGAAGCTGCTGCGTAAATGGAGGCAGAACTCCCTTATATAGCTGGTGTGCATATGTAAGTAGAACTCCGCGATGAGAAGCTGGTGTGTTAAAGGAGGAGGAACTCCCTGATGAGAAGCTTGTGTGCAAATGGAGGCACAACGCCCTGATGAGAAGCTGGTGTGTAAAAGGAAGAAGAACTCTCTGATGAGAAGCTGGAGTGTAAATGGAGGTAGTACTCCCTGACGAGAAGCTGGTCTGTAAACGGAGGAAGATCTCTCTGATGAGAAGCTTGTGTGTAAACGGAGGCAAAACTCTCTGATGAGAAGTTCATGTGTAAAAGGAGGAAGAGATCCCTGACGAGAAGCTGGTGTGTAAATGGAGGAAGAGCTCCCCGATGAGAAGCTTCTGTGCAAATGCAGGCAGAACGCCCAGATGAGAAGCTGGTGTGTAAATGGAGGCAGAACTCCCTTATATAGCTGGTGTGCATATGTAAGTAGAACTCCGCGATGAGAAACTGGTGTGTAAATGGACGCAGAACTCTCTGATGAGAAGCTGGTGTGTAAATGGAGGAGGAACTCCCTGATGAGAAGCTTGTGTGCAAATGGAGGCAGAACGCCCAGATGAGAAGCTGGTGTGTAAATGGAGGCAGAACTCCCTTATATAACTGGTGTGCATATGTAAGCAGAACTCCGCGATGAGAAACTGGTGTGTAAATGGAGGCAGAACTCTCTGATGAGAAGCTGGTGTGTAAATGGAGGAGGAACTCCCTGATGAGAAGTTTGTGTGCAAATGGAGGCAGAACGCCCTGATGAGAAGCTGGTGTGTAAAAGGAAGAAGAACACTCTGATGAGAAGCTGCTGTCTTAATGCAGGCAGAACTCTCTAATAAGAAGCTGGAGTGTAAATGGAGATAGTACTCCCTGACGAGAAGCTGGTGTGTAAACGGAAGAAGAACTCTCTGATGAGAAGCTTGCGTGCAAACGGAGGCAGAACTTCCGGAGAAGAAGCTTCTGTGTAAATGCAGGTAGAACTCTCTGATGAGAAGCTTGTGTGTAAATGGAGTTAGAAGTCTCTGATGAGCAGCTTGTGCGTAAAAGCAGGTAGAACTCTCTGAGGAGAAGCTTGAGTGTAAATGGACGCGGAACTCTCTGACAAGAAGCTAGTATGTAAACGGAGGCAGAACTCTCTGACGAGAAGCTTGTGTGTAAAAAGAGGTAGGACTCTCTGCTGAGAAGCTTGATTGTAATTGGCGGCAGAACTCTCTGATAAGAAGCTAGTGTGTGTACGGTGGCACAGCTTCCTGTTGAGAAGCTGGTATGTAAATTGATGTAGAACCCTCGGGCGAGAAGCTGGTGTGTAAACGGAGTCAGAACTCTCTGATGAGAAACTTCTGTGTAAAAGGAGGAAGAGGTCCCTGCCGAGAAGCTGGTGTGTAAATGGAGGAGGAGCTGACCGATGAGAAGCTTCTGTGCAAATGCAGGCAGAACGCCCTGATGAGAAGCTGGTATGTAAATGGAATCAGAACTCCCTTATATAGCTGGTGTGCATATGTAAGTAGAACCCCGCGATGAGAAGCTGGTGTGTAAATGGAGGAGGAACTCCCTGATGAGAAGATTGTGTGCAAATGGAGGCAGAACGCCCTAATGAGAAGCTGGTGTGTAAAAGGAAGAAGAACACTCTGATGAGAAGCTGGTGTCTTAATGCAGGCAGAACTCTCTAATGAGAAGCCGGCGTGTACATGGAGGAGGTACTCCCTGACGAGTAGCTGGTGTGTAAACGGAAGAAGAACTCTCTGATGAGAAGCTTGTGTGCAAACGGAGGCAGAACTTCCGGAGGAGAAGCTTCTGTGTAAATCCAGGTAGAACTCTCTGATGAGAAGCTTGTGTGTAAATGGAGTTAGAGGTCTCTGATGAGTAGCTTGTGCGTAAATGCAGGTAGATCTCTCTAAGGAGAAGCTGGACTGTAAATGGACGCGGAACTCTCTGACAAGAAGCTGGTGTGTAAAAGGAGGTAGGACTCTCTGCTGAGAATGTTGATTGTAATTGGCGGCAGAACTCCCTGATAAGAAACTAGTGCGTATACGCTGGCAGAGCTTCCTGTTGAGAAGCTGGTATGTAAGTTGATGTAGAACCCTCGGACGAGAAGCTGGTGCGTAAACGGAGGCAGAACTCTCTGACGAGAAGCTTCTGTGTAAACGGAGGAAGAGATCCCAGATGAGAAGCTGGTGTGTAAATGGAAGCGGAACTCTCTGATGAGAAGCTGGTGTGCTAATGGAGGCAGATCGCCCTGTTGAGAAGCTGGTGTATAAAAGGAAAAGGAACTCGCTGATGAGAAGCTTGTGTGCAAATGTATGCAGAATGCCCTGATGAGAAGCTGGTGTGTAAAAGGAAGAAGAACACTCTGATGAGAAGCTGGTGCCTTAATGCAGGCAGAACTCTCTAATGAGAAACTGGAGTGTAAATGGAGATAGTACTCCCTGAAGAGAAGCTGGTGTATAAACGGAAGAAGAACTCTCTGATGAGAAGCTTGTGTGCAAACGGAGGCAGAACTTCCGGAGGAAGAGCTTGTGTGTAGATGCAGGTAGATCTCTCTGAGGAGAAGCTTGTGTGTAAATGGACGCGGAACTCTCTGACAAGAAGCTTCTATGTAAACCGAGGCAGAACTCTCTGACGAGAAGCTTGTGTGTAAAAGGAGGTAGGAAACGCTGCTGAGAAGCTGGTGTTTAAATGGCGGCAGAACTCTCTGATGAGAAGCTGGTGTGTAAACGGAGGCAGAACTCTCTGACGAGAATCTGATGTGTAAATGGAGACAGAACTCCCTAATGAGAATCTTGTTCGTGAATGGAGGCAGAACTCCCTTACATAGCTGGTGTGCATATGTAAGTAGAACTCCGCGATGAGAAGCTGGAGTGTTAATGGAGGAGGAACTCCCTGATGAGAAGCTTGTGTGCAAATGGAGGCACAACGCACTGATGAGAAACTGGTGTGTAAAAGGAAGAAGAGCACTCTGATGAGAAGCTGGTGTCTTAATGCAGGCAGAACTCTCTAATGAGAAGCTGGAGTGTAAATGGAGGTAGTACACCCTGACGAGAAACTGGTGTGTAAACGGAAGAAGAACTCTCTGATGAGAAGCTTGTGTGCAAACGGGGGCAAAACTTCCGGAGGAGAAGCTTCTGTGTAAATGCAGGTAGAACTCTCTGATGAGAAGCTTGTGTTTAAATGGAGTTAGAAGTCTCAGATGAGCAGCTTGTGCGTAAAAGCAGGTAGATCTCTCTGAGGAGAAGCTTGAGTGTAAATGGACGCGGAACTCTCTGACAAGAAGCTAGTATGTAAACGGAGGCAGAACTCTCTGACGAGAAGCTTGTGTGTAAAAAGAGGTAGGACTCTCTCCTGAGAAGCTTGATTGTAATTTGCGGCAGAATTCTCTGATAAGAAGCTAGTGTGTATACGGTGGCAGAGCTTCCTGTTGAGAAGCTGGTATGTAAATTGATGTAAAACCCTTGGACGAGAAGCTGGTGCGGAAACGGAGGCAGAACTCTCTGACGAGAAGCTTCTGTGTAAAAGGAGGAAGAGATCCCTGCCGAGAAGCTGGTGTGTAAATGGAGGAGGAGCTGACCGATGAGAAGCTTCAGTGCAAATGCAGGCAGAACGCCCTGATGAGAAGCTGGTATGTAAATGGAGGCAGAACTCCCTTATATAGCTGGTGTGCATATGTAAGTAGAACTCCGCGATGAGAAGCTGGTGTGTAAATGGAGGCAGAACTCTCTGATGAGAAGCTGGTGTGTAAATGGAGGAGGAACTCCCTGATGAGAAGATTGTGTGCAAATGGAGGCAGAACGCCCTGATGAGAAGCTGGTGTGTAAAAGGAAAAAGAAATCGCTGATGAGAAGCTTGTGTGCAAATGTAGGCAGAACGCCCTGATGAGAAGCTGGTGTGTAAAAGGAAGAAGAACATTCTGATGAGAAGCTGGTGTCTTAATGCAGGCAGAACTCTCTAATGAGAAGCTGGCGTGTAAATAAAGGAGGTAATCCCTGACGAGTAGCTGGTGTGTAAACAGAAGAAGAACTCTCTGATGAGAAGCTTGTGTGCAAACGGAGGCAGAACTTCCGGAGGAAGAGCTTCTGTGTAAATGCAGCTAGAACTCTCTGATGAGAAGCTTGTGTGCAAACGGAGGCAGAACTTCCGGAGGAAGAGCTTCTGTTTAAATGCATGTAGTACTCTCTGATGAGAGGCCTGTGTGTAAATGGAGTTAGAAGTCTCTGATGAGCAGCTTGTGCGTAAATGCAGGTAGATCTCTCTGAGGAGAAGCTTGTGTGTAAATGGACGCGGAACTCTCTGATAAGAAGCTGGTATGTTAACGGAGGCAGAACTCTGTGACGAGAAGCTTGTGTTTAAAAGGAGGTAGGAAACGCTGCTGAGAAGCTGGTGTTTAAATGGCGGCAGAACTCTCTGATGAGAAGCTGGTGTGTATATGGAGACAGAACTCCCTGACGAGAATCTTGTGCGTGAATGGAGGCAGAGCTCCCTGATGAGAAGCTGCTGCGTAAATGGAGGCAGAACTCCCTTATATAGTGGTGTGCATATGTAAGTTGAACTCCGCGATGAAAAGCTGGTGTGAAAATGGAGGCAGAACTCTCTGATGAGAAGCTGGTGTCTAAATGGAGGAGGAACACACTGATGAGAAGCTTGAGTGCAAATGGAGGCAGAACGCCCTGATGAGAAGCTGGTGTGTAAAAGGAAGTGGGACTCCCTGATGATTAGTTTGTGTGCAAATGGAGGCACAATTCTCTGATCAGAAGCTGGTGTGCAAAAGGAAGAAGAATATCCTGATGAGAAGCTGGTGTCTTAATGCAGGCAGAACACTCTAATGAGAAGCTAGAGTGTAAATGGAGGTAGTACTCCTTGACGTGAAGCTGGTGTGTAAACGGAGGACGAACTCTCTGATGAGAAGCTTGTGTGTAAATGGAGGCAGAACTCCCTTATATGGTGGTGTGCATATGTAAGTTGAACTCCGCGATGAAAAGCTGGTGTGTAAATGGAGGCAGAACTCTCTGATGAGAAGCTGGTGTGTAAATGGAGGTAGAAATCTGTGACGAGAAGCTGGTGTGTAAATGGTGGAGGAACACACTGATGAGAAGCTTGAGTGCAAATGGAGGCAGAACTTCCTGATGAGAAGCTGGTGTGTAAAAGGAAGTGGGACTCCCTGATGTGAAGTTTGTGTGCAAATGGAGGCACAATTCTCTGATCAGAAGATGGTGTGCAAAAGGAAGAAGAATATCCTGATGAGAAGCTGGTGTCTTAATGCAGGCAGAACTCTCTAATGAGAAGCTAGAGTGTAAATGGAGGTAGTACTCCTTGACGTGAAGCTGGTGTGTAAACGGAGGACGAACTGTCTGATGAGAAGCTTGTGTGTAAATGGAGTTAGAAGTCTCTGATGAGAAGCTGCTGTGTAAAAGGAGGAAGAGGTCCCAGACGAGAAGCTGGTGTGTAAATGGAGGTAGAAATCTGTGACGAGAAGCTGGTGTGTAAATGGACGAGGAGCTCCCCGATGAGAAGCTTCTGTGCAAATGCAGGCAGAACGCCATGATGAGAAGCTGGTGTGTAAATGGAGGTAGACCTCCCTGTTGAGTAGATTGTGTGTTAATGGAGGTACAAATCCCTGATGAGAACCTGTTGTGTAAATGGAGGTAGAGCTCCCTGAGGGGAAACCAGTGTGTAAATGGAGGCAGAACTCCCTGATGAGAAGACTGTGTGTAAATTGAAGTAGAACTCTCTGAAAGGAAGCTGGTGTGTAAACGGAGGCAAATCACTCTGATGAGATGCTTGTGTGTGAATGGAGGTAGAATTCCCTGACGGGAAGCTGGTGTGTAAATGGAGACAGAGCTCACTGATGAGAATCTTGTGCGTGAATGGAGGCAGAACTCCCTTTTGAGAAGCTGCTGTGTAATGGAGGTAGGACTCTGCTGAGAAGCTTGTGTGTAAATGGTGGCAGAACTCTCTGATGAGAAGCTTGTGTGTAAAAGGAGGAAGAGATCCCTGATGAGAAGCTGCAGTGTAAATGGAGATAGAACTCTCTGATGAATAGCTTCTGTACAAACGGAGGCAGAACTCTCAGATGAGAATCTTGAATGTAAACGGAGGCAGAACTTCCGGAGGAGAAGCTTGTATGTAAATGCAGGTAGAACTCTCTGATGAAAAACTTGTGTGTAAATGGAGGTAGATCTCTCGGAGGAGAAGCTTGAGTGTAAATGGACGCAGAACTCTCTGACAAGAAGCTTGTATGGAAACGGAGGCAGAACTCTCTGACGAGAAGCTTGTGTCAAAAAGGAGGTAGGAAACGCTACTGAGAAGTTGGTGTTTAAATGGCGGCAGAACTCTCTGATGAGAAACTGGTGTGTAAACGGAGGCAGAACTCTCTGACGAGAAGCTGATGTGTAAGTGGAGACAGAACTCCCTAATGAGAATCTTGTGCGTGAATGGAGGCAGAACTCCCTGATGAGAAGCTGCTGCGTAAATGGAGGCAGAACTCCCTTACATAGCTGGTGTGCATATGGAAGTAGAATTCCGCGATGAGAAGCTGGTATGTAAATGGAGACAGAATTCTCTGATGAGAAGCTGGTGTGTTAATGGAGGAGGAACTCCCTGATGAGAAGCTGGTGTGTAAATGGAGGCAGAATTCTCTGATGAGAAGCTGGTGTGTTAATGGAGGAGGAACTCCCTGATGAGAAGCTTGTGTGCAAATGTAGGCCCAACGCCCTGATGAGAAGCTTGTGTGCAAAAGGAGGTAGGACTCTCTGCTGAGAAGCTTGATTGTAATTGGTGGCAGAACTCTCTGATAAGAAGCTAGTGTGTATACGCTGGCAGAGCTTCCTGTTGAGAAGCTGGTATGTAAAATGATGTGGAACCCTCGGACGAGAAGCTGGTGCGTAAACGGAGGCAGAACTCTCTGACGAGAAGCTTCTGTGTAAAAGGAGGAAGAGATCCCAGACGAGAAGCTGGTGTGTAAATGGAGGAGGAGCTCCCCGATGAGAAGCTTCTGTGCAAATGCAGGCAGAACGCCCTGATGAGAAGCTGGTGTCTTAATGCAGGCAGAACTCTCTAATGAGAATCTTGTGCGTAAATGGAGGCAGAACTCCCTGACATAGCTGGTTTTCATATGTAAGTAGAAGTCCGCGATGAGAAGCTGGTGTGTAAATGGAGGCAGAATTCTCTGATGAGAAGCTGGTGTGTTAATGGAGGAGGAACTCCCTGATGAGAAGCTTGTGTGCAAATGGAGGCCCAACGCCCTGATGAGAAGCTGGTGTGTAAAAGGAAGAAGAACACCCTCATGAGAAGCTGGTGTCTTAATGCAGGCAGAACTCTCTAATGAGAAGCTGGTGTGTAAACGGAGGCAAAACTCTCTGATGAGAAGCTTGTGTGGTAATAGAGTTCGGATTCTCTGAGGAGAAGCTTGTGTGTAAATGGACGCAGAGTTCTCTGACAAGAAGCTGGTGTGTAAACGAATGCAGAACTCCCTAACGAGAAGATTGTGTGTAAAAGGATATAGGACTCTCTGCTGAGAAGCTTGATTGTAATTGGCGGCAGACCTCTCTGATAAGAAGCTAGTGTATATACGGTGGCAGAACTTCCTGTTGAGAAGCTGGTATGTAAATTGATGTAGAACCCTCGGACGAGAAGCTGGTGTGTAAACGGAGTCAGAACTCTCTGATGAGAAACTTCTGTGTAAAAGGAGGAAGAGGTCCCAGACGAGAAGCTGGTGTGTAAATGGAGGTAGAAATCTGTGACGAGAAGCTTGTGTGTAAATGGAGGAGGAGCTCCCCGATGAGAAGCTTCTGTGCAAATGCAGGCAGAACGCCATGATGAGAAGCTGGTGTGTAAATGGAGGTAGACCTCCCTGTTGAGTAGATTGTGTGTTAATGGAGGTACAAATCCCTGATGAGAACCTGTTGTGTAAATGGAGATAGAACTCCCTGAGGGGAAACCAGTGTGTAAATGGAGACAGAACTCCCTGATGAGAAGACTGTGTGTAAATTGAAGAAGAACTCTCTGAAAGGAAGCTGGTGTGTAAACGGAGGCAAATCACTCTGATGAGATGCTTGTGTGTGAATAGAGGTAGAATTCCCTGACGGGAAGCTGGTGTGTAAATGGAGACAGAACTCACTGATGAGAATCTTGTGCGTGAATGGAGGCAGAACTCTCTGATGAGAAGCTTGTGTGTAAAAGGAGGAAGAACTCTCTGATGAGAAGCTTGTGTGTAAAAGGAGGAAGAGATCCCTGATGAGAAGCTGCAGTGTAAATGGAGATAGAACTCTCTGATGAATAGCTTCTGTACAAACGGAGGCAGAACTCTCAGATGAGAATCTTGAATGTAAACGGAGGCAGAACTTCCGGAGGAGAAGATTGTATGTAAATGCAGGTAGAACTCTCTGATGAAAAACTTGTGTGTAAATGGAGGTAGATCTCTCGGAGGAGAAGCTTGAGTGTAAATGGACGCGGAACTCTCTGACAAGAAGCTTGTATGTAAACGGAGGCAGAAATCTCTGACGAGAAGCTTGTGTCTAAAAGGAGGTAGGAAACGCTGCTGAGAAGCTGGGGTTTAAATGGCGGCAGAACTCTCTGATGAGAAGCTGGTGTGTAAACGGAGGCAGAACTCTCTGACGAGAAGCTTGTGTCTAAAAGGAGGTAGGAAACGCTGCTGAGAAGCTGGGGTTTAAATGGCGGCAGAACTCTCTGATGAGAAGCTGGTGTGTAAACGGAGGCAGAACTCTCTGACGAGAAGCTGATGCGAAAGTGGAGACAGAACTCCCTAATGAGAATCTTGTGCGTGAATGGAGGCAGAACTCCCTGATGAGAAGCTGCTGCGTAAATGGAGGCAGAACTCCCTAACATAGCTGGTGTGCATATGGAAGTAGAACTCCGCGATGAGAAGCTGGTGTGTAAATGGAGGGAGAATTCTCTGATGAGAAGCTGGTGTGTTAATGGAGGAGGAACTCGCTGATGAGAAGCTTGTGTGCAAATGGATGCACAACGCCCTGATGAGAAGCTGGTGTGTAAAAGGAAGAGGAACTCCCTGATGAGAAGCTTGCGTGCAAATGGAGGCCCAACGCCCTGATGAGAAGATGGTGTGAAAAAGGAAGATGAACACTCTGATGAGAAGCTGGTGTCTTAATGCAGGCCGAACTCACTAATGAGAAGCTGGAGTGCAAATGGAGGTAGTACTCCCTGGCGAGAAGCTGGTGTGTAAACGGAGGCAAAACTCTCTGCTGAGAAGCCTGTGTGGTAATAGAGGTCGGATTCTCTGAGGAGAAGCTTGTGTGTAAATGGACGCACAGCTCTCTGACAAGAAGCTGGTGTGTAAACGAAGGCAGAACTCTCTGACGAGAAGCTTGTGTGTAAACGGAGGCAAAACTCTCTGCTGAGAAGCCTGTGTGGTAATAGAGGTCGGATTCTCTGAGGAGAAGCTTGTGTGTAAAAGGAGGAAGAGATCCCTGATGAGAAGCTGCAGTGTAAATGGAGATAGAACTCTCTGATGAATAGCTTCTGTACAAACGGAGGCAGAACTCTCAGATGAGAATCTTGAATGTAAACGGAGGCAGAACTTCCGGAGGAGAAGCTTGTATGTAAATGCAGGTAGAACTCTCTGATGAAAAACTTGTGTGTAAATGGAGGTAGATCTCTCGGAGGAGAAGCTTGAGTGTAAATGGACGCGGAACTCTCTGACAAGAAGCTTGTATGTAAACGGAGGCAGAACTGTCTGACGAGAAGCTTGTGTCTAAGGGAGGTAGGAAACGCTGCTCAGAAGCTGGTGTTTAAATGGCGGCAGAACTCTCTGATGAGAAGCTGGTGTGTAAACGGAGGCAGAACTCTCTGACGAGAAGTTGATGTGCAGGTGGAGACAGAACTCCCTAATGAGAATCTTGTGCGTGAATGGAGGCAGAACTCCCTGATGAGAAGCTGCTGCGTAAATGGAGGAAGAACTCCCTTACATAGCTGGTGTGCATATGCAAGTAGAACTCCGCGATGAGAAGCTGGTGTGTAAATGGAGACAGAATTCTCTGATGTGAAGCTGGTGTGTAAAAGGAAGCGGAACTCCCTGATGAGAAGCTTGTGTGCAAATGGATGCACAACGCCCTGATGAGAAGCTGGTGTGTAAAAGGAAGATGAACACTCTGATGAGAAGCTGGTGTCTTAATGCAGGCCGAACTCTCTAATGAAAAGCTGGAGTGTAAATGGAGGTAATACTCCCTGACGAGAAGCTGGTGCGTAAACGGAGGAAGAACTCTCTGATGAGAAGCTTGTGTGTAAAAGGAGGAAGAGATCCCTGATGAGAAGCTGCAGTGTAAATGGAGATAGAACTCTCTGATGAATAGCTTCTGTACAAACGGAGGCAGAACTCTCAGATGAGAATCTTGAATGTAAACGGAGGCAGAACTTCCGGAGGAGAAGCTTGTATGTAAATGCAGGTAGAACTCTCTGATGAAAAACTTGTGTGTAAATGGAGGTAGATCTCTCGGAGGAGAAGCTTGAGTGTAAATGGACGCGGAACTCTCTGACAAGAAGCTTGTATGTAAACGGAGGCAGAACTCTCTGACGAGAAGCTTGTGTCTAAGGGAGGTAGGAAACGCTGCTGAGAAGCTATTGTTTAAATGGCGGCAGAACTCTCTGATGAGAAGCTGGTGTGTAAACGGAGGCAGAAGTCTCTGACGAGAAGCTGATGTGTAGGTGGAGACAGAACTCCCTAATGAGAATCTTGTGCGTGAATGGAGGCAGAACTCCCTGATGAGAAGCTGCTGCGTAAATGGAGGAAGAACTCCCTTACATAGCTGGTGTGCATATGCAAGTAGAACTCCGCGATGAGAAGCTGGTGTGTAAATGGAGACAGAATTCTCTGATGAGAAGCTGGTGTGTAAAAGGAAGCGGAACTCCCTGATGAGAAGCTTGTGTGCAAATGGATGCACAACGCCCTGATGAGAAGCTGGTGTGTAAAAGGAAGATGAACACTCTGATGAGAAGTTGGTGTCTTAATGCAGGCCGAACTCTCTAATGAGAAGCTGGAGTGTAAATGGAGGTAATACTCCCTGACGAGAAGCTGGTGCGTAAACGGAGGAAGAACTCTCTGATGAGAAGCTTGTGTGTAAAAGGAGGAAGAGATCCCTGATGAGTAGCTGGAGTGTAAATGGAGGTAAAACTCCATGACAAGAAGCCTATGTGTAAACGGAGGCAGAACATTCTGATGAGAAGCCGGTGTGCAAATGGAGGCAGATCTCTCTAATGAGAAGCTGCAGTGTACATGGAGATAGTACTCCCTGACGAGATGCTGGTGTGTAAACGGAAGCAGAACTCTCTGATGAAACGCTAGTGTGTAAATGGAGGCAGAACTCTCTGACGAGAAACTGGTGTGTAAATGGAGACAGAACTCCCTGATAAGAATCTTGTGCGTGAATGGAGGCAGAACTCCCTGATGAGAAGCTGCTGCGTAAATGGAGGCAGAACTCCTTTATATAGTGGTGTGCATATGTAAGTTGAACTCCGCGATGAGAAGCTGGTGTGTAAATGGAGGCAGAACTCTCTGATGAGAAGCTGGTGTGTAAATGGAGGCAGAACTCTCTGATGAGAAGCTGGTGTGTAAATGGAGGAGGAACACCCTGATGAGAAGCTTGAGTGCAAATGGAGGCAGAACGCCCTGATGAGAAGCTGGTGTGTAAAAGGAAGTGGAACTCCCTGATGTGATGCTTGTGTGCAAATGGAGGCACAATTCTCTGATCAGAAGCTGGTGTGTAAAAGGAAGAAGAATATCCTGATGAGAAGCTGGTGTCTTAATGCAGGCAGAACTCTCTAATGAGAAGGTGGAGTGTAAATGGTGGTAGTACTCCCAGACGTGAAGCTGGTGTGTAAACGGAGGACGAACTCTCTGATGAGAAGCTTGTGTGTAAATGGAGTTAGAAGTCTCTGATGAGAAGCTGCTGTGTAAATGAAGATAAAACTTCATGACAAGAAGCCTGTGTGTAAACGGAGGCCGAACTCTCTCATGAGCCGTTGGTGTGCAAATGGAGGCAGATCTCCCTGATGAGAAGCTGGTGTGTTAGTGTCCGCAGAACTCGCTGATGAGAAGCTGGTGTGTAAACGAAGGTAGAACTCCCGGATCAGCAGCTGGTGTGTAAATGAAGGCAGAATTCTCTGTTGAGAAGCTTGTGTATAAATTGAGTTAGAAACCTCTGACGAAAAGCTTGCGTGCAAATGGAGGTAGATCTCTCTGAGGAGAAGCTTGTGTATAAATGGACGCAAAATTCTCTGACTAGAAGATGGTGTTTAATCGGAAGCAGAACTCTCTGACGAGAAGCTTGTGTGTAAAAGGAGGTAGGAAACGCTGCTGAGAAGCTGGTGTTTAAATGGTGGCAGATCTCTCTGATGAGAAGCTGGTGTGTAAACTGAGGCAGAACTTGATGAGACGCTGGTGTGTAAATGGAGACAGAACTCCGTGATGAGAATCTTGTCCGTGAATGGAGGCAGAACTCCTTTATATAGCTGGTGTGCATATGAAAGTAGAACTCCGCGAGGAGAAGCTGGTGTGTAAATGGAGGCAGAACTCTCTGATGAGAAGAAGGTTTGTAAATGGAGGCGGAACTCCCTGACGAGAAGCTTGTGTGCAAATGGAGGCAGAACGCCCTGATAAGAAGCTGCTGTGTAAAAGGAAGTGGAACTCCCTGATGAGAAGCTTGTGTGCAAATGGAGGCACAACTCCATGATCAGAAGCTGGTGTGTAAAAGGCAGAAGAACAACCTGATGAGAAGATGGTGTCTTAATGCAGGCAGAACTCTTATGAGAAGCTGGAGTGTATATGGAGGTAGTACTCCCTGACGAGAAGCTGGTGTGTAAACGGCGGAAGAACTCTCTGACGAGAAGCTTGTGTGCAAAAGGAGGTAGGACTCTCTGCTGAGAAGCTTGATTGTAATTGGCGGCAGAACTCTCTGATAAGAAGCTAGTGTGTATACGCTGGCAGAGCTTCCTGTTGAGAAGCTGGCATGTAAATTGATGTAGAAACCTCGGACGAGAAGCTGGTGCGTAAACGGAGGCAGAATTCTCTGACGAGAAGCTTCTGTGTAAACGGAGGAAGAGATCCCTGACGAGAAGCTGGGGTGTAAATGGAGGAGGAGCTCCCCGATGAGAAGCTTCTGTGCAAATGCAGGCATAACGCTCAGATGAGAAGCTGGTGTGTAAATGGAGGCAGTGTCTCTGATGAGCAGCTGGTGTGTAAATGGAGGAGAAACTCCCTGATGAGAAGCTTGTGTGCAAATGGAGGCAGAACGCCCTGATGAGAAGCTGGTGTGTAAAAGGAAAAGGAACTCGCTGATGAGAAGCTTGTGTGCAAATGTAGGCAGAACGCCCCGATGAGAAGCTGGTGTGTAAAAGGAAGAAGAACACTCTGATGAGAAGCTGGTGTCTAAATGCAGGCAGAACTCTCTAATGAGAATCTTGTGCGTGAATGGAGGCAGAACTCCCTGATGAGAAGCTGCTGCGTAAATGGAGGCAGAACTCCCTTATATAGCTGGTGTGCATATGTAAGTAGAAGTCCGCGATGAGAAGCTGGTGTGTAAATGGAGGCAGAATTCTCTGATGAGAAGCTGGTGTGTTAATGGAGGAGGAACTCCCTGATGAGAAGCTTGTGTGCAAATGGATGCACAACGCCCTGATGAGAAGCTGGTGTTTAAAAGGAAGAGGAACTCCCTGATGAGAAGCTTGTGTGCAAATGGAGGCCCAACGCCCTGATGAGAAGCTGGTGTGTAAAAGGAAGATGAACACGCTGATGAGAAGCTGGTGTCTTAATGCAGGCCGAACTCTCTAATGAGAAGCTGGAGTGTAAATGGAGGTAATACTCCCTGACGAGAAGCTGGTGCGTAAACGGAGGAAGAACTCTCTGATGAGAAGCTTGTGTGTAAACGGAGGCAAAACTCTCTGCTGAGAAGCCTGTGTGGTAATGGAGGTCGGATTCTCTGAGGAGAAGCTTGTGTGTAAATGGACGCACAGCTCTCTGACAAGAAGCTGGTGTGTAAACGAAGGCAGAACTCTCTGACGAGAAGCTTGTGTGTAAACGGAGGCAAAACTCTCTGCTGAGAAGCCTGTGTGGTAATAGAGGTCGGATTCTCTGAGGAGAAGCTTGTGTGTAAATGGACGCACAGCTCTCTGACAAGAAGCTGGTGTGTAAACGAAGGCAGAACTCTCTGACGAGAAGCTTGTGTGTAAAAGGAGGTAGGACTCCCTGCTGAGAAGCTTGATTGTAATTGGCGGCAGACCTATCTGATAAGAACCTAGTGTGTATACGGTGGCAGAGCTTCCTGTTGAGAAGCTGATATTTAAATTGATGTAGAACCCTCGGACGAGAAGCTGGTGTGTAAACGGAGGCAGAATTCTCTGACGAGAAGCTTCTGTGTAAAAGGAGGAAGAGATCCCTGACGAGAAGCTGGTGTTTATATGGAGGTAGAAATCTCGGATGAGAAGCTGGTGTGTAAATGGAGGTAGACCTCCCTGATGAGAATCTGTTGTGTAAATGGAGGTAGAGCTCCCAGACGAGAAACTAGTGTGTAAATGGAGACAGAACTCCCTGATGAGAAGACTGTGTGTAAATAGAGGTAGAACTCTCTGATGAGACGCTGGTATGTAAAAGTGAGCAGAACTCTCTGATGACAAGCTGGTCTGTAAATGTAGGCAGAAATTCCTGATGAGAGCCTGATTTCTAAATCGAGGCAGAACTCTCTGCTGAGAAGCTGGTGTGTGAATGGAGGCAGAACTCTCTCATGAGAGGCCGGTGTGCAAATGGAGGTAGAACTCCCTGATGAGAAGCTGGAGTGTAAATGGAGACAGAACTCCCAACGAGAATCTTGTGCGTGAATGGAGGCAGAACTCCCTGATGAGAAGCTGCTGCGTAAATGGAGGCAGAACTCCCTTATATAGTGGTGTGCATATGTAAGTTGAACTCCGCGATGAGAAGCTGGTGTGTAAATGGAGGCAGAACTCTCTGATGAGAAGCTGGTGTGTAAATGGAGGCAGAACTCTCTGATGAGAAGCTGGTGTGTAAATGGAGGAGGAACACCCTGATGAGAAGCTTGAGTGCAAATGGAGGCAGAACGCCCTGATGAGAAGCTGGTGTGTAAATGGAGACAGAACTCCCTGACGAGAATCTTGTGCGTGAATGGAGGCAGAGCTCCCTGATGAGAAGCTGCTGCGTAAATGGAGGCAGAACTCCCTTATATAGTGGTGTGCATATGTAAGTTGAACTTCGCGATGAAAAGCTGGTGTTTAAATGGAGGCTGAACTCTCTGATGAGAAGCTGGTGTGTAAATGGAGGCAGAACTCTCTGATGAGAAGCTGGTGTGTAAATGGAGGAGGAACACCCTGATGAGAAGATTGAGTGCAAATGTAGGCAGAACGCCCTGATGAGAAGCTGGTGTGTAAAAGGAAAAGGAACTCGCTGATGAGAAGCTTGTGTGCAAATGTAGGCAGAACGCCCCGATGAGAAGCTGGTGTGTAAAAGGAAGAAGAACACTCTGATGAGAAGCTGGTGTCTAAATGCAGGCAGAACTCTCTAATGAGAATCTTGTGCGTGAATGGAGGCAGAACTCCCTGTTGAGAAGCTGCTGCGTAAATGGAGGCAGAACTCCCTTATATAGCTGGTGTGCATATGTAAGTAGAAGTCCGCGATGAGAAGCTGGTGTGTAAATGGAGGCAGAATTCTCTGATGAGAAGCTGGTGTGTTAATGGAGGAGGAACTCCCTGATGAGAAGCTTGTGTGCAAATGGATGCACAACGCCCTGATGAGAAGCTGGTGTTTAAAAGGAAGAGGAACTCCCTGATGAGAAGCTTGTGTGCAAATGGAGGCCCAACGCCCTGATGAGAAGCTGGTGTGTAAAAGGAAGATGAACACGCTGATGAGAAGCTGGTGTCTTAATGCAGGCCGAACTCTCTAATGAGAAGCTGGAGTGTAAATGGAGGTAATACTCCCTGACGAGAAGCTGGTGCGTAAACGGAGGAAGAACTCTCTGATGAGAAGCTTGTGTGTAAACGGAGGCAAAACTCTCTGCTGAGAAGCCTGTGTGGTAATGGAGGTCGGATTCTCTGAGGAGAAGCTTGTGTGTAAATGGACGCACAGCTCTCTGACAAGAAGCTGGTGTGTAAACGAAGGCAGAACTCTCTGACGAGAAGCTTGTGTGTAAAAGGAGGTAGGACTCTCTGCTGAGAAGCTTGATTGTAATTGGCGGCAGACCTATCTGATAAGAACCTAGTGTGTATACGGTGGCAGAGCTTCCTGTTGAGAAGCTGATATTTAAATTGATGTAGAACCCTCGGACGAGAAGCTGGTGTGTAAACGGAGGCAGAACTCTCTGACGAGAAGCTTCTGTGTAAAAGGAGGAAGAGATCCCTGACGAGAAGCTGGTGTTTATATGGAGGTAGAAATCTCGGATGAGAAGCTGGTGTGTAAATAGAGGAGGAGCTTCCCGATGAGAAGCTTCTGGGCAAATGCTGGCAGAACCCCCTGATGAGAAGCTGGTGTGTAAATGGAGGTAGACCTCCCTGATGAGAATCTGTTGTGTAAATGGAGGTAGAGCTCCCTGACGAGAAACTAGTGTGTAAATGGAGACAGAACTCCCTGATGAGAAGACTGTGTGTAAATAGAGGTAGAAGTCTCTGATGAGAAGCTGGTATGTAAAAGTGAGCAGAACTCTCTGATGACAAGCTGGTCTGTAAGTGTAGGCAGAAATTCCTGATGAGAGCCTGATGTCTAAATCGAGGCAGAACTCTCTGCTGATAAGCTGGTGTGTGAATGGAGGCAGAACTCTCTCATGAGAGGCCGGTGTGCAAACGGAGGTAGAACTCCCTGATGAGAAGCTGGAGTGTAAATGGAGGAGGAACACCCTGATGAGAAGCTTGAGTGCAAATAGAGGCAGAACGCC
The DNA here is from genome assembly GCF_030028105.1 of Mobula birostris. NCBI lineage: Eukaryota > Metazoa > Chordata > Chondrichthyes > Myliobatiformes > Myliobatidae > Mobula > Mobula birostris. Next base: position 189,366,264 of record NC_092376.1, on the reverse strand, counting down.
CTGATGAGAAGCTGGTGTGTAAAAGGAAGTGGAACTCCCTGATGTGATGCTTGTGTGCAAATGGAGGCACAATTCTCTGATCAGAAGCTGGTGTGTAAAAGGAAGAAGAATATCCTGATAAGAAGCTGGTGTCTTAATGCAGGCAGAACTCTCTAATGAGAAGGTGGAGTGTAAATGGTGGTAGTACTCCCTGACGTGAAGCTGGTGTGTAAACGGAGGACGAACTCTCTGATGAGAATCCTGTGTGTAAACGTAGGCAGAACTTCCGGAGGAGAAGCTTGTATGTAAATGCAGGTAGAACTCTCTGATGAAAAACTTGTGTGTAAATGGAGGTAGATCTCTCGGAGGAGAAGCTTGAGTGTAAATGGACGCAGAACTCTCTGACAAGAAGCTTGTATGGAAACGAGGCAGAACTCTCTGACGAGAAGCTTGTGTCAAAAAGGAGGTAGGAAACGCTACTGAGAAGTTGGTGTTTAAATGGCGGCAGAACTCTCTGATGAGAAACTGGTGTGTAAACGGAGGCAGAACTCTCTGACGAGAAGCTGATGTGTAAGTGGAGACAGAACTCCCTAATGAGAATCTTGTGCGTGAATGGAGGCAGAACTCCCTGATGAGAAGCTGCTGCGTAAATGGAGGCAGAACTCCCTTACATAGCTGGTGTGCATATGGAAGTAGAACTCCGCGATGAGAAGCTGGTGTTTAAATGGAGGCAGAATTCTCTGATGAGAAGCTGGTGTGTTAATGGAGGAGGAACTCCCTGATGAGAAGCTGGTGTGTAAATGGAGGCAGAATTCTCTGAAGAGAAGCTGGTGTGTTAATGGAGGAGGAACTCCCTGATGAGAAGCTTGTGTGCAAATGTAGGCCCAACGCCCTGATGAGAAGCTTGTGTGCAAAAGGAGGTAGGACTCTCTGCTGAGAAGCTTGATTGTAATTGGTGGCAGAACTCTCTGATAAGAAGCTAGTGTGTATACGCTGGCAGAGCTTCCTGTTGAGAAGCTGGTATGTAAAATGATGTGGAACCCTCGGACGAGAAGCTGGTGCGTAAACGGAGGCAGAACTCTCTGACGAGAAGCTTCTGTGTAAAAGGAGGAAGAGATCCCAGACGAGAAGCTGGTGTGTAAATGGAGGAGGAGCTCCCCGATGAGAAGCTTCTGTGCAAATGCAGGCAGAACGCCCTGATGAGAAGCTGGAGTGTAAAAGGAAGAAGAACACTCTGATGAGAAGCTGGTGTCTTAATGCAGGCAGAACTCTCTAATGAGAATCTTGTGCGTAAATGGAGGCAGAACTCCCTGACATAGCTGGTTTTCATATGTAAGTAGAAGTCCGCGATGAGAAGCTGGTGTGTAAATGGAGGCAGAATTCTCTGATGAGAAGCTGGTGTGTTAATGGAGGAGGAACTCCCTGATGAGAAGCTTGTGTGCAAATGGAGGCCCAACGCCCTGATGAGAAGCTTGTGTGCAAATGGAGGCCCAACGCCCTGATGAGAAGCTGGTGTGTAAAAGGAAGAAGAACACCCTCATGAGAAGCTGGTGTCTTAATGCAGACAGAACTCTCTAATGAGAAGCTGGAGTGTAAATGGAGGTAGTACTCCGTGAGGATAAGCTGGTGTGCAAACGGAGGAAGAACTCTCTGATGAGAAGCTGGTGTGTAAACGGAGATAAACTCTCTGATGAGAAGCTTGTGTGGTAATAGAGTTCGGATTCTCTGAGGAGAAGCTTGTGTGTAAATGGACGCAGAGCTCTCTGACAAGAAGCTGGTGTGTAAACGAATGCAGAACTCCCTAACGAGAAGATTGTGTGTAAAAGGATATAGGACTCTCTGCTGAGAAGCTTGATTATAATTGGCGGCAGACCTCTCTGATAAGAAGCTAGTGTATATACGGTGGCAGAACTTCCTGTTGAGAAGCTGGTATGTAAATTGATGTAGAACCCTCGGACGAGAAGCTGGTGTGTAAACGGAGTCAGAACTCTCTGATGAGAAACTTCTGTGTAAAAGGAGGAAGAGGTCCCAGACGAGAAGCTGGTGTGTAAATGGAGGTAGAAATCTGTGACGAGAAGCTTGTGTGTAAATGGAGGAGGAGCTCCCCGATGAGAAGCTTCTGTGCAAATGCAGGCAGAACGCCATGATGAGAAGCTGGTGTGTAAATGGAGGTAGACCTCCCTGTTGAGTAGATTGTGTGTTAATGGAGGTACAAATCCCTGATGAGAACCTGTTGTGTAAATGGAGATAGAACTCCCTGAGGGGAAACCAGTGTGTAAATGGAGGCAGAACTCCCTGATGAGAAGACTGTGTGTAAATTGAAGAAGAACTCTCTGAAAGGAAGCTGGTGTGTAAACGGAGGCAAATCACTCTGATGAGATGCTTGTGTGTGAATAGAGGTAGAATTCCCTGACGGGAAGCTGGTGTGTAAATGGAGACAGAACTCACTGATGAGAATCTTGTGCGTGAATGGAGTCAGAACTCTCTGATGAGAAACTTCCGTGTAAAAGGAGGAAGAGATCCCTGATGAGAAGCTGCAGTGTAAATGGAGATAGAACTCTCTGATGAATAGCTTCTGTACAAACGGAGGCAGAACTCTCAGCTGAGAATCTTGAATGTAAACGGAGGCAGAACTTCCGGAGGAGAAGATTGTATGTAAATGCAGGTAGAACTCTCTGATGAAAAACTTGTGTGTAAATGGAGGTAGATCTCTCGGAGGAGAAGCTTGAGTGTAAATGGACGCGGCACTCTCTGACAAGAAGCTTGTATGTAAACGGAGGCAGAAATCACTGACGAGAAGCTTGTGTCTAAAAGGAGGTAGGAAACGCTGCTGAGAAGCTGGGGTTTAAATGGCGGCAGAACTCTCTGATGAGAAGCTGGTGTGTAAACGGAGGCAGAACTCTCTGACGAGAAGCTTGTGTCTAAAAGGAGGTAGGAAACGCTGCTGAGAAGCTGGGGTTTAAATGGCGGCAGAACTCTCTGATGAGAAGCTGGTGTGTAAACGGAGGCAGAACTCTCTGACGAGAAGCTGATGCGAAAGTGGAGACAGAACTCCCTAATGAGAATCTTGTGCGTGAATGGAGGCAGAACTCCCTGATGAGAAGCTGCTGCGTAAATGGAGGCAGAACTCCCTAACATAGCTGGTGTGCATATGGAAGTAGAACTCCGCGATGAGAAGCTGGTGTGTAAATGGAGGGAGAATTCTCTGATGAGAAGCTGGTGTGTTAATGGAGGAGGAACTCGCTGATGAGAAGCTTGTGTGCAAATGGATGCACAACGCCCTGATGAGAAGCTGGTGTGTAAAAGGAAGAGGAACTCCCTGATGAGAAGCTTGCGTGCAAATGGAGGCCCAACGCCCTGATGAGAAGCTGGTGTGAGAAAGTAAGATGAACACTCTGATGAGAAGCTGGTGTCTTAATGCAGGCCGAACTCTCTAATGAGAAGCTGGAGTGCAAATGGAGGTAGTACTCCCTGGCGAGAAGCTGGTGTGTAAACGGAGGCAAAACTCTCTGCTGAGAAGCCTGTGTGGTAATAGAGGTCGGATTCTCTGAGGAGAAGCTTGTGTGTAAATGGACGCACAGCTCTCTGACAAGAAGCTGGTGTGTAAACGAAGGCAGAACTCTCTGACGAGAAGCTTGTGTGTAAACGGAGGCAAAACTCTCTGCTGAGAAGCCTGTGTGGTAATAGAGGTCGGATTCTCTGAGGAGAAGCTTGTGTGTAAATGGACGCACAGCTGTCTGACAAGAAGCTGGTGTGTAAACGAAGGCAGAACTCTCTGACGAGAAGCTTGTGTGTAAACGGAGGCAAAACTCTCTGCTGAGAAGCCTGTGTGGTAATAGAGGTCGGATTCTCTGAGGAGAAGCTTGTGTGTAAATGGACGCACAGCTCTCTGACAAGAAGCTGGTGTGTAAACGAAGGCAGAACTCTCTGACGAGAAGCTTGTGTGTAAAAGGAGGTAGGACTCTCTGCTGAGAAGCTTGATTGTAATTGGCGGCAGACCTATCTGATAAGAACCTAGTGTGTATACGGTGGCAGAGCTTCCTGTTGAGAAGCTGATATTTAAATTGATGTAGAACCCTCGGACGAGAAGCTGGTGTGTAAACGGAGGCAGAACTCTCTGACGAGAAGCTTCTGTGTAAAAGGAGGAAGAGATCCCTGACGAGAAGCTGGTGTTTATATGGAGGTAGAAATCTCGGATGAGAAGCTGGTGTGTAAATAGAGGAGGAGCTTCCCGATGAGAAGCTTCTGGGCAAATGCTGGCAGAACCCCCTGATGAGAAGCTGGTGTGTAAATGGAGGTAGACCTCCCTGATGAGAATCTGTTGTGTAAATGGAGGTAGAGCTCCCAGACGAGAAACTAGTGTGTAAATGGAGACAGAACTCCCTGATGAGAAGACTGTGTGTAAATAGAGGTAGAACTCTCTGATGAGACGCTGGTATGTAAAAGTGAGCAGAACTCTCTGATGACAAGCTGGTCTGTAAGTGTAGGCAGAAATTCCTGATGAGAGCCTGATGTCTAAATCGAGGCAGAACTCTCTGCTGAGAAGCTGGTGTGTGAATGGAGGCAGAACTCTCTCATGAGAGGCCGGTGTGCAAATGGAGGTAGAACTCTCTGATGAGAAGCTGGTGTGTAAATGGAGGAGGAACACCCTGATGAGAAGCTTGAGTGCAAATGGAGGCAGAACGCCCTGATGAGAAGCTGGTGTGTAAATGGAGACAGAACTCCCTGACGAGAATCTTGTGCGTGAATGGAGGCAGAGCTCCCTGATGAGAAGCTGCTGCGTAAATGGAGGCAGAACTCCCTTATATAGTGGTGTGCATATGTAAGTTGAACTTCGCGATGAAAAGCTGGTGTTTAAATGGAGGCTGAACTCTCTGATGAGAAGCTGGTGTGTAAATGGAGACAGAACTCTCTGATGAGAAGCTGGTGTGTAAATGGAGGAGGAACACCCTGATGAGAAGATTGAGTGCAAATGTAGGCAGAACGCCCTGATGAGAAGCTGGTGTGTAAAAGGAAGAAGAACACTCTGATGAGAAGCTGGTGTCTTAATGCAGGCAGAACTCTCTAATGAGAAGCTGGAGTGTAAATGGCGGTAGTACTCCCTGAGGATAAGCTGGTGTGTAAACGGAGGCAAAACTCTCTGATGAGAAGCTTGTGTGGTAATAGAGTTCGGATTCTCTGAGGAGAAGCTTGTGTGTAAATGGACGCAGAGCTCTCTGACAAGAAGCTGGTGTGTAAACGAATGCAGAACTCCCTAACGAGAAGATTGTGTGTAAAAGGATATAGGACTCTCTGCTGAGAAGCTTGATTGTAATTGGCGGCAGACCTCTCTGATAAGAAGCTAGTGTATATACGGTGGCAGAACTTCCTGTTGAGAAGCTGGTATGTAAATTGATGTAGAACCCTCGGACGAGAAGCTGGTGTGTAAACGGAGTCAGAACTCTCTGATAAGAAACTTCTGTGTAAAAGGAGGAAGAGGTCCCAGACGAGAAGCTGGTGTGTAAATGGAGGTAGAAATCTGTGACGAGAAGCTTGTGTGTAAATGGAGGAGGAGCTCCCCGATGAGAAGCTTCTGTGCAAATGCAGGCAGAACGCCATGATGAGAATCTGGTGTGTAAATGGAGGTAGACCTCCCTGTTGAGTAGATTGTGTGTTAATGGAGGTACAAACCCCTGATGAGAACCTGTTGTGTAAATGGAGATAGAGCTCCCTGAGGGGAAACCAGTGTGTAAATGGAGGCAGAACTCCCTGATGAGAAGACTGTGTGTAAATTGAAGAAGAACTCTCTGAAAGGAAGCTGGTGTGTAAACGGAGGCAAATCACTCTGATGAGATGCTTGTGTGTGAATAGAGGTAGAATTCCCTGACTGGAAGCTGGTGTGTAAATGGAGACAGAACTCACTGATGAGAATCTTGTGCGTGAATGGAGGCAGAACTCCCTGATGAGAAGCTGCTGCGTAAATGGAGGAAGAACTCCCTTACATAGCTGGTGTGCATATGCAAGTAGAACTCCGCGATGAGAAGCTGGTGTGTAAATGGAGACAGAATTCTCTGATGAGAAGCTGGTGTGTAAAAGGAAGCGGAACTCCCTGATGAGAAGCTTGTGTGCAAATGGATGCACAACGCCCTGATGAGAAGCTGGTGTGTAAAAGGAAGATGAACACTCTGATGAGAAGCTGGTGTCTTAATGCAGGCCGAACTCTCTAATGAAAAGCTGGAGTGTAAATGGAGGTAATACTCCCTGACGAGAAGCTGGTGCGTAAACGGAGGAAGAACTCTCTGATGAGAAGCTTGTGTGTAAAAGGAGGAAGAGATCCCTGATGAGAAGCTGCAGTGTAAATGGAGATAGAACTCTCTGATGAATAGCTTCTGTACAAACGGAGGCAGAACTCTCAGATGAGAATCTTGAATGTAAACGGAGGCAGAACTTCCGGAGGAGAAGCTTGTATGTAAATGCAGGTAGAACTCTCTGATGAAAAACTTGTGTGTAAATGGAGGTAGATCTCTCGGAGGAGAAGCTTGAGTGTAAATGGACGCGGAACTCTCTGACAAGAAGCTTGTATGTAAACGGAGGCAGAACTCTCTGACGAGAAGCTTGTGTCTAAGGGAGGTAGGAAACGCTGCTGAGAAGCTATTGTTTAAATGGCGGCAGAACTCTCTGATGAGAAGCTGGTGTGTAAACGGAGGCAGAAGTCTCTGACGAGAAGCTGATGTGTAGGTGGAGACAGAACTCCCTAATGAGAATCTTGTGCGTGAATGGAGGCAGAACTCCCTGATGAGAAGCTGCTGCGTAAATGGAGGAAGAACTCCCTTACATAGCTGGTGTGCATATGCAAGTAGAACTCCGCGATGAGAAGCTGGTGTGTAAATGGAGACAGAATTCTCTGATGAGAAGCTGGTGTGTAAAAGGAAGCGGAACTCCCTGATGAGAAGCTTGTGTGCAAATGGATGCACAACGCCCTGATGAGAAGCTGGTGTGTAAAAGGAAGATGAACACTCTGATGAGAAGTTGGTGTCTTAATGCAGGCCGAACTCTCTAATGAGAAGCTGGAGTGTAAATGGAGGTAATACTCCCTGACGAGAAGCTGGTGCGTAAACGGAGGAAGAACTCTCTGATGAGAAGCTTGTGTGTAAAAGGAGGAAGAGATCCCTGATGAGTAGCTGGAGTGTAAATGGAGGTAAAACTCCATGACAAGAAGCCTATGTGTAAACGGAGGCAGAACATTCTGATGAGAAGCCGGTGTGCAAATGGAGGCAGATCTCTCTAATGAGAAGCTGCAGTGTACATGGAGATAGTACTCCCTGACGAGATGCTGGTGTGTAAACGGAAGCAGAACTCTCTGATGAAACGCTAGTGTGTAAATGGAGGCAGAACTCTCTGACGAGAAAGTGGTGTGTAAATGGAGACAGAACTCCCTGATAAGAATCTTGTGCGTGAATGGAGGCAGAACTCCCTGATGAGAAGCTGCTGCGTAAATGGAGGCAGAACTCCTTTATATAGTGGTGTGCATATGTAAGTTGAACTCCGCGATGAGAAGCTGGTGTGTAAATGGAGGCAGAACTCTCTGATGAGAAGCTGGTGTGTAAATGGAGGCAGAACGCCCTGATGAGAAGCTGGTGTGTAAAAGGAAGTGGAACTCCCTGATGTGATGCTTGTGTGCAAATGGAGGCACAATTCTCTGATCAGAAGCTGGTGTGTAAAAGGAAGAAGAATATCCTGATGAGAAGCTGGTGTCTTAATGCAGGCAGAACTCTCTAATGAGAAGGTGGAGTGTAAATGGTGGTAGTACTCCCAGACGTGAAGCTGGTGTGTAAACGGAGGACGAACTCTCTGATGAGAAGCTTGTGTGTAAATGGAGTTAGAAGTCTCTGATGAGAAGCTGCTGTGTAAATGAAGATAAAACTTCATGACAAGAAGCCTGTGTGTAAACGGAGGCCGAACTCTCTCATGAGCCGTTGGTGTGCAAATGGAGGCAGATCTCCCTGATGAGAAGCTGGTGTGTTAGTGTCCGCAGAACTCGCTGATGAGAAGCTGGTGTGTAAACGAAGGTAGAACTCCCGGATCAGCAGCTGGTGTGTAAATGAAGGCAGAATTCTCTGTTGAGAAGCTTGTGTATAAATTGAGTTAGAAACCTCTGACGAAAAGCTTGCGTGCAAATGGAGGTAGATCTCTCTGAGGAGAAGCTTGTGTATAAATGGACGCAAAATTCTCTGACTAGAAGATGGTGTTTAATCGGAAGCAGAACTCTCTGACGAGAAGCTTGTGTGTAAAAGGAGGTAGGAAACGCTGCTGAGAAGCTGGTGTTTAAATGGTGGCAGATCTCTCTGATGAGAAGCTGGTGTGTAAACTGAGGCAGAACTTGATGAGACGCTGGTGTGTAAATGGAGACAGAACTCCGTGATGAGAATCTTGTCCGTGAATGGAGGCAGAACTCCTTTATATAGCTGGTGTGCATATGAAAGTAGAACTCCGCGAGGAGAAGCTGGTGTGTAAATGGAGGCAGAACTCTCTGATGAGAAGAAGGTTTGTAAATGGAGGCGGAACTCCCTGACGAGAAGCTTGTGTGCAAATGGAGGCAGAACGCCCTGATAAGAAGCTGCTGTGTAAAAGGAAGTGGAACTCCCTGATGAGAAGCTTGTGTGCAAATGGAGGCACAACTCCATGATCAGAAGCTGGTGTGTAAAAGGCAGAAGAACAACCTGATGAGAAGATGGTGTCTTAATGCAGGCAGAACTCTTATGAGAAGCTGGAGTGTATATGGAGGTAGTACTCCCTGACGAGAAGCTGGTGTGTAAACGGCGGAAGAACTCTCTGACGAGAAGCTTGTGTGCAAAAGGAGGTAGGACTCTCTGCTGAGAAGCTTGATTGTAATTGGCGGCAGAACTCTCTGATAAGAAGCTAGTGTGTATACGCTGGCAGAGCTTCCTGTTGAGAAGCTGGCATGTAAATTGATGTAGAAACCTCGGACGAGAAGCTGGTGCGTAAACGGAGGCAGAATTCTCTGACGAGAAGCTTCTGTGTAAACGGAGGAAGAGATCCCTGACGAGAAGCTGGGGTGTAAATGGAGGAGGAGCTCCCCGATGAGAAGCTTCTGTGCAAATGCAGGCATAACGCTCAGATGAGAAGCTGGTGTGTAAATGGAGGCAGTGTCTCTGATGAGCAGCTGGTGTGTAAATGGAGGAGAAACTCCCTGATGAGAAGCTTGTGTGCAAATGTAGGCAGAACGCCCCGATGAGAAGCTGGTGTGTAAAAGGAAGAAGAACACTCTGATGAGAAGCTGGTGTCTAAATGCAGGCAGAACTCTCTAATGAGAATCTTGTGCGTGAATGGAGGCAGAACTCCCTGATGAGAAGCTGCTGCGTAAATGGAGGCAGAACTCCCTTATATAGCTGGTGTGCATATGTAAGTAGAAGTCCGCGATGAGAAGCTGGTGTGTAAATGGAGGCAGAATTCTCTGATGAGAAGCTGGTGTGTTAATGGAGGAGGAACTCCCTGATGAGAAGCTTGTGTGCAAATGGATGCACAACGCCCTGATGAGAAGCTGGTGTTTAAAAGGAAGAGGAACTCCCTGATGAGAAGCTTGTGTGCAAATGGAGGCCCAACGCCCTGATGAGAAGCTGGTGTGTAAAAGGAAGATGAACACGCTGATGAGAAGCTGGTGTCTTAATGCAGGCCGAACTCTCTAATGAGAAGCTGGAGTGTAAATGGAGGTAATACTCCCTGACGAGAAGCTGGTGCGTAAACGGAGGAAGAACTCTCTGATGAGAAGCTTGTGTGTAAACGGAGGCAAAACTCTCTGCTGAGAAGCCTGTGTGGTAATGGAGGTCGGATTCTCTGAGGAGAAGCTTGTGTGTAAATGGACGCACAGCTCTCTGACAAGAAGCTGGTGTGTAAACGAAGGCAGAACTCTCTGACGAGAAGCTTGTGTGTAAAAGGAGGTAGGACTCTCTGCTGAGAAGCTTGATTGTAATTGGCGGCAGACCTATCTGATAAGAACCTAGTGTGTATACGGTGGCAGAGCTTCCTGTTGAGAAGCTGATATTTAAATTGATGTAGAACCCTCGGACGAGAAGCTGGTGTGTAAACGGAGGCAGAACTCTCTGACGAGAAGCTTCTGTGTAAAAGGAGGAAGAGATCCCTGACGAGAAGCTGGTGTTTATATGGAGGTAGAAATCTCGGATGAGAAGCTGGTGTGTAAATAGAGGAGGAGCTTCCCAATGAGAAGCTTCTGGGCAAATGCTGGCAGAACCCCCTGATGAGAAGCTGGTGTGTAAATGGAGGTAGACCTCCCTGATGAGAATCTGTTGTGTAAATGGAGGTAGAGCTCCCTGACGAGAAACTAGTGTGTAAATGGAGACAGAACTCCCTGATGAGAAGACTGTGTGTAAATAGAGGTAGAAGTCTCTGATGAGAAGCTGGTATGTAAAAGTGAGCAGAACTCTCTGATGACAAGCTGGTCTGTAAGTGTAGGCAGAAATTCCTGATGAGAGCCTGATGTCTAAATCGAGGCAGAACTCTCTGCTGATAAGCTGGTGTGTGAATGGAGGCAGAACTCTCTCATGAGAGGCCGGTGTGCAAACGGAGGTAGAACTCCCTGATGAGAAGCTGGAGTGTAAATGGAGGAGGAACACCCTGATGAGAAGCTTGAGTGCAAATAGAGGCAGAACGCCCTGATGAGAAGCTGGTGTGTAAAAGGAAGTGGAACTCCCTGATGTGATGCTTGTGTGCAAATGGAGGCACAATTCTCTGATCAGAAGCTGGTGTGTAAAAGGAAGAAGAATATCCTGATAAGAAGCTGGTGTCTTAATGCAGGCAGAACTCTCTAATGAGAAGGTGGAGTGTAAATGGTGGTAGTACTCCCTGACGTGAAGCTGGTGTGTAAACGGAGGACGAACTCTCTGATGAGAATCCTGTGTGTAAACGTAGGCAGAACTTCCGGAGGAGAAGCTTGTATGTAAATGCAGGTAGAACTCTCTGATGAAAAACTTGTGTGTAAATGGAGGTAGATCTCTCGGAGGAGAAGCTTGAGTGTAAATGGACGCAGAACTCTCTGACAAGAAGCTTGTATGGAAACGGAGGCAGAACTCTCTGACGAGAAGCTTGTGTCAAAAAGGAGGTAGGAAACGCTACTGAGAAGTTGGTGTTTAAATGGCGGCAGAACTCTCTGATGAGAAACTGGTGTGTAAACGGAGGCAGAACTCTCTGACGAGAAGCTGATGTGTAAGTGGAGACAGAACTCCCTAATGAGAATCTTGTGCGTGAATGGAGGCAGAACTCCCTGATGAGAAGCTGCTGCGTAAATGGAGGCAGAACTCCCTTACATAGCTGGTGTGCATATGGAAGTAGAACTCCGCGATGAGAAGCTGGTGTTTAAATGGAGGCAGAATTCTCTGATGAGAAGCTGGTGTGTTAATGGAGGAGGAACTCCCTGATGAGAAGCTGGTGTGTAAATGGAGGCAGAATTCTCTGATGAGAAGCTGGTGTGTTAATGGAGGAGGAACTCCCTGATGAGAAGCTTGTGTGCAAATGTAGGCCCAACGCCCTGATGAGAAGCTTGTGTGCAAAAGGAGGTAGGACTCTCTGCTGAGAAGCTTGATTGTAATTGGTGGCAGAACTCTCTGATAAGAAGCTAGTGTGTATACGCTGGCAGAGCTTCCTGTTGAGAAGCTGGTATGTAAAATGATGTGGAACCCTCGGACGAGAAGCTGGTGCGTAAACGGAGGCAGAACTCTCTGACGAGAAGCTTCTGTGTAAAAGGAGGAAGAGATCCCAGACGAGAAGCTGGTGTGTAAATGGAGGAGGAGCTCCCCGATGAGAAGCTTCTGTGCAAATGCAGGCAGAACGCCCTGATGAGAAGCTGGAGTGTAAAAGGAAGAAGAACACTCTGATGAGAAGCTGGTGTCTTAATGCAGGCAGAACTCTCTAATGAGAATCTTGTGCGTAAATGGAGGCAGAACTCCCTGACATAGCTGGTTTTCATATGTAAGTAGAAGTCCGCGATGAGAAGCTGGTGTGTAAATGGAGGCAGAATTCTCTGATGAGAAGCTGGTGTGTTAATGGAGGAGGAACTCCCTGATGAGAAGCTTGTGTGCAAATGGAGGCCCAACGCCCTGATGAGAAGCTTGTGTGCAAATGGAGGCCCGACGCCCTGATGAGAAGCTGGTGTGTAAAAGGAAGAAGAACACCCTCATGAGAAGCTGGTGTCTTAATGCAGACAGAACTCTCTAATGAGAAGCTGGAGTGTAAATGGAGGTAGTACTCCGTGAGGATAAGCTGGTGTGCAAACGGAGGAAGAACTCTCTGATGAGAAGCTGGTGTGTAAACGGAGGCAAAACTCTCTGATGAGAAGCTTGTGTGGTAATAGAGTTCGGATTCTCTGAGGAGAAGCTTGTGTGTAAATGGACGCAGAGCTCTCTGACAAGAAGCTGGTGTGTAAACGAATGCAGAACTCCCCAACGAGAAGATTGTGTGTAAAAGGATATAGGACTCTCTGCTGAGAAGCTTGATTATAATTGGCGGCAGACCTCTCTGATAAGAAGCTAGTGTATATACGGTGGCAGAACTTCCTGTTGAGAAGCTGGTATGTAAATTGATGTAGAACCCTCGGACGAGAAGCTGGTGTGTAAACGGAGTCAGAACTCTCTGATGAGAAACTTCTGTGTAAAAGGAGGAAGAGGTCCCAGACGAGAAGCTGGTGTGTAAATGGAGGTAGAAATCTGTGACGAGAAGCTTGTGTGTAAATGGAGGAGGAGCTCCCCGATGAGAAGCTTCTGTGCAAATGCAGGCAGAACGCCATGATGAGAAGCTGGTGTGTAAATGGAGGTAGACCTCCCTGTTGAGTAGATTGTGTGTTAATGGAGGTACAAATCCCTGATGAGAACCTGTTGTGTAAATGGAGATAGAACTCCCTGAGGGGAAACCAGTGTGTAAATGGAGGCAGAACTCCCTGATGAGAAGACTGTGTGTAAATTGAAGAAGAACTCTCTGAAAGGAAGCTGGTGTGTAAACGGAGGCAAATCACTCTGATGAGATGCTTGTGTGTGAATAGAGGTAGAATTCCCTGACGGGAAGCTGGTGTGTAAATGGAGACAGAACTCACTGATGAGAATCTTGTGCGTGAATGGAGTCAGAACTCTCTGATGAGAAACTTCCGTGTAAAAGGAGGAAGAGATCCCTGATGAGAAGCTGCAGTGTAAATGGAGATAGAACTCTCTGATGAATAGCTTCTGTACAAACGGAGGCAGAACTCTCAGCTGAGAATCTTGAATGTAAACGGAGGCAGAACTTCCGGAGGAGAAGATTGTATGTAAATGCAGGTAGAACTCTCTGATGAAAAACTTGTGTGTAAATGGAGGTAGATCTCTCGGAGGAGAAGCTTGAGTGTAAATGGACGCGGCACTCTCTGACAAGAAGCTTGTATGTAAACGGAGGCAGAAATCACTGACGAGAAGCTTGTGTCTAAAAGGAGGTAGGAAACGCTGCTGAGAAGCTGGGGTTTAAATGGCGGCAGAACTCTCTGATGAGAAGCTGGTGTGTAAACGGAGGCAGAACTCTCTGACGAGAAGCTTGTGTCTAAAAGGAGGTAGGAAACGCTGCTGAGAAGCTGGGGTTTAAATGGCGGCAGAACTCTCTGATGAGAAGCTGGTGTGTAAACGGAGGCAGAACTCTCTGACGAGAAGCTGATGCGAAAGTGGAGACAGAACTCCCTAATGAGAATCTTGTGCGTGAATGGAGGCAGAACTCCCTGATGAGAAGCTGCTGCGTAAATGGAGGCAGAACTCCCTAACATAGCTGGTGTGCATATGGAAGTAGAACTCCGCGATGAGAAGCTGGTGTGTAAATGGAGGGAGAATTCTCTGATGAGAAGCTGGTGTGTTAATGGAGGAGGAACTCGCTGATGAGAAGCTTGTGTGCAAATGGATGCACAACGCCCTGATGAGAAGCTGGTGTGTAAAAGGAAGAGGAACTCCCTGATGAGAAGCTTGCGTGCAAATGGAGGCCCAACGCCCTGATGAGAAGCTGGTGTGAGAAAGTAAGATGAACACTCTGATGAGAAGCTGGTGTCTTAATGCAGGCCGAACTCTCTAATGAGAAGCTGGAGTGCAAATGGAGGTAGTACTCCCTGGCGAGAAGCTGGTGTGTAAACGGAGGCAAAACTCTCTGCTGAGAAGCCTGTGTGGTAATAGAGGTCGGATTCTCTGAGGAGAAGCTTGTGTGTAAATGGACGCACAGCTCTCTGACAAGAAGCTGGTGTGTAAACGAAGGCAGAACTCTCTGACGAGAAGCTTGTGTGTAAACGGAGGCAAAACTCTCTGCTGAGAAGCCTGTGTGGTAATAGAGGTCGGATTCTCTGAGGAGAAGCTTGTGTGTAAATGGACGCACAGCTGTCTGACAAGAAGCTGGTGTGTAAACGAAGGCAGAACTCTCTGACGAGAAGCTTGTGTGTAAACGGAGGCAAAACTCTCTGCTGAGAAGCCTGTGTGGTAATAGAGGTCGGATTCTCTGAGGAGAAGCTTGTGTGTAAATGGACGCACAGCTCTCTGACAAGAAGCTGGTGTGTAAACGAAGGCAGAACTCTCTGACGAGAAGCTTGTGTGTAAAAGGAGGTAGGACTCCCTGCTGAGAAGCTTGATTGTAATTGGCGGCAGACCTATCTGATAAGAACCTAGTGTGTATACGGTGGCAGAGCTTCCTGTTGAGAAGCTGATATTTAAATTGATGTAGAACCCTCGGACGAGAAGCTGGAGTGTAAACGGAGGCAGAATTCTCTGACGAGAAGCTTCTGTGTAAAAGGAGGAAGAGATCCCTGACGAGAAGCTGGTGTTTATATGGAGGTAGAAATCTCGGATGAGAAGCTGGTGTGTAAATAGAGGAGGAGCTTCCCGATGAGAAGCTTCTGGGCAAATGCTGGCAGAACCCCCTGATGAGAAGCTGGTGTGTAAATGGAGGTAGACCTCCCTGATGAGAATCTGTTGTGTAAATGGAGGTAGAGCTCCCAGACGAGAAACTAGTGTGTAAATGGAGACAGAACTCCCTGATGAGAAGACTGTGTGTAAATAGAGGTAGAACTCTCTGATGAGACGCTGGTATGTAAAAGTGAGCAGAACTCTCTGATGACAAGCTGGTCTGTAAATGTAGGCAGAAATTCCTGATGAGAGCCTGATGTCTAAATCGAGGCAGAACTCTCTGCTGAGAAGCTGGTGTGTGAATGGAGGCAGAACTCTCTCATGAGAGGCCGGTGTGCAAATGGAGGTAGAACTCCCTGATGAGAAGCTGGAGTGTAAATGGAGGTAAAACTCCATGACAAGAAGCCTATGTGTAAACGGAGGCAGAACATGCTGATGAGAAGCCGGTGTGCAAATGAAGGCAGATCTCCCTGATGAGAAGCTGGTGTGTAAATGCAGGCAGAACTCTCTAATGAGAAGCTGCAGTGTACATGGAGGTAGTACTCCCTGACGAGAAGCTGGTGTGTAAACGGAGACAGAACTCCCTAACGAGAATCTTGTGCGTGAATGGAGGCAGAACTCCCTGATGAGAAGCTGCTGCGTAAATGGAGGCAGAACTCCCTTATATAGTGGTGTGCATATGTAAGTTGAACTCCGCGATGAGAAGCTGGTGTGTAAATGGAGGCAGAACTCTCTGATGAGAAGCTGGTGTGTAAATGGAGGCAGAACTCTCTGATGAGAAGCTGGTGTGTAAATGGAGGAGGAACACCCTGATGAGAAGCTTGAGTGCAAATGGAGGCAGAACGCCCTGATGAGAAGCTGGTGTGTAAATGGAGACAGAACTCCCTGACGAGAATCTTGTGCGTGAATGGAGGCAGAGCTCCCTGATGAGAAGCTGCTGCGTAAATGGAGGCAGAACTCCCTTATATAGTGGTGTGCATATGTAAGTTGAACTTCGCGATGAAAAGCTGGTGTTTAAATGGAGGCTGAACTCTCTGATGAGAAGCTGGTGTGTAAATGGAGGCAGAACTCTCTGATGAGAAGCTGGTGTGTAAATGGAGGAGGAACACCCTGATGAGAAGATTGAGTGCAAATGTAGGCAGAACGCCCTGATGAGAAGCTGGTGTGTAAAAGGAAGAAGAACACTCTGATGAGAAGCTGGTGTCTTAATGCAGGCAGAACTCTCTAATGAGAAGCTGGAGTGTAAATGGAGGTAGTACTCCCTGAGGATAAGCTGGTGTGTAAACGGAGGCAAAACTCTCTGATGAGAAGCTTGTGTGGTAATAGAGTTCGGATTCTCTGAGGAGAAGCTTGTGTGTAAATGGACGCAGAGCTCTCCGACAAGAAGCTGGTGTGTAAACGAATGCAGAACTCCCTAACGAGAAGATTGTGTGTAAAAGGATATATACTGAGAAGCTTGATTGTAATTGGCGGCAGACCTCTCTGATAAGAAGCTAGTGTATATACGGTGGCAGAACTTCCTGTTGAGAAGCTGGTATGTAAATTGATGTAGAACCCTCGGACGAGAAGCTGGTGTGTAAACGGAGTCAGAACTCTCTGATAAGAAACTTCTGTGTAAAAGGAGGAAGAGGTCCCAGACGAGAAGCTGGTGTGTAAATGGAGGTAGAAATCTGTGACGAGAAGCTGGTGTGTAAATGGAGGAGGAGCTCCCCGATGAGAAGCTTCTGTGCAAATGCAGGCAGAACGCCATGATGAGAATCTGGTGTGTAAATGGAGGTAGACCTCCCTGTTAAGTAGATTGTGTGTTAATGGAGGTACAAACCCCTGATGAGAACCTGTTGTGTAAATGGAGATAGAGCTCCCTGAGGGGAAACCAGTGTGTAAATGGAGGCAGAACTCCCTGATGAGAAGACTGTGTGTAAATTGAAGAAGAACTCTCTGAAAGGAAGCTGGTGTGTAAACGTAGGCAAATCACTCTGAGGAGATGCTTGTGTGTGAATAGAGGTAGAATTCCCTGACGGGAAGCTGGTGTGTAAATGGAGACAGAACTCACTGATGAGAATCTTGTGCGTGAATGGAGGCAGAACTCCCTTTTGAGAAGCTGCGGTGTAATGGAGGTAGGACTCTGCTGAGAAGCTTGTGTGTAAATGGTGGCAGAACTCTCTGATGAGAAGCTTGTGTGTAAAAGGAGGAAGAGATCCCTGATGAGAAGCTGCAGTGTAAATGGAGATAGAACTCTCTGATGAATAGCTTCTGTACAAACGGAGGCAGAACTCTCAGATGAGAATCTTGAATGTAAACGGAGGCAGAACTTCCGGAGGAGAAGCTTGTATGTAAATGCAGGTAGAACTCTCTGATGAAAAACTTGTGTGTAAATGGAGGTAGATCTCTCGGAGGAGAAGCTTGAGTGTAAATGGACGCGGAACTCTCTGACAAGAAGCTTGTATGTAAACGGAGGCAGAACTCTCTGACGAGAAGCTTGTGTCTAAGGGAGGTAGGAAACGCTGCTGAGAAGCTGGTGTTTAAATGGCGGCAGAACTCTCTGATGAGAAGCTGGTGTGTAAACGGAGGCAGAACTCTCTGACGAGAAGCTGATGTGTAGGTGGAGACAGAACTCCCTAATGAGAATCTTGTGCGTGAATGGAGGCAGAACTCCCTGATGAGAAGCTGCTGCGTAAAAGGAGGAAGAACTCCCTTACATAGCTGGTGTGCATATGCAAGTAGAACTCCGCGATGAGAAGCTGGTGTGTAAATGGAGACAGAATTCTCTGATGAGAAGCTGGTGTGTAAAAGGAAGCGGAACTCCCTGATGAGAAGCTTGTGTGCAAATGGATGCACAACGCCCTGATGAGAAGCTGGTGTGTAAAAGGAAGATGAACACTCTGATGAGAAGCTGGTGTCTTAATGCAGGCCGAACTCTCTAATGAAAAGCTGGAGTGTAAATGGAGGTAATACTCCCTGACGAGAAGCTGGTGCGTAAACGGAGGAAGAACTCTCTGATGAGAAGCTTGTGTGTAAAAGGAGGAAGAGATCCCTGATGAGAAGCTGCAGTGTAAATGCAGATAGAACTCTCTGATGAATAGCTTCTGTACAAACGGAGGCAGAACTCTCAGATGAGAATCTTGAATGTAAACGGAGGCAGAACTTCCGGAGGAGAAGCTTGTATGTAAATGCAGGTAGAACTCTCTGATGAAAAACTTGTGTGTAAATGGAGGTAGATCTCTCGGAGGAGAAGCTTGAGTGTAAATGGACGCGGAACTCTCTGACAAGAAGCTTGTATGTAAACGGAGGCAGAACTCTCTGACGAGAAGCTTGTGTCTAAGGGAGGTAGGAAACGCTGCTGAGAAGCTATTGTTTAAATGGCGGCAGAACTCTCTGATGAGAAGCTGGTGTGTAAACGGAGGCAGAACTCTCTGACGAGAAGCTGATGTGTAGGTGGAGACAGAACTCCCTAATGAGAATCTTGAGCGTGAATGGAGGCAGAACTCCCTGATGAGAAGCTGCTGCGTAAATGGAGGAAGAACTCCCTTACATAGCTGGTGTGCATATGCAAGTAGAACTCCGCGATGAGAAGCTGGTGTGTAAATGGAGACAGAATTCTCTGATGAGAAGCTGGTGTGTAAAAGGAAGCGGAACTCCCTGATGAGAAGCTTGTGTGCAAATGGATGCACAACGCCCTGAAGAGAAGCTGGTGTGTAAAAGGAAGATGAACACTCTGATGAGAAGTTGGTGTCTTAATGCAGGCCGAACTCTCTAATGAGAAGCTGGAGTGTAAATGGAGGTAATACTCCCTGACGAGAAGCTGGTGCGTAAACGGAGGAAGAACTCTCTGATGAGAAGCTTGTGTGTAAAAGGAGGAAGAGATCCCTGATGAGTAGCTGGAGTGTAAATGGAGGTAAAACTCCATGACAAGAAGCCTATGTGTAAACGGAGGCAGAACATTCTGATGAGAAGCCGGTGTGCAAATGGAGGCAGATCTCTCTAATGAGAAGCTGCAGTGTACATGGAGATAGTACTCCCTGACGAGATGCTGGTGTGTAAACGGAGACAGAACTCTCTGATGAAACACTAGTGTATAAATGGAGGCAGAACTCTCTGACGAGAAACTGGTGTGTAAATGGAGACAGAACTCCCTGATAAGAATCTTGTGCGTGAATGGAGGCAGAACTCCCTGATGAGAAGCTGCTGCGTAAATGGAGGCAGAACTCCTTTATATAGTGGTCTGCATATGTAAGTTGAACTCCGCGATGAGAAGCTGGTGTGCAAATGGAGGCAGAACTCTCTGATGAGAAGCTGGTGTGTAAATGGAGGCAGAACTCTCTGATGAGAAGCTGGTGTGTAAATGGAGGAGGAACACCCTGATGAGAAGCTTGAGTGCAAATGGAGGCAGAACGCCCTGATGAGAAGCTGGTGTGTAAAAGGAAGTGGAACTCCCTGATGTGATGCTTGTGTGCAAATGGAGGCACAATTCTCTGATCAGAAACTGGTGTGTAAAAGGAAAAAGAATATCCTGATGAGAAGCTGGTGTCTTAATGCAGGCAGAACTCTCTAATGAGAAGGTGGAGTGTAAATGGTGGTAGTACTCCCTGACGTGAAGCTGGTGTGTAAACGGAGGATGAACTCTCTGATGAGAAGCTTGTGCGTAAATGGAGTTAGAAGTCTCTGATGAGAAGCTGCTGTGTAAATGAAGATAAAACTTCATGACAAGAAGCCTGTGTGTAAACGGAGGCCGAACTCTCTCATGAGCCGTTGGTGTGCAAATGGAGGCAGATCTCCCTGATGAGAAGCTGGTGTGTTAGTGTCCGCAGAACTCGCTGATGAGAAGCTGGTGTGTAAACGAAGGTAGAACTCCCGGATCAGCAGCTGGTGTGTAAATGAAGGCAGAATTCTCTGTTGAGAAGCTTGTGTATAAATTGAGTTAGAAACCTCTGACGAAAAGCTTGCGTGCAAATGGAGGTAGATCTCTCTGAGGAGAAGCTTGTGTATAAATGGACGCAAAATTCTCTGACTAGAAGATGGTGTTTAATCGGAAGCAGAACTCTCTGACGAGAAGCTTGTGTGTAAAAGGAGGTAGGAAACGCTGCTGAGAAGCTGGTGTTTAAATGGTGGCAGATCTCTTTGATGAGAAGCTGGTGTGTAAACTGAGGCAGAACTTGATGAGACGCTGGTGTGTAAATGGAGACGGAACTCCGTGATGAGAATCTTGTGCGTGAATGGAGGCAGAACTCCTTTATATAGCTGGTGTGCATATGAAAGTAGAACTCCGCGAGGAGAAGCTGGTGTGTAAATGGAGGCAGAACTCTCTGATGAGAAGAAGGTTTGTAAATGGAGGCGGAACTCCCTGACGAGAAGCTTGTGTGCAAATGGAGGCAGAACGCCCTGATAAGAAGCTGCTGTGTAAAAGGAAGTGGAACTCCCTGATGAGAAGCTTGTGTGCAAATGGAGGCACAACTCCATGATCAGAAGCTGGTGTGTAAAAGGCAGAAGAACAACCTGATGAGAAGATGGTGTCTTAATGCAGGCAGAACTCTTATGAGAAGCTGGAGTGTATATGGAGGTAGTACTCCCTGACGAGAAGCTGGTGTGTAAACGGCGGAAGAACTCTCTGACGAGAAGCTTGTGTGCAAAAGGAGGTAGGACTCTCTGCTGAGAAGCTTGATTGTAATTGGCGGCAGAACTCTCTGATAAGAAGCTAGTGTGTATACGCTGGCAGAGCTTCCTGTTGAGAAGCTGGCATGTAAATTGATGTAGAAACCTCGGACGAGAAGCTGGTGCGTAAACGGAGGCAGAATTCTCTGACGAGAAGCTTCTGTGTAAACGGAGGAAGAGATCCCTGACGAGAAGCTGGTGTGTAAATGGAGGAGGAGCTCCCCGATGAGAAGCTTCTGTGCAAATGCAGGCATAACGCTCAGATGAGAAGCTGGTGTGTAAATGGAGGCAGTGTCTCTGATGAGCAGCTGGTGTGTAAATGGAGGAGAAACTCCCTGATGAGAAGCTTGTGTGCAAATGGAGGCAGAACGCCCTGATGAGAAGCTGGTGTGTAAAAGGAAAAGGAACTCGCTGATGAGAAGCTTGTGTGCAAATGTAGGCAGAACGCCCTGATGAGAAGCTGGTGTGTAAAAGGAAGAAGAACACTCTGATGAGAAGCTGGTGTCTTAATGCAGGCCGAACTCTCTAATGAGAATCTTGTGCGTGAATGGAGGCAGAACTCCCTGATGAGAAGCTGCTGCGTAAATGGAGGCAGAACTCCCTTATATAGCTGGTGTGCATATGTAAGTAGAAGTCCGCGATGAGAAGCTGGTGTGTAAATGGAGGCAGAATTCTCTGATGAGAAGCTGGTGTGTTAATGGAGGGGGAACTCCCTGATGAGAAGCTTGTGTGCAAATGGATGCACAACGCCCTGATGAGAAGCTGGTGTGTAAAAGGAAGAGGAACTCCCTGATGAGAAGCTTGTGTGCAAATGGAGGCCCAACGCCCTGATGAGAAGCTGGTGTGTAAAAGGAAGATGAACACTCTGATGAGAAGCTGGTGTCTTAATGCAGGCCGAACTCTCTAATGAGAAGCTGGAGTGTAAATGTAGGTAATACTCCCTGACGAGAAGCTGGTGCGTAAACGGAGGAAGAACTCTCTGATGAGAAGCTTGTGTGTAAACGGAGGCAAAACTCTCTGCTGAGAAGCCTGTGTGGTAATGGAGGTCGGATTCTCTGAGGAGAAGCTTGTGTGTAAATGGACGCACAGCTCTCTGACAAGAAGCTGGTGTGTAAACGAAGGCAGAACTCTCTGACGAGAAGCTTGTGTGTAAAAGGAGGTAGGACTCTCTGCTGAGAAGCTTGATTGTAATTGGCGGCAGACCTATCTGATAAGAACCTAGTGTGTATACGGTGGCAGAGCTTCCTGTTGAGAAGCTGATATTTAAATTGATGTAGAACCCTCGGACGAGAAGCTGGTGTGTAAACGGAGGCAGAACTCTCTGACGAGAAGCTTCTGTGTAAAAGGAGGAAGAGATCCCTGACGAGAAGCTGGTGTTTATATGGAGGTAGAAATCTCGGATGAGAAGCTGGTGTGTAAATAGAGGAGGAGCTTCCCGATGAGAAGCTTCTGGGCAAATGCTGGCAGAACCCCCTGATGAGAAGCTGGTGTGTAAATGGAGGTAGACCTCCCTGATGAGAATCTGTTGTGTAAATGGAGGTAGAGCTCCCTGATGAGAAACTAGTGTGTAAATGGAGACAGAACTCCCTGATGAGAAGACTGTGTGTAAATAGAGGTAGAAGTCTCTGATGAGAAGCTGGTATGTAAAAGTGAGCAGAACTCTCTGATGACAAGCTGGTCTGTAAGTGTAGGCAGAAATTCCTGATGAGAGCCTGATGTCTAAATCGAGGCAGAACTCTCTGCTGATAAGCTGGTGTGTGAATGGAGGCAGAACTCTCTCATGAGAGGCCGGTGTGCAAACGGAGGTAGAACTCCCTGATGAGAAGCTGGAGTGTAAATGGAGGAGGAACACCCTGATGAGAAGCTTGAGTGCAAATAGAGGCAGAACGCCCTGATGAGAAGCTGGTGTGTAAAAGGAAGTGGAACTCCCTGATGTGATGCTTGTGTGCAAATGGAGGCACAATTCTCTGATCAGAAGCTGGTGTGTAAAAGGAAGAAGAATATCCTGATAAGAAGCTGGTGTCTTAATGCAGGCAGAACTCTCTAATGAGAAGGTGGAGTGTAAATGGTGGTAGTACTCCCTGACGTGAAGCTGGTGTGTAAACGGAGGATGAACTCTCTGATGAGAAGCTTGTGTGTAAATGGAGTAAGAAGTCTCTGATGAGAAGCTGCTGTGTAAATGAAGATAAAACTTCATGACAAGAAGCCTGTGTGTAAACGGAGGCCGAACTCTCTCATGAGCCGTTGGTGTGCAAATGGAGGCAGATCTCCCTGATGAGAAGCTGGTGTGTTAGTGTCCGCAGAACTCGCTGATGAGAAGCTGGTGTGTAAACGAAGGTAGAACTCCCGGATCAGCAGCTGGTGTGTAAATGAAGGCAGAATTCTCTGTTGAGAAGCTTGTGTATAAATTGAGTTAGAAACCTCTGACGAAAAGCTTGCGTGCAAATGGAGGTAGATCTCTCTGAGGAGAAGCTTGTGTATAAATGGACGCAAAATTCTCTGACTAGAAGATGGTGTTTAATCGGAAGCAGAACTCTCTGATGAGAAGCTGGTGTGTAAACTGAGGCAGAACTTGATGAGACGCTGGTGTGTAAATGGAGACAGAACTCCGTGATGAGAATCTTGTGCGTGAATGGAGGCAGAACTCCTTTATATAGCTGGTGTGCATATGAAAGTAGAACTCCGCGAGGAGAAGCTGGTGTGTAAATGGAGGCAGAACTCTCTGATGAGAAGAAGGTTTGTAAATGGAGGCGGAACTCCCTGACGAGGAGCTTGTGTGCAAATGGAGGCAGAACGCCCTGATAAGAAGCTGCTGTGTAAAAGGAAGTGGAACTCCCTGATGAGAAGCTTGTGTGCAAATGGAGGCACAACTCCATGATCAGAAGCTGGTGTGTAAAAGGCAGAAGAACAACCTGATGAGAAGATGGTGTCTTAATGCAGGCAGAACTCTTATGAGAAGCTGGAGTGTATATGGAGGTAGTACTCCCTGACGAGAAGCTGGTGTGTAAACGGCGGAAGAACTCTCTGACGAGAAGCTTGTGTGCAAAAGGAGGTAGGACTCTCTGCTGAGAAGCTTGATTGTAATTGGCGGCAGAACTCTCTGATAAGAAGCTAGTGTGTATACGCTGGCAGAGCTTCCTGTTGAGAAGCTGGCATGTAAATTGATGTAGAACCCTCGGACGAGAAGCTGGTGCGTAAACGGAGGCAGAATTCTCTGACGAGAAGCTTCTGTGTAAACGGAGGAAGAGATCCCTGACGAGAAGCTGGTGTGTAAATGGAGGAGGAGCTCCCCGATGAGAAGCTTCTGTGCAAATGCAGGCATAACGCTCAGATGAGAAGCTGGTGTGTAAATGGAGGCAGTGTCTCTGATGAGCAGCTGGTGTGTAAATGGAGGAGAAACTCCCTGATGAGAAGCTTGTGTGCAAATGGAGGCAGAACGCCCTGATGAGAAGCTGGTGTGTAAAAGGAAAAGGAACTCGCTGATGAGAAGCTTGTGTGCAAATGTAGGCAAAACGCCCTGATGAGAAGCTGGTGTGTAAAAGGAAGAAGAACACTCTGATGAGAAGCTGGTGTCTTAATGCAGGCCGAACTCTCTAATGAGAATCTTGTGCGTGAATGGAGGCAGAACTCCCTGATGAGAAGCTGCTGCGTAAATGGAGGCAGAACTCCCTTATATAGCTGGTGTGCATATGTAAGTAGAAGTCCGCGATGAGAAGCTGGTGTGTAAATGGAGGCAGAATTCTCTGATGAGAAGCTGGTGTGTTAACGGAGGAGGAACTCCCTGATGAGAAGCTTGTGTGCAAATGGATGCACAACGCCCTGATGAGAAGCTGGTGTGTAAAAGGAAGAGGAACTCCCTGATGAGAAGCTTGTGTGCAAATGGAGGCCCAACGCCCTGATGAGAAGCTGGTGTGTAAAAGGAAGAAGAACACCCTGATGAGAAGCTGGTGTCTTAATGCAGGCAGAACTCTCTAATGAGAAGCTGGAGTATAAATGGAGGTAGTACTCCCTGAGGATAAGCTGGTGTGTAAACGGAGGAAGAACTCTCTGATGAGAAACTTGTGTGTAAATTGAGTTAGAAACCTCTGACGAAAAGCTTGCGTGCAAATGGAGGTAGATCTCTCTGAGGAGAAGCTTGTGTATAAATGGACGCAGAATTCTCTGACTAGAAGATGGTGTTTAATCGGAGGCAGAACTCTCTGACGAAAAGCTTGTGTGTAAAAGGAGGTAGGAAACGATGCTGAGAAGCTGGTGTTTAAATGGTGGCAGATCTCTCTGATGAGAAGCTGGTGTGTAAACTGAGGGAGAACTTGATGAGACGCTGGTGTGTAAATGGAGACAGAACTCCGTGATGAGAATCTTGTGCGTGAATGGAGGCAGAACTCCCTGATGAGAAGCTGCTGCGTAAATGGAGGCAGAACTCCCTTATATAGCTGGTGTGCATATGTAAGTAGAAGTCCGCGATGAGAAGCTGGTGTGTAAATGGAGGCAGAATTCTTTGATGAGAAGCTGGTGTGTAAAAGGAAGAGGAACTCCCTGATGAGAAGCTTGTGTGCAAATGGATGCACAACGCCCTGATGAGAAGCTGGTGTGTAAAAGGAAGATGAACACGCTGATGAGAAGCTGGTGTCTTAATGCAGGCCGAACTCTCTAATGAGAAGCTGGAGTGTAAATGGAGGTAGTACTCCCTGACGAGAAGCTGGTGCGTAAACGGAGGAAGAACTCTCTGATGAGAAGCTTGTGTGTAAACGGAGGCAAAACTCTCTGCTGAGAAGCCTGTGTGGTAATGGAGGTCGGATTCTCTGAGGAGAAGCTTGTGTGTATATGGACGCACAGCTCTCTGACAAGAAGCTGGTGTGTAAACGAAGGCAGAACTCTCTGACGAGAAGCTTGTGTGTAAAAGGAGGTAGGACTCTCTGCTGAGAAGCTTGATTGTAATTGGCGGCAGACCTATCTGATAAGAACCTAGTGTGTATACGGTGGCAGAGCTTCCTGTTGAGAAGCTGATATTTAAATTGATGTAGAACCCTCGGACGAGAAGCTGGTGTGTAAACGGAGGCAGAACTCTCTGACGAGAAGCTTCTGTGTAAAAGGAGGAAGAGATCCCTGACGAGAAGCTGGTGTTTATATGGAGGTAGAAATCTCGGATGAGAAGCTGGTGTGTAAATAGAGGAGGAGCTTCCCGATGAGAAGCTTCTGGGCAAATGCTGGCAGAACCCCCTGATGAGAAGCTGGTGTGTAAATGGAGGTAGACCTCCCTGATGAGAATCTGTTGTGTAAATGGAGGTAGAGCTCCCTGACGAGAAACTAGTGTGTAAATGGAGACAGAACTCCCTGATGAGAAGACTGTGTGTAAATAGAGGTAGAACTCTCTGATGAGACGGTGGTATGTAAAAGTGAGCAGAACTCTCTGATGACAAGCTGGTCTGTAAGTGTAGGGAGAAATTCCTGATGAGAGCCTGATGTGTAAATCGAGGCAGAACTCTCTGCTGAGAAGCTGGTGTGTGAATGGAGGCAGAACTCTCTGATGAGAGGCCGGTGTGCAAACGGAGGTAGAACACCCTGATGAGAAGCTGGAGTGTAAATGGAGGTAAAACTCCATGACAAGAAGCCTATGTGTAAACGGAGGCAGGCCATTCTGATGATAAGCCGGTAGCAAATGGAGGCAGATCTCCCTGATGAGAAGCTGGTGTGTAAATGCAGGCAGAACTCTCTAATGAGAAGCTGCAGTGTACATGGAGGTAGTACTCCCTGACGAGAAGCTGGTGTGTAAATGGAGACAGAACTCCCTGACGAGAATCTTCTGCGTGAATGGAGGCAGAACTCCCTGATGAGAAGCTGCTGCGTAAATGGAGGCAGAAATCCCTTATATAGTGGTGTGCATATGTAAGTTGAACTCCGCGATGAGAAGCTGGTGTGTAAATGGAGGCAGAACTCTCTGATGAGAAGCTGGTGTGTAAATGGAGGCAGGACTCTCTGATGAGATGCTGGTGTGTAAATGGAGGAGGCGCACCCTGATGAGAAGCTTGAGTGCAAATGGAGACAGAACGCCCTGATGAGAAGCTGGTGTGTAAAAGGAAGTGGGACTCTCTGATGTGAATTTTCTGTGCAAATGGAGGCACAATTCTCTGATCAGAAGCTGGTGTGCAAAAGGAAAATGAATATCCTGATGAGAGGTTGGTGTCTTAATGCACGCAGAACTCTCTAATGAGAGGCTAGAGTGTAAATGGAGGTAGTACTCCTTGACGTGAAGCTGATGTGTAAACGGAGGACGAACTCTCTGATGAGAAGCTTGTGTGTAAATGGAGTTACAAGTCTCTGATGAGCAGCTGGTGTGTAAATGGAGGAGAAACTCACTGATGAGAAGATTGTGTGCAAATGGAGGCAGAACGCCCTGATGAGAAGCTGGTGTGTAAAATGAAAAGAAACTCGCTGATGAGAAGCTTGTGTGGAAATGTAGGCAGAACGTCCTGATGAGAAGCTGGTCTGTAAAAGGAAGGAGAACTCTCTGATGAGAAGCTGGTGTCTTAATGCAGGCAGAACTCTCTAATGAGAATCTTGTGCGTAAATGGAGGCAGAACTCCCTGACATAGCTGGTATTCATATGTAAGTAGAAGTCCGCGATGAGAAGCTGGTGTGTAAATGGAGGCAGAATTCTCTGATGAGAAGCTGGTGTGTTAATGGAGGAGGAACTCCCTGATGAGAAGCTTGTGTGCAAAAGGATGCACAACGCCCTGATGAGAAGCTGGTGTGTAAAAGGAAGAGGAACTCTCTGATGAGAAGCTTGTGTGTAAACGGAGGCAAAACTCTCTGCTGAGAAGCCTGTGTGGTAATAGAGGTCGGATTCTCTGAGGAGAAGCTTGTGTGTAAATGGACGCACAGCTCTCTGACAAGAAGCTGGTGTGTAAACGAAGGCAGAACTCTCTGACGAGAAGCTTGTGTGTAAACGGAGGCAAAGCTCTCTGCTGAGAAGCCTGTGTGGTAATGGAGGTCGGATTCTCTGAGGAGAAGCTTGTGGCTAAATGGACACACAGCTCTCTGACAAGAAGCTGGTGTGTAAACGAAGGCAGAACTCTCTGACGAGAAGCTTGTGTGTAAAAGGAGGTAGGACTCTCTGCTGAGAAGCTTGATTGTAATTGGCGGCAGACCTATCTGATAAGAACCTAGTGTGTATACGGTGGCAGAGCTTCCTGTTGAGAAGCTGATATTTAAATTGATGCAGAACCCTCGGACGAGAAGCTGGTGTGTAAACGGAGGCAGAACTCTCTGACGAGAAGCTTCTGTGTAAAAGGAGGAAGAGATCCCTGACGAGAAGCTGGTGTTTATATGGAGGTAGAAATCTCTGATGAGAAGCTGGTGTGTAAAAGGAAGAGGAACGCCCTGATGAGAAGCTTGTGTGCAAATGGAGGCCCAACGCCCTGATGAGAAGCTGGTGTGTAAAAGGAACAAGAACACCCTGATGAGAAGCTGGTGTCTTAATGCAGGCAGAACTCTCTAATGAGAAGCTGGAGTGTAAATGGAGGTAGTACTCCCTGAGGATAAGCTGGTGTGTAAACGGAGGCAAAACTCTCTGATGAGAAGCTTGTGTGGTAATAGAGTTCGGATTCTCTGAGGAGAAGCTTTTGTGTAAATGGACGCAGAGCTCTCTGACAAGAAGCTGGTGTGTAAACGAATGCAGAAATCCCTAACGAGAAGATTGTGTGTAAAAGGATATAGGACTCTCTGCTGAGAAGCTTGATTGTAATTGGCGGCAGACCTCTCTGATAAGAAGCTAGTGTATATACGGTGGCAGAACTTCCTGTTGAGAAGCTGGTATGTAAATTGATGTAGAACCCTCGGCCGAGAAGCTGGTGTGTAAACGGAGTCAGAACTCTCTGATAAGAAACTTCTGTGTAAAAGGAGGAAGAGGTCCCAGACGAGAAGCTGGTGTGTAAATGGAGGTAGAAATCTGTGACGAGAAGCTGGTGTGTAAATGGAGGAGGAGCTCCCCGATGAGAAGCTTCTGTGCAAATGCAGGCAGAACGCCATGATGAGAAGCTGGTGTGTTAATGGAGGTAGACCTCCCTGTTGAGTAGATTGTGCGTTAATGGAGGTACAAATCCCTGATGAGAACCTGTTGTGTAAATGGAGATAGAGCTCCCTGAGGGGAAACCCGTGTGTAAATGGAGGCAGAACTCCCTGATGAGAAGACTGTGTGTAAATTGAAGTAGAACTCTCTGAAAGGAAGCTGGTGTGTAAACGGAGGCAAATCACTCTGATGAGATGCTTGTGTGTGAATAGAGGTAGAATTCCCTGACGGGAAGCTGGTGTGTAAATGGAGACAGAACTCACTGATGAGAATCTTGTGCGTGAATGGAGGCAGAACTCCCTTTTGAGAAGCTGCTGTGTAATGGAGGTAGGTCTCTGCTGAGAAGCTTGTGTGTAAATGGTGGCAGAACTCTCTGATGAGAAGCTTGTGTGTAAAAGGAGGAAGAGATCCCTGATGAGAAGCTGCAGTGTAAATGGTGATAGAACTCTCTGATGAACAGCTTCTGTACAAACGGAGGCAGAACTCTCAGATGAGAAACTTGAATGTAAACGGAGGCAGAACTTCCGGAGGAGAAGCTTGTATGTAAATGCAGGTAGAACTCTCTGATGAAAAACTTGTGTGTAAATGGAGGTAGATCTCTCGGAGGAGAAGCTTGAGTGTAAATGGACGCGGAACTCTCTGACAAGAAGCTTGTATGTAAACGGAGGCAGAACTCTCTGACTAGAAGCTTGTGCCTAAAAGGAGGTAGGAAACGCTGCTGAGAAGCTGGTGTTTAAATGGCGGCAGAACTCTCTGATGAGAAGCTGGTGTGTAAACGGAGGCAGAACTCTCTGACGAGAAGCTGATGTGTAGGTGGAGACAGAACTCCCTAAGGAGAATCTTGTGCGTGAATGGAGGCAGAACTCCCTGATGAGAAGCTGCTGCGTAAATGGAGGAAGAACTCCCTTACATAGCTGGTGTGCATATGTAAGTAGAACTCCGCGATGAGAAGCTGGTGTGTAAATGGAGACAGAATTCTCTGATGAGAAGCTGGTGTGTAAAAGGAAGCGGAACTCCCTGATGAGAAGCTTGTGTGCAAATGGATGTACAACGCCCTGATGAGAAGCTGGTGTGTAAAAGGAAGATGAACACTCTGATGAGAAGCTGGTGTCTTAATGCAGGCCGAACTCTCTAATGAGAAGCTGGAGTGTAAATGGAGGTAGTACTCCCTGAGGATAAGCTGGTGTGTAAACGGAGGCAAAACTCTCTGATGAGAAGCTTGTGTGGTAATAGAGTTCGGATTCTCTGAGGAGAAGCTTTTGTGTAAATGGACGCAGAGCTCTCTGACAAGAAGCTGGTGTGTAAACGAATGCAGAAATCCCTAACGAGAAGATTGTGTGTAAAAGGATATAGGACTCTCTGCTGAGAAGCTTGATTGTAATTGGCGGCAGACCTCTCTGATAAGAAGCTAGTGTATATACGGTGGCAGAACTTCCTGTTGAGAAGCTGGTATGTAAATTGATGTAGAACCCTCGGCCGAGAAGCTGGTGTGTAAACGGAGTCAGAACTCTCTGATAAGAAACTTCTGTGTAAAAGGAGGAAGAGGTCCCAGACGAGAAGCTGGTGTGTAAATGGAGGTAGAAATCTGTGACGAGAAGCTGGTGTGTAAATGGAGGAGGAGCTCCCCGATGAGAAGCTTCTGTGCAAATGCAGGCAGAACGCCATGATGAGAAGCTGGTGTGTTAATGGAGGTAGACCTCCCTGTTGAGTAGATTGTGCGTTAATGGAGGTACAAATCCCTGATGAGAACCTGTTGTGTAAATGGAGATAGAGTTCCCTGAGGGGAAACCAGTGTGTAAATGGAGGCAGAACTCCCTGATGAGAAGACTGTGTGTAAATTGAAGTAGAACTCTCTGAAAGGAAGCTGGTGTGTAAACGGAGGCAAATCACTCTGATGAGATGCTTGTGTGTGAATAGAGGTAGAATTCCCTGACGGGAAGCTGGTGTGTAAATGGAGACAGAACTCACTGATGAGAATCTTGTGCGTGAATGGAGGCAGAACTCCCTTTTGAGAAGCTGCTGTGTAATGGAGGTAGGTCTCTGCTGAGAAGCTTGTGTGTAAATGGTGGCAGAACTCTCTGATGAGAAGCTTGTGTGTAAAAGGAGGAAGAGATCCCTGATGAGAAGCTGCAGTGTAAATGGTGATAGAACTCTCTGATGAACAGCTTCTGTACAAACGGAGGCAGAACTCTCAGATGAGAAACTTGAATGTATACGGAGGCAGAACTTCCGGAGGAGAAGCTTGTATGTAAATGCAGGTAGAACTCTCTGATGAAAAACTTGTGTGTAAATG
This sequence comes from Mobula birostris, assembly GCF_030028105.1. NCBI lineage: Eukaryota > Metazoa > Chordata > Chondrichthyes > Myliobatiformes > Myliobatidae > Mobula > Mobula birostris. Next base: position 189,335,369 of record NC_092376.1, on the reverse strand, counting down.
GAGGTAGATCTCTCGGAGGAGAAGCTTGAGTGTAAATGGACGCGGAACTCTCTGACAAGAAGCTTGTATGTAAACGGAGGCAGAACTCTCTGACTAGAAGCTTGTGCCTAAAAGGAGGTAGGAAACGCTGCTGAGAAGCTGGTGTTTAAATGGCGGCAGAACTCTCTGATGAGAAGCTGGTGTGTAAACGGAGGCAGAACTCTCTGACGAGAAGCTGATGTGTAGGTGGAGACAGAACTCCCTAAGGAGAATCTTGTGCGTGAATGGAGGCAGAACTCCCTGATGAGAAGCTGCTGCGTAAATGGAGGAAGAACTCCCTTACATAGCTGGTGTGCATATGTAAGTAGAACTCCGCGATGAGAAGCTGGTGTGTAAATGGAGACAGAATTCTCTGATGAGAAGCTGGTGTGTAAAAGGAAGCGGAACTCCCTGATGAGAAGCTTGTGTGCAAATGGATGTACAACGCCCTGATGAGAAGCTGGTGTGTAAAAGGAAGATGAACACTCTGATGAGAAGCTGGTGTCTTAATGCAGGCCGAACTCTCTAATGAGAAGCTGGAGTGTAAATGGAGGTAATACTCCCTGACGAGAAGCTGGTGCGTAAACGGAGGAAGAACTCTCTGATGAGAAGCTTGTGTGTAAACGGAGGCAAAACTCTCTGCTGAGAAGCCTGTGTGGTAATGGAGGTCGGATTCTCTGAGGAGAAGCTTGTGTGTAAATGGACGCACAGCTCTCTGACAAGAAGCTGGTGTGTAAACGAAGGCAGAACTCTCTGACGAGAAGCTTGTGTGTAAAAGGAGGTAGGACTCTCTGCTGAGAAGCTTGATTGTAATTGGCGGCAGACCTATCTGATAAGAACCTAGTGTGTATACGGTGGCAGAGCTTCCTGTTGAGAAGCTGATATTTAAATTGATGTAGAACCCTCGGACGAGAAGCTGGTGTGTAAACGGAGGCAGAACTGTCTGACGAGAAGCTTCTGTGTAAAAGGAGGAAGAGATCCCTGACGAGAAGCTGGTGTTTATATGGAGGTAGAAATCTCTGATGAGAAGCTGGTGTGTAAATAGAGGAGGAGCTTCCCGATGAGAAGCTTCTGGGCAAATGCTGGAAGAACCCCCTGATGAGAAGTTGGTTTGTAAATGGAGGTAGACCTCCCTGATGAGAATCTGTTGTGTAAATGGAGGTCGAAGTCTCTGATGAGAAGCTGGTATGTAAAAGTGAGCAGAACTCTCTGATGACAAGCTGGTCTGTAAGTGTAGGCAGAAATTCCTGATGAGAGCCTGATGTCTAAATCGAGGCAGAACTCTCTGCTGATAAGCTGGTGTGTGAATGGAGGCAGAACTCTCTCATGAGAGGCCTGTGTGCAAACGGAGGTAGAACTCCCTGATGAGAAGCTGGAGTGTAAATGGAGGTAAAACTCCATGACAAGAAGCCTATGTGTAAACGGAGGCAGAACATTCTGATGATAAGCCGGTGTGCAAATGGAGGCAGATCTCCCTGATGAGAAGCTGGTGTGTAAATGCAGGCAGAACTCTCTAATGAGAAGCTGCAGTGCACATGGAGGTAGTACTCCCTGACGAGAAGCTGGTGTGTAAATGGAGACAGAACTCCCTGACGAGAATCTTGTGCGTGAATGGAGGCAGAACTCCCTTATGAGAAGCTGCTGCGTAAATGGAGGCAGAACTCCCTTATATAGTGGTGTGCATATGTAAGTTGAACTCCGCGATGAGAAGCTGGTGTGTAAATGGAGGCAGAACTCTCTGATGAGAAGCTGGTGTGTAAATGGAGGCAGAACTCTCTGATGAGATGCTGGTGTGTAAATGGAGGAGGAACACCCTGATGAGAAGCTTGAGTGCAAATGGAGGCAGAACGCCCTGATGAGAAGCTGGTGTGTAAAAGGAAGTGGGACTCCCTGATGTGAATTTTCTGTGCAAATGGAGGCACAATTCTCTGATCAGAAGCTGGTGTGCAAAAGGAAAATGAATATCCTGATGAGAAGTTGGTGTCTTAATGCAGGCAGAACTCTCTAATGAGAAGCTAGAGTGTAAATGGAGGTAGTACTCCTTGACGTGAAGCTGATGTGTAAACGGAGGACGAACTCTCTGATGAGAAGCTTGTGTGTAAATGGAGTTAGAAGTCTCTGATGAGCAGCTGGTGTGTAAATGGAGGAGAAACTCACTGATGAGAAGATTGTGTGCAAATGGAGGCAGAACGCCCTGATGAGAAGCTGGTGTGTGAAATGAAAAGGAACTCGCTGATGAGAAGCTTGTGTGGAAATGTAGGCAGAACGCCCTGATGAGAAGCTGGTGTGTAAAAGGAAGGAGAACACTCTGATGAGAAGCAGGTGTCTTAATGCAGGCAGAACTCTCTAATGAGAATCTTGTGCGTAAATGGAGGCAGAACTCCCTGACATAGCTGGTGTTCATATGTAAGTAGAAGTCCGCGATGAGAAGCTGGTGTGTAAATGGAGGCAAAATTCTCTGATGAGAAGCTGGTGTGTTAATGGAGGAGGAACTCTCTGATGAGAAGCTTGTGTGCAAATGGATGCACAACGCCCTGATGAGAAGCTGGTGTGTAAAAGGAAGAGGAACTCACTGATGAGAAGCTTGTGTGCAAATGGAGGCCCAATGCCCTGATGAGAAGCTGGTGTGTAAAAGGAAGAAGAACACCCTGATGAGAAGCTGGTGTCTTAATGCAGGCAGAACTCTCTAATGAGAAGCTGGAGTGTAAATGGAGGTAGTACTCCCTGAGAATAAGCTGGTGTGTAAACGGAGGAAGAACTCTCTGATGAGAAGCTGGTGTGTAAACGGAGGCAAAACTCTCTGATGAGAAGCTTGTGTGGTAATAGAGGTCGGATTCTCTGAGGAGAAGCTGGAGTGTAAATGGAGCTGGAAGTCTCTGATGAGAAGCTTGTGTGTGAATGGAGGCAGAACTCTCTGATGCGAAGCTGGTGTGCAAACGGAGGTAGAACTCCCTGATGAGACGCTGGTGTGTAAACGGAGGTAAAAATCCATGACAAGAAGCTGGTGTGTGAACGGAGGCAGTACTCTCTGATGGAAGCTGCTGTGTACATGGAGATAGAACTCTCTGATGAGAAGCTTGTATGTAAACGGAGGCAGAACTTCCTGAGGAGAAGCTTGTGTGTAAAAGCAGATAGGAAACGCTGCTGAGAAGCTGGTGTTTGAATGGCGATGGAACTCTCTGATGAGAAGCTGGTCTGTAAACGGAGGCAGAATTCTCTGATGAGACGCTGGTATGTAAATGGAGGCAGAACTCTTTGATGAGAAGCTGATCTGTAAATGTAGGCAGAAATCCCTGATGAGAGCCTGATGTATAAATCGAGGTAGAACTCCCTGATTAGCAACTAGTGTGTAAATATAGGTAGAACTCTCTGATGAGAAGCTGGAGTGTAAATGGAGGCAGAACTTCCGGTGGAGAAGCTTCTTTGTAAATGCAGGTAGAACTCTCTGTTGAGATGCTTGTGTGTAAATGGTGTTAGAAGTCTCTGATGAGCAGCTTGTGTGCAAATGGAGGAAGAGATCCCTGAAGAGAAGCTGCTGTGTAAATGGTGATAGAACTCTCTGATGAACAGCTTCTGTACAAACGGAGGCAGAACTCTCAGATGAGAAACTTGAATGTAAACGGAGGCAGAACTTCCGGAGGAGAAGCTTGTATGTAAATGCAGGTAGAACTCTCTGATGAAAAACTTGTGTGTAAATGGAGGTAGATCTCTCGGAGGAGAAGCTTGAGTGTAAATGGACGCGGAACTCTCTGACAAGAAGCTTGTATGTAAACGGAGGCAGAACTCTCTGACTAGAAGCTTGTGCCTAAAAGGAGGTAGGAAACGCTGCTGAGAAGCTGGTGTTTAAATGGCGGCAGAACTCTCTGATGAGAAGCTGGTGTGTAAACGGAGGCAGAACTCTCTGACGAGAAGCTGATGTGTAGGTGGAGACAGAACTCCCTAAGGAGAATCTTGTGCGTGAATGGAGGCAGAACTCCCTGATGAGAAGCTGCTGCGTAAATGGAGGAAGAACTCCCTTACATAGCTGGTGTGCATATGTAAGTAGAACTCCGCGATGAGAAGCTGGTGTGTAAATGGAGACAGAATTCTCTGATGAGAAGCTGGTGTGTAAAAGGAAGCGGAACTCCCTGATGAGAAGCTTGTGTGCAAATGGATGTACAACGCCCTGATGAGAAGCTGGTGTGTAAAAGGAAGATGAACACTCTGATGAGAAGCTGGTGTCTTAATGCAGGCCGAACTCTCTAATGAGAAGCTGGAGTGTAAATGGAGGTAGTACTCCCTGAGGATAAGCTGGTGTGTAAACGGAGGCAAAACTCTCTGATGAGAAGCTTGTGTGGTAATAGAGTTCGGATTCTCTGAGGAGAAGCTTTTGTGTAAATGGACGCAGAGCTCTCTGACAAGAAGCTGGTGTGTAAACGAATGCAGAAATCCCTAACGAGAAGATTGTGTGTAAAAGGATATAGGACTCTCTGCTGAGAAGCTTGATTGTAATTGGCGGCAGACCTCTCTGATAAGAAGCTAGTGTATATACGGTGGCAGAACTTCCTGTTGAGAAGCTGGTATGTAAATTGATGTAGAACCCTCGGCCGAGAAGCTGGTGTGTAAACGGAGTCAGAACTCTCTGATAAGAAACTTCTGTGTAAAAGGAGGAAGAGGTCCCAGACGAGAAGCTGGTGTGTAAATGGAGGTAGAAATCTGTGACGAGAAGCTGGTGTGTAAATGGAGGAGGAGCTCCCCGATGAGAAGCTTCTGTGCAAATGCAGGCAGAACGCCATGATGAGAAGCTGGTGTGTTAATGGAGGTAGACCTCCCTGTTGAGTAGATTGTGCGTTAATGGAGGTACAAATCCCTGATGAGAACCTGTTGTGTAAATGGAGATAGAGCTCCCTGAGGGGAAACCAGTGTGTAAATGGAGGCAGAACTCCCTGATGAGAAGACTGTGTGTAAATTGAAGTAGAACTCTCTGAAAGGAAGCTGGTGTGTAAACGGAGGCAAATCACTCTGATGAGATGCTTGTGTGTGAATAGAGGTAGAATTCCCTGACGGGAAGCTGGTGTGTAAATGGAGACAGAACTCACTGATGAGAATCTTGTGCGTGAATGGAGGCAGAACTCCCTTTTGAGAAGCTGCTGTGTAATGGAGGTAGGTCTCTGCTGAGAAGCTTGTGTGTAAATGGTGGCAGAACTCTCTGATGAGAAGCTTGTGTGTAAAAGGAGGAAGAGATCCCTGATGAGAAGCTGCAGTGTAAATGGTGATAGAACTCTCTGATGAACAGCTTCTGTACAAACGGAGGCAGAACTCTCAGATGAGAAACTTGAATGTAAACGGAGGCAGAACTTCCGGAGGAGAAGCTTGTATGTAAATGCAGGTAGAACTCTCTGATGAAAAACTTGTGTGTAAATGGAGGTAGATCTCTCGGAGGAGAAGCTTGAGTGTAAATGGACGCGGAACTCTCTGACAAGAAGCTTGTATGTAAACGGAGGCAGAACTCTCTGACTAGAAGCTTGTGCCTAAAAGGAGGTAGGAAACGCTGCTGAGAAGCTGGTGTTTAAATGGCGGCAGAACTCTCTGATGAGAAGCTGGTGTGTAAACGGAGGCAGAACTCTCTGACGAGAAGCTGATGTGTAGGTGGAGACAGAACTCCCTAAGGAGAATCTTGTGCGTGAATGGAGGCAGAACTCCCTGATGAGAAGCTGCTGCGTAAATGGAGGAAGAACACCCTTACATAGCTGGTGTGCATATGTAAGTAGAACTCCGCGATGAGAAGCTGGTGTGTAAATGGAGACAGAATTCTCTGATGAGAAGCTGGTGTGTAAAAGGAAGCGGAACTCCCTGATGAGAAGCTTGTGTGCAAATGGATGTACAACGCCCTGATGAGAAGCTGGTGTGTAAAAGGAAGATGAACACTCTGATGAGAAGCTGGTGTCTTAATGCAGGCCGAACTCTCTAATGAGAAGCTGGAGTGTAAATGGAGGTAATACTCCCTGACGAGAAGCTGGTGCGTAAACGGAGGAAGAACTCTCTGATGAGAAGCTTGTGTGTAAACGGAGGCAAAACTCTCTGCTGAGAAGCCTGTGTGGTAATGGAGGTCGGATTCTCTGAGGAGAAGCTTGTGTGTAAATGGACGCACAGCTCTCTGACAAGAAGCTGGTGTGTAAACGAAGGCAGAACTCTCTGACGAGAAGCTTGTGTGTAAAAGGAGGTAGGACTCTCTGCTGAGAAGCTTGATTGTAATTGGCGGCAGACCTATCTGATAAGAACCTAGTGTGTATACGGTGGCAGAGCTTCCTGTTGAGAAGCTGATATTTAAATTGATGTAGAACCCTCGGACGAGAAGCTGGTGTGTAAACGGAGGCAGAACTCTCTGACGAGAAGCTTCTGTGTAAAAGGAGGAAGAGATCCCTGACGAGAAGCTGGTGTTTATATGGAGGTAGAAATCTCTGATGAGAAGCTGGTGTGTAAATAGAGGAGGAGCTTCCCGATGAGAAGCTTCTGGGCAAATGCTGGAAGAACCCCCTGATGAGAAGTTGGTGTGTAAATGGAGGTAGACCTCCCTGATGAGAATCTGTTGTGTAAATGGAGGTCGAAGTCTCTGATGAGAAGCTGGTATGTAAAAGTGAGCAGAACTCTCTGATGACAAGCTGGTCTGTAAGTGTAGGCAGAAATTCCTGATGAGAGCCTGATGTCTAAATCGAGGCAGAACTCTCTGCTGATAAGCTGGTGTGTGAATGGAGGCAGAACTCTCTCATGAGAGGCCTGTGTGCAAACGGAGGTAGAACTCCCTGATGAGAAGCTGGAGTGTAAATGGAAGTAAAACTCCATGACAAGAAGCCTATGTGTAAACGGAGGCAGAACATTCTGATGATAAGCCGGTGTGCAAATGGAGGCAGATCTCCCTGATGAGAAGCTGGTGTGTAAATGCAGGCAGAACTCTCTAATGAGAAGCTGCAGTGCACATGGAGGTAGTACTCCCTGACGAGAAGCTGGTGTGTAAATGGAGACAGAACTCCCTGACGAGAATCTTGTGCGTGAATGGAGGCAGAACTCCCTTATGAGAAGCTGCTGCGTAAATGGAGGCAGAACTCCCTTATATAGTGGTGTGCATATGTAAGTTGAACTCCGCGATGAGAAGCTGGTGTGTAAATGGAGGCAGAACTCTCTGATGAGAAGCTGGTGTGTAAATGGAGGCAGAACTCTCTGATGAGATGCTGGTGTGTAAATGGAGGAGGAACACCCTGATGAGAAGCTTGAGTGCAAATGGAGGCAGAACGCCCTGATGAGAAGCTGGTGTGTAAAAGGAAGTGGGACTCCCTGATGTGAATTTTCTGTGCAAATGGAGGCACAATTCTCTGATCAGAAGCTGGTGTGCAAAAGGAAAATGAATATCCTGATGAGAAGTTGGTGTCTTAATGCAGGCAGAACTCTCTAATGAGAAGCTAGAGTGTAAATGGTGGTAGTACTCCTTGACGTGAAGCTGATGTGTAAACGGAGGACGAACTCTCTGATGAGAAGCTTGTGTGTAAATGGAGTTAGAAGTCTCTGATGAGCAGCTGGTGTGTAAATGGAGGAGAAACTCACTGATGAGAAGATTGTGTGCAAATGGAGGCAGAACGCCCTGATGAGAAGCTGGTGTGTGAAATGAAAAGGAACTCGCTGATGAGAAGCTTGTGTGGAAATGTAGGCAGAACGCCCTGATGAGAAGCTGGTGTGTAAAAGGAAGGAGAACACTCTGATGAGAAGCAGGTGTCTTAATGCAGGCAGAACTCTCTAATGAGAATCTTGTGCGTAAATGGAGGCAGAACTCCCTGACATAGCTGGTGTTCATATGTAAGTAGAAGTCCGCGATGAGAAGCTGGTGTGTAAATGGAGGCAAAATTCTCTGATGAGAAGCTGGTGTGTTAATGGAGGAGGAACTCTCTGATGAGAAGCTTGTGTGCAAATGGAGGCCCAATGCCCTGATGAGAAGCTGGTGTGTAAAAGGAAGAAGAACACCCTGATGAGAAGCTGGTGTCTTAATGCAGGCAGAACTCTCTAATGAGAAGCTGGAGTGTAAATGGAGGTAGTACTCCCTGAGAATAAGCTGGTGTGTAAACGGAGGAAGAACTCTCTGATGAGAAGCTGGTGTGTAAACGGAGGCAAAACTCTCTGATGAGAAGCTTGTGTGGTAATAGAGGTCGGATTCTCTGAGGAGAAGCTGGAGTGTAAATGGAGCTGGAAGTCTCTGATGAGAAGCTTGTGTGTGAATGGAGGCAGAACTCTCTGATGCGAAGCTGGTGTGCAAACGGAGGTAGAACTCCCTGATGAGACGCTGGTGTGTAAACGGAGGTAAAAATCCATGACAAGAAGCTGGTGTGTGAACGGAGGCAGTACTCTCTGATGGAAGCTGCTGTGTACATGGAGATAGAACTCTCTGATGAGAAGCTTGTATGTAAACGGAGGCAGAACTTCCTGAGGAGAAGCTTGTGTGTAAAAGCAGATAGGAAACGCTGCTGAGAAGCTGGTGTTTGAATGGCGATGGAACTCTCTGATGAGAAGCTGGTCTGTAAACGGAGGCAGAATTCTCTGATGAGACGCTGGTATGTAAATGGAGGCAGAACTCTTTGATGAGAAGCTGATCTGTAAATGTAGGCAGAAATCCCTGATGAGAGCCTGATGTATAAATCGAGGTAGAACTCCCTGATGAGCAACTAGTGTGTAAATATAGGTAGAACTCTCTGATGAGAAGCTGGAGTGTAAATGGAGGCAGAACTTCCGGTGGAGAAGCTTCTTTGTAAATGCAGGTAGAACTCTCTGTTGAGATGCTTGTGTGTAAATGGTGTTAGAAGTCTCTGATGAGCAGCTTGTGTGCAAATGGAGGAAGAGATCCCTGAAGAGAAGCTGCTGTGTAAATGGAGATAGAACTGTCTCAATGAAAATCTTGTGTATAAACGGAGGCAGAACTCCCAGATGAGACGCTGGTGTATAAAAGGTGATAGGAAACGCTGCCTAGAAGCTGGTGTGTGAATGGAGTCAGAAATCTCTGATGAGAAGCTGGTGTGCAAACGGAGGTAGAACTCCCTGATGAGAAGCTGGTGTGTAAATGGAGGAGGAACTCCTTGATGAGAAGCTTGTGTGCAAATGGAGGCATGACGCCCTGATGAGAAGCTTGAGGGCAAAAGGAAGAAGAACTCTCTGATGAGAAGCTGGTGTCCTAATGCCGGCAGAACTCTCTAATGAGAAGTTGGAGTGTAAACGGATGTAGTACTCCCTGACGAGAGCTGATATGTAAACAGAGGAAGAACTCCCTGATGAGAAGCTGGGGTGTAAACGGAGGCAGAACTCACTTATATAGCTGGTGTGCATATGTAAGCAGAACTCCGCGATGAGAAGCTGGTGTGTAAATGGAGGCAGAACTCTCTGATGAGAAGCTGGTGTGTAAATGGACGCTGAACTCTCTGATGAGAAACCGGTGCGTAAACGGAGGCAGAACTCTCTGATGAGACGCTGGTGTGTAGATGGAGGCAGAACGCTCTGACGAGAAGCTGGTGTGTAAATGGAGACAGAACTCCGTGATGAGTATCTTGTTCGTGAATGGAGGCAGAACTCCCTGATGAGAAGCTGCTGAGCAAAGGAGGCATAACTCCCTTGTACAGCTGGTATGCATATGTAAGCAGAACTCCGCGATGAGAAGCTGGTGTGTAAATGGAGGCAGAACCCTCTGATGAGAAGCTGGTGTGTAAATGGAGTTAGAAGTCTCTGATGAGCAGCTTGTGTGCAAATGAAGGTAGATCTCTCTGAGGAGAAGCTTGTGTATAAATGGACGCAGAACTCTCTGACTAGTAGCTGGTGTGAAATCGGATGCAGAACTCTCTGACGAGAAGCTTGTGTGTAAAAGGAGGTAGGAAACGCTACTGAGAAGCTGGTGTTTAAATGGCGGCAGAACTCTCTGATGAGAAGCTGGTGTGTAAACGGAGGGAGAACTCTCTGACGAGAAGCTTGTGTGTAAAAGGAGGTAGAGAACGCTACTGAGAAGCTGGTGTTTAAATGGCGGCAGAACTCTCCGATGAGAAACTTGTGTGTAAACGGAGGGAGAACTCTCTGTTGAGACGCTGGCGTTTAAATGGAGACAGAACTCTCAGATGAGAAGCTGGTGTTTAAACGGAGGCAGAACTCTCTGATGAGACGCTGGTGTGTAAATCCAGGCAGAAATCTCTGATGAAAATCTACTGGGTAAATGGAGGCAGATCTCCCTGATGAGAAGCTGGTGTGTAAATGGAGGCAGAACTCTCTGATGAGAAGCCGGTGTGTAAATGCTGGCAGAACTCTATAATGAGAAGCTGGAGTCTAAATTGAGGTAGTACTCCCGGACAAGTAGCTTCTGTGTAAACGGAGGAAGAGCACTCTGATGAGAAGCGTGTGTAAGTGGAGGTAGATCTCTCTGAGGAGAAGCTTGTGTGTAAATGGACGCAGAACTCTCTGACGAGAAGCTTGTGTGTAAAAGGAGGTAGGACTCTGCTGAGAAGCTTGATAGTAATTGGCGGCAGAACTCTCTGATCAGAAGCTGGTGTGTACACGGTGGCGGAGCTTCCTGTTGAGAAACGGATATGTAAATTGATGTAGAACTCTTGGTCGAGAAGCTGGTGAGTAAACGGAGACAGAACTCTCTGACGAGAAGCTTCTGTGCAAATGTAGTCAGAACGCCCTGATGAGAAGCTGGTGTGTAAATGGAGGTAGAGCTCCGTGACGAGAAACTAGTGTGTAAATGGAGGCAGAAATCCCTGATGAGAAGCTGCTGCGTAAATGGAGGCAGATCTCCGTGTTGAGAAGCTGGTGTGTAAATGGAGGAGGAACTCCCTGATGAGAAGCTTCTGGTCAAATGGAGAAAGATTGCCCTGAGGAGAATCTGGTGACTTAATGGAGGCAAAACTCTCTAATGACAAGCTGGTGTGTAAATGGAGGCAGAACTCTCTGATGAGAAGCTTGTGTGTAAATGGAGTTAGAAGTCTCTGATGAGAAGCTTGCGTGCAAATGAAAGTAGATCTCCCTGAAGAGAATCTTGTGTGGAAATGGAGACAGAACTCCGTGATGAGAATCTTGTGCGTGAATGGAGGTAGAACTCCCTGATGAGAAGCTGCGGCGCAAATGGAGGCAGAACTCCCTTATATAGCAGGTGTGCATATGTAAGTAGAACTACGCGATGAGAAGCTGGTGTGTAAACGGATGCAGAACTCTCTGATGAGAAGCTGGTGTGTAAATGGAGTTAGAAGTCTCTGATGAGCAGCTTGTGTGCAAATGGAGCTTGATCTCTCTGAGGAGAAGCTTGTGTATAAATGGACGCAGAACTCTCTGACTAGAAACTGGTGTGTAATCGGAGGCAGAACTCTCTAACGAGAAGCTTGTGAGTAAAGGGAGGTAGGAAACGCTGCTGAGAAGCTGGTGTTAAATGGCGACAAAACTCTCTGATGAGAAGCTGGAGTGTAAACGGAGTCAGAACTCTCTGATGAGAAGCTGATGTGTAAATGGAGACAGAACTCCGTGATGAGAATCTTGAGCCTGAATGGAGGTAGAACTCCCTGATGAGAAGCTGCTGCGTAAATGGAGGCAGAACTCTCTGATGAGAAGCTGGTGTGTGAAAGGAAGAGGAACTCCCTGATGAGAGGCTTGTGTGCAAATGGAGGCAGAACGCCCTGATAAGAGTCTGGTGTGTAAAAGGAAGAAAAACACCATGATGAGAAGCTGGTGTGTTAATGCAGGCAGAAGTCTCTAATGAGAAGCTGGTGTGTAAACGGAGGAAGAACTCTCTGATGAGAAGCTTGTATGTAAACGGAGGCAGAACTTCCGGAGGTGAAGCTTCTGTGTAGATGGACGCAGAACTCTCTGACAAGAAGCTACGATGTAAACAGAGGCAGAACTCTCTGACGAGAAGCTTGTGTGTAAAAGGCGGTAGGAAACGCTGCTGAGAAGCTGGTGTTTGAAAGGCGGCAGAACTCTCTGATGAGAACCTGGTGTGAAAACGGAAGCAGAACTCTCTGATGATACGCTGGTGTGTAAATGGACGCTAAACTCTCTGACAAGAAGCTAGTATGTAAACGGAGGCAGAACTCTCTGATGAGAAGCTTGTGTGTAAATGGACGCAGAACTCTCTGACAAGAAGCTAGAATGTAAACGGAGGCAGAACTCTCTGATGAGAAGCTTGTGTGTAAATTGAGTTGGAAGTCTCTGATGAGAAACTTGTGTGTGAATGGAGGCAGAACTCTCTGATGCGAAGCTGGTGTGCAAACGGAGGTAGAACTCCCTGATGAGACGCTGGTGTGTAAACGGAGGTAAAAATCCATGACAAGAAGCTGGTGTGTGAACGGAGGCAGAACTCTCTGATGGAAGCTGCTGTGTACATGGAGATAGAACTCTCTGATGAGAAGCTTGTATGTAAACGGAGGCAGAACTTCCTGAGGAGAAGCTTGTGTGTAAAAGCAGATAGGAAACGCTGCTGAGAAGCTGGTGTTTGAATGGCGATGGAACTCTCTGATGAGAAGCTGGTCTGTAAACGGAGGCAGAATTCTCTGATGAGACGCTGGTGTGTAAAAGGAGGCAGAATTCTTTGATGAAAAGCTGATCTGTAAATGTAGGCAGAAATCCCTGATGAGAGCCTGATGTATAAATCGAGGCAGAACTCTCTGCTGAGAAACTGTTGTGTGAATGGAGGCAGAACTCTCTGATGAGACGCCGGTGTGCAAACGGAGGTAGAACTCCCTGATGAGCAACTAGTGTGTAAATGTAGGTAGAACTCTCTGATGAGAAGCTGGAGTGTAAATGGAGGCAGAACTTCCGGTGGAGAAGCTTCTTTGTAAATGCAGGTAGAACTCTCTGATGAGATGCTTGTGTGTAAATGGTGTTAGAAGTCTCTGATGAGCAGCTTGTGTGCAAATGGAGGAAGAGATCCCTGAAGAGAAGCTGCTGTGTAAATGGAGATAGAACTGTCTCAATGAGAATCATGTGTATAAACGGAGGGAGAACTCCCAGATGAGACGCTGGTGTGTAAAAGGTGGTAGGAAACGCTGCCTAGAAGCTGGTGTGTGAATGGAGTCAGAAATCTCTGATGAGAAGCTGGTGTGCAAACGGAGGTAGAACTCCCTGATGAGAAGCTGGTGTGTAAATGGAGGTAAAACTACAAGACAAAAATCCTGTGTGTTAACGGAGGCAGAACTTCCGGAGGAGAAGCTTGTGTGTAAATGCAGGTAGAACTCTCCGATGAGAAGCGTGTGTAAACGGAGGCAGAACTCTATGACGAGAAGCTGGTGTGCAAATGGAGACAGAACTCCGTGATGAGAATCTTGTTCGTGAATGGAGGTAGAACTCCCTGATGAGAAGCTGCTGTGCAAGTGGAGGCAGAACTCCCTTATATAGCTGGTGTGCACATGTAAGTAGAACTCCGCGGTGAGAAGCTGGTGTGTAAACGGAGGCAGAACTCTCTGATGCGCTGGTGTGTAAATGGAGTTAGAAGTCTCTGATGAGCAGCTTGCGTGCAAATGGAGGTAGATCTCTCTGACGAGAAGCTTGTGCATAAATGGACGCAGAACTCTCTGACTAGTAGCTGGTGTGTAATCGGAGGCAGAACTCTGACGAGAAGCTTGTGTCTAAAGGGAGGTAGGAAACGCTGTTGAGAAGCTGGTGTTTAAATGGCGGCAAAACTCTCTGATGAGAAGCTGGTGCGTAAACGGCGACAGAACTCTCTGATTAGACGCTGGTGTTTAAATGGAGGCAGAATTCTCTGATGAGACGCTGGTGTGTAAATGGAGGCAGAACTCTCTGACGAGACGCTGGTGTGTAAATGGAGACAGAACACCGTGATATGAATCTTGTGCGTGAATGGAGGTAGAACTACCTGATGAGAAGCTGCGGCGCAAATGCAGGCAGAACTCCTTTATATAGCCGGTGTGCATATGTAAATAGAACTCCGCGATGAGCAGCTGGTGTGTAAATGGAGGCAGAACTCTCTGATGCGCTGGTGTGTAAATGGAGTTAGAAGTCTCTGATGAGCAGTTTGTGTGCAAATGGAGGTAGATCTCTCTGACGAGAAGCTTGTGTATAAATGGACGCAGAACTCTCTGACTAGAAGCTGGTGTGTAAATGGAGGAGGAACTCCTTGATGAGTAGCTTGTGTGCAAATGGAGGCACAACGCCCTGATGAGAAGAGTGTGTGTAAAAGGAAGAAGAACACCCTGATGAGAAGCTGGTGTCTTAATGCAGGCAGAACTTTCTAATGAGAAGTTGGAGTGCAAATGGATGTAGTACTCCCTGACGAGAGCTGATGTGTAAACGGAGGAAGAACTCCCTGATAAGAAGCTGGGGTGTAAACGGAGGCAGAACTAACTTATATAGCTGGTGTGCATATGTAAGCAGAACTCCGCGATTAGAAGCTGGTGTGCAAATGGAGGCAGAACTCTCTGATGAGAAGCTGGTGTGTAAATGGACGCAGAACTCTCTGACAAGAAGCTAGTATGTAAACGGAGGGAGAACTCTCTGATGAGAAGCTTGTGTGTAAATGGTGTTGGAAGTCTCTGATGAGAAGCCTGTGTGTGAATGGAGGCAGAACTCTCTGATGCGAAGCTGGTGTGCAAACGGAGGTTGAACTCCCTGATGAGACGCTGGTGTGTAAATGGAGATAAAACTCCATGACAAGAATCCTGTGTTTAACCGGAGGCAGAACTTCGGGAGGAGAAGCTTGTGTGTAAATGCAGGTAGAACTCTCTGATGAGAAGCGTGTTTAAATGGAGATAGAAGTCTCTGATGAGAAGCTTGTGTACAAATGGAGGTAGTTCTCTCTGAGGAGATGCTTGTGGGTAAACGGAGGCACAACTCTCTGATGAGACGCTGGTGTGTAAATGGAGGCAGAACTCCATGACGAGATTCTGATGTGTAAATGGAGGCAGAACTCTCTGCGAGAAGCTGGTGTGTAAATGGAGACAGAACTCCGTGATATGAATCTTGTGCGTGAATGGAGGTAGAACTCCCTGATGAGGAGCTGCGGCGCAAATGGAGGCAGAACTCACTAATGAGAAGCTGGAGTGTAAATGGAGGCAGAACTCCCTAATGAGAATATTGAGCGTAAATAGAGGCAGAAATCCCTTATATAGCTGGTATGCATATGGAAGTAGAACTCCGCGATGAGAATCTGGTGTGTAAATGGAGGCAGAACTCTGTGATGAGAAGCGGGTGTGTAAATGGAGGAGGAACTCCTTGATGAGAAGCTTGTGTGCAAATGGAGGCACAACGCCCTGATGAGAAGCTTGTGTGCAAAAGGAAGAAGAACACCCTGATGAGAAGCTGGTGTCTTAATGCAGGTAGAACTCTCTGATGAGAAGCGTGTGTAAATGGAGATAGAAGTCTTTGATGAGAAGCCGGAGTGCAAACGGAAGTAGAACTCCCTGATGAGAAGCTGGTGTGTAAATGGAGATAGAACTCTCTGATGAGAAGCTTGTATGTAAACGGAGGCAGAACTTCCGGAGGTGAAGCTTCTGTGTAAATGGACGCAGAACTCCCTGACAAGAAGCTAGTATGTAAACAGAGGCAGAACTCTCTGACGAGAAGCTTGTGTGTAAAAGGCGGTAGGAAACGCTGCCGAGAAGCTGGTGTTTGAATATCGGCAGAACTCTCTGATGAGAACCTGGTGTGTAAACGGAGTTAGAACTCTCTGATGATACGCTGGTGTGTAAATGGACGCTAAACTCTCTGACAAGAAGCTAGAATGTAAACGGAGGCAGAACTCTCTGATGAGAAGCTTGTGTGAAAATGGAGTTGGAAGTCTCTGATGAGAAGCTGGTGTGTAAACGGAGGCAGAACTCTCTGATGAGAAGCTGGTGTGTAAATGGACGCAGAACTCTCTGACAAGAAGCTAGTATGTAAACGGAGGCAGAACTCTCTGATGAGAAGCTTGTGTGTAAATGGAGTTGGAAGTCTCTGATGAGAAGCTTGTGTGTGAATGGAGGCAGAACTCTCTGATGCGAAGCTGGTGTGCAAACGGAGGTAGAGCTCCCTGATGAGACGCTGGTGTGTAAATGGATGCAGAACTCTCTGATGAGAAACTGGTCTGTAAACGGAGGTAAAAATCCATGACAAGTAGCTGGTGTGTGAACGGAGGCAGAACTCTCTGATGGAAGCTGCTGTGTAAATGGAGATAGAACTCTCTGATGAGAAGCTTGTATGTAAACGGAGGCAGAACTCTCTGATGAGAAGCTTGTGCGCAAATGGAGTTGGAAGTCTCCAATGAGAAGCTGGTGTGTTAACGGAGGCAGAACTCTCTGATGAGAAGCTGGTGTGTAAATGGACGCAGAACTCTCTGACAAGAAGCTAGTATGTAAACGGAGGCAGAACTCTCTGATGAGAAGCTGGTGTGCAAACGGAGGTAAAAATCCATGACAAGAAGCTTGTGTGTGAACGGAGGCAGATCTCTCTGATGGAAGCTGCTGTGTAAATGGAGATAGAACTCTCTGATGAGAAGCTTGTATGTAAACGGAGGCAAAACTTCCTGAGGAGAAGCTTGTGTGTAAAAGCAGATAGGAAACGCTGCTGAGAAGCTGGTGTTTGAATGGCGATGGAACTCTCTGATGAGAAGCTCGTCTGTAAACGGAGGCAGAACTCTCTGATGAGACGCTGGTATGTAAATGGAGGCAGAACTCTTTGATGAGAAACTGATCTGTAAATGTAGGCAGAAATCACTGATGAGAGTCTGATGTATAAATCGAGGCAGAATTCTCTGCTGAGAAGCTGGTGTGTGAATGGAGGCAGAACTCCGTGATAAGAAGCTGGTGTGTAAACGGAGGTAGAACTCCCTGATGAGCAGCTGGTGTGTAAATGTAGGCAGAACTCTGATGAGAAGCTGGTGTGTAAGCGGAGGTAGAACTCCCTGATGAGCAGCTAGTGTGTAAATGTAGGCAGAACTCTCTGATGAGAGGCTGGTGTGTAAATGGAGGAAGAGATCCCTGATGAGAAGCTGCTGCTGTGTAAATGGAGATAGAACTCTCTTAATGAGAATCTTGTGTATAAACGGAGGCAGAACTCCCAGATGAGACGCTGGTGTGTAAAAGGAGGTAGGAAACGCTGCCTAGAAGCTGGTGTGTGAATGGAGTCAGAAATCTCTGATGAGATGCTGGTGTGCAAACGGAGGCAGAACTTCCGGAGGAGAAGCTTGTGTGTAAATGCAGGTAGAACTCTCCGATGAGAAGCGTGTGTAAACGGAGGCAGAACTCTCTGACGAGAAGCTGGTGTGTAAATGGAGACAGAATTGCGTGATGAGAATCTTGTTCGTGAATGGAGGTAGAACTCCCTGATGAGAAACTGCTGCACAAATGGAGGCAGAACTCCCTTATATAGCTGGTGTGCACATGTAAGTAGAACTCCGCGATGAGAAGCTGGTGTGTAAATGGAGGCAGAACTCTCTGATGCGCTGGTGTGTAAATGGAGTTTGAAGTCTCTGATGAGCAGCTTGTGTGCAAATGGAGGTAGATCTCTCTGAAGAGAAGCTTGTGTATAAATGGACGCAGAACTCTCTGACTAGAAGCTGGTGTGTAAATGGAGGAGGAACTCCTTGATGAGTAGCTTGTGTGCAAATGGAGGCACAACGCCCTGATGAGAAGAGTGTGTGTAAAAGGAAGAAGAACACCCTGATGAGAAGCTGGTGTCTTAATGCAGGCAGAACTTTCTAATGAGAAGTTGGAGTGCAAATGGATGTAGTACTCCCTGACGAGAGCTGATGTGTAAACGGAGGAAGAACTCCCTGATAAGAAGCTGGGGTGTAAACGGAGGCAGAACTAACTTATATAGCTGGTGTGCATATGTAAGCAGAACTCCGCGATTAGAAGCTGGTGTGTAAATGGAGGCAGAAATCTCTGATGAGAAGCTGGTGTGTAAATGGACGCAGAACTCTCTGACAAGAAGCTAGTACGTAAACGGAGGCAGAACTCACTGACGAGAAGCTGGAGTGTGAATGGAGACAGAACTTTCTGATGAGAAGCCGGGGTGCAAACGGAGGTAGAACTCCCTGATGAGAAGCTGGTGTGTAAATGGAGATAGAACTCTCTGATGAGAAGCTTGTATGTAAACGGAGGCAGAACTTCCGGAGGTGAAGCTTGTGTATAAATTGACGCAGAACTCTCTGACTAGAAGCTGGTGTGTAATCGCAGGCAGAACTCTCTGACGAGAAGCTTGTGTGTAAATGGAGTTAGAGAACGCTGCTCAGAAGCTGGTGTTTGAATGGCGGCAGATAACTCTGATGAGAACCTGGTGTGTAAACGGTGGCAGAACTCTCTGATGAGACGCTGGTGTGGAAATGGTGGCAGAACTCTCTGATGAACAGCTGTTGTGTAAATGTAGGCAGAAATTCCTGATGAGCGCCTGATGTGTAAATCGAGGCAGAATTCTCTGCTGAGAAGCTGGTGTGTGAATGGAGGCAGAACTCTCTGATGAATAGCTGGTGTGTAAATGGAGGTAAAACTCCATGACAAGAATCCTGTGTGTAAACGTAGGCAGAACTTCCGGAGGAGAAGCTTGTGTGTAAATGCAGGTAGAACTCTCTGATGAGAAGCGTGTGTAAATGGAGATAGAAGTCTCTGATGAGAAGCTGGTGTGTGAATAGAGGCAGAACTCTCTGATGAGTAGCTGGTGTGCAAACGGAGGTAGAACTCCCTGATGAGACGCTGGTGTGTAAATGGAGGCAGTACTCTCTGACGAGATGCTGGTGTGTAAATGGAGGCAGAACTCTCTGACGAGAAGCTGGTGTGTAAATGGAGACAGAACTCCGTGATATGAATCTTGTGCGTGAATGGAGGTAGAACTCCCTGATGAGAAGCGGCGGCGCAATTGGAGGCAGAACTCCCTTATATAGCTGGTGTGCATCTGTAAGTAGAACTCCGCGATCAGAAGCTGGTGTGTAAAGGCAGGCAGAACACTCTGATGAGAAGCTGGTGTGTAAATAGACGCAGGACTCTCTGACAAGAAGCTAGTATCTGAACGAAGGAAGAACTCATTGACGAGAAGCTGGTGTGTGAATGGAGGCAGAACTCTCTAATGAGAAGCCGGTGTGCAAACGGAGGTAGAACTCCCTGATGAGAAGCTGGTGTGTAAATGGAGATAGAACTCTGTGACGAGAAGCTTGTATGTAAACGGAGGCAGAACTTCCGGAGGTGAAGCTTCTGTGTAGATGGACGCAGAACTCTCTGACAAGAAGCTAGTATGTAAACAAAGGCAGAACTCTCTGACGAGAAGCTTGTGTGTAAAAGGCGGTAGGAAACGCTGCTGAGAAGCTGGTGTTTGAATGGCGGCCGAACTCACTGATGAGAACCTGGTGTGTAAACGGAAGCAGAATTCTCTGATGAGACGCTGGTGTGTAAATGGACGCTAAACTCTTTGACAAGAAGCTAGTATGTAAACGGAGGCAGAACTCTCTGATGAGAAGCTTGTGTGTAAATGGTGTTGGAAGTCTCTGATGAGAAGCTTGTGTGTGAATGGAGGCAGAACTCTCTGCTGAGAGCTGGTGTGTGAATAGAGGGAGAACTCTCTGATGAGTAGCTGGAGCGCAAACGGAGGTAGAACTCCCTGATAAGAAGCTGGTGTGTAAATGGAGATAAAACTCCATGACAAGAATCCTGTGTGTAACCGGAGGCTGAACTTCGGGAGGAGAAGCTTGTGTGTAAATGCAGGAAAACTCTCTGATGAGAAGCGTGTTGAAAATGGAGATAGAAGTCTCTGATGAGAAGCTTGTGTACAAATGGAGGTAGTTCTCTCTGAGGAGATGCTTGTGGGTAAACGGAGGCACAACTCTCTGATGAGACGCTGGTGTGTAAATGGAGGCAGAACTCTATGACGAGAGTCTGTTGTGTAAATGGAGGCAGAACTCTCTGCGAGAAGCTGGTGTGTAAATGGAGACAGAACTCCGTGATATGAATCTTGTGCGTGAATGGAGGTAGAGCTCCCTGATGAGGAGCTGCGGCGCAAATGGAGGCAGAACTCACTAATGAGAAGCTGGAGTGTAAATGGAGGCAGAACTCCCTAATGAGAATATTGAGCGTAAATGGAGGCAGAACTCCCTTATATAGCTGGTATGCATATGGAAGTAGAACTCCGCGATGAGAATCTGGTGTGTAAATGGAGGCAGAACTCTGTGATGAGAAGCGGGTGTGTAAATAGAGGAGGAACTCCTTGATGAGAAGCTTGTGTGCGAATGGAGGCACAACGCCCTGATGAGAAGCTTGTGTGCAAAAGGAAGAAGACCACCCTGATGAGAAGCTGGTGTCTTAATGCAGGTAGAACTCTCTGATGAGAAGCGTGTGTAAATGGAGATAGAAGTCTCTGATGAGAAGCCGGAGTGCAAACGGAAGTAGAACTCCCTGATGAGAAGCTGGTGTGTAAATGGAGATAGAACTCTCTGATGAGAAGCTTGTATGTAAACGGAGGCAGAACTTCCGGAGGTGAAGCTTCTGTGTAAATGGACGCAGAACTCCCTGACAATAAGCTAGTATGTAAACAGAGGCAGAACTCTCTGACGAGAAGCTTGTGTGTAAAAGGCGGTAGGAAACGCTGCTGAGAAGCTGGTGTTTGAATATCGGCAGAACTCTCTGATGAGAACCTGGTGTGTAAACGGAAGTAGAACTCTCTGATGATACGCTGGTGTGTAAATAGACGCTAAACTCTCTGACAAGAAGCTAGAATGTAAACGGAGGCAGAACTCTCTGATGAGAAGCTTGTGTGAAAATGGAGTTGGAAGTCTCTGATGAGAAGCTGGTGTGTAAACGGAGGCAGAACTCTCTGATGAGAAGCTGGTGTGTAAATGGACGCAGAACTCTCTGACAAGAAGCTAGTATGTAAACGGAGGCAGAACTCTCTGATGAGAAGCTTGTGTGTAAATGGAGTTGGAAGTCTCTGATGAGAAGCTTGTGTGTGAATGGAGGCAGAACTCTCTGATGCGAAGCTGGTGTGCAAACGGAGGTAGAGCTCCCTGATGAGACGCTGGTGTGTAAATGGATGCAGAACTCTCTGATGAGAAACTGGTCTGTAAACGACGGTAAAAATCCATGACAAGTAGCTGGTGTGTGAACGGAGCCAGAACTCTCTGATGGAAGCTGCTGTGTAAATGGAGATAGAACTCTCTGATGAGAAGCTTGTATGTAAACGGAGGCAGAACTCTCTGATGAGAAGCTTGTGCGCAAATGGAGTTGGAAGTCTCCAATGAGAAGCTGGTGTGTTAACGGAGGCAGAACTCTCTGATGAGAAGCTGGTGTGTAAATGGACGCAGAACTCTCTGACAAGAAGCTAGTATGTAAACGGAGGCAGTACTCTCTGATGAGAAGCTGGTGTGCAAACGGAGGTAAAAATCCATGACAAGAAGCTTGTGTGTGAACGGAGGCAGATCTCTCTGATGGAAGCTGCTGTGTAAATGGAGATAGAACTCTCTGATGAGAAGCTTTTATGTAAACGGAGGCAAAACTTCCTGAGGAGAAGCTTGTGTGTAAAAGCAGATAGGAAACGCTGCTGAGAAGCTGGTGTTTGAATGGCGATGGAACTCTCTGATGAGAAGCTCGTCTGTAAACGGAGGCAGAACTCTCTGATGAGACGCTGGTATGTAAATGGAGGCAGAACTCTTTGATGAGAAACTGATCTGTAAATGTAGGCAGAAATCACTGATGAGAGTCTGATGTATAAATCGAGGCAGAACTCTCTGCTGAGAAGCTGGTGTGTGAATGGAGGCAGAACTCCGTGATAAGAAGCTGGTGTGTAAACGGAGGTAGAACTCCCTGATGAGCAGCTGGTGTGTAAATGTAGGCAGAACTCTGATGAGAAGCTGGTGTGTAAACGGAGGTAGAACTCCCTGATGAGCAGCTAGTGTGTAAATGTAGGCAGAACTCTCTGATGAGACGCTGGTATGTAAATGGAGGCAGAACTCTTTGATGAGAAACTGATCTGTAAATGTAGGCAGAAATCACTGATGAGAGTCTGATGTATAAATCGAGGCAGAACTCTCTGCTGAGAAGCTGGTGTGTGAATGGAGGCAGAACTCCGTGATAAGAAGCTGGTGTGTAAACGGAGGTAGAACTCCCTGATGAGCAGCTGGTGTGTAAATGTAGGCAGAACTCTCTGATGAGAAGCTGGTGTGTAAATGGAGGAAGAGATCCCTGATGAGAAGCTGCTGCTGTGTAAATGGAGATAGAACTCTCTGATGAGAAGCTTGTATGTAAACGGAGGCAGAACTCTCTGATGAGAAGCTTGTGCGCAAATGGAGTTGGAAGTCTCCAATGAGAAGCTGGTGTGTTAACGGAGGCAGAACTCTCTGATGAGAAGCTGGTGTGTAAATGGACGCAGAACTCTCTGACAAGAAGCTAGTATGTAAACGGAGGCAGAACTCTCTGATGAGAAGCTGGTGTGCAAACGGAGGTAGAAATCCATGACAAGAAGCTTGTGTGTGAACGGAGGCAGATCTCTCTGATGGAAGCTGCTGTGTAAATGGAGATAGAACTCTCTGATGAGAAGCTTTTATGTAAACGGAGGCAAAACTTCCTGAGGAGAAGCTTGTGTGTAAAAGCAGATAGGAAACGCTGCTGAGAAGCTGGTGTTTGAATGGCGATGGAACTCTCTGATGAGAAGCTCGTCTGTAAACGGAGGCAGAACTCTCTGATGAGACGCTGGTATGTAAATGGAGGCAGAACTCTTTGATGAGAAACTGATCTGTAAATGTAGGCAGAAATCACTGATGAGAGTCTGATGTATAAATCGAGGCAGAACTCTCTGCTGAGAAGCTGGTGTGTGAATGGAGGCAGAACTCCGTGATAAGAAGCTGGTGTGTCAACGGAGGTAGAACTCCCTGATGAGCAGCTGGTATGTAAATGTAGGCAGAACTCTGATGAGAAGCTGGTGTGTAAACGGAGGTAGAACTCCCTGATGAGCAGCTAGTGTGTAAATGTAGGCAGAACTCTCTGATGAGAAGCTGGTGTGTAAATGGAGGAAGAGATCCCTGATGAGAAGCTGCTGCTGTGTAAATGGAGATAGAACTCTCTTAATGAGAATCTTGTGTATAAACGGAGGCAGAACTCCCAGATGAGACGCTGTTGTGTAAAAGGAGGTAGGAAACGCTGCCTAGAAGCTGGTGTGTGAATGGAGTCAGAAATCTCTGATGAGATGCTGGTGTGCAAACGGAGGTAGAACTCCCTGATGAGAAGCTGGTGTGTAAATGGAGGTAAAACTCCAAGACAAGAATCCTGTGTGTAAACGGAGGCAGAACTTCCGGAGGAGAAGCTTGTGTGTAAATGCAGGTAGAACTCTCCGATGAGAAGCGTGTGTAAACGGAGGCAGAACTCTCTGACGAGAAGCTGGTGTGTAAATGCAGACAGAACTGCGTGATGAGAATCTTGTTCGTGAATGGAGGTAGAACTCCCTGATGAGAAACTGCTGCACAAATGGAGACAGAACTCCCTTATATAGCTGGTGTGCACATGTAAGTAGAACTCCGCGATGAGAAGCTGGTGTGTAAATGGAGGCAGAACTCTCTGATGCGCTGGTGTGTAAATGGAGTTTGAAGTCTCTGATGAGCAGCTTGTGTGCAAATGGAGGTAGATCTCTCTGAAGAGAAGCTTGTGTATAAATGGACGCAGAACTCTCTGACTAGAAGCTGGTGTGTAAATGGAGGAGGAACTCCTTGATGAGTAGCTTGTGTTGAAATGGAGGCACAACGCCCTGATGAGAAGAGTGTGTGTAAAAGGAAGAAGAACACCCTGATGAGAAGCTGGTGTCTTAATGCAGGCAGAACTTTCTAATGAGAAGTTGGAGTGCAAATGGATGTAGTACTCCCTGACGAGAGCTGATGTGTAAACGGAGGAAGAACTCCCTGATAAGAAGCTGGGGTGTAAACGGAGGCAGAACTAACTTATATAGCTGGTGTGCATATGTAAGCAGAACTCCGCGATTAGAAGCTGGTGTGTAAATGGAGGCAGAAATCTCTGATGAGAAGCTGGTGTGTAAATGGACGCAGAACTCTCTGACAAGAAGCTAGTACGTAAACGGAGGCAGAACTCACTGACGAGAAGCTGGAGTGTGAATGGAGACAGAACTTTCTGATGAGAAGCCGGGGTGCAAACGGAGGTAGAACTCCCTGATGAGAAGCTGGTGTGTAAATGGAGATAGAACTCTCTGATGAGAAGCTTGTATGTAAACGGAGGCAGAACTTCCGGAGGTGAAGCTTGTGTATAAATTGACGCAGAACTCTCTGACTAGAAGCTGGTGTGTAATCGCAGGCAGAACTCTCTGACGAGAAGCTTGTGTGTAAATGGAGTTAGAGAACGCTGCTCAGAAGCTGGTGTTTGAATGGCGGCAGATAACTCTGATGAGAACCTGGTGTGTAAACGGTGGCAGAACTCTCTGATGAGACGCTGGTGTGGAAATGGAGGCAGAACTCTCTGATGAACAGCTGTTGTGTAAATGTAGGCAGAAATTCCTGATGAGCGCCTGATGTGTAAATCGAGGCAGAATTCTCTGCTGAGAAGCTGGTGTGTGAATGGAGGCAGAACTCTCTGATGAATAGCTGGTGTGTAAATGGAGGTAAAACTCCATGACAAGAATCCTGTGTGTAAACGTAGGCAGAACTTCCGGAGGAGAAGCTTGTGTGTAAATGCAGGTAGAACTCTCTGATGAGAAGCGTGTGTAAATGGAGATAGAAGTCACTGATGAGAAGCTGGTGTGTGAATAGAGGCAGAACTCTCTGATGAGTAGCTGGTGTGCAAACGGAGGTAGAACTCCCTGATGAGACGCTGGTGCGTAAATGGAGGCAGTACTCTCTGACGAGATGCTGGTGTGTAAATGGAGGCAGAACTCTCTGACGAGAAGCTGGTGTGTAAATGGAGACAGAACTCCGTGATATGAATCTTGTGCGTGAATGGAGGTAGAACTCCCTGATGAGAAGCGGCGGCGCAATTGGAGGCAGAACTCCCTTATATAGCTGGTGTGCATCTGTAAGTAGAACTCCGCGATGAGAAGCTGGTGTGTAAAGGCAGGCAGAACACTCTGATGAGAAGCTGGTGTGTAAATAGACGCAGGACTCTCTGACAAGAAGCTAGTATATGAACGAAGGAAGAACTCATTGACGAGAAGCTGGTGTGTGAATGGAGGCAGAACTCTCTAATGAGAAGCCGGTGTGCAAACGGAGGTAGAACTCCCTGATGAGAAGCTGGTGTGTAAATGGAGATAGAACTCTGTGACGAGAAGCTTGTATGTAAACGGAGGCAGAACTTCCGGAGGTGAAGCTTCTGTGTAGATGGACGCAGAACTCTCTGACAAGAAGCTAGTATGTAAACAAAGGCAGAACTCTCTGACGAGAAGCTTGTGTGTAAAAGGCGGTAGGAAACGCTGCTGAGAAGCTGGTGTTTGAATGGCGGCCGAACTCACTGATGAGAACCTGGTGTGTAAACGGAAGCAGAATTCTCTGATGAGACGCTGGTGTGTAAATGGACGCTAAACTCTTTGACAAGAAGCTAGTATGTAAACGGAGGCAGAACTCTCTGATGAGAAGCTTGTGTGTAAATGGTGTTG
Source organism: Mobula birostris (assembly GCF_030028105.1). NCBI lineage: Eukaryota > Metazoa > Chordata > Chondrichthyes > Myliobatiformes > Myliobatidae > Mobula > Mobula birostris. The sequence continues at coordinate 189,309,806 of NC_092376.1, read as the reverse complement.
GAAGTCTCTGATGAGAAGCTTGTGTGTGAATGGAGGCAGAACTCTCTGCTGAGAGCTGGTGTGTGAATAGAGGGAGAACTCTCTGATGAGTAGCTGGAGCGCAAACGGAGGTAGAGCTCCCTGATAAGAAGCTGGTGTGTAAATGGAGATAAAACTCCATGACAAGAATCCTGTGTGTAACCGGAGGCAGAACTTCGGGAGGAGAAGCTTGTGTGTAAATGCAGGTAGAACTCTCTGAAGAGAAGCGTGTTTAAATGGAGATAGAAGTCTCTGATGAGAAGCTTGTGTACAAATGGAGGTAGTTCTCTCTGAGGAGATGCTTGTGGGTAAACGGAGGCACAACTCTCTGATGAGACGCTGGTGTGTAAATGGAGGCAGAACTCTATGACGAGAGTCTGTTGTGTAAATGGAGGCAGAACTCTCTGCGAGAAGCTGGTGTGTAAATGGAGACAGAACTCCGTGATATGAATCTTGTGCGTGAATGGAGGTAGAACTCCCTGATGAGGAGCTGCGGCGCAAATGGAGGCAGAACTCCCTAATGAGAATATTGAGCGTAAATGGAGGCAGAACTCCCTTATATAGCTGGTATGCATATGGAAGTAGAACTCCGCGATGAGAATCTGGTGTGTAAATGGAGGCAGAACTCTGTGATGAGAAGCGGGTGTGTAAATAGAGGAGGAACTGCTTGATGAGAAGCTTGTGTGCGAATGGAGGCACAACGCCCTGATGAGAAGCTTGTGTGCAAAAGGAAGAAGAACACCCTGATGAGAAGCTGGTGTCTTAATGCAGGTAGAACTCTCTGATGAGAAGCGTGTGTAAATGGAGATAGAAGTCTCTGATGAGAAGCCGGAGTGCAAACGGAAGTAGAACTCTCTGATGAGACGCTGGTATGTAAATGGAGGCAGAACTCTTTGATGAGAAACTGATCTGTAAATGTAGGCAGAAATCACTGATGAGAGTCTGATGTATAAATCGAGGCAGAACTCTCTGCTGAGAAGCTGGTGTGTGAATGGAGGCAGAACTCCGTGATGAGAAGCTGGTGTGTAAACGGAGGTAGAACTCCCTGATGAGCAGCTGGTGTGTAAATGTAGGCAGAACTCTGATGAGAAGCTGGTGTGTAAACGGAGGTAGAACTCCCTGATGAGCAGCTAGTGTGTAAATGTGGGCAGTACTCTCTGATGAGAAGCTGGTGTGTAAATGGAGGAAGAGATCCCTGATGAGAAGCTGCTGCTGTGTAAATGGAGATAGAACTCTCTTAATGAAAATCTTGTGTATAAACGGAGGCAGAACTCCCAGATGAGACGCTGTTGTGTAAAAGGAGGTAGGAAACGCTGCCTAGAAGCTGGTGTGTGAATGGAGTCAGAAATCTCTGATGAGATGCTGGTGTGCAAACGGAGGTAGAACTCCCTGATGAGAAGCTGGTGTGTAAATGGAGGTAAAACTCCAAGACAAGAATCCTGTGTGTAAACGGAGGCAGAACTTCCGGAGGAGAAGCTTGTGTGTAAATGCAGGTAGAACTCTCCGATGAGAAGCGTGTGTAAACGGAGGCAGATCTCACTGACGAGAAGCTGGTGTGTAAATGGAGACAGAACTGCGTGATGAGAATCTTGTTCGTGAATGGAGGTAGAACTCCCTGATGAGAAACTGCTGCACAAATGGAGGCAGAACTCCCTTATATAGCTGGTGTGCACATGTAAGTAGAACTCCGCGATGAGAAGCTGGTGTGTAAATGGAGGCAGAACTCTCTGATGCGCTGGTGTGTAAATGGAGTTTGAAGTCTCTGATGAGCAGCTTGTGTGCAAATGGAGGTAGATCTCTCTGAAGAGAAGCTTGTGTATAAATGGACGCAGAACTCTCTGACTAGAAGCTGGTGTGTAAATGGAGGAGGAACTCCTTGATGAGTAGCTTGTGTGCAAATGGAGGCACAACGCCCTGATGAGAAGAGTGTGTGTAAAAGGAAGAAGAACACCCTGATGAGAAGCTGGTGTCTTAATGCAGGCAGAACATTCTAATGAGAAGTTGGAGTGTAAATGGATGTAGTACTCCCTGACGAGAGCTGATGTGTAAACGGAGGAAGAACTCCCTGATAAGAAGCTGGGGTGTAAACGGAGGCAGAACTAACTTATATAGCTGATGTGCACATGCAAGCAGAACTCCGCGATTAGAAGCTGGTGTGTAAATGGAGGCAGAAATCTCTGATGAGAAGCTGGTGTGTAAATGGACGCAGAACTGTCTGACAAGAAGCTAGTACGTAAACGGAGGCAGAACTCACTGACGAGAAGCTGGAGTGTGAATGGAGATAGAACTTTCTGATGAGCGCCTGATGTGTAAATCGAGGCAGAATTCTCTGCTGAGAAGCTGGTGTGTGAATGGAGGCAGAACTCTCTGATGAATAGCTGGTGTGTAAATGGAGATAAAACTCCATGACAAGAATCCTGCGTGTAAACGTAGGCAGAACTTCCGGAGGAGAAGCTTGTGTGTAAATGCAGGTAGAACTCTCTGATGAGAAGCGTGTGTAAATGGAGATAGAAGTCTCTGATGAGAAGCTGGTGTGTGAATAGAGGCAGAACTCTCTGATGAGTAGCTGGTGTGCAAACGGAGGTGGAACTCCCTGATGAGACGCTGGTGCGTAAATGGAGGCAGTAATCTCTGACGAGATGCTGGTGTGTAAATGGAGGCAGAACTCTCTGACGAGTAGCTGGTGTGTAAATGGAGACAGAACTCCGTGATATGAATCTTGTGCGTAAATGGTGGTAGAACTCCCTGATGAGAAGCGGCGGCGCAATTGGAGGCAGAACTCCCTTATATAGCTGGTGTGCATCTGTAAGTAGAACTCCGCGATGAGAAGCTGGTGTGTAAATGCAGGCAGAACTCTCTGATGAGAAGCTGGTGTGTAAATAGACGCAGGACTCTCTGACAAGAAGCTAGTACGTAAACGGAGGCAGAACTCACTGACGAGAAGCTGGAGTGTGAATGGAGACAGAACTTTCTGATGAGAAGCCGGGGTGCAAACGGAGGTAGAACTCCCTGATGAGAAGCTGGTGTGTAAATGGAGATAGAACTCTCTGATGAGAAGCTTGTATGTAAACGGAGGCAGAACTTCCGGAGGTGAAGCTTGTGTATAAATTGACGCAGAACTCTCTGACTAGAAGCTGGTGTGTAATCGCAGGCAGAACTCTCTGACGAGAAGCTTGTGTGTAAATGGAGTTAGAGAACGCTGCTCAGAAGCTGGTGTTTGAATGGCGGCAGAAAACTCTGATGAGAACCTGGTGTGTAAAGGGTGGCAGAACTCTCTGATGAGACGCTGGTGTGGAAATGGAGGCAGAACTCTCTGATGAACAGCTGTTGTGTAAATGTAGGCAGAAATTCCTGATGAGCGCCTGATGTGTAAATCTAGGCAGAATTCTCTGCTGAGAAGCTGGTGTGTGAATGGAGGCAGAACTCTCTGATGAATAGCTGGTGTGTAAATGGAGATAAAACTCCATGACAAGAATCCTGTGTGTAAACGTAGGCAGAACTTCCGGAGGAGAAGCTTGTGTGTAAATGCAGGTAGAACTCTCTGATGAGAAGCGTGTGTAAATGGAGATAGAAGTCTCTGATGAGAAGCTGGTGTGTGAATAGAGGCAGAACTCTCTGATGAGTAGCTGGTGTGCAAACGGAGGTAGAACTCCCTGATGAGACGCTGGTGCGTAAATGGAGGCAGTACTCTCTGACGAGATGCTGGTGTGTAAATGGAGGCAGAACTCTCTGACGAGAAGCTGGTGTGTAAATGGAGACAGAACTCCGTGATATGAATCTTGTGCGTGAATGGAGGTAGAACTCCCTGATGAGAAGCGGCGGCGCAATTGGAGGCAGAACTCCCTTATATAGCTGGTGTGCATCTGTAAGTAGAACTCCGCGATGAGAAGCTGGTGTGTAAAGGCAGGCAGAACACTCTGATGAGAAGCTGGTGTGTAAATAGACGCAGGACTCTCTGACAAGAAGCTAGTATATGAACGAAGGAAGAACTCATTGACGAGAAGCTGGTGTGTGAATGGAGGCAGAACTCTCTAATGAGAAGCCGGTGTGCAAACGGAGGTAGAACTCCCTGATGAGAAGCTGGTGTGTAAATGGAGATAGAACTCTGTGACGAGAAGCTTGTATGTAAACGGAGGCAGAACTTCCGGAGGTGAAGCTTCTGTGTAGATGGACGCAGAACTCTCTGACAAGAAGCTAGTATGTAAACAAAGGCAGAACTCTCTGACGAGAAGCTTGTGTGTAAAAGGCGGTAGGAAACGCTGCTGAGAAGCTGGTGTTTGAATGGCGGCCGAACTCACTGATGAGAACCTGGTGTGTAAACGGAAGCAGAATTCTCTGATGAGACGCTGGTGTGTAAATGGACGCTAAACTCTTTGACAAGAAGCTAGTATGTAAACGGAGGCAGAACTCTCTGATGAGAAGCTTGTGTGTAAATGGTGTTGGAAGTCTCTGATGAGAAGCTTGAGTGTGAATGGAGGCAGAACTCTCTGCTGAGAGCTGGTGTGTGAATAGAGGGAGAACTCTCTGATGAGTAGCTGGAGCGCAAACGGAGGTAGAGCTCCCTGATAAGAAGCTGGTGTGTAAATGGAGATAAAACTCCATGACAAGAATCCTGTGTGTAACCGGAGGCAGAACTTCGGGAGGAGAAGCTTGTGTGTAAATGCAGGTAGAACTCTCTGAAGAGAAGCGTGTTTAAATGGAGATAGAAGTCTCTGATGAGAAGCTTGTGTACAAATGGAGGTAGTTCTCTCTGAGGAGATGCTTGTGGGTAAACGGAGGCACAACTCTCTGATGAGACGCTGGTGTGTAAATGGAGACAGAACTCCGTGATATGAATCTTGTGCGTGAATGGAGGTAGAACTCCCTGATGAGAAGCGGCGGCGCAATTGGAGGCAGAACTCCCTTATATAGCTGGTGTGCATCTGTAAGTAGAACTCCGCGATGAGAAGCTGGTGTGTAAAGGCAGGCAGAACACTCTGATGAGAAGCTGGTGTGTAAATAGACGCAGGACTCTCTGACAAGAAGCTAGTATATGAACGAAGGAAGAACTCATTGACGAGAAGCTGGTGTGTGAATGGAGGCAGAACTCTCTAATGAGAAGCCGGTGTGCAAACGGAGGTAGAACTCCCTGATGAGAAGCTGGTGTGTAAATGGAGATAGAACTCTGTGACGAGAAGCTTGTATGTAAACGGAGGCAGAACTTCCGGAGGTGAAGCTTCTGTGTAGATGGACGCAGAACTCTCTGACAAGAAGCTAGTATGTAAACAAAGGCAGAACTCTCTGACGAGAAGCTTGTGTGTAAAAGGCGGTAGGAAACGCTGCTGAGAAGCTGGTGTTTGAATGGCGGCCGAACTCACTGATGAGAACCTGGTGTGTAAACGGAAGCAGAATTCTCTGATGAGACGCTGGTGTGTAAATGGACGCTAAACTCTTTGACAAGAAGCTAGTATGTAAACGGAGGCAGAACTCTCTGATGAGAAGCTTGTGTGTAAATGGTGTTGGAAGTCTCTGATGAGAAGCTTGTGTGTGAATGGAGGCAGAACTCTCTGCTGAGAGCTGGTGTGTGAATAGAGGGAGAACTCTCTGATGAGTAGCTGGAGCGCAAACGGAGGTAGAGCTCCCTGATAAGAAGCTGGTGTGTAAATGGAGATAAAACTCCATGACAAGAATCCTGTGTGTAACCGGAGGCAGAACTTCGGGAGGAGAAGCTTGTGTGTAAATGCAGGTAGAACTCTCTGAAGAGAAGCGTGTTTAAATGGAGATAGAAGTCTCTGATGAGAAGCTTGTGTACAAATGGAGGTAGTTCTCTCTGAGGAGATGCTTGTGGGTAAACGGAGGCACAACTCTCTGATGAGACGCTGGTGTGTAAATGGAGGCAGAACTCTATGACGAGAGTCTGTTGTGTAAATGGAGGCAGAACTCTCTGCGAGAAGCTGGTGTGTAAATGGAGACAGAACTCCGTGATATGAATCTTGTGCGTGAATGGAGGTAGAACTCCCTGATGAGGAGCTGCGGCGCAAATGGAGGCAGAACTCACTAATGAGAAGCTGGAGTGTAAATGGAGGCAGAACTCCCTAATGAGAATATTGAGCGTAAATGGAGGCAGAACTCCCTTATATAGCTGGTATGCATATGGAAGTAGAACTCCGCGATGAGAATCTGGTGTGTAAATGGAGGCAGAACTCTGTGATGAGAAGCGGGTGTGTAAATAGAGGAGGAACTCCTTGATGAGAAGCTTGTGTGCGAATGGAGGCACAACGCCCTGATGAGAAGCTTGTGTGCAAAAGGAAGAAGAACACCCTGATGAGAAGCTGGTGTCTTAATGCAGGTAGAACTCTCTGATGAGAAGCGTGTGTAAATGGAGATAGAAGTCTCTGATGAGAAGCCGGAGTGCAAACGGAAGTAGAACTCTCTGATGAGACGCTGGTATGTAAATGGAGGCAGAACTCTTTGATGAGAAACTGATCTGTAAATGTAGGCAGAAATCACTGATGAGAGTCTGATGTATAAATCGAGGCAGAACTCTCTGCTGAGAAGCTGGTGTGTGAATGGAGGCAGAACTCCGTGATGAGAAGCTGGTGTGTAAACGGAGGTAGAACTCCCTGATGAGCAGCTGGTGTGTAAATGTAGGCAGAACTCTGATGAGAAGCTGGTGTGTAAACGGAGGTAGAACTCCCTGATGAGCAGCTAGTGTGTAAATGTGGGCAGTACTCTCTGATGAGAAGCTGGTGTGTAAATGGAGGAAGAGATCCCTGATGAGAAGCTGCTGCTGTGTAAATGGAGATAGAACTCTCTTAATGAGAATCTTGTGTATAAACGGAGGCAGAACTCCCAGATGAGACGCTGTTGTGTAAAAGGAGGTAGGAAACGCTGCCTAGAAGCTGGTGTGTGAATGGAGTCAGAAATCTCTGATGAGATGCTGGTGTGCAAACGGAGGTAGAACTCCTTGATGAGAAGCTTGTGTGCGAATGGAGGCACAACGCCCTGATGAGAAGCTTGTGTGCAAAAGGAAGAAGAACACCCTGATGAGATGCTGGTGTGCAAACGGAGGTAGAACTCCCTGATGAGAAGCTGGTGTGTAAATGGAGGTAAAACTCCAAGACAAGAATCCTGTGTGTAAACGGAGGCAGAACTTCCGGAGGAGAAGCTTGTGTGTAAATGCAGGTAGAACTCTCCGATGAGAAGCGTGTGTAAACGGAGGCAGATCTCACTGACGAGAAGCTGGTGTGTAAATGGAGACAGAACTGCGTGATGAGAATCTTGTTCGTGAATGGAGGTAGAACTCCCTGATGAGAAACTGCTGCACAAATGGAGGCAGAACTCCCTTATATAGCTGGTGTGCACATGTAAGTAGAACTCCGCGATGAGAAGCTGGTGTGTAAATGGAGGCAGAACTCTCTGATGCGCTGGTGTGTAAATGGAGTTTGAAGTCTCTGATGAGCAGCTTGTGTGCAAATGGAGGTAGATCTCTCTGAAGAGAAGCTTGTGTATAAATGGACGCAGAACTCTCTGACTAGAAGCTGGTGTGTAAATGGAGGAGGAACTCCTTGATGAGTAGCTTGTGTTGAAATGGAGGCACAACGCCCTGATGAGAAGAGTGTGTGTAAAAGGAAGAAGAACACCCTGATGAGAAGCTGGTGTCTTAATGCAGGCAGAACATTCTAATGAGAAGTTGGAGTGTAAATGGATGTAGTACTCCCTGACGAGAGCTGATGTGTAAACGGAGGAAGAACTCCCTGATAAGAAGCTGGGGTGTAAACGGAGGCAGAACTAACTTATATAGCTGGTGTGCACATGTAAGCAGAACTCCGCGATTAGAAGCTGGTGTGTAAATGGAGGCAGAAATCTCTGATGAGAAGCTGGTGTGTAAATGGACGCAGAACTGTCTGACAAGAAGCTAGTACGTAAACGGAGGCAGAACTCACTGACGAGAAGCTGGAGTGTGAATGGAGACAGAACTTTCTGATGAGCGCCTGATGTGTAAATCGAGGCAGAATTCTCTGCTGAGAAGCTGGTGTGTGAATGGAGGCAGAACTCTCTGATGAATAGCTGGTGTGTAAATGGAGATAAAACTCCATGACAAGAATCCTGCGTGTAAACGTAGGCAGAACTTCCGGAGGAGAAGCTTGTGTGTAAATGCAGGTAGAACTCTCTGATGAGAAGCGTGTGTAAATGGAGATAGAAGTCTCTGATGAGAAGCTGGTGTGTGAATAGAGGCAGAACTCTCTGATGAGTAGCTGGTGTGCAAACGGAGGTAGAACTCCCTGATGAGACGCTGGTGCGTAAATGGAGGCAGTACTCTCTGACGAGATGCTGGTGTGTAAATGGAGGCAGAACTCTCTGACGAGTAGCTGGTGTGTAAATGGAGACAGAACTCCGTGATATGAATCTTGTGCGTAAATGGTGGTAGAACTCCCTGATGAGAAGCGGCGGCGCAATTGGAGGCAGAACTCCCTTATATAGCTGGTGTGCATCTGTAAGTAGAACTCCGCGATGAGAAGCTGGTGTGTAAATGCAGGCAGAACTCTCTGATGAGAAGCTGGTGTGTAAATAGACGCAGGACTCTCTGACAAGAAGCTAGTACGTAAACGGAGGCAGAACTCACTGACGAGAAGCTGGAGTGTGAATGGAGACAGAACTTTCTGATGAGAAGCCGGGGTGCAAACGGAGGTAGAACTCCCTGATGAGAAGCTGGTGTGTAAATGGAGATAGAACTCTCTGATGAGAAGCTTGTATGTAAACGGAGGCAGAACTTCCGGAGGTGAAGCTTGTGTATAAATTGACGCAGAACTCTCTGACTAGAAGCTGGTGTGTAATCGCAGGCAGAACTCTCTGACTAGAAGCTTGTGTGTAAATGGAGTTAGAGAACGCTGCTCAGAAGCTGGTGTTTGAATGGCGGCAGATAACTCTGATGAGAACCTGGTGTGTAAACGGTGGCAGAACTCTCTGATGAGACGCTGGTGTGGAAATGGAGGCAGAACTCTCTGATGAACAGCTGTTGTGTAAATGTAGGCAGAAATTCCTGATGAGCGCCTGATGTGTAAATCGAGGCAGAATTCTCTGCTGAGAAGCTGGTGTGTGAATGGAGGCAGAACTCTCTGATGAATAGCTGGTGTGTAAATGGAGGTAAAACTCCATGACAAGAATCCTGTGTGTAAACGTAGGCAGAACTTCCGGAGGAGAAGCTTGTGTGTAAATGCAGGTAGAACTCTCTGATGAGAATCGTGTGTAAATGGAGATAGAAGTCTCTGATGAGAAGCTGGTGTGTGAATAGAGGCAGAACTCTCTGATGAGTAGCTGGTGTGCAAACGGAGGTAGAACTCCCTGATGAGACGCTGGTGCGTAAATGGAGGCAGTACTCTCTGACGAGTGCTGGTGTGTAAATGGAGGCAGAACTCTCTGACGAGAAGCTGGTGTGTAAATGGAGACAGAACTCCGTGATATGAATCTTGTGCGTGAATGGAGGTAGAACTCCCTGATGAGAAGCGGCGGCGCAATTGGAGGCAGAACTCCCTTATATAGCTGGTGTGCATCTGTAAGTAGAACTCCGCGATGAGAAGCTGGTGTGTAAAGGCAGGCAGAACACTCTGATGAGAAGCTGGTGTGTAAATAGACGCAGGACTCTCTGACAAGAAGCTAGTATATGAACGAAGGAAGAACTCATTGACGAGAAGCTGGTGTGTGAATGGAGGCAGAACTCTCTAATGAGAAGCCGGTGTGCAAACGGAGGTAGAACTCCCTGATGAGAAGCTGGTGTGTAAATGGAGATAGAACTCTGTGACGAGAAGCTTGTATGTAAACGGAGGCAGAACTTCCGGAGGTGAAGCTTCTGTGTAGATGGACGCAGAACTCTCTGACAAGAAGCTAGTATGTAAACAAAGGCAGAACTCTCTGACGAGAAGCTTGTGTGTAAAAGGCGGTAGGAAACGCTGCTGAGAAGCTGGTGTTTGAATGGCGGCCGAACTCACTGATGAGAACCTGGTGTGTAAACGGAAGCAGAATTCTCTGATGAGACGCTGGTGTGTAAATGGACGCTAAACTCTTTGACAAGAAGCTAGTATGTAAACGGAGGCAGAACTCTCTGATGAGAAGCTTGTGTGTAAATGGTGTTGGAAGTCTCTGATGAGAAGCTTGTGTGTGAATGGAGGCAGAACTCTCTGCTGAGAGCTGGTGTGTGAATAGAGGGAGAACTCTCTGATGAGTAGCTGGAGCGCAAACGGAGGTAGAGCTCCCTGATAAGAAGCTGGTGTGTAAATGGAGATAAAACTCCATGACAAGAATCCTGTGTGTAACCGGAGGCAGAACTTCGGGAGGAGAAGCTTGTGTGTAAATGCAGGTAGAACTCTCTGAAGAGAAGCGTGTTTAAATGGAGATAGAAGTCTCTGATGAGAAGCTTGTGTACAAATGGAGGTAGTTCTCTCTGAGGAGATGCTTGTGGGTAAACGGAGGCACAACTCTCTGATGAGACGCTGGTGTGTAAATGGAGGCAGAACTCTATGACGAGAGTGTGTTGTGTAAATGGAGGCAGAACTCTCTGCGAGAAGCTGGTGTGTAAATGGAGACAGAACTCCGTGATATGAATCTTGTGCGTGAATGGAGGTAGAACTCCCTGATGAGGAGCTGCGGCGCAAATGGAGGCAGAACTCACTAATGAGAAGCTGGAGTGTAAATGGAGGCAGAACTCCCTAATGAGAATATTGAGCGTAAATGGAGGCAGAACTCCCTTATATAGCTGGTATGCATATGGAAGTAGAACTCCGCGATGAGAATCTGGTGTGTAAATGGAGGCAGAACTCTGTGATGAGAAGCGGGTGTGTAAATAGAGGAGGAACTCCTTGATGAGAAGCTTGTGTGCGAATGGAGGCACAACGCCCTGATGAGAAGCTTGTGTGCAAAAGGAAGAAGAACACCCTGATGAGAAGCTGGTGTCTTAATGCAGGTAGAACTCTCTGATGAGAAGCGTGTGTAAATGGAGATAGAAGTCTCTGATGAGAAGCCGGAGTGCAAACGGAAGTAGAACTCTCTGATGAGACGCTGGTATGTAAATGGAGGCAGAACTCTTTGATGAGAAACTGATCTGTAAATGTAGGCAGAAATCACTGATGAGAGTCTGATGTATAAATCGAGGCAGAACTCTCTGCTGAGAAGCTGGTGTGTGAATGGAGGCAGAACTCCGTGATGAGAAGCTGGTGTGTAAACGGAGGTAGAACTCCCTGATGAGCAGCTGGTGTGTAAATGTAGGCAGAACTCTGATGAGAAGCTGGTGTGTAAACGGAGGTAGAACTCCCTGATGAGCAGCTAGTGTGTAAATGTGGGCAGTACTCTCTGATGAGAAGCTGGTGTGTAAATGGAGGAAGAGATCCCTGATGAGAAGCTGCTGCTGTGTAAATGGAGATAGAACTCTCTTAATGAGAATCTTGTGTATAAACGGAGGCAGAACTCCCAGATGAGACGCTGTTGTGTAAAAGGAGGTAGGAAACGCTGCCTAGAAGCTGGTGTGTGAATGGAGTCAGAAATCTCTGATGAGATGCTGGTGTGCAAACGGAGGTAGAACTCCCTGATGAGAAGCTGGTGTGTAAATGGAGGTAAAACTCCAAGACAAGAATCCTGTGTGTGAACGGAGGCAGAACTTCCGGAGGAGAAGCTTGTGTGTAAATGCAGGTAGAACTCTCCGATGAGAAGCGTGTGTAAACGGAGGCAGATCTCACTGACGAGAAGCTGGTGTGTAAATGGAGACAGAACTGCGTGATGAGAATCTTGTTCGTGAATGGAGGTAGAACTCCCTGATGAGAAACTGCTGCACAAATGGAGGCAGAACTCCCTTATATAGCTGGTGTGCACATGTAAGTAGAACTCCGCGATGAGAAGCTGGTGTGTAAATGGAGGCAGAACTCTCTGATGCGCTGGTGTGTAAATGGAGTTTGAAGTCTCTGATGAGCAGCTTGTGTGCAAATGGAGGTAGATCTCTCTGAAGAGAAGCTTGTGTATAAATGGACGCAGAACTCTCTGACTAGAAGCTGGTGTGTAAATGGAGGAGGAACTCCTTGATGAGTAGCTTGTGTTGAAATGGAGGCACAACGCCCTGATGAGAAGAGTGTGTGTAAAAGGAAGAAGAACACCCTGATGAGAAGCTGGTGTCTTAATGCAGGCAGAACATTCTAATGAGAAGTTGGAGTGTAAATGGATGTAGTACTCCCTGACGAGAGCTGATGTGTAAACGGAGGAAGAACTCCCTGATAAGAAGCTGGGGTGTAAACGGAGGCAGAACTAACTTATATAGCTGGTGTGCACATGTAAGCAGAACTCCGCGATTAGAAGCTGGTGTGTAAATGGAGGCAGAAATCTCTGATGAGAAGCTGGTGTGTAAATGGACGCAGAACTGTCTGACAAGAAGCTAGTACGTAAACGGAGGCAGAACTCACTGACGAGAAGCTGGAGTGTGAATGGAGACAGAACTTTCTGATGAGCGCCTGATGTGTAAATCGAGGCAGAATTCTCTGCTGAGAAGCTGGTGTGTGAATGGAGGCAGAACTCTCTGATGAATAGCTGGTGTGTAAATGGAGATAAAACTCCATGACAAGAATCCTGCGTGTAAACGTAGGCAGAACTTCCGGAGGAGAAGCTTGTGTGTAAATGCAGGTAGAACTCTCTGATGAGAAGCGTGTGTAAATGGAGATAGAAGTCTCTGATGAGAAGCTGGTGTGTGAATAGAGGCAGAACTCTCTGATGAGTAGCTGGTGTGCAAACGGAGGTAGAACTCCCTGATGAGACGCTGGTGCGTAAATGGAGGCAGTACTCTCTGACGAGATGCTGGTGTGTAAATGGAGGCAGAACTCTCTGACGAGAAGCTGGTGTGTAAATGGAGACAGAACTCCGTGATATGAATCTTGTGCGTAAATGGTGGTAGAACTCCCTGATGAGAAGCGGCGGCGCAATTGGAGGCAGAACTCCCTTATATAGCTGGTGTGCATCTGTAAGTAGAACGCCGCGATGAGAAGCTGGTGTGTAAATGCAGGCAGAACTCTCTGATGAGAAGCTGGTGTGTAAATAGACGCAGGACTCTCTGACAAGAAGCTAGTACGTAAACGGAGGCAGAACTCACTGACGAGAAGCTGGAGTGTGAATGGAGACAGAACTTTCTGATGAGAAGCCGGGGTGCAAACGGAGGTAGAACTCCCTGATGAGAAGCTGGTGTGTAAATGGAGATAGAACTCTCTGATGAGAAGCTTGTATGTAAACGGAGGCAGAACTTCCGGAGGTGAAGCTTGTGTATAAATTGACGCAGAACTCTCTGACTAGAAGCTGGTGTGTAATCGCAGGCAGAACTCTCTGACGAGAAGCTTGTGTGTAAATGGAGTTAGAGAACGCTGCTCAGAAGCTGGTGTTTGAATGGCGGCAGATAACTCTGATGAGAACCTGGTGTGTAAACGGTGGCAGAACTCTCTGATGAGACGCTGGTGTGGAAATGGAGGCAGAACTCTCTGATGAACAGCTGTTGTGTAAATGTAGGCAGAAATTCCTGATGAGCGCCTGATGTGTAAATCGAGGCAGAATTCTCTGCTGAGAAGCTGGTGTGTGAATGGAGGCAGAACTCTCTGATGAATAGCTGGTGTGTAAATGGAGGTAAAACTCCATGACAAGAATCCTGTGTGTAAACGTAGGCAGAACTTCCGGAGGAGAAGCTTGTGTGTAAATGCAGGTAGAACTCTCTGATGAGAATCGTGTGTAAATGGAGATAGAAGTCTCTGATGAGAAGCTGGTGTGTGAATAGAGGCAGAACTCTCTGATGAGTAGCTGGTGTGCAAACGGAGGTAGAACTCCCTGATGAGACGCTGGTGCGTAAATGGAGGCAGTACTCTCTGACGAGATGTTGGTGTGTAAATGGAGGCAGAACTCTCTGACGAGAAGCTGGTGTGTAAATGGAGACAGAACTCCGTGATATGAATCTTGTGCGTGAATGGAGGTAGAACTCCCTGATGAGAAGCGGCGGCGCAATTGGAGGCAGAACTCCCTTATATAGCTGGTGTGCATCTGTAAGTAGAACTCCGCGATGAGAAGCTGGTGTGTAAAGGCAGGCAGAACACTCTGATGAGAAGCTGGTGTGTAAATAGACGCAGGACTCTCTGACAAGAAGCTAGTATATGAACGAAGGAAGAACTCATTGACGAGAAGCTGGTGTGTGAATGGAGGCAGAACTCTCTAATGAGAAGCCGGTGTGCAAACGGAGGTAGAACTCCCTGATGAGAAGCTGGTGTGTAAATGGAGATAGAACTCTGTGACGAGAAGCTTGTATGTAAACGGAGGCAGAACTTCCGGAGGTGAAGCTTCTGTGTAGATGGACGCAGAACTCTCTGACAAGAAGCTAGTATGTAAACAAAGGCAGAACTCTCTGACGAGAAGCTTGTGTGTAAAAGGCGGTAGGAAACGCTGCTGAGAAGCTGGTGTTTGAATAGCGGCCGAACTCACTGATGAGAACCTGGTGTGTAAACGGAAGCAGAATTCTCTGATGAGACGCTGGTGTGTAAATGGACGCTAAACTCTTTGACAAGAAGCTAGTATGTAAACGGAGGCAGAACTCTCTGATGAGAAGCTTGTGTGTAAATGGTGTTGGAAGTCTCTGATGAGAAGCTTGTGTGTGAATGGAGGCAGAACTCTCTGCTGAGAGCTGGTGTGTGAATAGAGGGAGAACTCTCTGATGAGTAGCTGGAGCGCAAACGGAGGTAGAGCTCCCTGATAAGAAGCTGGTGTGTAAATGGAGATAAAACTCCATGACAAGAATCCTGTGTGTAACCGGAGGCAGAACTTCGGGAGGAGAAGCTTGTGTGTAAATGCAGGTAGAACTCTCTGAAGAGAAGCGTGTTTAAATGGAGATAGAAGTCTCTGATGAGAAGCTTGTGTACAAATGGAGGTAGTTCTCTCTGAGGAGATGCTTGTGGGTAAACGGAGGCACAACTCTCTGATGAGACGCTGGTGTGTAAATGGAGGCAGAACTCTATGACGAGAGTCTGTTGTGTAAATGGAGGCAGAACTCTCTGCTAGAAGTTGGTGTGTAAATGGAGACAGAACTCCGTGATATGAATCTTGTGCGTGAATGGAGGTAGAACTCCCTGATGAGGAGCTGCGGCGCAAATGGAGGCAGAACTCACTAATGAGAAGCTGGAGTGTAAATGGAGGCAGAACTCCCTAATGAGAATATTGAGCGTAAATGGAGGCAGAACTCCCTTATATAGCTGGTATGCATATGGAAGTAGAACTCCGCGATGAGAATCTGGTGTGTAAATGGAGGCAGAACTCTGTGATGAGAAGCGGGTGTGTAAATAGAGGAGGAACTCCTTGATGAGAAGCTTGTGTGCGAATGGAGGCACAACGCCCTGATGAGAAGCTTGTGTGCAAAAGGAAGAAGAACACCCTGATGAGAAGCTGGTGTCTTAATGCAGGTAGAACTCTCTGATGAGAAGCGTGTGTAAATGGAGATAGAAGTCTCTGATGAGAAGCCGGAGTGCAAACGGAAGTAGAACTCTCTGATGAGACGCTGGTATGTAAATGGAGGCAGAACTCTTTGATGAGAAACTGATCTGTAAATGTAGGCAGAAATCACTGATGAGAGTCTGATGTATAAATCGAGGCAGAACTCTCTGCTGAGAAGCTGGTGTGTGAATGGAGGCAGAACTCCGTGATGAGAAGCTGGTGTGTAAACGGAGGTAGAACTCCCTGATGAGCAGCTGGTGTGTAAATGTAGGCAGAACTCTGATGAGAAGCTGGTGTGTAAACGGAGGTAGAACTCCCTGATGAGCAGCTAGTGTGTAAATGTGGGCAGTACTCTCTGATGAGAAGCTGGTGTGTAAATGGAGGAAGAGATCCCTGATGAGAAGCTGCTGCTGTGTAAATGGAGATAGAACTCTCTTAATGAGAATCTTGTGTATAAACGGAGGCAGAACTCCCAGATGAGACGCTGTTGTGTAAAAGGAGGTAGGAAACGCTGCCTAGAAGCTGGTGTGTGAATGGAGTCAGAAATCTCTGATGAGATGCTGGTGTGCAAACGGAGGTAGAACTCCCTGATGAGAAGCTGGTGTGTAAATGGAGGTAAAACTCCAAGACAAGAATCCTGTGTGTAAACGGAGGCAGAACTTCCGGAGGAGAAGCTTGTGTGTAAATGCAGGTAGAACTCTCCGATGAGAAGCGTGTGTAAACGGAGGCAGATCTCACTGACGAGAAGCTGGTGTGCAAATGGAGAGAGAACTGCGTGATGAGAATCTTGTTCGTGAATGGAGGTAGAACTCCCTGATGAGAAACTGCTGCACAAATGGAGGCAGAACTCCCTTATATAGCTGGTGTGCACATGTAAGTAGAACTCCGCGATGAGAAGCTGGTGTGTAAATGGAGGCAGAACTCTCTGATGCGCTGGTGTGTAAATGGAGTTTGAAGTCTCTGATGAGCAGCTTGTGTGCAAATGGAGGTAGATCTCTCTGAAGAGAAGCTTGTGTATAAATGGACGCAGAACTCTCTGACTAGAAGCTGGTGTGTAAATGGAGGAGGAACTCCTTGATGAGTAGCTTGTGTTGAAATGGAGGCACAACGCCCTGATGAGAAGAGTGTGTGTAAAAGGAAGAAGAACACCCTGATGAGAAGCTGGTGTCTTAATGCAGGCAGAACATTCTAATGAGAAGTTGGAGTGTAAATGGATGTAGTACTCCCTGACGAGAGCTGATGTGTAAACGGAGGAAGAACTCCCTGATAAGAAGCTGGGGTGTAAACGGAGGCAGAACTAACTTATATAGCTGGTGTGCACATGTAAGCAGAACTCCGCGATTAGAAGCTGGTGTGTAAATGGAGGCAGAAATCTCTGATGAGAAGCTGGTGTGTAAATGGACGCAGAACTGTCTGACAAGAAGCTAGTACGTAAACGGAGGCAGAACTCACTGACGAGAAGCTGGAGTGTGAATGGAGACAGAACTTTCTGATGAGCGCCTGATGTGTAAATCGAGGCAGAATTCTCTGCTGAGAAGCTGGTGTGTGAATGGAGGCAGAACTCTCTGATGAATAGCTGGTGTGTAAATGGAGATAAAACTCCATGACAAGAATCCTGCGTGTAAACGTAGGCAGAACTTCCGGAGGAGAAGCTTGTGTGTAAATGCAGGTAGAACTCTCTGATGAGAAGCGTGTGTAAATGGAGATAGAAGTCTCTGATGAGAAGCTGGTGTGTGAATAGAGGCAGAACTCTCTGATGAGTAGCTGGTGTGCAAACGGAGGTAGAACTCCCTGATGAGACGCTGGTGCGTAAATGGAGGCAGTACTCTCTGACGAGATGCTGGTGTGTAAATGGAGGCAGAACTCTCTGACGAGAAGCTGGTGTGTAAATGGAGACAGAACTCCGTGATATGAATCTTGTGCGTAAATGGTGGTAGAACTCCCTGATGAGAAGCGGCGGCGCAATTGGAGGCAGAACTCCCTTATATAGCTGGTGTGCATCTGTAAGTAGAACTCCGCGATGAGAAGCTGGTGTGTAAATGCAGGCAGAACTCTCTGATGAGAAGCTGGTGTGTAAATAGACGCAGGACTCTCTGACAAGAAGCTAGTATATAAACGAAGGAAGAACTCATTGACGAGAAGCTGGTGGTGAATGGAGGCAGAACTCTCTAATGAGAAGCCGGTGTGCAAACGGAGGTAGAACTCCCTGATGAGAAGCTGGTGTGTAAATGGAGATAGAACTCTGTGACGAGAAGCTTGTATGTAAACGGAGGCAGAACTTCCGGAGGTGAAGCTTCTGTGTAGATGGACGCAGAACTCTCTGACAAGAAGCTAGTATGTAAACAGAGGCAGAACTCTCTGACGAGAAGCTTGTGTGTAAAAGGCGGTAGGAGACGCTGCTGAGAAGCTGGTGTTTGAATGGCGGCCGAACTCACTGATGAGAACCTGGTGTGTAAACGGAAGCAGAATTCTCTGATGAGACGCTGGTGTGTAAATGGACGCTAAACTCTTTGACAGGAAGCTAGTATGTAAACGGAGGCAGAACTCTCTGATGAGAAGCTTGTGTGTAAATGGTGTTGGAAGTCTCTGATGAGAAGCTTGTGTGTGAATGGAGGCAGAACTCTCTGCTGAGAGCTGGTGTGTGAATAGAGGGAGAACTCTCTGATGAGTAGCTGGAGCGCAAACGGAGGTAGAACTCCCTGATAAGAAGCTGGTGTGTAAATGGAGATAAAACTCCATGACAAGAATCCTGTGTGTAACCGGAGGCAGAACTTCCGGAGGAGAAGCTTGTGTGTAAATGCAGGTAGAACTCTCTGATGAGAAGCGTGTTTAAATGGAGATAGAAGTCTCTGATGAGAAGCTTGTGTACAAATGGAGGTAGTTCTCTCTGAGGAGATGCTTGTGGGTAAACGGAGGCACAACTCTCTGATGAGACGCTGGTGTGTAAATGGAGGCAGAACTCTATGACGAGATTCTGTTGTGTAAAAGGAGGCAGAACTCTCTGCGAAAAGCTGGTGTGTAAATGGAGACAGAACTCCGTGATATGAATCTTGTGCGTGAATGGAGGTAGAACTCCCTGATGAGGAGCTGCGGCGCAAATGGAGGCAGAACTCACTAATGAGAAGCTGGAGTGTAAATGGAGGCAGAACTCCCTAATGAGAATATTGAGCGTAAATGGAGGCAGAACTCCCTTATACAGCTGGTATGCATATTGAAGTAGAACTCCGCGATGAGAATCTGGTGTGTAAATGGAGGCAGAACTCTGTGATGAGAAGCGGGTGTGTAAATGGAGGAGGAACTCCTTGATGAGAAGCTTGTGTGCAAATGGAGGCACAACGCCCTGATGAGAAGCTTGTGTGCAAAAGGAAGAAGAACACCCTGATGAGAAGCTGGTGTGTAAATGGAGGTAAATCTCCAAGACAAGAATCCTGTGTGTAAACGGAGGCAGAACTTCCGGAGGAGAAGCTTGTGTGTAAATGCAGGTAGAACTCTCCGATGAGAAGCGTGTGTAAACGGAGGCAGATCTCACTGACGAGAAGCTGGTGTGTAAATGGAGACAGAACTGCGTGATGAGAATCTTGTTCGTGAATGGAGGTTGAACTCCCTGATGAGAAACTGCTGCACAAATGGAGGCAGAACTCCCTTATATAGCTGGTGTGCACATGTAAGTAGAACTCCGCGATGAGAAGCTGGTGTGTAAATGGAGGCAGAACTCTCTGATGCGCTGGTGTGTAAATGGAGTTTGAAGTCTCTGATGAGCAGCTTGTGTGCAAATGGAGGTAGATCTCTCTGAAGAGAAGCTTGTGTATAAATGGACGCAGAACTCTCTGACTAGAAGCTGGTGTGTAAATGGAGGAGGAACTCCTTGATGAGTAGCTTGTGTTGAAATGGAGGCACAACGCCCTGATGAGAAGAGTGTGTGTAAAAGGAAGAAGAACACCCTGATGGGAAGCTGGTGTCTTAATGCAGGCAGAACATTCTAATGAGAAGTTGGAGTGTAAATGGATGTAGTACTCCCTGACGAGAGCTGATGTGTAAACGGAGGAAGAACTCCCTGATAAGAAGCTGGGGTGTAAACGGAGGCAGAACTAACTTATATAGCTGGTGTGCACATGTAAGCAGAACTCCGCGATTAGAAGCTGGTGTGTAAATGGAGGCAGAAATCTCTGATGAGAAGCTGGTGTGTAAATGGACGCAGAACTGTCTGACAAGAAGCTAGTACGTAAACGGAGGCAGAACTCACTGACGAGAAGCTGGAGTGTGAATGGAGACAGAACTTTCTGATGAGCGCCTGATGTGTAAATCGAGGCAGAATTCTCTGCTGAGAAGCTGGTGTGTGAATGGAGGCAGAACTCTCTGATGAATAGCTGGTGTGTAAATGGAGATAAAACTCCATGACAAGAATCCTGCGTGTAAACGTAGGCAGAACTTCCGGAGGAGAAGCTTGTGTGTAAATGCAGGTAGAACTCTCTGATGAGAAGCGTGTGTAAATGGAGATAGAAGTCTCTGATGAGAAGCTGGTGTGTGAATAGAGGCAGAACTCTCTGATGAGTAGCTGGTGTGCAAACGGAGGTAGAACTCCCTGATGAGACGCTGGTGCGTAAATGGAGGCAGTACTCTCTGACGAGATGCTGGTGTGTAAATGGAGGCAGAACTCTCTGACGAGAAGCTGGTGTGTAAATGGAGACAGAACTCCGTGATATGAATCTTGTGCGTAAATGGTGGTAGAACTCCCTGATGAGAAGCGGCGGCGCAATTGGAGGCAGAACTCCCTTATATAGCTGGTGTGCATCTGTAAGTAGAACTCCGCGATGAGAAGCTGGTGTGTAAATGCAGGCAGAACTCTCTGATGAGAAGCTGGTGTGTAAATAGACGCAGGACTCTCTGACAAGAAGCTAGTATATAAACGAAGGAAGAACTCATTGACGAGAAGCTGGTGGTGAATGGAGGCAGAACTCTCTAATGAGAAGCCGGTGTGCAAACGGAGGTAGAACTCCCTGATGAGAAGCTGGTGTGTAAATGGAGATAGAACTCTGTGACGAGAAGCTTGTATGTAAACGGAGGCAGAACTTCCGGAGGTGAAGCTTCTGTGTAGATGGACGCAGAACTCTCTGACAAGAAGCTAGTATGTAAACAGAGGCAGAACTCTCTGACGAGAAGCTTGTGTGTAAAAGGCGGTAGGAGACGCTGCTGAGAAGCTGGTGTTTGAATGGCGGCCGAACTCACTGATGAGAACCTGGTGTGTAAACGGAAGCAGAATTCTCTGATGAGAAGCTTGTGTGTAAATGGTGTTGGAAGTCTCTGATGAGAAGCTTGTGTGTGAATGGAGGCAGAACTCTCTGCTGAGAGCTGGTGTGTGAATAGAGGGAGAACTCTCTGATGAGTAGCTGGAGCGCAAACGGAGGTAGAACTCCCTGATAAGAAGCTGGTGTGTAAATGGAGATAAAACTCCATGACAAGAATCCTGTGTGTAACCGGAGGCAGAACTTCCGGAGGAGAAGCTTGTGTGTAAATGCAGGTAGAACTCTCTGATGAGAAGCGTGTTTAAATGGAGATAGAAGTCTCTGATGAGAAGCTTGTGTACAAATGGAGGTAGTTCTCTCTGAGGAGATGCTTGTGGGTAAACGGAGGCACAACTCTCTGATGAGACGCTGGTGTGTAAATGGAGGCAGAACTCTATGACGAGATTCTGTTGTGTAAAAGGAGGCAGAACTCTCTGCGAAAAGCTGGTGTGTAAATGGAGACAGAACTCCGTGATATGAATCTTGTGCGTGAATGGAGGTAGAACTCCCTGATGAGGAGCTGCGGCGCAAATGGAGGCAGAACTCACTAATGAGAAGCTGGAGTGTAAATGGAGGCAGAACTCCCTAATGAGAATATTGAGCGTAAATGGAGGCAGAACTCCCTTATACAGCTGGTATGCATATTGAAGTAGAACTCCGCGATGAGAATCTGGTGTGTAAATGGAGGCAGAACTCTGTGATGAGAAGCGGGTGTGTAAATGGAGGAGGAACTCCTTGATGAGAAGCTTGTGTGCAAATGGAGGCACAACGCCCTGATGAGAAGCTTGTGTGCAAAAGGAAGAAGAACACCCTGATGAGAAGCTGGTGTCTTAATGCAGGTAGAACTCTCTGATGAGAAGCGTGTGTAAATGGAGATAGAAGTCTCTGATGAGAAGCCGGAGTGCAAACGGAAGTAGAACTCCCTGATGAGAAGCTGGTGTGTAAATGGAGATACAAACTCTCTGATGAGAAGCTTGTATGTAAACGGAGGCAGAACTTCCGGAGGTGAAGCTTCTGTGTAAATGGACGCAGAACTCCCTGACAAGAAGCTAGTACGTAAACAGAGGCAGAACTCTCTGACGAGAAGCTTGTGTGTAAAAGGCGGTAGGAAACGCTGCTGAGAAGCTGGTGTTTGAATATCGGCAGAACTCTCTGATGAGAACCTGGTGTGTAAACGGAAGTAGAACTCTCTGATGATACGCTGGTGTGTAAATGGACGCTAAACTCTTTGACAAGAAGCAAGTATGTAAACGGAGGCAGAACTCTCTGATGAGAAGCTTGTGTGTAAATGGTGTTGGAAGTCTCTGATGAGAAGCTTGTGTGTGAATGGAGGCAGAACTCTCTGCTGAGAGCTGGTGTGTGAATAGAGGGAGAACTCTCTGATGAGTAGCTGGAGCGCAAACGGAGGCAGAACTCTCTGATGAATAGCTGGTGTGTAAATGGAGATAAAACTCCATGACAAGAATCCTGTGTGTAAACGTAGGCAGAACTTCCGGAGGAGAAGCTTGTGTGTAAATGCAGGTAGAACTCTCTGATGAGAAGCGTGTGTAAATGGAGATAGAAGTCTCTGATGAGAAGCTGGTGTGTGAATAGATGCAGAACTCTCTGATGAGTAGCTGGTGTGCAAACGGAGGTAGAACTCCCTGATGAGACGCTGGTGCGTAAATGGAGGCAGTACTCTCTGACGAGATGCTGGTGTGTAAATGGAGGCAGAACTCTCTGACGAGAAGCTGGTGCGTAAATGGAGACAGAACTCCGTGATATGAATCTTGTGCGTGAATGGTGGTAGAACTCCCTGATGAGAAGCGGCGGCGCAATTGGAGGCAGAACTCCCTTATATAGCTGGTGTGCATCTGTAAGTAGAACTCCGCGATGAGAAGCTGGTGTGTAAATGCAGGCAGAACTCTCTGATGAGAAGCTGGTGTGTAAATAGACGCAGGACTCTCTGACAAGAAGCTAGTATATAAACGAAGGAAGAACTCATTGACGAGAAGCTGGTGGTGAATGGAGGCAGAACTCTCTAATGAGAAGCCGGTGTGCAAACGGAGGTAGAACTCCCTGATGAGAAGCTGGTGTGTAAATGGAGATAGAACTCTGTGACGAGAAGCTTGTATGTAAACGGAGGCAGAACTTCCGGAGGTGAAGCTTCTGTGTAGATGGACGCAGAACTCTCTGACAAGAAGCTAGTATGTAAACAGAGGCAGAACTCTCTGACGAGAAGCTTGTGTGTAAAAGGCGGTAGGAGACGCTGCTGAGAAGCTGGTGTTTGAATGGCGGCCGAACTCACTGATGAGAACCTGGTGTGTAAACGGAAGCAGAATTCTCTGATGAGACGCTGGTGTGTAAATGGACGCTAAACTCTTTGACAGGAAGCTAGTATGTAAACGGAGGCAGAACTCTCTGTTGAGAAGCTTGTGTGTAAATGGTGTTGGAAGTCTCTGATGAGAAGCTTGTGTGTGAATGGAGGCAGAACTCTCTGCTGAGAGCTGGTGTGTGAATAGAGGGAGAACTCTCTGATGAGTAGCTGGAGCGCAAACGGAGGTAGAACTCCCTGATAAGAAGCTGGTGTGTAAATGGAGATAAAACTCTATGACAAGAATCCTGTGTGTAACCGGAGGCAGAACTTCCGGAGGAGTAGCTTGTGTGTAAATGCAGGTAGAACTCTCTGATGAGAAGCGTGTTTAAATGGAGATAGAAGTCTCTGATGAGAAGCTTGTGTACAAATGGAGGTAGTTCTCTCTGAGGAGATGCTTGTGGGTAAACGGAGGCACAACTCTCTGATGAGACGCTGGTGTGTAAATGGAGGCAGAACTCTATGACGAGATTCTGTTGTGTAAAAGGAGGCAGAACTCTCTGCGAGAAGCTGGTGTGTAAATGGAGACAGAACTCCGTGATATGAATCTTGTGCGTGAATGGAGGTAGAACTCCCTGATGAGGAGCTGCGGCGCAAATGGAGGCAGAACTCACTAATGAGAAACTGGAGTGTAAATGGAGGCAGAACTCCCTAATGAGAATATTGAGCGTAAATGGAGGCAGAACTCCCTTACATAGCTGGTATGCATATTGAAGTAGAACTCCGCGATGAGAATCTGGTGTGTAAATGGAGGCAGAACTCTGTGATGAGAAGCGGGTGTGTAAATGGAGGAGGAACTCCTTGATGAGAAGCTTGTGTGCAAATGGAGGCGCAACACATTGATGAGAAGCTTGTGTGCAAAAGGAAGAAGAACACCCTGATGAGAAGCTGGTGTCTTAATGCAGGTAGAACTCTCTGATGAGAAGCGTGTGTAAATGGAGATAGAAGTCTCTGATGAGAAGCCGGAGTGCAAACGGAAGTAGAACTCCCTGATGAGAAGCTGGTGTGTAAATGGAGATACAAACTCTCTGATGAGAAGCTTGTATGTAAACGGAGGCAGAACTTCCGGAGGTGAAGCTTCTGTGTAAATGGACGCAGAACTCCCTGACAAGAAGCTAGTACGTAAACAGAGGCAGAACTCTCTGACGAGAAGCTTGTGTGTAAAAGGCGGTAGGAAACGCTGCTGAGAAGCTGGTGTTTGTATATCGGCAGAACTCTCTGATGAGAACCTGGTGTGTAAACGGAAGTAGAACTCTCTGATGATACGCTGGTGTGTAAATGGACGCTAAACTCTTTGACAAGAAGCAAGTATGTAAACGGAGGCAGAACTCTCTGATGAGAAGCTTGTGTGTAAATGGTGTTGGAAGTCTCTGATGAGAAGCTTGTGTGTGAATGGAGGCAGAACTCTCTGCTGAGAGCTGGTGTGTGAATAGAGGGAGAACTCTCTGATGAGTAGCTGGAGCGCAAACGGAGGTAGAACTCCCTGATGAGACGCTGGTGCGTAAATGGAGGCAGTACTCTCTGACGAGATGCTGGTGTGTAAATGGAGGCAGAACTCTCTGACGAGAAGCTGGTGTGTAAATGGAGACAGAACTCCGTGATATGAATCTTGTGCGTAAATGGTGGTAGAACTCCCTGATGAGAAGCGGCGGCGCAATTGGAGGCAGAACTCCCTTATATAGCTGGTGTGCATCTGTAAGTAGAACTCCGCGATGAGAAGCTGGTGTGTAAATGCAGGCAGAACTCTCTGATGAGAAGCTGGTGTGTAAATAGACGCAGGACTCTCTGACAAGAAGCTAGTATATAAACGAAGGAAGAACTCATTGACGAGAAGCTGGTGGTGAATGGAGGCAGAACTCTCTAATGAGAAGCCGGTGTGCAAACGGAGGTAGAACTCCCTGATGAGAAGCTGGTGTGTAAATGGAGATAGAACTCTGTGACGAGAAGCTTGTATGTAAACGGAGGCAGAACTTCCGGAGGTGAAGCTTCTGTGTAGATGGACGCAGAACTCTCTGACAAGAAGCTAGTATGTAAACAGAGGCAGAACTCTCTGACGAGAAGCTTGTGTGTAAAAGGCGGTAGGAGACGCTGCTGAGAAGCTGGTGTTTGAATGGCGGCCGAACTCACTGATGAGAACCTGGTGTGTAAACGGAAGCAGAATTCTCTGATGAGACGCTGGTGTGTAAATGGACGCTAAACTCTTTGACAGGAAGCTAGTATGTAAACGGAGGCAGAACTCTCTGATGAGAAGCTTGTGTGTAAATGGTGTTGGAAGTCTCTGATGAGAAGCTTGTGTGTGAATGGAGGCAGAACTCTCTGCTGAGAGCTGGTGTGTGAATAGAGGGAGAACTCTCTGATGAGTAGCTGGAGCGCAAACGGAGGTAGAACTCCCTGATAAGAAGCTGGTGTGTAAATGGAGATAAAACTCCATGACAAGAATCCTGTGTGTAACCGGAGGCAGAACTTCCGGAGGAGAAGCTTGTGTGTAAATGCAGGTAGAACTCTCTGATGAGAAGCGTGTTTAAATGGAGATAGAAGTCTCTGATGAGAAGCTTGTGTACAAATGGAGGTAGTTCTCTCTGAGGAGATGCTTGTGGGTAAACGGAGGCACAACTCTCTGATGAGACGCTGGTGTGTAAATGGAGGCAGAACTCTATGACGAGATTCTGTTGTGTAAAAGGAGGCAGAACTCTCTGCGAAAAGCTGGTGTGTAAATGGAGACAGAACTCCGTGATATGAATCTTGTGCGTGAATGGAGGTAGAACTCCCTGATGAGGAGCTGCGGCGCAAATGGAGGCAGAACTCACTAATGAGAAGCTGGAGTGTAAATGGAGGCAGAACTCCCTAATGAGAATATTGAGCGTAAATGGAGGCAGAACTCCCTTATACAGCTGGTATGCATATTGAAGTAGAACTCCGCGATGAGAATCTGGTGTGTAAATGGAGGCAGAACTCTGTGATGAGAAGCGGGTGTGTAAATGGAGGAGGAACTCCTTGATGAGAAGCTTGTGTGCAAATGGAGGCACAACGCCCTGATGAGAAGCTTGTGTGCAAAAGGAAGAAGAACACCCTGATGAGAAGCTGGTGTCTTAATGCAGGTAGAACTCTCTGATGAGAAGCGTGTGTAAATGGAGATAGAAGTCTCTGATGAGAAGCCGGAGTGCAAACGGAAGTAGAACTCCCTGATGAGAAGCTGGTGTGTAAATGGAGATACAAACTCTCTGATGAGAAGCTTGTATGTAAACGGAGGCAGAACTTCCGGAGGTGAAGCTTCTGTGTAAATGGACGCAGAACTCCCTGACAAGAAGCTAGTACGTAAACAGAGGCAGAACTCTCTGACGAGAAGCTTGTGTGTAAAAGGCGGTAGGAAACGCTGCTGAGAAGCTGGTGTTTGAATATCGGCAGAACTCTCTGATGAGAACCTGGTGTGTAAACGGAAGTAGAACTCTCTGATGATACGCTGGTGTGTAAATGGACGCTAAACTCTTTGACAAGAAGCAAGTATGTAAACGGAGGCAGAACTCTCTGATGAGAAGCTTGTGTGTAAATGGTGTTGGAAGTCTCTGATGAGAAGCTTGTGTGTGAATGGAGGCAGAACTCTCTGCTGAGAGCTGGTGTGTGAATAGAGGGAGAACTCTCTGATGAGTAGCTGGAGCGCAAACGGAGGCAGAACTCTCTGATGAATAGCTGGTGTGTAAATGGAGATAAAACTCCATGACAAGAATCCTGTGTGTAAACGTAGGCAGAACTTCCGGAGGAGAAGCTTGTGTGTAAATGCAGGTAGAACTCTCTGATGAGAAGCGTGTGTAAATGGAGATAGAAGTCTCTGATGAGAAGCTGGTGTGTGAAAAGATGCAGAACTCTCTGATGAGTAGCTGGTGTGCAAACGGAGGTAGAACTCCCTGATGAGACGCTGGTGCGTAAATGGAGGCAGTACTCTCTGACGAGATGCTGGTGTGTAAATGGAGGCAGAACTCTCTGACGAGAAGCTGGTGCGTAAATGGAGACAGAACTCCGTGATATGAATCTTGTGCGTGAATGGTGGTAGAACTCCCTGATGAGAAGCGGCGGCGCAATTGGAGGCAGAACTCCCTTATATAGCTGGTGTGCATCTGTAAGTAGAACTCCGCGATGAGAAGCTGGTGTGTAAATGCAGGCAGAACTCTCTGATGAGAAGCTGGTGTGTAAATAGACGCAGGACTCTCTGACAAGAAGCTAGTATATAAACGAAGGAAGAACTCATTGACGAGAAGCTGGTGGTGAATGGAGGCAGAACTCTCTAATGAGAAGCCGGTGTGCAAACGGAGGTAGAACTCCCTGATGAGAAGCTGGTGTGTAAATGGAGATAGAACTCTGTGACGAGAAGCTTGTATGTAAACGGAGGCAGAACTTCCGGAGGTGAAGCTTCTGTGTAGATGGACGCAGAACTCTCTGACAAGAAGCTAGTATGTAAACAGAGGCAGAACTCTCTGACGAGAAGCTTGTGTGTAAAAGGCGGTAGGAGACGCTGCTGAGAAGCTGGTGTTTGAATGGCGGCCGAACTCACTGATGAGAACCTGGTGTGTAAACGGAAGCAGAATTCTCTGATGAGACGCTGGTGTGTAAATGGACGCTAAACTCTTTGACAGGAAGCTAGTATGTAAACGGAGGCAGAACTCTCTGATGAGAAGCTTGTGTGTAAATGGTGTTGGAAGTCTCTGATGAGAAGCTTGTGTGTGAATGGAGGCAGAACTCTCTGCTGAGAGCTGGTGTGTGAATAGAGGGAGAACTCTCTGATGAGTAGCTGGAGCGCAAACGGAGGTAGAACTCCCTGATAAGAAGCTGGTGTGTAAATGGAGATAAAACTCTATGACAAGAATCCTGTGTGTAACCGGAGGCAGAACTTCCGGAGGAGAAGCTTGTGTGTAAATGCAGGTAGAACTCTCTGATGAGAAGCGTGTTTAAATGGAGATAGAAGTCTCTGATGAGAAGCTTGTGTACAAATGGAGGTAGTTCTCTCTGAGGAGATGCTTGTGGGTAAACGGAGGCACAACTCTCTGATGAGACGCTGGTGTGTAAATGGAGGCAGAACTCTATGACGAGATTCTGTTGTGTAAAAGGAGGCAGAACTCTCTGCGAGAAGCTGGTGTGTAAATGGAGACAGAACTCCGTGATATGAATCTTGTGCGTGAATGGAGGTAGAACTCCCTGATGAGGAGCTGCGGCGCAAATGGAGGCAGAACTCACTAATGAGAAGCTGGAGTGTAAATGGAGGCAGAACTCCCTAATGAGAATATTGAGCGTAAATGGAGGCAGAACTCCCTTATATAGCTGGTATGCATATTGAAGTAGAACTCCGCGATGAGAATCTGGTGTGTAAATGGAGGCAGAACTCTGTGATGAGAAGCGGGTGTGTAAATGGAGGAGGAACTCCTTGATGAGAAGCTTGTGTGCAAATGGAGGCGCAACACATTGATGAGAAGCTTGTGTGCAAAAGGAAGAAGAACACCCTGATGAGAAGCTGGTGTCTTAATGCAGGTAGAACTCTCTGATGAGAAGCGTGTGTAAATGGAGATAGAAGTCTCTGATGAGAAGCCGGAGTGCAAACGGAAGTAGAACTCCCTGATGAGAAGCTGGTGTGTAAATGGAGATACAAACTCTCTGATGAGAAGCTTGTATGTAAACGGAGGCAGAACTTCCGGAGGTGAAGCTTCTGTGTAAATGGACGCAGAACTCCCTGACAAGAAGCTAGTACGTAAACAGAGGCAGAACTCTCTGACGAGAAGCTTGTGTGTAAAAGGCGGTAGGAAACGCTGCTGAGAAGCTGGTGTTTGAATATCGGCAGAACTCTCTGATGAGAACCTGGTGTGTAAACGGAAGTAGAACTCTCTGATGATACGCTGGTGTGTAAATGGACGCTAAACTCTTTGACAAGAAGCAAGTATGTAAACGGAGGCAGAACTCTCTGATGAGAAGCTTGTGTGTAAATGGTGTTGGAAGTCTCTGATGAGAAGCTTGTGTGTGAATGGAGGCAGAACTCTCTGCTGAGAGCTGGTGTGTGAATAGAGGGAGAACTCTCTGATGAGTAGCTGGAGCGCAAACGGAGGCAGAACTCTCTGATGAATAGCTGGTGTGTAAATGGAGATAAAACTCCATGACAAGAATCCTGTGTGTAAACGTAGGCAGAACTTCCGGAGGAGAAGCTTGTGTGTAAATGCAGGTAGAACTCTCTGATGAGAAGCGTGTGTAAATGGAGATAGAAGTCTCTGATGAGAAGCTGGTGTGTGAAAAGATGCAGAACTCTCTGATGAGTAGCTGGTGTGCAAACGGAGGTAGAACTCCCTGATGAGACGCTGGTGCGTAAATGGAGGCAGTACTCTCTGACGAGATGCTGGTGTGTAAATGGAGGCAGAACTCTCTGACGAGAAGCTGGTGCGTAAATGGAGACAGAACTCCGTGATATGAATCTTGTGCGTGAATGGTGGTAGAACTCCCTGATGAGAAGCGGCGGCGCAATTGGAGGCAGAACTCCCTTATATAGCTGGTGTGCATCTGTAAGTAGAACTCCGCGATGAGAAGCTGGTGTGTAAATGCAGGCAGAACTCTCTGATGAGAAGCTGGTGTGTAAATAGACGCAGGACTCTCTGACAAGAAGCTAGTATATAAACGAAGGAAGAACTCATTGACGAGAAGCTGGTGGTGAATGGAGGCAGAACTCTCTAATGAGAAGCCGGTGTGCAAACGGAGGTAGAACTCCCTGATGAGAAGCTGGTGTGTAAATGGAGATAGAACTCTGTGACGAGAAGCTTGTATGTAAACGGAGGCAGAACTTCCGGAGGTGAAGCTTCTGTGTAGATGGACGCAGAACTCTCTGACAAGAAGCTAGTATGTAAACAGAGGCAGAACTCTCTGACGAGAAGCTTGTGTGTAAAAGGCGGTAGGAGACGCTGCTGAGAAGCTGGTGTTTGAATGGCGGCCGAACTCACTGATGAGAACCTGGTGTGTAAACGGAAGCAGAATTCTCTGATGAGACGCTGGTGTGTAAATGGACGCTAAACTCTTTGACAGGAAGCTAGTATGTAAACGGAGGCAGAACTCTCTGATGAGAAGCTTGTGTGTAAATGGTGTTGGAAGTCTCTGATGAGAAGCTTGTGTGTGAATGGAGGCAGAACTCTCTGCTGAGAGCTGGTGTGTGAATAGAGGGAGAACTCTCTGATGAGTAGCTGGAGCGCAAACGGAGGTAGAACTCCCTGATAAGAAGCTGGTGTGTAAATGGAGATAAAACTCTATGACAAGAATCCTGTGTGTAACCGGAGGCAGAACTTCCGGAGGAGAAGCTTGTGTGTAAATGCAGGTAGAACTCTCTGATGAGAAGCGTGTTTAAATGGAGATAGAAGTCTCTGATGAGAAGCTTGTGTACAAATGGAGGTAGTTCTCTCTGAGGAGATGCTTGTGGGTAAACGGAGGCACAACTCTCTGATGAGACGCTGGTGTGTAAATGGAGGCAGAACTCTATGACGAGATTCTGTTGTGTAAAAGGAGGCAGAACTCTCTGCGAGAAGCTGGTGTGTAAATGGAGACAGAACTCCGTGATATGAATCTTGTGCGTGAATGGAGGTAGAACTCCCTGATGAGGAGCTGCGGCGCAAATGGAGGCAGAACTCACTAATGAGAAGCTAGAGTGTAAATGGAGGCAGAACTCCCTAATGAGAATATTGAGCGTAAATGGAGGCAGAACTCCCTTATATAGCTGGTATGCATATTGAAGTAGAACTCCGCGATGAGAATCTGGTGTGTAAATGGAGGCAGAACTCTGTGATGAGAAGCGGGTGTGTAAATGGAGGAGGAACTCCTTGATGAGAAGCTTGTGTGCAAATGGAGGCGCAACACATTGATGAGAAGCTTGTGTGCAAAAGGAAGAAGAACACCCTGATGAGAAGCTGGTGTCTTAATGCAGGTAGAACTCTCTGATGAGAAGCGTGTGTAAATGGAGATAGAAGTCTCTGATGAGAAGCCGGAGTGCAAACGGAAGTAGAACTCCCTGATGAGAAGCTGGTGTGTAAATGGAGATACAAACTCTCTGATGAGAAGCTTGTATGTAAACGGAGGCAGAACTTCCGGAGGTGAAGCTTCTGTGTAAATGGACGCAGAACTCCCTGACAAGAAGCTAGTATGTAAACAGAGGCAGAACTCTCTGACGAGAAGCTTGTGTGTAAAATGCGGTAGGAAACGCTGCTGAGAAGCTGGTGTTTGAATATCGGCAGAACTCTCTGATGAGAACCTGGTGTGTAAATGGACGCTAAACTCTCTGACAAGAAGCTTGAATGTAAACGGAGGCAGAACTCTCTGATGAGAAGCTTGTGTGTAAATGGAGTTGGAAGTCTCTGATGAGAAGCTGGTGTGTAAACGGAGGCAGAACTCTCTGATGAGAAGCTGGTGTGTAAATGGACGCAGAACTCTCTGACAAGAAGCTAGTATGTAAACGGAGGCAGAACTCTCTGATGAGAAGCTTGTGTGTAAATGGAGTTGGAAGTCTCTGATGAGAAGCTTGTGTGTAAATGGAGATAGAAGTCTCTGATGAGAAGCCGGAGAGCAAACGGAAGTAGAACTCTCTGATGAGAAACTGGTCTGTAAACGGAGGTAAAAATCCATGACAAGTAGCTGGTGTGTGAACGGAGGCAGAACTCTCTGATGGAAGCTGCTGTGTAAATGGAGATAGAACTCTCTGATGAGAAGCTTGCATGTAAACGGAGGCAGAACTCTCTGATGAGAAGCTTGTGCGCAAATGGAGTTGGAAGTCTCCAATGAGAAGCTGGTGTGTTAACGGAGGCAGAACTCTCTGATGAGAAGCTGGTGTGTAAATGGACGCAGAACTCTCTGACAAGAAGCTAGTATGTAAACGGAGGCAGAACTCTCTGATGAGAAGCTTGTGCGCAAATGGAGTTGGAAGTCTCCAATGAGAAGCTGGTGTGTTAACGGAGGCAGAACTCTCTGATGAGAAGCTGGTGTGTAAATGGACGCAGAACTCCCTGACAAGAAGCTAGTATGTAAACGGAGGCAGAACTCTCTGATGAGAAGCTGGTGTGCAAACGGAGGTAAAAATCCATGACAAGAAGCTTGTGTGTGAACGGAGGCAGATCTCTCTGATGGAAGCTGCTGTGTAAATGGAGATAGAACTCTCTGATGAGAAGCTTGTATGTAAACGGAGGCAGAACTTCCGGAGGTGAAGCTTCTGTGTAGATGGACGCAGAACTCTCTGACAAGAAGCTAGTATGTAAACAGAGGCAGAACTCTCTGACGAGAAGCTTGTGTGTGAAAGGCGGTAGGAAACGCTGCTGAGAAGCTGGTGTTTGAATGGCGGCCGAACTCACTGATGAGAACCTGGTGTGTAAACGGAAGCAGAATTCTCTGATGAGACGCTGGTGTGTAAATGGACGCTAAACTCTTTGACAAGAAGCAAGTATGTAAACGGAGGCAGAACTCTCTGATGAGAAGCTTGTGTGTAAATGGTGTTGGAAGTCTCTGATGAGAAGCTTGTGTGTGAATGGAGGCAGAACTCTCTGCTGAGAGCTGGTGTGTGAATAGAGGGAGAACTCTCTGATGAGTAGCTGGAGCGCAAACGGAGGCAGAACTCTCTGATGAATAGCTGGTGTGTAAATGGAGATAAAACTCCATGACAAGAATCCTGTGTGTAAACGTAGGCAGAACTTCCGGAGGAGAAGCTTGTGTGTAAATGCAGGTAGAACTCTCTGATGAGAAGCGTGTGTAAATGGAGATAGAAGTCTCTGATGAGAAGCTGGTGTGTGAAAAGATGCAGAACTCTCTGATGAGTAGCTGGTGTGCAAACGGAGGTAGAACTCCCTGATGAGACGCTGGTGCGTAAATGGAGGCAGTACTCTCTGACGAGATGCTGGTGTGTAAATGGAGGCAGAACTCTCTGACGAGAAGCTGGTGCGTAAATGGAGACAGAACTCCGTGATATGAATCTTGTGCGTGAATGGTGGTAGAACTCCCTGATGAGAAGCGGCGGCGCAATTGGAGGCAGAACTCCCTTATATAGCTGGTGTGCATCTGTAAGTAGAACTCCGCGATGAGAAGCTGGTGTGTAAATGCAGGCAGAACTCTCTGATGAGAAGCTGGTGTGTAAATAGACGCAGGACTCTCTGACAAGAAGCTAGTATATAAACGAAGGAAGAACTCATTGACGAGAAGCTGGTGGTGAATGGAGGCAGAACTCTCTAATGAGAAGCCGGTGTGCAAACGGAGGTAGAACTCCCTGATGAGAAGCTGGTGTGTAAATGGAGATAGAACTCTGTGACGAGAAGCTTGTATGTAAACGGAGGCAGAACTTCCGGAGGTGAAGCTTCTGTGTAGATGGACGCAGAACTCTCTGACAAGAAGCTAGTATGTAAACAGAGGCAGAACTCTCTGACGAGAAGCTTGTGTGTAAAAGGCGGTAGGAGACGCTGCTGAGAAGCTGGTGTTTGAATGGCGGCCGAACTCACTGATGAGAACCTGGTGTGTAAACGGAAGCAGAATTCTCTGATGAGACGCTGGTGTGTAAATGGACGCTAAACTCTTTGACAGGAAGCTAGTATGTAAACGGAGGCAGAACTCTCTGATGAGAAGCTTGTGTGTAAATGGTGTTGGAAGTCTCTGATGAGAAGCTTGTGTGTGAATGGAGGCAGAACTCTCTGCTGAGAGCTGGTGTGTGAATAGAGGGAGAACTCTCTGATGAGTAGCTGGAGCGCAAACGGAGGTAGAACTCCCTGATAAGAAGCTGGTGTGTAAATGGAGATAAAACTCTATGACAAGAATCCTGTGTGTAACCGGAGGCAGAACTTCCGGAGGAGAAGCTTGTGTGTAAATGCAGGTAGAACTCTCTGATGAGAAGCGTGTTTAAATGGAGATAGAAGTCTCTGATGAGAAGCTTGTGTACAAATGGAGGTAGTTCTCTCTGAGGAGATGCTTGTGGGTAAACGGAGGCACAACTCTCTGATGAGACGCTGGTGTGTAAATGGAGGCAGAACTCTATGACGAGATTCTGTTGTGTAAAAGGAGGCAGAACTCTCTGCGAGAAGCTGGTGTGTAAATGGAGACAGAACTCCGTGATATGAATCTTGTGCGTGAATGGAGGTAGAACTCCCTGATGAGGAGCTGCGGCGCAAATGGAGGCAGAACTCACTAATGAGAAGCTGGAGTGTAAATGGAGGCAGAACTCCCTAATGAGAATATTGAGCGTAAATGGAGGCAGAACTCCCTTATATAGCTGGTATGCATATTGAAGTAGAACTCCGCGATGAGAATCTGGTGTGTAAATGGAGGCAGAACTCTGTGATGAGAAGCGGGTGTGTAAATGGAGGAGGAACTCCTTGATGAGAAGCTTGTGTGCAAATGGAGGCGCAACACATTGATGAGAAGCTTGTGTGCAAAAGGAAGAAGAACACCCTGATGAGAAGCTGGTGTCTTAATGCAGGTAGAACTCTCTGATGAGAAGCGTGTGTAAATGGAGATAGAAGTCTCTGATGAGAAGCCGGAGTGCAAACGGAAGTAGAACTCCC
Organism: Mobula birostris; assembly: GCF_030028105.1. NCBI lineage: Eukaryota > Metazoa > Chordata > Chondrichthyes > Myliobatiformes > Myliobatidae > Mobula > Mobula birostris. The sequence goes on along the minus strand of NC_092376.1, from coordinate 189,275,145 downwards.
TGATGAGAAGCTGGTGTGTAAATGGAGATACAAACTCTCTGATGAGAAGCTTGTATGTAAACGGAGGCAGAACTTCCGGAGGTGAAGCTTCTGTGTAAATGGACGCAGAACTCCCTGACAAGAAGCTAGTATGTAAACAGAGGCAGAACTCTCTGACGAGAAGCTTGTGTGTAAAATGCGGTAGGAAACGCTGCTGAGAAGCTGGTGTTTGAATATCGGCAGAACTCTCTGATGAGAACCTGGTGTGTAAATGGACGCTAAACTCTCTGACAAGAAGCTTGAATGTAAACGGAGGCAGAACTCTCTGATGAGAAGCTTGTGTGTAAATGGAGTTGGAAGTCTCTGATGAGAAGCTGGTGTGTAAACGGAGGCAGAACTCTCTGATGAGAAGCTGGTGTGTAAATGGACGCAGAACTCTCTGACAAGAAGCTAGTATGTAAACGGAGGCAGAACTCTCTGATGAGAAGCTTGTGTGTAAATGGAGTTGGAAGTCTCTGATGAGAAGCTTGTGTGTAAATGGAGATAGAAGTCTCTGATGAGAAGCCGGAGAGCAAACGGAAGTAGAACTCTCTGATGAGAAACTGGTCTGTAAACGGAGGTAAAAATCCATGACAAGTAGCTGGTGTGTGAACGGAGGCAGAACTCTCTGATGGAAGCTGCTGTGTAAATGGAGATAGAACTCTCTGATGAGAAGCTTGCATGTAAACGGAGGCAGAACTCTCTGATGAGAAGCTTGTGCGCAAATGGAGTTGGAAGTCTCCAATGAGAAGCTGGTGTGTTAACGGAGGCAGAACTCTCTGATGAGAAGCTGGTGTGTAAATGGACGCAGAACTCTCTGACAAGAAGCTAGTATGTAAACGGAGGCAGAACTCTCTGATGAGAAGCTTGTGCGCAAATGGAGTTGGAAGTCTCCAATGAGAAGCTGGTGTGTTAACGGAGGCAGAACTCTCTGATGAGAAGCTGGTGTGTAAATGGACGCAGAACTCCCTGACAAGAAGCTAGTATGTAAACGGAGGCAGAACTCTCTGATGAGAAGCTGGTGTGCAAACGGAGGTAAAAATCCATGACAAGAAGCTTGTGTGTGAACGGAGGCAGATCTCTCTGATGGAAGCTGCTGTGTAAATGGAGATAGAACTCTCTGATGAGAAGCTTGTATGTAAACGGAGGCAGAACTTCCGGAGGTGAAGCTTCTGTGTAGATGGACGCAGAACTCTCTGACAAGAAGCTAGTATGTAAACAGAGGCAGAACTCTCTGACGAGAAGCTTGTGTGTGAAAGGCGGTAGGAAACGCTGCTGAGAAGCTGGTGTTTGAATGGCGGCCGAACTCACTGATGAGAACCTGGTGTGTAAACGGAAGCAGAATTCTCTGATGAGACGCTGGTGTGTAAATGGACGCTAAACTCTTTGACAAGAAGCAAGTATGTAAACGGAGGCAGAAATCTCTGATGAGAAGCTTGTGTGTAAATGGTGTTGGAAGTCTCTGATGAGAAGCTTGTGTGTGAATGGAGGCAGAACTCTCTGCTGAGAGCTGGTGTGTGAATAGAGGGAGAACTCTCTGATGAGTAGCTGGAGCGCAAACGGAGGTAGAACTCCCTGATAAGAAGCTGGTGTGTAAATGGAGATAAAACTCCATGACAAGAATCCTGTGTGTAACCGGAGGCAGAACTTCCGGAGGAGAAGCTTGTGTGTAAATGCAGGCAGAACTCTCTGATGAGAAGCGTGTTTAAATGGAGATAGAAGTCTCTGATGAGAAGCTTCTGTACAAATGGAGGTAGTTCTCTCTGAGGAGATGCTTGTGGGTAAACGGAGGCACAACTCTCTGATACGCTGGTGTGTAAATGGAGGCAGAACTCTATGACGAGATTCTGTTGTGTAAAAGGAGGCAGAACTCTCTGCTAAAAGCTGGTGTGTAAATGGAGACAGAACTCCGTGATATGCATCTTGTGCGTGAATGGAGGTAGAACTCCCTGATGAGGAGCTGCGGCGCAAATGGAGGCAGAACTCACTAATGAGAAGCTGGAGTGTAAATGGAGGCAGAACTCCCTAATGAGAATATTGAGCGTAAATGGAGGCAGAACTCCCTTATACAGCTGGTATGCATATTGAAGTAGAACTCCGCGATGAGAATCTGGTGTGTAAATGGAGGCAGAACTCTGTGATGAGAAGCGGGTGTGTAAATGGAGGAGGAACTCCTTGATGAGAAGCTTGTGTGCAAATGGAGGCACAACGCCCTGATGAGAAGCTTGTGTGCAAAAGGAAGAAGAACACCCTGATGAGAAGCTGGTGTCTTAATGCAGGTAGAACTCTCTGATGAGAAGCGTGCGTAAATGGAGATAGAAGTCTCTGATGAGAAGCCGGAGTGCAAACGGAAGTAGAACTCCCTGATGAGAAGCTGGTGTGTAAATGGAGATACAAACTCTCTGATGAGAAGCTTGTATGTAAACGGAGGCAGAACTTCCGGAGGTGAAGCTTCTGTGTAAATGGACGCAGAACTCCCTGACAAGAAGCTAGTATGTAAACAGAGGCAGAACTCTCTGACGAGAAGCTTGTGTGTAAAAGGCGGTAGGAAACACTGCTGAGAAGCTGGTGTTTGAATATCGGCAGAACTCTCTGATGAGAACCTGGTGTGTAAACGGAAGTAGAACTCTCTGATGATACGCTGGTGTGTAAATGGACGCTAAACTCTTTGACAAGAAGCAAGTATGTAAACGGAGGCAGAACTCTCTGATGAGAAGCTTGTGTGTAAATGGTGTTGGAAGTCTCTGATGAGAAGCTTGTGTGTGAATGGAGGCAGAACTCTCTGCTGAGAGCTGGTGTGTGAATAGAGGGAGAACTCTCTGATGAGTAGCTGGAGCGCAAACGGAGGTAGAACTCCCTGATAAGAAGCTGGTGTGTAAATGGAGATAAAACTCCATGACAAGAATCCTGTGTGTAACCGGAGGCAGAACTTCCGGAGGAGAAGCTTGTGTGTAAATGCAGGTAGAACTCTCTGATGAGAAGCGTGTTTAAATGGAGATAGAAGTCTCTGATGAGAAGCTTGTGTACAAATGGAGGTAGTTCTCTCTGAGGAGATGCTTGTGGGTAAACGGAGGCACAACTCTCTGATGAGACGCTGGTGTGTAAATGGAGGCAGAACTCTATGACGAGATTCTGTTGTGTAAAAGGAGGCAGAACTCTCTGCGAGAAGCTGGTGTGTAAATGGAGACAGAACTCCGTGATATGAATCTTGTGCGTGAATGGAGGTAGAACTCCCTGATGAGGAGCTGCGGCGCAAATGGAGGCAGAACTCACTAATGAGAAGCTGGAGTGTAAATGGAGGCAGAACTCCCTAATGAGAATATTGAGCGTAAATGGAGGCAGAACTCCCTTATATAGCTGGTATGCATATTGAAGTAGAACTCCGCGATGAGAATCTGGTGTGTAAATGGAGGCAGAACTCTGTGATGAGAAGCGGGTGTGTAAATGGAGGAGGAACTCCTTGATGAGAAGCTTGTGTGCAAATGGAGGCGCAACACATTGATGAGAAGCTTGTGTGCAAAAGGAAGAAGAACACCCTGATGAGAAGCTGGTGTCTTAATGCAGGTAGAACTCTCTGATGAGAAGCGTGTGTAAATGGAGATAGAAGTCTCTGATGAGAAGCCGGAGTGCAAACGGAAGTAGAACTCCCTGATGAGAAGCTGGTGTGTAAATGGAGATACAAACTCTCTGATGAGAAGCTTGTATGTAAACGGAGGCAGAACTTCCGGAGGTGAAGCTTCTGTGTAAATGGACGCAGAACTCCCTGACAAGAAGCTAGTACGTAAACAAAGGCAGAACTCTCTGACGAGAAGCTTGTGTGTAAAAGGCGGTAGGAAACGCTGCTGAGAAGCTGGTGTTTGAATATCGGCAGAACTCTCTGATGAGAACCTGGTGTGTAAACGGAAGTAGAACTCTCTGATGATACGCTGGTGTGTAAATGGACGCTAAACTCTTTGACAAGAAGCAAGTATGTAAACGGAGGCAGAACTCTCTGATGAGAAGCTTGTGTGTAAATGGTGTTGGAAGTCTCTGATGAGAAGCTTGTGTGTGAATGGAGGCAGAACTCTCTGCTGAGAGCTGGTGTGTGAATAGAGGGAGAACTCTCTGATGAGTAGCTGGAGCGCAAACGGAGGCAGAACTCTCTGATGAATAGCTGGTGTGTAAATGGAGATAAAACTCCATGACAAGAATCCTGTGTGTAAACGTAGGCAGAACTTCCGGAGGAGAAGCTTGTGTGTAAATGCAGGTAGAACTCTCTGATGAGAAGCGTGTGTAAATGGAGATAGAAGTCTCTGATGAGAAGCTGGTGTGTGAAAAGATGCAGAACTCTCTGATGAGTAGCTGGTGTGCAAACGGAGGTAGAACTCCCTGATGAGACGCTGGTGCGTAAATGGAGGCAGTACTCTCTGACGAGATGCTGGTGTGTAAATGGAGGCAGAACTCTCTGACGAGAAGCTGGTGCGTAAATGGAGACAGAACTCCGTGATATGAATCTTGTGCGTGAATGGTGGTAGAACTCCCTGATGAGAAGCGGCGGCGCAATTGGAGGCAGAACTCCCTTATATAGCTGGTGTGCATCTGTAAGTAGAACTCCGCGATGAGAAGCTGGTGTGTAAATGCAGGCAGAACTCTCTGATGAGAAGCTGGTGTGTAAATAGACGCAGGACTCTCTGACAAGAAGCTAGTATATAAACGAAGGAAGAACTCATTGACGAGAAGCTGGTGGTGAATGGAGGCAGAACTCTCTAATGAGAAGCCGGTGTGCAAACGGAGGTAGAACTCCCTGATGAGAAGCTGGTGTGTAAATGGAGATAGAACTCTGTGACGAGAAGCTTGTATGTAAACGGAGGCAGAACTTCCGGAGGTGAAGCTTCTGTGTAGATGGACGCAGAACTCTCTGACAAGAAGCTAGTATGTAAACAGAGGCAGAACTCTCTGACGAGAAGCTTGTGTGTAAAAGGCGGTAGGAGACGCTGCTGAGAAGCTGGTGTTTGAATGGCGGCCGAACTCACTGATGAGAACCTGGTGTGTAAACGGAAGCAGAATTCTCTGATGAGACGCTGGTGTGTAAATGGACGCTAAACTCTTTGACAGGAAGCTAGTATGTAAACGGAGGCAGAACTCTCTGATGAGAAGCTTGTGTGTAAATGGTGTTGGAAGTCTCTGATGAGAAGCTTGTGTGTGAATGGAGGCAGAACTCTCTGCTGAGAGCTGGTGTGTGAATAGAGGGAGAACTCTCTGATGAGTAGCTGGAGCGCAAACGGAGGTAGAACTCCCTGATAAGAAGCTGGTGTGTAAATGGAGATAAAACTCTATGACAAGAATCCTGTGTGTAACCGGAGGCAGAACTTCCGGAGGAGAAGCTTGTGTGTAAATGCAGGTAGAACTCTCTGATGAGAAGCGTGTTTAAATGGAGATAGAAGTCTCTGATGAGAAGCTTGTGTACAAATGGAGGTAGTTCTCTCTGAGGAGATGCTTGTGGGTAAACGGAGGCACAACTCTCTGATGAGACGCTGGTGTGTAAATGGAGGCAGAACTCTATGACGAGATTCTGTTGTGTAAAAGGAGGCAGAACTCTCTGCGAGAAGCTGGTGTGTAAATGGAGACAGAACTCCGTGATATGAATCTTGTGCGTGAATGGAGGTAGAACTCCCTGATGAGGAGCTGCGGCGCAAATGGAGGCAGAACTCACTAATGAGAAGCTGGAGTGTAAATGGAGGCAGAACTCCCTAATGAGAATATTGAGCGTAAATGGAGGCAGAACTCCCTTATATAGCTGGTATGCATATTGAAGTAGAACTCCGCGATGAGAATCTGGTGTGTAAATGGAGGCAGAACTCTGTGATGAGAAGCGGGTGTGTAAATGGAGGAGGAACTCCTTGATGAGAAGCTTGTGTGCAAATGGAGGCGCAACACATTGATGAGAAGCTTGTGTGCAAAAGGAAGAAGAACACCCTGATGAGAAGCTGGTGTCTTAATGCAGGTAGAACTCTCTGATGAGAAGCGTGTGTAAATGGAGATAGAAGTCTCTGATGAGAAGCCGGAGTGCAAACGGAAGTAGAACTCCCTGATGAGAAGCTGGTGTGTAAATGGAGATACAAACTCTCTGATGAGAAGCTTGTATGTAAACGGAGGCAGAACTTCCGGAGGTGAAGCTTCTGTGTAAATGGACGCAGAACTCCCTGACAAGAAGCTAGTATGTAAACAGAGGCAGAACTCTCTGACGAGAAGCTTGTGTGTAAAATGCGGTAGGAAACGCTGCTGAGAAGCTGGTGTTTGAATATCGGCAGAACTCTCTGATGAGAACCTGGTGTGTAAATGGACGCTAAACTCTCTGACAAGAAGCTTGAATGTAAACGGAGGCAGAACTCTCTGATGAGAAGCTTGTGTGTAAATGGAGTTGGAAGTCTCTGATGAGAAGCTGGTGTGTAAACGGAGGCAGAACTCTCTGATGAGAAGCTGGTGTGTAAATGGACGCAGAACTCTCTGACAAGAAGCTAGTATGTAAACGGAGGCAGAACTCTCTGATGAGAAGCTTGTGTGTAAATGGAGTTGGAAGTCTCTGATGAGAAGCTTGTGTGTAAATGGAGATAGAAGTCTCTGATGAGAAGCCGGAGAGCAAACGGAAGTAGAACTCTCTGATGAGAAACTGGTCTGTAAACGGAGGTAAAAATCCATGACAAGTAGCTGGTGTGTGAACGGAGGCAGAACTCTCTGATGGAAGCTGCTGTGTAAATGGAGATAGAACTCTCTGATGAGAAGCTTGCATGTAAACGGAGGCAGAACTCTCTGATGAGAAGCTTGTGCGCAAATGGAGTTGGAAGTCTCCAATGAGAAGCTGGTGTGTTAACGGAGGCAGAACTCTCTGATGAGAAGCTGGTGTGTAAATGGACGCAGAACTCTCTGACAAGAAGCTAGTATGTAAACGGAGGCAGAACTCTCTGATGAGAAGCTTGTGCGCAAATGGAGTTGGAAGTCTCCAATGAGAAGCTGGTGTGTTAACGGAGGCAGAACTCTCTGATGAGAAGCTGGTGTGTAAATGGACGCAGAACTCCCTGACAAGAAGCTAGTATGTAAACGGAGGCAGAACTCTCTGATGAGAAGCTGGTGTGCAAACGGAGGTAAAAATCCATGACAAGAAGCTTGTGTGTGAACGGAGGCAGATCTCTCTGATGGAAGCTGCTGTGTAAATGGAGATAGAACTCTCTGATGAGAAGCTTGTATGTAAACGGAGGCAGAACTTCCGGAGGTGAAGCTTCTGTGTAGATGGACGCAGAACTCTCTGACAAGAAGCTAGTATGTAAACAGAGGCAGAACTCTCTGACGAGAAGCTTGTGTGTGAAAGGCGGTAGGAAACGCTGCTGAGAAGCTGGTGTTTGAATGGCGGCCGAACTCACTGATGAGAACCTGGTGTGTAAACGGAAGCAGAATTCTCTGATGAGACGCTGGTGTGTAAATGGACGCTAAACTCTTTGACAAGAAGCAAGTATGTAAACGGAGGCAGAACTCTCTGATGAGAAGCTTGTGTGTAAATGGTGTTGGAAGTCTCTGATGAGAAGCTTGTGTGTGAATGGAGGCAGAACTCTCTGCTGAGAGCTGGTGTGTGAATAGAGGGAGAACTCTCTGATGAGTAGCTGGAGCGCAAACGGAGGCAGAACTCTCTGATGAATAGCTGGTGTGTAAATGGAGATAAAACTCCATGACAAGAATCCTGTGTGTAAACGTAGGCAGAACTTCCGGAGGAGAAGCTTGTGTGTAAATGCAGGTAGAACTCTCTGATGAGAAGCGTGTGTAAATGGAGATAGAAGTCTCTGATGAGAAGCTGGTGTGTGAAAAGATGCAGAACTCTCTGATGAGTAGCTGGTGTGCAAACGGAGGTAGAACTCCCTGATGAGACGCTGGTGCGTAAATGGAGGCAGTACTCTCTGACGAGATGCTGGTGTGTAAATGGAGGCAGAACTCTCTGACGAGAAGCTGGTGCGTAAATGGAGACAGAACTCCGTGATATGAATCTTGTGCGTGAATGGTGGTAGAACTCCCTGATGAGAAGCGGCGGCGCAATTGGAGGCAGAACTCCCTTATATAGCTGGTGTGCATCTGTAAGTAGAACTCCGCGATGAGAAGCTGGTGTGTAAATGCAGGCAGAACTCTCTGATGAGAAGCTGGTGTGTAAATAGACGCAGGACTCTCTGACAAGAAGCTAGTATATAAACGAAGGAAGAACTCATTGACGAGAAGCTGGTGGTGAATGGAGGCAGAACTCTCTAATGAGAAGCCGGTGTGCAAACGGAGGTAGAACTCCCTGATGAGAAGCTGGTGTGTAAATGGAGATAGAACTCTGTGACGAGAAGCTTGTATGTAAACGGAGGCAGAACTTCCGGAGGTGAAGCTTCTGTGTAGATGGACGCAGAACTCTCTGACAAGAAGCTAGTATGTAAACAGAGGCAGAACTCTCTGACGAGAAGCTTGTGTGTAAAAGGCGGTAGGAGACGCTGCTGAGAAGCTGGTGTTTGAATGGCGGCCGAACTCACTGATGAGAACCTGGTGTGTAAACGGAAGCAGAATTCTCTGATGAGACGCTGGTGTGTAAATGGACGCTAAACTCTTTGACAGGAAGCTAGTATGTAAACGGAGGCAGAACTCTCTGATGAGAAGCTTGTGTGTAAATGGTGTTGGAAGTCTCTGATGAGAAGCTTGTGTGTGAATGGAGGCAGAACTCTCTGCTGAGAGCTGGTGTGTGAATAGAGGGAGAACTCTCTGATGAGTAGCTGGAGCGCAAACGGAGGTAGAACTCCCTGATAAGAAGCTGGTGTGTAAATGGAGATAAAACTCTATGACAAGAATCCTGTGTGTAACCGGAGGCAGAACTTCCGGAGGAGAAGCTTGTGTGTAAATGCAGGTAGAACTCTCTGATGAGAAGCGTGTTTAAATGGAGATAGAAGTCTCTGATGAGAAGCTTGTGTACAAATGGAGGTAGTTCTCTCTGAGGAGATGCTTGTGGGTAAACGGAGGCACAACTCTCTGATGAGACGCTGGTGTGTAAATGGAGGCAGAACTCTATGACGAGATTCTGTTGTGTAAAAGGAGGCAGAACTCTCTGCGAGAAGCTGGTGTGTAAATGGAGACAGAACTCCGTGATATGAATCTTGTGCGTGAATGGAGGTAGAACTCCCTGATGAGGAGCTGCGGCGCAAATGGAGGCAGAACTCACTAATGAGAAGCTGGAGTGTAAATGGAGGCAGAACTCCCTAATGAGAATATTGAGCGTAAATGGAGGCAGAACTCCCTTATATAGCTGGTATGCATATTGAAGTAGAACTCCGCGATGAGAATCTGGTGTGTAAATGGAGGCAGAACTCTGTGATGAGAAGCGGGTGTGTAAATGGAGGAGGAACTCCTTGATGAGAAGCTTGTGTGCAAATGGAGGCGCAACACATTGATGAGAAGCTTGTGTGCAAAAGGAAGAAGAACACCCTGATGAGAAGCTGGTGTCTTAATGCAGGTAGAACTCTCTGATGAGAAGCGTGTGTAAATGGAGATAGAAGTCTCTGATGAGAAGCCGGAGTGCAAACGGAAGTAGAACTCCCTGATGAGAAGCTGGTGTGTAAATGGAGATACAAACTCTCTGATGAGAAGCTTGTATGTAAACGGAGGCAGAACTTCCGGAGGTGAAGCTTCTGTGTAAATGGACGCAGAACTCCCTGACAAGAAGCTAGTATGTAAACAGAGGCAGAACTCTCTGACGAGAAGCTTGTGTGTAAAATGCGGTAGGAAACGCTGCTGAGAAGCTGGTGTTTGAATATCGGCAGAACTCTCTGATGAGAACCTGGTGTGTAAATGGACGCTAAACTCTCTGACAAGAAGCTTGAATGTAAACGGAGGCAGAACTCTCTGATGAGAAGCTTGTGTGTAAATGGAGTTGGAAGTCTCTGATGAGAAGCTGGTGTGTAAACGGAGGCAGAACTCTCTGATGAGAAGCTGGTGTGTAAATGGACGCAGAACTCTCTGACAAGAAGCTAGTATGTAAACGGAGGCAGAACTCTCTGATGAGAAGCTTGTGTGTAAATGGAGTTGGAAGTCTCTGATGAGAAGCTTGTGTGTAAATGGAGATAGAAGTCTCTGATGAGAAGCCGGAGAGCAAACGGAAGTAGAACTCTCTGATGAGAAACTGGTCTGTAAACGGAGGTAAAAATCCATGACAAGTAGCTGGTGTGTGAACGGAGGCAGAACTCTCTGATGGAAGCTGCTGTGTAAATGGAGATAGAACTCTCTGATGAGAAGCTTGCATGTAAACGGAGGCAGAACTCTCTGATGAGAAGCTTGTGCGCAAATGGAGTTGGAAGTCTCCAATGAGAAGCTGGTGTGTTAACGGAGGCAGAACTCTCTGATGAGAAGCTGGTGTGTAAATGGACGCAGAACTCTCTGACAAGAAGCTAGTATGTAAACGGAGGCAGAACTCTCTGATGAGAAGCTTGTGCGCAAATGGAGTTGGAAGTCTCCAATGAGAAGCTGGTGTGTTAACGGAGGCAGAACTCTCTGATGAGAAGCTGGTGTGTAAATGGACGCAGAACTCCCTGACAAGAAGCTAGTATGTAAACGGAGGCAGAACTCTCTGATGAGAAGCTGGTGTGCAAACGGAGGTAAAAATCCATGACAAGAAGCTTGTGTGTGAACGGAGGCAGATCTCTCTGATGGAAGCTGCTGTGTAAATGGAGATAGAACTCTCTGATGAGAAGCTTGTATGTAAACGGAGGCAGAACTTCCGGAGGTGAAGCTTCTGTGTAGATGGACGCAGAACTCTCTGACAAGAAGCTAGTATGTAAACAGAGGCAGAACTCTCTGACGAGAAGCTTGTGTGTGAAAGGCGGTAGGAAACGCTGCTGAGAAGCTGGTGTTTGAATGGCGGCCGAACTCACTGATGAGAACCTGGTGTGTAAACGGAAGCAGAATTCTCTGATGAGACGCTGGTGTGTAAATGGACGCTAAACTCTTTGACAAGAAGCAAGTATGTAAACGGAGGCAGAAATCTCTGATGAGAAGCTTGTGTGTAAATGGTGTTGGAAGTCTCTGATGAGAAGCTTGTGTGTGAATGGAGGCAGAACTCTCTGCTGAGAGCTGGTGTGTGAATAGAGGGAGAACTCTCTGATGAGTAGCTGGAGCGCAAACGGAGGTAGAACTCCCTGATAAGAAGCTGGTGTGTAAATGGAGATAAAACTCCATGACAAGAATCCTGTGTGTAACCGGAGGCAGAACTTCCGGAGGAGAAGCTTGTGTGTAAATGCAGGCAGAACTCTCTGATGAGAAGCGTGTTTAAATGGAGATAGAAGTCTCTGATGAGAAGCTTCTGTACAAATGGAGGTAGTTCTCTCTGAGGAGATGCTTGTGGGTAAACGGAGGCACAACTCTCTGATACGCTGGTGTGTAAATGGAGGCAGAACTCTATGACGAGATTCTGTTGTGTAAAAGGAGGCAGAACTCTCTGCTAAAAGCTGGTGTGTAAATGGAGACAGAACTCCGTGATATGCATCTTGTGCGTGAATGGAGGTAGAACTCCCTGATGAGGAGCTGCGGCGCAAATGGAGGCAGAACTCACTAATGAGAAGCTGGAGTGTAAATGGAGGCAGAACTCCCTAATGAGAATATTGAGCGTAAATGGAGGCAGAACTCCCTTATACAGCTGGTATGCATATTGAAGTAGAACTCCGCGATGAGAATCTGGTGTGTAAATGGAGGCAGAACTCTGTGATGAGAAGCGGGTGTGTAAATGGAGGAGGAACTCCTTGATGAGAAGCTTGTGTGCAAATGGAGGCACAACGCCCTGATGAGAAGCTTGTGTGCAAAAGGAAGAAGAACACCCTGATGAGAAGCTGGTGTCTTAATGCAGGTAGAACTCTCTGATGAGAAGCGTGCGTAAATGGAGATAGAAGTCTCTGATGAGAAGCCGGAGTGCAAACGGAAGTAGAACTCCCTGATGAGAAGCTGGTGTGTAAATGGAGATACAAACTCTCTGATGAGAAGCTTGTATGTAAACGGAGGCAGAACTTCCGGAGGTGAAGCTTCTGTGTAAATGGACGCAGAACTCCCTGACAAGAAGCTAGTATGTAAACAGAGGCAGAACTCTCTGACGAGAAGCTTGTGTGTAAAAGGCGGTAGGAAACACTGCTGAGAAGCTGGTGTTTGAATATCGGCAGAACTCTCTGATGAGAACCTGGTGTGTAAACGGAAGTAGAACTCTCTGATGATACGCTGGTGTGTAAATGGACGCTAAACTCTTTGACAAGAAGCAAGTATGTAAACGGAGGCAGAACTCTCTGATGAGAAGCTTGTGTGTAAATGGTGTTGGAAGTCTCTGATGAGAAGCTTGTGTGTGAATGGAGGCAGAACTCTCTGCTGAGAGCTGGTGTGTGAATAGAGGGAGAACTCTCTGATGAGTAGCTGGAGCGCAAACGGAGGTAGAACTCCCTGATAAGAAGCTGGTGTGTAAATGGAGATAAAACTCCATGACAAGAATCCTGTGTGTAACCGGAGGCAGAACTTCCGGAGGAGAAGCTTGTGTGTAAATGCAGGTAGAACTCTCTGATGAGAAGCGTGTTTAAATGGAGATAGAAGTCTCTGATGAGAAGCTTGTGTACAAATGGAGGTAGTTCTCTCTGAGGAGATGCTTGTGGGTAAACGGAGGCACAACTCTCTGATGAGACGCTGGTGTGTAAATGGAGGCAGAACTCTATGACGAGATTCTGTTGTGTAAAAGGAGGCAGAACTCTCTGCGAGAAGCTGGTGTGTAAATGGAGACAGAACTCCGTGATATGAATCTTGTGCGTGAATGGAGGTAGAACTCCCTGATGAGGAGCTGCGGCGCAAATGGAGGCAGAACTCACTAATGAGAAGCTGGAGTGTAAATGGAGGCAGAACTCCCTAATGAGAATATTGAGCGTAAATGGAGGCAGAACTCCCTTATATAGCTGGTATGCATATTGAAGTAGAACTCCGCGATGAGAATCTGGTGTGTAAATGGAGGCAGAACTCTGTGATGAGAAGCGGGTGTGTAAATGGAGGAGGAACTCCTTGATGAGAAGCTTGTGTGCAAATGGAGGCGCAACACATTGATGAGAAGCTTGTGTGCAAAAGGAAGAAGAACACCCTGATGAGAAGCTGGTGTCTTAATGCAGGTAGAACTCTCTGATGAGAAGCGTGTGTAAATGGAGATAGAAGTCTCTGATGAGAAGCCGGAGTGCAAACGGAAGTAGAACTCCCTGATGAGAAGCTGGTGTGTAAATGGAGATACAAACTCTCTGATGAGAAGCTTGTATGTAAACGGAGGCAGAACTTCCGGAGGTGAAGCTTCTGTGTAAATGGACGCAGAACTCCCTGACAAGAAGCTAGTATGTAAACAAAGGCAGAACTCTCTGACGAGAAGCTTGTGTGTAAAAGGCGGTAGGAAACGCTGCTGAGAAGCTGGTGTTTGAATATCGGCAGAACTCTCTGATGAGAACCTGGTGTGTAAATGGACGCTAAACTCTCTGACAAGAAGCTAGAATGTAAACGGAGGCAGAACTCTCTGATGAGAAGCTTGTGTGTAAATGGAGTTGGAAGTCTCTGATGAGAAGCTGGTGTGTAAACGGAGGCAGAACTCTCTGATGAGAAGCTGGTGTGTAAATGGACGCAGAACTCTCTGACAAGAAGCTAGTATGTAAACGGAGGCAGAACTCTCTGATGAGAAGCTTGTGTGTAAATGGAGTTGGAAGTCTCTGATGAGAAGCTTGTGTGTGAATGGATGCAGAACTCTCTGATGCGAAGCTGGAGTGTATATGGAGATAGAAGTCTCTGATGAGAAGCCGGAGAGCAAACGGAAGTAGAACTCTCTGATGAGAAACTGGTCTGTAAACGGAGGTAAAAATCCATGACAAGTAGCTGGTGTGTGAACGGAGGCAGAACTCTCTGATGGAAGCTGCTGTGTAAATGGAGATAGAACTTTCTGATGAGAAGCTTGCATGTAAACGGAGGCAGAACTCTCTGATGAGAAGCTTGTGCGCAAATGGAGTTGGAAGTCTCCAATGAGAAGCTGGTGTGTTAACGGAGGCAGAACTCTCTGATGAGAAGCTGGTGTGTAAATGGACGCAGAACTCTCTGACAAGAAGCTAGTATGTAAACGGAGGCAGAACTCTCTGATGAGAAGCTGGTGTGCAAACGGAGGTAAAAATCCATGACAAGAAGCTTGTGTGTGAACGGAGGCAGATCTCTCTGATGGAAGCTGCTGTGTAAATGGAGATAGAACTCTCTGATGAGAAGCTTGTATGTAAACGGAGGCAGAACTTCCGGAGGTGAAGCTTCTGTGTAGATGGACGCAGAACTCTCTGACAAGAAGCTAGTATGTAAACAGAGGCAGAACTCTCTGACGAGAAGCTTGTGTGTTAAAGGCGGTAGGAAACGCTGCTGAGAAGCTGGTGTTTGAATGGCGGCCGAACTCACTGATGAGAACCTGGTGTGTAAACGGAAGCAGAATTCTCTGATGAGACGCTGGTGTGTAAATGGACGCTAAACTCTTTGACAAGAAGCAAGTATGTAAACGGAGGCAGAACTCTCTGATGAGAAGCTTGTGTGTAAATGGTGTTGGAAGTCTCTGATGAGAAGCTTGTGTGTGAATGGAGGCAGAACTCTCTGCTGAGAGCTGGTGTGTGAATAGAGGGAGAACTCTCTGATGAGTAGCTGGAGCGCAAACGGAGGTAGAACTCCCTGATAAGAAGCTGGTGTGTAAATCGAGATAAAACATATGACAAGAATCCTGTGTGTAACCGGAGGCAGAACTTCCGGAGGAGAAGCTTGTGTGTAAATGCAGGTAGAACTCTCTGATGAGAAGCGTGTTTAAATGGAGATAGAAGTCTCTGATGAGAAGCATGTGTACAAATGGAGGTAGTTCTCTCTGAGGAGATGCTTGTGGGTAAACGGAGGCACAACTCTCTGGATGAGACGCTGGTGTGTAAATGGAGGCAGAACTCTATGACGAGAGTCTGTTGTGTAAATGGAGGCAGAACTCTCTGCGAGAAGCTGGTGTGTAAATGGAGACAGAACTCCGTGATATGAATCTTGTGCGTGAATGGAGGTAGAACTCCCTGATGAGGAGCTGCGGCGCAAATGGAGGCAGAACTCACTAATGAGAAGCTGGAGTGTAAATGGAGGCAGAACTCCCTAATGTGAATATTGAGCGTAAATGGAGGCAGAACTCCCTTATATAGCTGGTATGCATATGGAAGTAGAACTCCGCGATGAGAATCTGGTGTGTAAATGGAGGCAGAACTCTGTGATGAGAAGCGGGTGTGTAAATGGAGGAGGAACTCCTTGATGAGAAGCTTGTGTGCAAATGGAGGCACAACGCCCTGATGAGAAGCTTGTGTGCAAAAGGAAGAAGAACACCCTGATGAGAAGCTGGTGTCTTAATGCAGGTAGAACTCTCTGATGAGAAGCGTGTGTAAATGGAGATAGAAGTCTCTGATGAGAAGCCGGAGTGCAAACGGAAGTAGAACTCTCTGATGAGACGCTGGTATGTAAATGGAGGCAGAACTCTTTGATGAGAAACTGATCTGTAAATGTAGGCAGAAATCACTGATGAGAGTCTGATGTATAAATCGAGGCAGAACTCTCTGCTGAGAAGCTGGTGTGTGAATGGAGGCAGAACTCCGTGATGAGAAGCGGGTGTGTAAATGGAGGAGGAACTCCTTGATGAGAAGCTTGTGTGCAAATGGAGGCACAACGCCCTGATGAGAAGCTTGTGTGCAAAAGGAAGAAGAACACCCTGATGAGAAGCTGGTGTCTTAATGCAGGTAGAACTCTCTGATGAGAAGCGTGTGTAAATGGAGATAGAAGTCTTTGATGAGAAGCCGGAGTGCAAACGGAAGTAGAACTCCCTGATGAGAAGCTGGTGTGTAAATGGAGATAGAACTCTCTGATGAGAAGCTTGTATGTAAACGGAGGCAGAACTTCCGGAGGTGAAGCTTCTGTGTAAATGGACGCAGAACTCCCTGACAAGAAGCTAGTATGTAAACAGAGGCAGAACTCTCTGACGAGAAGCTTGTGTGTAAAAGGCGGTAGGAAACGCTGCCGAGAAGCTGATGTTTGAATATCGGCAGAACTCTCTGATGAGAACCTGGTGTGTAAACGGAGTTAGAACTCTCTGATGATACGCTGGTGTGTAAATGGACGCTAAACTCTCTGACAAGAAGCTAGAATGTAAACGGAGGCAGAACTCTCTGATGAGAAGCTTGTGTGAAAATGGAGTTGGAAGTCTCTGATGAGAAGCTTGTGTGTGAATGGAGGCAGAACTCTCTGATGCGAAGCTGGTGTGCAAACGGAGGTAGAGCTCCCTGATGAGACGCTGGTGTGTAAATGGATGCAGAACTCTCTGATGAGAAACTGGTCTGTAAACGGAGGTAAAAATCCATGACAAGTAGCTGGTGTGTGAACGGAGGCAGAACTCTCTGATGGAAGCTGCTGTGTAAATGGAGATAGAACTCTCTGATGAGAAGCTTGTATGTAAACGGAGGCAGAACTCTCTGATGAGAAGCTTGTGCGCAAATGGAGTTGGAAGTCTCCAATGAGAAGCTGGTGTGTTAACGGAGGCAGAACTCTCTGATGAGAAGCTGGTGTGTAAATGGACGCAGAACTCTCTGACAAGAAGCTAGTATGTAAACGGAGGCAGAACTCTCTGATGAGAAGCTGGTGTGCAAACGGAGGTAAAAATCCATGACAAGAAGCTTGTGTGTGAACGGAGGCAGATCTCTCTGATGGAAGCTGCTGTGTAAATGGAGATAGAACTCTCTGATGAGAAGCTTGTATGTAAACGGAGGCAAAACTTCCTGAGGAGAAGCTTGTGTGTAAAAGCAGATAGGAAACGCTGCTGAGAAGCTGGTGTTTGAATGGCGATGGAACTCTCTGATGAGAAGCTCGTCTGTAAACGGAGGCAGAACTCTCTGATGAGACGCTGGTATGTAAATGGAGGCAGAACTCTTTGATGAGAAACTGATCTGTAAATGTAGGCAGAAATCACTGATGAGAGTCTGATGTATAAATCGAGGCAGAACTCTCTGCTGAGAAGCTGGTGTGTGAATGGAGGCAGAACTCCGTGATAAGAAGCTGGTGTGTAAACGGAGGTAGAACTCCCTGATGAGCAGCTGGTGTGTAAATGTAGGCAGAACTCTGATGAGAAGCTGGTGTGTAAACGGAGGTAGAACTCCCTGATGAGCAGCTAGTGTGTAAATGTAGGCAGAACTCTCTGATGAGAGGCTGGTGTGTAAATGGAGGAAGAGATCCCTGATGAGAAGCTGCTGCTGTGTAAATGGAGATAGAACTCTCTTAATGAGAATCTTGTGTATAAACGGAGGCAGAACTCCCAGATGAGACGCTGGTGTGTAAAAGGAGGTAGGAAACGCTGCCTAGAAGCTGGTGTGTGAATGGAGTCAGAAATCTCTGATGAGATGCTGGTGTGCAAACGGAGGTAGAACTCCCTGATGAGAAGCTGGTGTGTAAATGGAGGTAAAGCTCCAAGACAAGAATCCTGTGTGTAAACGGAGGCAGAACTTCCGGAGGAGAAGCTTGTGTGTAAATGCAGGTAGAACTCTCCGATGTGAAGCGTGTGTAAACGGAGGCAGAACTCTCTGACGAGAAGCTGGTGTGTAAATGGAGACAGAACTGCGTGATGAGAATCTTGTTCGTGAATGGAGGTAGAACTCCCTGATGAGAAACTGCTGCACAAATGGAGGCAGAACTCCCTTATATAGCTGGTGTGCACATGTAAGCAGAACTCCGCGATTAGAAGCTGGTGTGTAAATGGAGGCAGAAATCTCTGATGAGAAGCTGGTGTGTAAATGGACGCAGAACTCTCTGACAAGAAGCTAGTACGTAAACGGAGGCAGAACTCACTGACGAGAAGCTGGAGTGTGAATGGAGACAGAACTTTCTGATGAGAAGCCGGTGTGCAAACGGAGGTAGAACTCCCTGATGAGAAGCTGGTGTGTAAATGGAGATAGAACTCTCTGATGAGAAGCTTGTATGTAAACGGAGGCAGAACTTCCGGAGGTGAAGCTTGTGTATAAATTGACGCAGAACTCTCTGACTAGAAGCTGGTGTGTAATCGCAGGCAGAACTCTCTGACGAGAAGCTTGTGTGTAAATGGAGTTAGAGAACGCTGCTCAGAAGCTGGTGTTTGAATGGCGGCAGATAACTCTGATGAGAACCTGGTGTGTAAACGGTGGCAGAACTCTCTGATGAGACGCTGGTGTGGAAATGGAGGCAGAAGTCTCTGATGAACAGCTGTTGTGTAAATGTAGGCAGAAATTCCTGATGAGCGCCTGATGTGTAAATCGAGGCAGAATTCTCTGCTGAGAAGCTGGTGTGTGAATGGAGGCAGAACTCTCTGATGAATAGCTGGTGTGTAAATGGAGATAAAACTCCATGACAAGAATCCTGTGTGTAAACGTAGGCAGAACTTCCGGAGGAGAAGCTTGTGTGTAAATGCAGGTAGAACTCTCTGATGAGAAGCGTGTGTAAATGGAGATAGAAGTCTCTGATGAGAAGCTGGTGTGTGAATAGAGGCAGAACTCTCTGATGAGTAGCTGGTGTGCAAACGGAGGTAGAACTCCCTGATGAGACGCTGGTGCGTAAATGGAGGCAGTACTCTCTGACGAGATGCTGGTGTGTAAATGGAGGCAGAACTCTCTGACGAGAAGCTGGTGTGTAAATGGAGACAGAACTCCGTGATATGAATCCTGTGCGTGAATGGTGGTAGAACTCCCTGATGAGAAGCGGCGGCGCAATTGGAGGCAGAACTCCCTTATATAGCTGGTGTGCATCTGTAAGTAGAACTCCGCGATGAGAAGCTGGTGTGTAAAGGCAGGCAGAACACTCTGATGAGAAGCTGGTGTGTAAATAGACGCAGGACTCTCTGACAAGAAGCTAGTATATGAACGAAGGAAGAACTCATTGACGAGACTCTGGCGTGTGAATGGAGGCAGAACTCTCTAATGAGAAGCCGGTGTGTAAACGGAGGTAGAACTCCCTGATGAGAAGCTGGTGTGTAAATGGAGATAGAACTCTGTGACGAGAAGCTTGTATGTAAACGGAGGCAGAACTTCCGGAGGTGAAGCTTCTGTGTAGATGGACGCAGAACTCTCTGACAAGAAGCTAGTATGTAAACAAAGGCAGAACTCTCTGACGAGAAGCTTGTGTGTAAAAGGCGGTAGGAAACGCTGCTGAGAAGCTGGTGTTTGAATGGCGGCCGAACTCACTGATGAGAACCTGGTGTGTAAACGGAAGCAGAATTCTCTGATGAGACGCTGGTGTGTAAATGGACGCTAAACTCTTTGACAAGAAGCTAGTATGTAAACGGAGGCAGAACTCTCTGATGAGAAGCTTGTGTGTAAATGGTGTTGGAAGTCTCTGATGAGAAGCTTGTGTGTGAATGGAGGCAGAACTCTCTGCTGAGAGCTGGTGTGTGAATAGAGGGAGTACTCTCTGATGAGTAGCTGGAGCGCAAACGGAGGTAGAACTCCCTGATAAGAAGCTGGTGTGTAAATGGAGATAAAACTCCATGACAAGAATCCTGTGTGTAACCGGAGGCAGAACTTCGGGAGGAGAAGCTTGTGTGTAAATGCAGGTAGAACTCTCTGATGAGAAGCGTGTTTAAATGGAGATAGAAGTCTCTGATGAGAAGCATGTGTACAAATGAAGGTAGTTCTCTCTGAGGAGATGCTTGTGGGTAAACGGAGGCACATCTCTCTGATGAGACGCTGGTGTGTAAATGGAGGCAGAACTCTATGACGAGAGTCTGTTGTGTAAATGGAGGCAGAACTCTCTGCGAGAAGCTGGTGTGTAAATGGAGACAGAACTCCGTGATATGAATCTTGTGCGTGAATGGAGGTAGAACTCCCTGATGAGGAGCTGCGGCGCAAATGGAGGCAGAACTCACTAATGAGAAGCTGGAGTGTAAATGGAGGCAGAACTCCCTAATGAGAATATTGAGCGTAAATGGAGGCAGAACTCCCTTATATAGCTGGTATGCATATGGAAGTAGAACTCCGCGATGAGAATCTGGTGTGTAAATGGAGGCAGAACTCTGTGATGAGAAGCGGGTGTGTAAATGGAGGAGGAACTCCTTGATGAGAAGCTTGTGTGCAAATGGAGGCACAACGCCCTGATGAGAAGCTTGTGTGCAAAAGGAAGAAGAACACCCTGATGAGAAGCTGGTGTCTTAATGCAGGTAGAACTATCTGATGAGAAGCGTGTGTAAATGGAGATAGAAGTCTCTGATGAGAAGCCGGAGTGCAAACGGAAGTAGAACTCTCTGATGAGACGCTGGTATGTAAATGGAGGCAGAACTCTTTGATGAGAAACTGATCTGTAAATGTAGGCAGAAATCACTGATGAGAGTCTGATGTATAAATCGAGGCAGAACTCTCTGCTGAGAAGCTGGTGTGTGAATGGAGGCAGAACTCCGTGATGAGAAGCGGGTGTGTAAATGGAGGAGGAACTCCTTGATGAGAAGCTTGTGTGCAAATGGAGGCACAACGCCCTGATGAGAAGCTTGTGTGCAAAAGGATGAAGAACACCCTGATGAGAAGCTGGTGTCTTAATGCAGGTAGAACTCTCTGATGAGAAGCGTGTGTAAATGGAGATAGAAGTCTTTGATGAGAAGCCGGAGTGCAAACGGAAGTAGAACTCCCTGATGAGAAGCTGGTGTGTAAATGGAGATAGAACTCTCTGATGAGAAGCTTGTATGTAAACAGAGGCAGAACTCTCTGACGAGAAGCTTGTGTGTAAAAGGCGGTAGGAAACGCTGCTGAGAAGCTGGTGTTTGAATATCGGCAGAACTCTCTGATGAGAACCTGGTGTGTAAACGGAGGCAGAACTCTCTGATGAATAGCTGGTGTGTAAATGGAGATAAAACTCCATGACAAGAATCCTGTGTGTAAACGTAGGCAGAACTTCCGGAGGAGAAGCTTGTGTGTAAATGCAGGTAGAACTCTCTGATGAGAAGCGTGTGTAAATGGAGATAGAAGTCTCTGATGAGAAGCTGGTGTGTGAATAGAGGCAGAACTCTCTGATGAGTAGCTGGAGCGCAAACGGAGGTAGAACTCCCTGATAAGAAGCTGGTGTGTAAATCGAGATAAAACATATGACAAGAATCCTGTGTGTAACCGGAGGCAGAACTTCCGGAGGAGAAGCTTGTGTGTAAATGCAGGTAGAACTCTCTGATGAGAAGCGTGTTTAAATGGAGATAGAAGTCTCTGATGAGAAGCATGTGTACAAATGGAGGTAGTTCTCTCTGAGGAGATGCTTGTGGGTAAACGGAGGCACAACTCTCTGGATGAGACGCTGGTGTGTAAATGGAGGCAGAACTCTATGACGAGAGTCTGTTGTGTAAATGGAGGCAGAACTCTCTGCGAGAAGCTGGTGTGTAAATGGAGACAGAACTCCGTGATATGAATCTTGTGCGTGAATGGAGGTAGAACTCCCTGATGAGGAGCTGCGGCGCAAATGGAGGCAGAACTCACTAATGAGAAGCTGGAGTGTAAATGGAGGCAGAACTCCCTAATGAGAATATTGAGCGTAAATGGAGGCAGAACTCCCTTATATAGCTGGTATGCATATGGAAGTAGAACTCCGCGATGAGAATCTGGTGTGTAAATGGAGGCAGAACTCTGTGATGAGAAGCGGGTGTGTAAATGGAGGAGGAACTCCTTGATGAGAAGCTTGTGTGCAAATGGAGGCACAACGCCCTGATGAGAAGCTTGTGTGCAAAAGGAAGAAGAACACCCTGATGAGAAGCTGGTGTCTTAATGCAGGTAGAACTCTCTGATGAGAAGCGTGTGTAAATGGAGATAGAAGTCTCTGATGAGAAGCCGGAGTGCAAACGGAAGTAGAACTCTCTGATGAGACGCTGGTATGTAAATGGAGGCAGAACTCTTTGATGAGAAACTGATCTGTAAATGTAGGCAGAAATCACTGATGAGAGTCTGATGTATAAATCGAGGCAGAACTCTCTGCTGAGAAGCTGGTGTGTGAATGGAGGCAGAACTCCGTGATGAGAAGCGGGTGTGTAAATGGAGGAGGAACTCCTTGATGAGAAGCTTGTGTGCAAATGGAGGCACAACGCCCTGATGAGAAGCTTGTGTGCAAAAGGAAGAAGAACACCCTGATGAGAAGCTGGTGTCTTAATGCAGGTAGAACTCTCTGATGAGAAGCGTGTGTAAATGGAGATAGAAGTCTTTGATGAGAAGCCGGAGTGCAAACGGAAGTAGAACTCCCTGATGAGAAGCTGGTGTGTAAATGGAGATAGAACTCTCTGATGAGAAGCTTGTATGTAAACGGAGGCAGAACTTCCGGAGGTGAAGCTTCTGTGTAAATGGACGCAGAACTCCCTGACAAGAAGCTAGTATGTAAACAGAGGCAGAACTCTCTGACGAGAAGCTTGTGTGTAAAAGGCGGTAGGAAACGCTGCCGAGAAGCTGATGTTTGAATATCGGCAGAACTCTCTGATGAGAACCTGGTGTGTAAACGGAGTTAGAACTCTCTGATGATACGCTGGTGTGTAAATGGACGCTAAACTCTCTGACAAGAAGCTAGAATGTAAACGGAGGCAGAACTCTCTGATGAGAAGCTTGTGTGAAAATGGAGTTGGAAGTCTCTGATGAGAAGCTTGTGTGTGAATGGAGGCAGAACTCTCTGATGCGAAGCTGGTGTGCAAACGGAGGTAGAGCTCCCTGATGAGACGCTGGTGTGTAAATGGATGCAGAACTCTCTGATGAGAAACTGGTCTGTAAACGGAGGTAAAAATCCATGACAAGTAGCTGGTGTGTGAACGGAGGCAGAACTCTCTGATGGAAGCTGCTGTGTAAATGGAGATAGAACTCTCTGATGAGAAGCTTGTATGTAAACGGAGGCAGAACTCTCTGATGAGAAGCTTGTGCGCAAATGGAGTTGGAAGTCTCCAATGAGAAGCTGGTGTGTTAACGGAGGCAGAACTCTCTGATGAGAAGCTGGTGTGTAAATGGACGCAGAACTCTCTGACAAGAAGCTAGTATGTAAACGGAGGCAGAACTCTCTGATGAGAAGCTGGTGTGTAAATGGACGCAGAACTCTCTGACAAGAAGCTAGTATGTAAACGGAGGCAGATCTCTCTGATGGAAGCTGCTGTGTAAATGGAGATAGAACTCTCTGATGAGAAGCTTGTATGTAAACGGAGGCAAAACTTCCTGAGGAGAAGCTTGTGTGTAAAAGCAGATAGGAAACGCTGCTGAGAAGCTGGTGTTTGAATGGCGATGGAACTCTCTGATGAGAAGCTCGTCTGTAAACGGAGGCAGAACTCTCTGATGAGACGCTGGTATGTAAATGGAGGCAGAACTCTTTGATGAGAAACTGATCTGTAAATGTAGGCAGAAATCACTGATGAGAGTCTGATGTATAAATCGAGGCAGAACTCTCTGCTGAGAAGCTGGTGTGTGAATGGAGGCAGAACTCCGTGATAAGAAGCTGGTGTGTAAACGGAGGTAGAACTCCCTGATGAGCAGCTGGTGTGTAAATGTAGGCAGAACTCTGATGAGAAGCTGGTGTGTAAACGGAGGTAGAACTCCCTGATGAGCAGCTAGTGTGTAAATGTAGGCAGAACTCTCTGATGAGAGGCTGGTGTGTAAATGGAGGAAGAGATCCCTGATGAGAAGCTGCTGCTGTGTAAATGGAGATAGAACTCTCTTAATGAGAATCTTGTGTATAAACGGAGGCAGAACTCCCAGATGAGACGCTGGTGTGTAAAAGGAGGTAGGAAACGCTGCCTAGAAGCTGGTGTGTGAATGGAGTCAGAAATCTCTGATGAGATGCTGGTGTGCAAACGGAGGTAGAACTCCCTGATGAGAAGCTGGTGTGTAAATGGAGGTAAAGCTCCAAGACAAGAATCCTGTGTGTAAACGGAGGCAGAACTTCCGGAGGAGAAGCTTGTGTGTAAATGCAGGTAGAACTCTCCGATGTGAAGCGTGTGTAAACGGAGGCAGAACTCTCTGACGAGAAGCTGGTGTGTAAATGGAGACAGAACTGCGTGATGAGAATCTTGTTCGTGAATGGAGGTAGAACTCCCTGATGAGAAACTGCTGCACAAATGGAGGCAGAACTCCCTTATATAGCTGGTGTGCACATGTAAGCAGAACTCCGCGATTAGAAGCTGGTGTGTAAATGGAGGCAGAAATCTCTGATGAGAAGCTGGTGTGTAAATGGACGCAGAACTCTCTGACAAGAAGCTAGTACGTAAACGGAGGCAGAACTCACTGACGAGAAGCTGGAGTGTGAATGGAGACAGAACTTTCTGATGAGAAGCCGGTGTGCAAACGGAGGTAGAACTCCCTGATGAGAAGCTGGTGTGTAAATGGAGATAGAACTCTCTGATGAGAAGCTTGTATGTAAACGGAGGCAGAACTTCCGGAGGTGAAGCTTGTGTATAAATTGACGCAGAACTCTCTGACTAGAAGCTGGTGTGTAATCGCAGGCAGAACTCTCTGACGAGAAGCTTGTGTGTAAATGGAGTTAGAGAACGCTGCTCAGAAGCTGGTGTTTGAATGGCGGCAGATAACTCTGATGAGAACCTGGTGTGTAAACGGTGGCAGAACTCTCTGATGAGACGCTGGTGTGGAAATGGAGGCAGAAGTCTCTGATGAACAGCTGTTGTGTAAATGTAGGCAGAAATTCCTGATGAGCGCCTGATGTGTAAATCGAGGCAGAATTCTCTGCTGAGAAGCTGGTGTGTGAATGGAGGCAGAACTCTCTGATGAATAGCTGGTGTGTAAATGGAGATAAAACTCCATGACAAGAATCCTGTGTGTAAACGTAGGCAGAACTTCCGGAGGAGAAGCTTGTGTGTAAATGCAGGTAGAACTCTCTGATGAGAAGCGTGTGTAAATGGAGATAGAAGTCTCTGATGAGAAGCTGGTGTGTGAATAGAGGCAGAACTCTCTGATGAGTAGCTGGTGTGCAAACGGAGGTAGAACTCCCTGATGAGACGCTGGTGCGTAAATGGAGGCAGTACTCTCTGACGAGATGCTGGTGTGTAAATGGAGGCAGAACTCTCTGACGAGAAGCTGGTGTGTAAATGGAGACAGAACTCCGTGATATGAATCCTGTGCGTGAATGGTGGTAGAACTCCCTGATGAGAAGCGGCGGCGCAATTGGAGGCAGAACTCCCTTATATAGCTGGTGTGCATCTGTAAGTAGAACTCCGCGATGAGAAGCTGGTGTGTAAAGGCAGGCAGAACACTCTGATGAGAAGCTGGTGTGTAAATAGACGCAGGACTCTCTGACAAGAAGCTAGTATATGAACGAAGGAAGAACTCATTGACGAGACTCTGGCGTGTGAATGGAGGCAGAACTCTCTAATGAGAAGCCGGTGTGTAAACGGAGGTAGAACTCCCTGATGAGAAGCTGGTGTGTAAATGGAGATAGAACTCTGTGACGAGAAGCTTGTATGTAAACGGAGGCAGAACTTCCGGAGGTGAAGCTTCTGTGTAGATGGACGCAGAACTCTCTGACAAGAAGCTAGTATGTAAACAAAGGCAGAACTCTCTGACGAGAAGCTTGTGTGTAAAAGGCGGTAGGAAACGCTGCTGAGAAGCTGGTGTTTGAATGGCGGCCGAACTCACTGATGAGAACCTGGTGTGTAAACGGAAGCAGAATTCTCTGATGAGACGCTGGTGTGTAAATGGACGCTAAACTCTTTGACAAGAAGCTAGTATGTAAACGGAGGCAGAACTCTCTGATGAGAAGCTTGTGTGTAAATGGTGTTGGAAGTCTCTGATGAGAAGCTTGTGTGTGAATGGAGGCAGAACTCTCTGCTGAGAGCTGGTGTGTGAATAGAGGGAGTACTCTCTGATGAGTAGCTGGAGCGCAAACGGAGGTAGAACTCCCTGATAAGAAGCTGGTGTGTAAATGGAGATAAAACTCCATGACAAGAATCCTGTGTGTAACCGGAGGCAGAACTTCGGGAGGAGAAGCTTGTGTGTAAATGCAGGTAGAACTCTCTGATGAGAAGCGTGTTTAAATGGAGATAGAAGTCTCTGATGAGAAGCATGTGTACAAATGAAGGTAGTTCTCTCTGAGGAGATGCTTGTGGGTAAACGGAGGCACATCTCTCTGATGAGACGCTGGTGTGTAAATGGAGGCAGAACTCTATGACGAGAGTCTGTTGTGTAAATGGAGGCAGAACTCTCTGCGAGAAGCTGGTGTGTAAATGGAGACAGAACTCCGTGATATGAATCTTGTGCGTGAATGGAGGTAGAACTCCCTGATGAGGAGCTGCGGCGCAAATGGAGGCAGAACTCACTAATGAGAAGCTGGAGTGTAAATGGAGGCAGAACTCCCTAATGAGAATATTGAGCGTAAATGGAGGCAGAACTCCCTTATATAGCTGGTATGCATATGGAAGTAGAACTCCGCGATGAGAATCTGGTGTGTAAATGGAGGCAGAACTCTGTGATGAGAAGCGGGTGTGTAAATGGAGGAGGAACTCCTTGATGAGAAGCTTGTGTGCAAATGGAGGCACAACGCCCTGATGAGAAGCTTGTGTGCAAAAGGAAGAAGAACACCCTGATGAGAAGCTGGTGTCTTAATGCAGGTAGAACTATCTGATGAGAAGCGTGTGTAAATGGAGATAGAAGTCTCTGATGAGAAGCCGGAGTGCAAACGGAAGTAGAACTCTCTGATGAGACGCTGGTATGTAAATGGAGGCAGAACTCTTTGATGAGAAACTGATCTGTAAATGTAGGCAGAAATCACTGATGAGAGTCTGATGTATAAATCGAGGCAGAACTCTCTGCTGAGAAGCTGGTGTGTGAATGGAGGCAGAACTCCGTGATGAGAAGCGGGTGTGTAAATGGAGGAGGAACTCCTTGATGAGAAGCTTGTGTGCAAATGGAGGCACAACGCCCTGATGAGAAGCTTGTGTGCAAAAGGATGAAGAACACCCTGATGAGAAGCTGGTGTCTTAATGCAGGTAGAACTCTCTGATGAGAAGCGTGTGTAAATGGAGATAGAAGTCTTTGATGAGAAGCCGGAGTGCAAACGGAAGTAGAACTCCCTGATGAGAAGCTGGTGTGTAAATGGAGATAGAACTCTCTGATGAGAAGCTTGTATGTAAACAGAGGCAGAACTCTCTGACGAGAAGCTTGTGTGTAAAAGGCGGTAGGAAACGCTGCTGAGAAGCTGGTGTTTGAATATCGGCAGAACTCTCTGATGAGAACCTGGTGTGTAAACGGAGGCAGAACTCTCTGATGAATAGCTGGTGTGTAAATGGAGATAAAACTCCATGACAAGAATCCTGTGTGTAAACGTAGGCAGAACTTCCGGAGGAGAAGCTTGTGTGTAAATGCAGGTAGAACTCTCTGATGAGAAGCGTGTGTAAATGGAGATAGAAGTCTCTGATGAGAAGCTGGTGTGTGAATAGAGGCAGAACTCTCTGATGAGTAGCTGGTGTGCAAACGGAGGTAGAACTCCCTGATGAGACGCTGGTGCGTAAATGGAGGCAGTACTCTCTGACGAGATGCTGGTGTGTAAATGGAGGCAGAACTCTCTGACGAGAAGCTGGTGTGTAAATGGAGACAGAACTCCGTGATATGAATCCTGTGCGTGAATGGTGGTAGAACTCCCTGATGAGAAGCGGCGGCGCAATTGGAGGCAGAACTCCCTTATATAGCTGGTGTGCATCTGTAAGTAGAACTCCGCGATGAGAAGCTGGTGTGTAAAGGCAGGCAGAACACTCTGATGAGAAGCTGGTGTGTAAATAGACGCAGGACTCTCTGACAAGAAGCTAGTATATGAACGAAGGAAGAACTCATTGACGAGAAGCTGGCGTGTGAATGGAGGCAGAACTCTCTAATGAGAAGCCGGTGTGTAAACGGAGGTAGAACTCCCTGATGAGAAGCTGGTGTGTAAATGGAGATAGAACTCTGTGACGAGAAGCTTGTATGTAAACGGAGGCAGAACTTCCGGAGGTGAAGCTTCTGTATAGATGGACGCAGAACTCTCTGACAAGAAGCTAGTATGTAAACAAAGGCAGAACTCTCTGACGAGAAGATTGTGTGTAAAAGGCGGTAGGAAACGCTGCTGAGAAGCTGGTGTTTGAATGGCGGCCGAACTCACTGATGAGAACCTGGTGTGTAAACGGAAGCAGAATTCTCTGATGAGACGCTGGTGTGTAAATGGACGCTAAACTCTTCGACAAGAAGCTAGTATGTAAACGGAGGCAGAACTCTCTGATGAGAAGCTTGTGTGTAAATGGTGTTGGAAGTCTCTGATGAGAAGCTTGTGTGTGAATGGAGGCAGAACTCTCTGCTGAGAGCTGGTGTGTGAATAGAGGGAGAACTCTCTGATGAGTAGCTGGAGCGCAAACGGAGGTAGAACTCCCTGATAAGAAGCTGGTGTGTAAATGGAGATAAAACTCCATGACAAGAATCCTGTGTGTAACCGGAGGCAGAACTTCGGGAGGAGAAGCTTGTGTGTAAATGCAGGTAGAACTCTCTGATGAGAAGCGTGTTTAAATGGAGATAGAAGTCTCTGATGAGAAGCATGTGTACAAATGGAGGTAGTTCTCTCTGAGGAGATGCTTGTGGGTAAACGGAGGCACAACTCTCTGATGAGACGCTGGTGTGTAAATGGAAGCAGAACTCTATGACGAGAGTCTGTTGTGTAAATGGAGGCAGAACTCTCTGCGAGAAGCTGGTGTGTAAATGGAGACAGAACTCCGTGATATGAATCTTGTGCGTGAATGGAGGTAGAACTCCCTGATGAGGAGCTGCGGCGCAAATGGAGGCAGAACTCACTAATGAGAAGCTGGAGTGTAAATGGAGGCAGAACTCCCTAATGAGAATATTGAGCGTAAATGGAGGCAGAACTCCCTTATATAGCTGGTATGCATATGGAAGTAGAACTCCGCGATGAGAATCTGGTGTGTAAATGGAGGCAGAACTCTGTGATGAGAAGCGGGTGTGTAAATGGAGGAGGAACTCCTTGATGAGAAGCTTGTGTGCAAATGGAGGCACAACGCCCTGATGAGAAGCTTGTGTGCAAAAGGAAGAAGAACACCCTGATGAGAAGCTGGTGTCTTAATGCAGGTAGAACTCTCTGATGAGAAGCGTGTGTAAATGGAGATAGAAGTCTCTGATGAGAAGCCGGAGTGCAAACGGAAGTAGAACTCTCTGATGAGACGCTGGTATGTAAATGGAGGCAGAACTCTTTGATGAGAAACTGATCTGTAAATGTAGGCAGAAATCACTGATGAGAGTCTGATGTATAAATCGAGGCAGAACTCTCTGCTGAGAAGCTGGTGTGTGAATGGAGGCAGAACTCCGTGATGAGAAGCGGGTGTGTAAATGGAGGAGGAACTCCTTGATGAGAAGCTTGTGTGCAAATGGAGGCACAACGCCCTGATGAGAAGCTTGTGTGCAAAAGGATGAAGAACACCCTGATGAGAAGCTGGTGTCTTAATGCAGGTAGAACTCTCTGATGAGAAGCGTGTGTAAATGGAGATAGAAGTCTTTGATGAGAAGCCGGAGTGCAAACGGAGGTAGAACTCCCTGATGAGAAGCTGGTGTGTAAATGGAGATAGAACTCTGTGACGAGAAGCTTGTATGTAAACGGAGGCAGAACTTCCGGAGGTGAAGCTTCTGTGTAGATGGACGCAGAACTCTCTGACAAGAAGCTAGTATGTAAACAGAGGCAGAACTCTCTGACGAGAAGCTTGTGTGTAAAAGGCGGTAGGAGACGCTGCTGAGAAGCTGGTGTTTGAATGGCGGCCGAACTCACTGATGAGAACCTGGTGTGTAAACGGAAGCAGAATTCTCTGATGAGACGCTGGTGTGTAAATGGACGCTAAACTCTTTGACAAGAAGCAAGTATGTAAACGGAGGCAGAACTCTCTGATGAGAAGCTTGTGTGTAAATGGTGTTGGAAGTCTCTGATGAGAAGCTTGTGTGTGAATGGAGGCAGAACTCTCTGCTGAGAGCTGGTGTGTGAATAGAGGGAGAACTCTCTGATGAGTAGCTGGAGCGCAAACGGAGGCAGAACTCTCTGATGAATAGCTGGTGTGTAAATGGAGATAAAACTCCATGACAAGAATCCTGTGTGTAAACGTAGGCAGAACTTCCGGAGGAGAAGCTTGTGTGTAAATGCAGGTAGAACTCTCTGATGAGAAGCGTGTGTAAATGGAGATAGAAGTCTCTGATGAGAAGCTGGTGTGTGAATAGATGCAGAACTCTCTGATGAGTAGCTGGTGTGCAAACGGAGGTAGAACTCCCTGATGAGACGCTGGTGCGTAAATGGAGGCAGTACTCTCTGACGAGATGCTGGTGTGTAAATGGAGGCAGAACTCTCTGACGAGAAGCTGGTGCGTAAATGGAGACAGAACTCCGTGATATGAATCTTGTGCGTGAATGGTGGTAGAACTCCCTGATGAGAAGCGGCGGCGCAATTGGAGGCAGAACTCCCTTATATAGCTGGTGTGCATCTGTAAGTAGAACTCCGCGATGAGAAGCTGGTGTGTAAATGCAGGCAGAACTCTCTGATGAGAAGCTGGTGTGTAAATAGACGCAGGACTCTCTGACAAGAAGCTAGTATATAAACGAAGGAAGAACTCATTGACGAGAAGCTGGTGGTGAATGGAGGCAGAACTCTCTAATGAGAAGCCGGTGTGCAAACGGAGGTAGAACTCCCTGATGAGAAGCTGGTGTGTAAATGGAGATAGAACTCTGTGACGAGAAGCTTGTATGTAAACGGAGGCAGAACTTCCGGAGGTGAAGCTTCTGTGTAGATGGACGCAGAACTCTCTGACAAGAAGCTAGTATGTAAACAGAGGCAGAACTCTCTGACGAGAAGCTTGTGTGTAAAAGGCGGTAGGAGACGCTGCTGAGAAGCTGGTGTTTGAATGGCGGCCGAACTCACTGATGAGAACCTGGTGTGTAAACGGAAGCAGAATTCTCTGATGAGACGCTGGTGTGTAAATGGACGCTAAACTCTTTGACAGGAAGCTAGTATGTAAACGGAGGCAGAACTCTCTGTTGAGAAGCTTGTGTGTAAATGGTGTTGGAAGTCTCTGATGAGAAGCTTGTGTGTGAATGGAGGCAGAACTCTCTGCTGAGAGCTGGTGTGTGAATAGAGGGAGAACTCTCTGATGAGTAGCTGGAGCGGAAACGGAGGTAGAACTCCCTGATAAGAAGCTGGTGTGTAAATGGAGATAAAACTCTATGACAAGAATCCTGTGTGTAACCGGAGGCAGAACTTCCGGAGGAGTAGCTTGTGTGTAAATGCAGGTAGAACTCTCTGATGAGAAGCGTGTTTAAATGGAGATAGAAGTCTCTGATGAGAAGCTTGTGTACAAATGGAGGTAGTTCTCTCTGAGGAGATGCTTGTGGGTAAACGGAGGCACAACTCTCTGATGAGACGCTGGTGTGTAAATGGAGGCAGAACTCTATGACGAGATTCTGTTGTGTAAAAGGAGGCAGAACTCTCTGCGAGAAGCTGGTGTGTAAATGGAGACAGAACTCCGTGATATGAATCTTGTGCGTGAATGGAGGTAGAACTCCCTGATGAGGAGCTGCGGCGCAAATGGAGGCAGAACTCACTAATGAGAAGCTGGAGTGTAAATGGAGGCAGAACTCCCTAATGAGAATATTGAGCGTAAATGGAGGCAGAACTCCCTTATATAGCTGGTATGCATATTGAAGTAGAACTCCGCGATGAGAATCTGGTGTGTAAATGGAGGCAGAACTCTGTGATGAGAAGCGGGTGTGTAAATGGAGGAGGAACTCCTTGATGAGAAGCTTGTGTGCAAATGGAGGCGCAACACATTGATGAGAAGCTTGTGTGCAAAAGGAAGAAGAACACCCTGATGAGAAGCTGGTGTCTTAATGCAGGTAGAACTCTCTGATGAGAAGCGTGTGTAAATGGAGATAGAAGTCTCTGATGAGAAGCCGGAGTGCAAACGGAAGTAGAACTCCCTGATGAGAAGCTGGTGTGTAAATGGAGATACAAACTCTCTGATGAGAAGCTTGTATGTAAACGGAGGCAGAACTTCCGGAGGTGAAGCTTCTGTGTAAATGGACGCAGAACTCCCTGACAAGAAGCTAGTACGTAAACAGAGGCAGAACTCTCTGACGAGAAGCTTGTGTGTAAAAGGCGGTAGGAAACGCTGCTGAGAAGCTGGTGTTTGAATATCGGCAGAACTCTCTGATGAGAACCTGGTGTGTAAACGGAAGTAGAACTCTCTGATGATACGCTGGTGTGTAAATGGACGCTAAACTCTTTGACAAGAAGCAAGTATGTAAACGGAGGCAGAACTCTCTGATGAGAAGCTTGTGTGTAAATGGTGTTGGAAGTCTCTGATGAGAAGCTTGTGTGTGAATGGAGGCAGAACTCTCTGCTGAGAGCTGGTGTGTGAATAGAGGGAGAACTCTCTGATGAGTAGCTGGAGCGCAAACGGAGGCAGAACTCTCTGATGAATAGCTGGTGTGTAAATGGAGATAAAACTCCATGACAAGAATCCTGTGTGTAAACGTAGGCAGAACTTCCGGAGGAGAAGCTTGTGTGTAAATGCAGGTAGAACTCTCTGATGAGAAGCGTGTGTAAATGGAGATAGAAGTCTCTGATGAGAAGCTGGTGTGTGAATAGATGCAGAACTCTCTGATGAGTAGCTGGTGTGCAAACGGAGGTAGAACTCCCTGATGAGACGCTGGTGCGTAAATGGAGGCAGTACTCTCTGACGAGATGCTGGTGTGTAAATGGAGGCAGAACTCTCTGACGAGAAGCTGGTGCGTAAATGGAGACAGAACTCCGTGATATGAATCTTGTGCGTGAATGGTGGTAGAACTCCCTGATGAGAAGCGGCGGCGCAATTGGAGGCAGAACTCCCTTATATAGCTGGTGTGCATCTGTAAGTAGAACTCCGCGATGAGAAGCTGGTGTGTAAATGCAGGCAGAACTCTCTGATGAGAAGCTGGTGTGTAAATAGACGCAGGACTCTCTGACAAGAAGCTAGTATATAAACGAAGGAAGAACTCATTGACGAGAAGCTGGTGGTGAATGGAGGCAGAACTCTCTAATGAGAAGCCGGTGTGCAAACGGAGGTAGAACTCCCTGATGAGAAGCTGGTGTGTAAATGGAGATAGAACTCTGTGACGAGAAGCTTGTATGTAAACGGAGGCAGAACTTCCGGAGGTGAAGCTTCTGTGTAGATGGACGCAGAACTCTCTGACAAGAAGCTAGTATGTAAACAGAGGCAGAACTCTCTGACGAGAAGCTTGTGTGTAAAAGGCGGTAGGAGACGCT
The DNA here is from genome assembly GCF_030028105.1 of Mobula birostris. NCBI lineage: Eukaryota > Metazoa > Chordata > Chondrichthyes > Myliobatiformes > Myliobatidae > Mobula > Mobula birostris. The sequence continues at coordinate 189,241,785 of NC_092376.1, read as the reverse complement.
GCTGAGAAGCTGGTGTTTGAATGGCGGCCGAACTCACTGATGAGAACCTGGTGTGTAAACGGAAGCAGAATTCTCTGATGAGACGCTGGTGTGTAAATGGACGCTAAACTCTTTGACAGGAAGCTAGTATGTAAACGGAGGCAGAACTCTCTGATGAGAAGCTTGTGTGTAAATGGTGTTGGAAGTCTCTGATGAGAAGCTTGTGTGTGAATGGAGGCAGAACTCTCTGCTGAGAGCTGGTGTGTGAATAGAGGGAGAACTCTCTGATGAGTAGCTGGAGCGCAAACGGAGGTAGAACTCCCTGATAAGAAGCTGGTGTGTAAATGGAGATAAAACTCTATGACAAGAATCCTGTGTGTAACCGGAGGCAGAACTTCCGGAGGAGAAGCTTGTGTGTAAATGCAGGTAGAACTCTCTGATGAGAAGCGTGTTTAAATGGAGATAGAAGTCTCTGATGAGAAGCTTGTGTACAAATGGAGGTAGTTCTCTCTGAGGAGATGCTTGTGGGTAAACGGAGGCACAACTCTCTGATGAGACGCTGGTGTGTAAATGGAGGCAGAACTCTATGACGAGATTCTGTTGTGTAAAAGGAGGCAGAACTCTCTGCGAGAAGCTGGTGTGTAAATGGAGACAGAACTCCGTGATATGAATCTTGTGCGTGAATGGAGGTAGAACTCCCTGATGAGGAGCTGCGGCGCAAATGGAGGCAGAACTCACTAATGAGAAGCTGGAGTGTAAATGGAGGCAGAACTCCCTAATGAGAATATTGAGCGTAAATGGAGGCAGAACTCCCTTATACAGCTGGTATGCATATTGAAGTAGAACTCCGCGATGAGAATCTGGTGTGTAAATGGAGGCAGAACTCTGTGATGAGAAGCGGGTGTGTAAATGGAGGAGGAACTCCTTGATGAGAAGCTTGTGTGCAAATGGAGGCACAACGCCCTGATGAGAAGCTTGTGTGCAAAAGGAAGAAGAACACCCTGATGAGAAGCTGGTGTCTTAATGCAGGTAGAACTCTCTGATGAGAAGCGTGTGTAAATGGAGATAGAAGTCTCTGATGAGAAGCCGGAGTGCAAACGGAAGTAGAACTCCCTGATGAGAAGCTGGTGTGTAAATGGAGATACAAACTCTCTGATGAGAAGCTTGTATGTAAACGGAGGCAGAACTTCCGGAGGTGAAGCTTCTGTGTAAATGGACGCAGAACTCCCTGACAAGAAGCTAGTACGTAAACAGAGGCAGAACTCTCTGACGAGAAGCTTGTGTGTAAAAGGCGGTAGGAAACGCTGCTGAGAAGCTGGTGTTTGAATATCGGCAGAACTCTCTGATGAGAACCTGGTGTGTAAACGGAAGTAGAACTCTCTGATGATACGCTGGTGTGTAAATGGACGCTAAACTCTTTGACAAGAAGCAAGTATGTAAACGGAGGCAGAACTCTCTGATGAGAAGCTTGTGTGTAAATGGTGTTGGAAGTCTCTGATGAGAAGCTTGTGTGTGAATGGAGGCAGAACTCTCTGCTGAGAGCTGGTGTGTGAATAGAGGGAGAACTCTCTGATGAGTAGCTGGAGCGCAAACGGAGGCAGAACTCTCTGATGAATAGCTGGTGTGTAAATGGAGATAAAACTCCATGACAAGAATCCTGTGTGTAAACGTAGGCAGAACTTCCGGAGGAGAAGCTTGTGTGTAAATGCAGGTAGAACTCTCTGATGAGAAGCGTGTGTAAATGGAGATAGAAGTCTCTGATGAGAAGCTGGTGTGTGAAAAGATGCAGAACTCTCTGATGAGTAGCTGGTGTGCAAACGGAGGTAGAACTCCCTGATGAGACGCTGGTGCGTAAATGGAGGCAGTACTCTCTGACGAGATGCTGGTGTGTAAATGGAGGCAGAACTCTCTGACGAGAAGCTGGTGCGTAAATGGAGACAGAACTCCGTGATATGAATCTTGTGCGTGAATGGTGGTAGAACTCCCTGATGAGAAGCGGCGGCGCAATTGGAGGCAGAACTCCCTTATATAGCTGGTGTGCATCTGTAAGTAGAACTCCGCGATGAGAAGCTGGTGTGTAAATGCAGGCAGAACTCTCTGATGAGAAGCTGGTGTGTAAATAGACGCAGGACTCTCTGACAAGAAGCTAGTATATAAACGAAGGAAGAACTCATTGACGAGAAGCTGGTGGTGAATGGAGGCAGAACTCTCTAATGAGAAGCCGGTGTGCAAACGGAGGTAGAACTCCCTGATGAGAAGCTGGTGTGTAAATGGAGATAGAACTCTGTGACGAGAAGCTTGTATGTAAACGGAGGCAGAACTTCCGGAGGTGAAGCTTCTGTGTAGATGGACGCAGAACTCTCTGACAAGAAGCTAGTATGTAAACAGAGGCAGAACTCTCTGACGAGAAGCTTGTGTGTAAAAGGCGGTAGGAGACGCTGCTGAGAAGCTGGTGTTTGAATGGCGGCCGAACTCACTGATGAGAACCTGGTGTGTAAACGGAAGCAGAATTCTCTGATGAGACGCTGGTGTGTAAATGGACGCTAAACTCTTTGACAGGAAGCTAGTATGTAAACGGAGGCAGAACTCTCTGATGAGAAGCTTGTGTGTAAATGGTGTTGGAAGTCTCTGATGAGAAGCTTGTGTGTGAATGGAGGCAGAACTCTCTGCTGAGAGCTGGTGTGTGAATAGAGGGAGAACTCTCTGATGAGTAGCTGGAGCGCAAACGGAGGTAGAACTCCCTGATAAGAAGCTGGTGTGTAAATGGAGATAAAACTCTATGACAAGAATCCTGTGTGTAACCGGAGGCAGAACTTCCGGAGGAGAAGCTTGTGTGTAAATGCAGGTAGAACTCTCTGATGAGAAGCGTGTTTAAATGGAGATAGAAGTCTCTGATGAGAAGCTTGTGTACAAATGGAGGTAGTTCTCTCTGAGGAGATGCTTGTGGGTAAACGGAGGCACAACTCTCTGATGAGACGCTGGTGTGTAAATGGAGGCAGAACTCTATGACGAGATTCTGTTGTGTAAAAGGAGGCAGAACTCTCTGCGAGAAGCTGGTGTGTAAATGGAGACAGAACTCCGTGATATGAATCTTGTGCGTGAATGGAGGTAGAACTCCCTGATGAGGAGCTGCGGCGCAAATGGAGGCAGAACTCACTAATGAGAAGCTGGAGTGTAAATGGAGGCAGAACTCCCTAATGAGAATATTGAGCGTAAATGGAGGCAGAACTCCCTTATACAGCTGGTATGCATATTGAAGTAGAACTCCGCGATGAGAATCTGGTGTGTAAATGGAGGCAGAACTCTGTGATGAGAAGCGGGTGTGTAAATGGAGGAGGAACTCCTTGATGAGAAGCTTGTGTGCAAATGGAGGCACAACGCCCTGATGAGAAGCTTGTGTGCAAAAGGAAGAAGAACACCCTGATGAGAAGCTGGTGTCTTAATGCAGGTAGAACTCTCTGATGAGAAGCGTGTGTAAATGGAGATAGAAGTCTCTGATGAGAAGCCGGAGTGCAAACGGAAGTAGAACTCCCTGATGAGAAGCTGGTGTGTAAATGGAGATACAAACTCTCTGATGAGAAGCTTGTATGTAAACGGAGGCAGAACTTCCGGAGGTGAAGCTTCTGTGTAAATGGACGCAGAACTCCCTGACAAGAAGCTAGTACGTAAACAGAGGCAGAACTCTCTGACGAGAAGCTTGTGTGTAAAAGGCGGTAGGAAACGCTGCTGAGAAGCTGGTGTTTGAACATCGGCAGAACTCTCTGATGAGAACCTGGTGTGTAAACGGAAGTAGAACTCTCTGATGATACGCTGGTGTGTAAATGGACGCTAAACTCTTTGACAAGAAGCAAGTATGTAAACGGAGGCAGAACTCTCTGATGAGAAGCTTGTGTGTAAATGGTGTTGGAAGTCTCTGATGAGAAGCTTGTGTGTGAATGGAGGCAGAACTCTCTGCTGAGAGCTGGTGTGTGAATAGAGGGAGAACTCTCTGATGAGTAGCTGGAGCGCAAACGGAGGCAGAACTCTCTGATGAATAGCTGGTGTGTAAATGGAGATAAAACTCCATGACAAGAATCCTGTGTGTAAACGTAGGCAGAACTTCCGGAGGAGAAGCTTGTGTGTAAATGCAGGTAGAACTCTCTGATGAGAAGCGTGTGTAAATGGAGATAGAAGTCTCTGATGAGAAGCTGGTGTGTGAAAAGATGCAGAACTCTCTGATGAGTAGCTGGTGTGCAAACGGAGGTAGAACTCCCTGATGAGACGCTGGTGCGTAAATGGAGGCAGTACTCTCTGACGAGATGCTGGTGTGTAAATGGAGGCAGAACTCTCTGACGAGAAGCTGGTGCGTAAATGGAGACAGAACTCCGTGATATGAATCTTGTGCGTGAATGGTGGTAGAACTCCCTGATGAGAAGCGGCGGCGCAATTGGAGGCAGAACTCCCTTATATAGCTGGTGTGCATCTGTAAGTAGAACTCCGCGATGAGAAGCTGGTGTGTAAATGCAGGCAGAACTCTCTGATGAGAAGCTGGTGTGTAAATAGACGCAGGACTCTCTGACAAGAAGCTAGTATATAAACGAAGGAAGAACTCATTGACGAGAAGCTGGTGGTGAATGGAGGCAGAACTCTCTAATGAGAAGCCGGTGTGCAAACGGAGGTAGAACTCCCTGATGAGAAGCTGGTGTGTAAATGGAGATAGAACTCTGTGACGAGAAGCTTGTATGTAAACGGAGGCAGAACTTCCGGAGGTGAAGCTTCTGTGTAGATGGACGCAGAACTCTCTGACAAGAAGCTAGTATGTAAACAGAGGCAGAACTCTCTGACGAGAAGCTTGTGTGTAAAAGGCGGTAGGAGACGCTGCTGAGAAGCTGGTGTTTGAATGGCGGCCGAACTCACTGATGAGAACCTGGTGTGTAAACGGAAGCAGAATTCTCTGATGAGACGCTGGTGTGTAAATGGACGCTAAACTCTTTGACAGGAAGCTAGTATGTAAACGGAGGCAGAACTCTCTGATGAGAAGCTTGTGTGTAAATGGTGTTGGAAGTCTCTGATGAGAAGCTTGTGTGTGAATGGAGGCAGAACTCTCTGCTGAGAGCTGGTGTGTGAATAGAGGGAGAACTCTCTGATGAGTAGCTGGAGCGCAAACGGAGGTAGAACTCCCTGATAAGAAGCTGGTGTGTAAATGGAGATAAAACTCTATGACAAGAATCCTGTGTGTAACCGGAGGCAGAACTTCCGGAGGAGAAGCTTGTGTGTAAATGCAGGTAGAACTCTCTGATGAGAAGCGTGTTTAAATGGAGATAGAAGTCTCTGATGAGAAGCTTGTGTACAAATGGAGGTAGTTCTCTCTGAGGAGATGCTTGTGGGTAAACGGAGGCACAACTCTCTGATGAGACGCTGGTGTGTAAATGGAGGCAGAACTCTATGACGAGATTCTGTTGTGTAAAAGGAGGCAGAACTCTCTGCGAGAAGCTGGTGTGTAAATGGAGACAGAACTCCGTGATATGAATCTTGTGCGTAAATGGAGGTAGAACTCCCTGATGAGGAGCTGCGGCGCAAATGGAGGCAGAACTCACTAATGAGAAGCTGGAGTGTAAATGGAGGCAGAACTCCCTAATGAGAATATTGAGCGTAAATGGAGGCAGAACTCCCTTATACAGCTGGTATGCATATTGAAGTAGAACTCCGCGATGAGAATCTGGTGTGTAAATGGAGGCAGAACTCTGTGATGAGAAGCGGGTGTGTAAATGGAGGAGGAACTCCTTGATGAGAAGCTTGTGTGCAAATGGAGGCACAACGCCCTGATGAGAAGCTTGTGTGCAAAAGGAAGAAGAACACCCTGATGAGAAGCTGGTGTCTTAATGCAGGTAGAACTCTCTGATGAGAAGCGTGTGTAAATGGAGATAGAAGTCTCTGATGAGAAGCCGGAGTGCAAACGGAAGTAGAACTCCCTGATGAGAAGCTGGTGTGTAAATGGAGATACAAACTCTCTGATGAGAAGCTTGTATGTAAACGGAGGCAGAACTTCCGGAGGTGAAGCTTCTGTGTAAATGGACGCAGAACTCCCTGACAAGAAGCTAGTACGTAAACAGAGGCAGAACTCTCTGACGAGAAGCTTGTGTGTAAAAGGCGGTAGGAAACGCTGCTGAGAAGCTGGTGTTTGAATATCGGCAGAACTCTCTGATGAGAACCTGGTGTGTAAACGGAAGTAGAACTCTCTGATGATACGCTGGTGTGTAAATGGACGCTAAACTCTTTGACAAGAAGCAAGTATGTAAACGGAGGCAGAACTCTCTGATGAGAAGCTTGTGTGTAAATGGTGTTGGAAGTCTCTGATGAGAAGCTTGTGTGTGAATGGAGGCAGAACTCTCTGCTGAGAGCTGGTGTGTGAATAGAGGGAGAACTCTCTGATGAGTAGCTGGAGCGCAAACGGAGGCAGAACTCTCTGATGAATAGCTGGTGTGTAAATGGAGATAAAACTCCATGACAAGAATCCTGTGTGTAAACGTAGGCAGAACTTCCGGAGGAGAAGCTTGTGTGTAAATGCAGGTAGAACTCTCTGATGAGAAGCGTGTGTAAATGGAGATAGAAGTCTCTGATGAGAAGCTGGTGTGTGAAAAGATGCAGAACTCTCTGATGAGTAGCTGGTGTGCAAACGGAGGTAGAACTCCCTGATGAGACGCTGGTGCGTAAATGGAGGCAGTACTCTCTGACGAGATGCTGGTGTGTAAATGGAGGCAGAACTCTCTGACGAGAAGCTGGTGCGTAAATGGAGACAGAACTCCGTGATATGAATCTTGTGCGTGAATGGTGGTAGAACTCCCTGATGAGAAGCGGCGGCGCAATTGGAGGCAGAACTCCCTTATATAGCTGGTGTGCATCTGTAAGTAGAACTCCGCGATGAGAAGCTGGTGTGTAAATGCAGGCAGAACTCTCTGATGAGAAGCTGGTGTGTAAATAGACGCAGGACTCTCTGACAAGAAGCTAGTATATAAACGAAGGAAGAACTCATTGACGAGAAGCTGGTGGTGAATGGAGGCAGAACTCTCTAATGAGAAGCCGGTGTGCAAACGGAGGTAGAACTCCCTGATGAGAAGCTGGTGTGTAAATGGAGATAGAACTCTGTGACGAGAAGCTTGTATGTAAACGGAGGCAGAACTTCCGGAGGTGAAGCTTCTGTGTAGATGGACGCAGAACTCTCTGACAAGAAGCTAGTATGTAAACAGAGGCAGAACTCTCTGACGAGAAGCTTGTGTGTAAAAGGCGGTAGGAGACGCTGCTGAGAAGCTGGTGTTTGAATGGCGGCCGAACTCACTGATGAGAACCTGGTGTGTAAACGGAAGCAGAATTCTCTGATGAGACGCTGGTGTGTAAATGGACGCTAAACTCTTTGACAGGAAGCTAGTATGTAAACGGAGGCAGAACTCTCTGATGAGAAGCTTGTGTGTAAATGGTGTTGGAAGTCTCTGATGAGAAGCTTGTGTGTGAATGGAGGCAGAACTCTCTGCTGAGAGCTGGTGTGTGAATAGAGGGAGAACTCTCTGATGAGTAGCTGGAGCGCAAACGGAGGTAGAACTCCCTGATAAGAAGCTGGTGTGTAAATGGAGATAAAACTCTATGACAAGAATCCTGTGTGTAACCGGAGGCAGAACTTCCGGAGGAGAAGCTTGTGTGTAAATGCAGGTAGAACTCTCTGATGAGAAGCGTGTTTAAATGGAGATAGAAGTCTCTGATGAGAAGCTTGTGTACAAATGGAGGTAGTTCTCTCTGAGGAGATGCTTGTGGGTAAACGGAGGCACAACTCTCTGATGAGACGCTGGTGTGTAAATGGAGGCAGAACTCTATGACGAGATTCTGTTGTGTAAAAGGAGGCAGAACTCTCTGCGAGAAGCTGGTGTGTAAATGGAGACAGAACTCCGTGATATGAATCTTGTGCGTGAATGGAGGTAGAACTCCCTGATGAGGAGCTGCGGCGCAAATGGAGGCAGAACTCACTAATGAGAAGCTGGAGTGTAAATGGAGGCAGAACTCCCTAATGAGAATATTGAGCGTAAATGGAGGCAGAACTCCCTTATATAGCTGGTATGCATATTGAAGTAGAACTCCGCGATGAGAATCTGGTGTGTAAATGGAGGCAGAACTCTGTGATGAGAAGCGGGTGTGTAAATGGAGGAGGAACTCCTTGATGAGAAGCTTGTGTGCAAATGGAGGCGCAACACATTGATGAGAAGCTTGTGTGCAAAAGGAAGAAGAACACCCTGATGAGAAGCTGGTGTCTTAATGCAGGTAGAACTCTCTGATGAGAAGCGTGTGTAAATGGAGATAGAAGTCTCTGATGAGAAGCCGGAGTGCAAACGGAAGTAGAACTCCCTGATGAGAAGCTGGTGTGTAAATGGAGATACAAACTCTCTGATGAGAAGCTTGTATGTAAACGGAGGCAGAACTTCCGGAGGTGAAGCTTCTGTGTAAATGGACGCAGAACTCCCTGACAAGAAGCTAGTACGTAAACAGAGGCAGAACTCTCTGACGAGAAGCTTGTGTGTAAAAGGCGGTAGGAAACGCTGCTGAGAAGCTGGTGTTTGAATATCGGCAGAACTCTCTGATGAGAACCTGGTGTGTAAACGGAAGTAGAACTCTCTGATGATACGCTGGTGTGTAAATGGACGCTAAACTCTTTGACAAGAAGCAAGTATGTAAACGGAGGCAGAACTCTCTGATGAGAAGCTTGTGTGTAAATGGTGTTGGAAGTCTCTGATGAGAAGCTTGTGTGTGAATGGAGGCAGAACTCTCTGCTGAGAGCTGGTGTGTGAATAGAGGGAGAACTCTCTGATGAGTAGCTGGAGCGCAAACGGAGGCAGAACTCTCTGATGAATAGCTGGTGTGTAAATGGAGATAAAACTCCATGACAAGAATCCTGTGTGTAAACGTAGGCAGAACTTCCGGAGGAGAAGCTTGTGTGTAAATGCAGGTAGAACTCTCTGATGAGAAGCGTGTGTAAATGGAGATAGAAGTCTCTGATGAGAAGCTGGTGTGTGAAAAGATGCAGAACTCTCTGATGAGTAGCTGGTGTGCAAACGGAGGTAGAACTCCCTGATGAGACGCTGGTGCGTAAATGGAGGCAGTACTCTCTGACGAGATGCTGGTGTGTAAATGGAGGCAGAACTCTCTGACGAGAAGCTGGTGCGTAAATGGAGACAGAACTCCGTGATATGAATCTTGTGCGTGAATGGTGGTAGAACTCCCTGATGAGAAGCGGCGGCGCAATTGGAGGCAGAACTCCCTTATATAGCTGGTGTGCATCTGTAAGTAGAACTCCGCGATGAGAAGCTGGTGTGTAAATGCAGGCAGAACTCTCTGATGAGAAGCTGGTGTGTAAATAGACGCAGGACTCTCTGACAAGAAGCTAGTATATAAACGAAGGAAGAACTCATTGACGAGAAGCTGGTGGTGAATGGAGGCAGAACTCTCTAATGAGAAGCCGGTGTGCAAACGGAGGTAGAACTCCCTGATGAGAAGCTGGTGTGTAAATGGAGATAGAACTCTGTGACGAGAAGCTTGTATGTAAACGGAGGCAGAACTTCCGGAGGTGAAGCTTCTGTGTAGATGGACGCAGAACTCTCTGACAAGAAGCTAGTATGTAAACAGAGGCAGAACTCTCTGACGAGAAGCTTGTGTGTAAAAGGCGGTAGGAGACGCTGCTGAGAAGCTGGTGTTTGAATGGCGGCCGAACTCACTGATGAGAACCTGGTGTGTAAACGGAAGCAGAATTCTCTGATGAGACGCTGGTGTGTAAATGGACGCTAAACTCTTTGACAGGAAGCTAGTATGTAAACGGAGGCAGAACTCTCTGATGAGAAGCTTGTGTGTAAATGGTGTTGGAAGTCTCTGATGAGAAGCTTGTGTGTGAATGGAGGCAGAACTCTCTGCTGAGAGCTGGTGTGTGAATAGAGGGAGAACTCTCTGATGAGTAGCTGGAGCGCAAACGGAGGTAGAACTCCCTGATAAGAAGCTGGTGTGTAAATGGAGATAAAACTCTATGACAAGAATCCTGTGTGTAACCGGAGGCAGAACTTCCGGAGGAGAAGCTTGTGTGTAAATGCAGGTAGAACTCTCTGATGAGAAGCGTGTTTAAATGGAGATAGAAGTCTCTGATGAGAAGCTTGTGTACAAATGGAGGTAGTTCTCTCTGAGGAGATGCTTGTGGGTAAACGGAGGCACAACTCTCTGATGAGACGCTGGTGTGTAAATGGAGGCAGAACTCTATGACGAGATTCTGTTGTGTAAAAGGAGGCAGAACTCTCTGCGAGAAGCTGGTGTGTAAATGGAGACAGAACTCCGTGATATGAATCTTGTGCGTGAATGGAGGTAGAACTCCCTGATGAGGAGCTGCGGCGCAAATGGAGGCAGAACTCACTAATGAGAAGCTGGAGTGTAAATGGAGGCAGAACTCCCTAATGAGAATATTGAGCGTAAATGGAGGCAGAACTCCCTTATATAGCTGGTATGCATATTGAAGTAGAACTCCGCGATGAGAATCTGGTGTGTAAATGGAGGCAGAACTCTGTGATGAGAAGCGGGTGTGTAAATGGAGGAGGAACTCCTTGATGAGAAGCTTGTGTGCAAATGGAGGCGCAACACATTGATGAGAAGCTTGTGTGCAAAAGGAAGAAGAACACCCTGATGAGAAGCTGGTGTCTTAATGCAGGTAGAACTCTCTGATGAGAAGCGTGTGTAAATGGAGATAGAAGTCTCTGATGAGAAGCCGGAGTGCAAACGGAAGTAGAACTCCCTGATGAGAAGCTGGTGTGTAAATGGAGATACAAACTCTCTGATGAGAAGCTTGTATGTAAACGGAGGCAGAACTTCCGGAGGTGAAGCTTCTGTGTAAATGGACGCAGAACTCCCTGACAAGAAGCTAGTATGTAAACAGAGGCAGAACTCTCTGACGAGAAGCTTGTGTGTAAAATGCGGTAGGAAACGCTGCTGAGAAGCTGGTGTTTGAATATCGGCAGAACTCTCTGATGAGAACCTGGTGTGTAAATGGACGCTAAACTCTCTGACAAGAAGCTTGAATGTAAACGGAGGCAGAACTCTCTGATGAGAAGCTTGTGTGTAAATGGAGTTGGAAGTCTCTGATGAGAAGCTGGTGTGTAAACGGAGGCAGAACTCTCTGATGAGAAGCTGGTGTGTAAATGGACGCAGAACTCTCTGACAAGAAGCTAGTATGTAAACGGAGGCAGAACTCTCTGATGAGAAGCTTGTGTGTAAATGGAGTTGGAAGTCTCTGATGAGAAGCTTGTGTGTAAATGGAGATAGAAGTCTCTGATGAGAAGCCGGAGAGCAAACGGAAGTAGAACTCTCTGATGAGAAACTGGTCTGTAAACGGAGGTAAAAATCCATGACAAGTAGCTGGTGTGTGAACGGAGGCAGAACTCTCTGATGGAAGCTGCTGTGTAAATGGAGATAGAACTCTCTGATGAGAAGCTTGCATGTAAACGGAGGCAGAACTCTCTGATGAGAAGCTTGTGCGCAAATGGAGTTGGAAGTCTCCAATGAGAAGCTGGTGTGTTAACGGAGGCAGAACTCTCTGATGAGAAGCTGGTGTGTAAATGGACGCAGAACTCTCTGACAAGAAGCTAGTATGTAAACGGAGGCAGAACTCTCTGATGAGAAGCTTGTGCGCAAATGGAGTTGGAAGTCTCCAATGAGAAGCTGGTGTGTTAACGGAGGCAGAACTCTCTGATGAGAAGCTGGTGTGTAAATGGACGCAGAACTCCCTGACAAGAAGCTAGTATGTAAACGGAGGCAGAACTCTCTGATGAGAAGCTGGTGTGCAAACGGAGGTAAAAATCCATGACAAGAAGCTTGTGTGTGAACGGAGGCAGATCTCTCTGATGGAAGCTGCTGTGTAAATGGAGATAGAACTCTCTGATGAGAAGCTTGTATGTAAACGGAGGCAGAACTTCCGGAGGTGAAGCTTCTGTGTAGATGGACGCAGAACTCTCTGACAAGAAGCTAGTATGTAAACAGAGGCAGAACTCTCTGACGAGAAGCTTGTGTGTGAAAGGCGGTAGGAAACGCTGCTGAGAAGCTGGTGTTTGAATGGCGGCCGAACTCACTGATGAGAACCTGGTGTGTAAACGGAAGCAGAATTCTCTGATGAGACGCTGGTGTGTAAATGGACGCTAAACTCTTTGACAAGAAGCAAGTATGTAAACGGAGGCAGAACTCTCTGATGAGAAGCTTGTGTGTAAATGGTGTTGGAAGTCTCTGATGAGAAGCTTGTGTGTGAATGGAGGCAGAACTCTCTGCTGAGAGCTGGTGTGTGAATAGAGGGAGAACTCTCTGATGAGTAGCTGGAGCGCAAACGGAGGCAGAACTCTCTGATGAATAGCTGGTGTGTAAATGGAGATAAAACTCCATGACAAGAATCCTGTGTGTAAACGTAGGCAGAACTTCCGGAGGAGAAGCTTGTGTGTAAATGCAGGTAGAACTCTCTGATGAGAAGCGTGTGTAAATGGAGATAGAAGTCTCTGATGAGAAGCTGGTGTGTGAAAAGATGCAGAACTCTCTGATGAGTAGCTGGTGTGCAAACGGAGGTAGAACTCCCTGATGAGACGCTGGTGCGTAAATGGAGGCAGTACTCTCTGACGAGATGCTGGTGTGTAAATGGAGGCAGAACTCTCTGACGAGAAGCTGGTGCGTAAATGGAGACAGAACTCCGTGATATGAATCTTGTGCGTGAATGGTGGTAGAACTCCCTGATGAGAAGCGGCGGCGCAATTGGAGGCAGAACTCCCTTATATAGCTGGTGTGCATCTGTAAGTAGAACTCCGCGATGAGAAGCTGGTGTGTAAATGCAGGCAGAACTCTCTGATGAGAAGCTGGTGTGTAAATAGACGCAGGACTCTCTGACAAGAAGCTAGTATATAAACGAAGGAAGAACTCATTGACGAGAAGCTGGTGGTGAATGGAGGCAGAACTCTCTAATGAGAAGCCGGTGTGCAAACGGAGGTAGAACTCCCTGATGAGAAGCTGGTGTGTAAATGGAGATAGAACTCTGTGACGAGAAGCTTGTATGTAAACGGAGGCAGAACTTCCGGAGGTGAAGCTTCTGTGTAGATGGACGCAGAACTCTCTGACAAGAAGCTAGTATGTAAACAGAGGCAGAACTCTCTGACGAGAAGCTTGTGTGTAAAAGGCGGTAGGAGACGCTGCTGAGAAGCTGGTGTTTGAATGGCGGCCGAACTCACTGATGAGAACCTGGTGTGTAAACGGAAGCAGAATTCTCTGATGAGACGCTGGTGTGTAAATGGACGCTAAACTCTTTGACAGGAAGCTAGTATGTAAACGGAGGCAGAACTCTCTGATGAGAAGCTTGTGTGTAAATGGTGTTGGAAGTCTCTGATGAGAAGCTTGTGTGTGAATGGAGGCAGAACTCTCTGCTGAGAGCTGGTGTGTGAATAGAGGGAGAACTCTCTGATGAGTAGCTGGAGCGCAAACGGAGGTAGAACTCCCTGATAAGAAGCTGGTGTGTAAATGGAGATAAAACTCTATGACAAGAATCCTGTGTGTAACCGGAGGCAGAACTTCCGGAGGAGAAGCTTGTGTGTAAATGCAGGTAGAACTCTCTGATGAGAAGCGTGTTTAAATGGAGATAGAAGTCTCTGATGAGAAGCTTGTGTACAAATGGAGGTAGTTCTCTCTGAGGAGATGCTTGTGGGTAAACGGAGGCACAACTCTCTGATGAGACGCTGGTGTGTAAATGGAGGCAGAACTCTATGACGAGATTCTGTTGTGTAAAAGGAGGCAGAACTCTCTGCGAGAAGCTGGTGTGTAAATGGAGACAGAACTCCGTGATATGAATCTTGTGCGTGAATGGAGGTAGAACTCCCTGATGAGGAGCTGCGGCGCAAATGGAGGCAGAACTCACTAATGAGAAGCTGGAGTGTAAATGGAGGCAGAACTCCCTAATGAGAATATTGAGCGTAAATGGAGGCAGAACTCCCTTATATAGCTGGTATGCATATTGAAGTAGAACTCCGCGATGAGAATCTGGTGTGTAAATGGAGGCAGAACTCTGTGATGAGAAGCGGGTGTGTAAATGGAGGAGGAACTCCTTGATGAGAAGCTTGTGTGCAAATGGAGGCGCAACACATTGATGAGAAGCTTGTGTGCAAAAGGAAGAAGAACACCCTGATGAGAAGCTGGTGTCTTAATGCAGGTAGAACTCTCTGATGAGAAGCGTGTGTAAATGGAGATAGAAGTCTCTGATGAGAAGCCGGAGTGCAAACGGAAGTAGAACTCCCTGATGAGAAGCTGGTGTGTAAATGGAGATACAAACTCTCTGATGAGAAGCTTGTATGTAAACGGAGGCAGAACTTCCGGAGGTGAAGCTTCTGTGTAAATGGACGCAGAACTCCCTGACAAGAAGCTAGTATGTAAACAGAGGCAGAACTCTCTGACGAGAAGCTTGTGTGTAAAATGCGGTAGGAAACGCTGCTGAGAAGCTGGTGTTTGAATATCGGCAGAACTCTCTGATGAGAACCTGGTGTGTAAATGGACGCTAAACTCTCTGACAAGAAGCTTGAATGTAAACGGAGGCAGAACTCTCTGATGAGAAGCTTGTGTGTAAATGGAGTTGGAAGTCTCTGATGAGAAGCTGGTGTGTAAACGGAGGCAGAACTCTCTGATGAGAAGCTGGTGTGTAAATGGACGCAGAACTCTCTGACAAGAAGCTAGTATGTAAACGGAGGCAGAACTCTCTGATGAGAAGCTTGTGTGTAAATGGAGTTGGAAGTCTCTGATGAGAAGCTTGTGTGTAAATGGAGATAGAAGTCTCTGATGAGAAGCCGGAGAGCAAACGGAAGTAGAACTCTCTGATGAGAAACTGGTCTGTAAACGGAGGTAAAAATCCATGACAAGTAGCTGGTGTGTGAACGGAGGCAGAACTCTCTGATGGAAGCTGCTGTGTAAATGGAGATAGAACTCTCTGATGAGAAGCTTGCATGTAAACGGAGGCAGAACTCTCTGATGAGAAGCTTGTGCGCAAATGGAGTTGGAAGTCTCCAATGAGAAGCTGGTGTGTTAACGGAGGCAGAACTCTCTGATGAGAAGCTGGTGTGTAAATGGACGCAGAACTCTCTGACAAGAAGCTAGTATGTAAACGGAGGCAGAACTCTCTGATGAGAAGCTTGTGCGCAAATGGAGTTGGAAGTCTCCAATGAGAAGCTGGTGTGTTAACGGAGGCAGAACTCCCTGATGAGAAGCTGGTGTGTAAATGGACGCAGAACTCCCTGACAAGAAGCTAGTATGTAAACGGAGGCAGAACTCTCTGATGAGAAGCTGGTGTGCAAACGGAGGTAAAAATCCATGACAAGAAGCTTGTGTGTGAACGGAGGCAGATCTCTCTGATGGAAGCTGCTGTGTAAATGGAGATAGAACTCTCTGATGAGAAGCTTGTATGTAAACGGAGGCAGAACTTCCGGAGGTGAAGCTTCTGTGTAGATGGACGCAGAACTCTCTGACAAGAAGCTAGTATGTAAACAGAGGCAGAACTCTCTGACGAGAAGCTTGTGTGTGAAAGGCGGTAGGAAACGCTGCTGAGAAGCTGGTGTTTGAATGGCGGCCGAACTCACTGATGAGAACCTGGTGTGTAAACGGAAGCAGAATTCTCTGATGAGACGCTGGTGTGTAAATGGACGCTAAACTCTTTGACAAGAAGCAAGTATGTAAACGGAGGCAGAAATCTCTGATGAGAAGCTTGTGTGTAAATGGTGTTGGAAGTCTCTGATGAGAAGCTTGTGTGTGAATGGAGGCAGAAGTCTCTGCTGAGAGCTGGTGTGTGAATAGAGGGAGAACTCTCTGATGAGTAGCTGGAGCGCAAACGGAGGTAGAACTCCCTGATAAGAAGCTGGTGTGTAAATGGAGATAAAACTCCATGACAAGAATCCTGTGTGTAACCGGAGGCAGAACTTCCGGAGGAGAAGCTTGTGTGTAAATGCAGGCAGAACTCTCTGATGAGAAGCGTGTTTAAATGGAGATAGAAGTCTCTGATGAGAAGCTTCTGTACAAATGGAGGTAGTTCTCTCTGAGGAGATGCTTGTGGGTAAACGGAGGCACAACTCTCTGATACGCTGGTGTGTAAATGGAGGCAGAACTCTATGACGAGATTCTGTTGTGTAAAAGGAGGCAGAACTCTCTGCTAAAAGCTGGTGTGTAAATGGAGACAGAACTCCGTGATATGCATCTTGTGCGTGAATGGAGGTAGAACTCCCTGATGAGGAGCTGCGGCGCAAATGGAGGCAGAACTCACTAATGAGAAGCTGGAGTGTAAATGGAGGCAGAACTCCCTAATGAGAATATTGAGCGTAAATGGAGGCAGAACTCCCTTATACAGCTGGTATGCATATTGAAGTAGAACTCCGCGATGAGAATCTGGTGTGTAAATGGAGGCAGAACTCTGTGATGAGAAGCGGGTGTGTAAATGGAGGAGGAACTCCTTGATGAGAAGCTTGTGTGCAAATGGAGGCACAACGCCCTGATGAGAAGCTTGTGTGCAAAAGGAAGAAGAACACCCTGATGAGAAGCTGGTGTCTTAATGCAGGTAGAACTCTCTGATGAGAAGCGTGCGTAAATGGAGATAGAAGTCTCTGATGAGAAGCCGGAGTGCAAACGGAAGTAGAACTCCCTGATGAGAAGCTGGTGTGTAAATGGAGATACAAACTCTCTGATGAGAAGCTTGTATGTAAACGGAGGCAGAACTTCCGGAGGTGAAGCTTCTGTGTAAATGGACGCAGAACTCCCTGACAAGAAGCTAGTATGTAAACAGAGGCAGAACTCTCTGACGAGAAGCTTGTGTGTAAAAGGCGGTAGGAAACGCTGCTGAGAAGCTGGTGTTTGAATATCGGCAGAACTCTCTGATGAGAACCTGGTGTGTAAACGGAAGTAGAACTCTCTGATGATACGCTGGTGTGTAAATGGACGCTAAACTCTTTGACAAGAAGCAAGTATGTAAACGGAGGCAGAACTCTCTGATGAGAAGCTTGTGTGTAAATGGTGTTGGAAGTCTCTGATGAGAAGCTTGTGTGTGAATGGAGGCAGAACTCTCTGCTGAGAGCTGGTGTGTGAATAGAGGGAGAACTCTCTGATGAGTAGCTGGAGCGCAAACGGAGGTAGAACTCCCTGATAAGAAGCTGGTGTGTAAATGGAGATAAAACTCCATGACAAGAATCCTGTGTGTAACCGGAGGCAGAACTTCCGGAGGAGAAGCTTGTGTGTAAATGCAGGTAGAACTCTCTGATGAGAAGCGTGTTTAAATGGAGATAGAAGTCTCTGATGAGAAGCTTGTGTACAAATGGAGGTAGTTCTCTCTGAGGAGATGCTTGTGGGTAAACGGAGGCACAACTCTCTGATGAGACGCTGGTGTGTAAATGGAGGCAGAACTCTATGACGAGATTCTGTTGTGTAAAAGGAGGCAGAACTCTCTGCGAGAAGCTGGTGTGTAAATGGAGACAGAACTCCGTGATATGAATCTTGTGCGTGAATGGAGGTAGAACTCCCTGATGAGGAGCTGCGGCGCAAATGGAGGCAGAACTCACTAATGAGAAGCTGGAGTGTAAATGGAGGCAGAACTCCCTAATGAGAATATTGAGCGTAAATGGAGGCAGAACTCCCTTATATAGCTGGTATGCATATTGAAGTAGAACTCCGCGATGAGAATCTGGTGTGTAAATGGAGGCAGAACTCTGTGATGAGAAGCGGGTGTGTAAATGGAGGAGGAACTCCTTGATGAGAAGCTTGTGTGCAAATGGAGGCGCAACACATTGATGAGAAGCTTGTGTGCAAAAGGAAGAAGAACACCCTGATGAGAAGCTGGTGTCTTAATGCAGGTAGAACTCTCTGATGAGAAGCGTGTGTAAATGGAGATAGAAGTCTCTGATGAGAAGCCGGAGTGCAAACGGAAGTAGAACTCCCTGATGAGAAGCTGGTGTGTAAATGGAGATACAAACTCTCTGATGAGAAGCTTGTATGTAAACGGAGGCAGAACTTCCGGAGGTGAAGCTTCTGTGTAAATGGACGCAGAACTCCCTGACAAGAAGCTAGTATGTAAACAGAGGCAGAACTCTCTGACGAGAAGCTTGTGTGTAAAAGGCGGTAGGAAACGCTGCTGAGAAGCTGGTGTTTGAATATCGGCAGAACTCTCTGATGAGAACCTGGTGTGTAAATGGACGCTAAACTCTCTGACAAGAAGCTAGAATGTAAACGGAGGCAGAACTCTCTGATGAGAAGCTTGTGTGTAAATGGAGTTGGAAGTCTCTGATGAGAAGCTGGTGTGTAAACGGAGGCAGAACTCTCTGATGAGAAGCTGGTGTGTAAATGGACGCAGAACTCTCTGACAAGAAGCTAGTATGTAAACGGAGGCAGAACTCTCTGATGAGAAGCTTGTGTGTAAATGGAGTTGGAAGTCTCTGATGAGAAGCTTGTGTGTGAATGGATGCAGAACTCTCTGATGCGAAGCTGGAGTGTATATGGAGATAGAAGTCTCTGATGAGAAGCCGGAGAGCAAACGGAAGTAGAACTCTCTGATGAGAAACTGGTCTGTAAACGGAGGTAAAAATCCATGACAAGTAGCTGGTGTGTGAACGGAGGCAGAACTCTCTGATGGAAGCTGCTGTGTAAATGGAGATAGAACTCTCTGATGAGAAGCTTGCATGTAAACGGAGGCAGAACTCTCTGATGAGAAGCTTGTGCGCAAATGGAGTTGGAAGTCTCCAATGAGAAGCTGGTGTGTTAACGGAGGCAGAACTCTCTGATGAGAAGCTGGTGTGTAAATGGACGCAGAACTCTCTGACAAGAAGCTAGTATGTAAACGGAGGCAGAACTCTCTGATGAGAAGCTGGTGTGCAAACGGAGGTAAAAATCCATGACAAGAAGCTTGTGTGTGAACGGAGGCAGATCTCTCTGATGGAAGCTGCTGTGTAAATGGAGATAGAACTCTCTGATGAGAAGCTTGTATGTAAACGGAGGCAGAACTTCCGGAGGTGAAGCTTCTGTGTAGATGGACGCAGAACTCTCTGACAAGAAGCTAGTATGTAAACAGAGGCAGAACTCTCTGACGAGAAGCTTGTGTGTTAAAGGCGGTAGGAAACGCTGCTGAGAAGCTGGTGTTTGAATGGCGGCCGAACTCACTGATGAGAACCTGGTGTGTAAACGGAAGCAGAATTCTCTGATGAGACGCTGGTGTGTAAATGGACGCTAAACTCTTTGACAAGAAGCAAGTATGTAAACGGAGGCAGAAATCTCTGATGAGAAGCTTGTGTGTAAATGGTGTTGGAAGTCTCTGATGAGAAGCTTGTGTGTGAATGGAGGCAGAAGTCTCTGCTGAGAGCTGGTGTGTGAATAGAGGGAGAACTCTCTGATGAGTAGCTGGAGCGCAAACGGAGGTAGAACTCCCTGATAAGAAGCTGGTGTGTAAATGGAGATAAAACTCCATGACAAGAATCCTGTGTGTAACCGGAGGCAGAACTTCCGGAGGAGAAGCTTGTGTGTAAATGCAGGCAGAACTCTCTGATGAGAAGCGTGTTTAAATGGAGATAGAAGTCTCTGATGAGAAGCTTCTGTACAAATGGAGGTAGTTCTCTCTGAGGAGATGCTTGTGGGTAAACGGAGGCACAACTCTCTGATACGCTGGTGTGTAAATGGAGGCAGAACTCTATGACGAGATTCTGTTGTGTAAAAGGAGGCAGAACTCTCTGCTAAAAGCTGGTGTGTAAATGGAGACAGAACTCCGTGATATGCATCTTGTGCGTGAATGGAGGTAGAACTCCCTGATGAGGAGCTGCGGCGCAAATGGAGGCAGAACTCACTAATGAGAAGCTGGAGTGTAAATGGAGGCAGAACTCCCTAATGAGAATATTGAGCGTAAATGGAGGCAGAACTCCCTTATACAGCTGGTATGCATATTGAAGTAGAACTCCGCGATGAGAATCTGGTGTGTAAATGGAGGCAGAACTCTGTGATGAGAAGCGGGTGTGTAAATGGAGGAGGAACTCCTTGATGAGAAGCTTGTGTGCAAATGGAGGCACAACGCCCTGATGAGAAGCTTGTGTGCAAAAGGAAGAAGAACACCCTGATGAGAAGCTGGTGTCTTAATGCAGGTAGAACTCTCTGATGAGAAGCGTGCGTAAATGGAGATAGAAGTCTCTGATGAGAAGCCGGAGTGCAAACGGAAGTAGAACTCCCTGATGAGAAGCTGGTGTGTAAATGGAGATACAAACTCTCTGATGAGAAGCTTGTATGTAAACGGAGGCAGAACTTCCGGAGGTGAAGCTTCTGTGTAAATGGACGCAGAACTCCCTGACAAGAAGCTAGTATGTAAACAGAGGCAGAACTCTCTGACGAGAAGCTTGTGTGTAAAAGGCGGTAGGAAACGCTGCTGAGAAGCTGGTGTTTGAATATCGGCAGAACTCTCTGATGAGAACCTGGTGTGTAAACGGAAGTAGAACTCTCTGATGATACGCTGGTGTGTAAATGGACGCTAA
Source organism: Mobula birostris (assembly GCF_030028105.1). Classification (NCBI taxonomy): domain Eukaryota; kingdom Metazoa; phylum Chordata; class Chondrichthyes; order Myliobatiformes; family Myliobatidae; genus Mobula; species Mobula birostris. The sequence continues at coordinate 189,221,263 of NC_092376.1, read as the reverse complement.
ACTCTTTGACAAGAAGCAAGTATGTAAACGGAGGCAGAACTCTCTGATGAGAAGCTTGTGTGTAAATGGTGTTGGAAGTCTCTGATGAGAAGCTTGTGTGTGAATGGAGGCAGAACTCTCTGCTGAGAGCTGGTGTGTGAATAGAGGGAGAACTCTCTGATGAGTAGCTGGAGCGCAAACGGAGGTAGAACTCCCTGATAAGAAGCTGGTGTGTAAATGGAGATAAAACTCCATGACAAGAATCCTGTGTGTAACCGGAGGCAGAACTTCCGGAGGAGAAGCTTGTGTGTAAATGCAGGTAGAACTCTCTGATGAGAAGCGTGTTTAAATGGAGATAGAAGTCTCTGATGAGAAGCTTGTGTACAAATGGAGGTAGTTCTCTCTGAGGAGATGCTTGTGGGTAAACGGAGGCACAACTCTCTGATGAGACGCTGGTGTGTAAATGGAGGCAGAACTCTATGACGAGATTCTGTTGTGTAAAAGGAGGCAGAACTCTCTGCGAGAAGCTGGTGTGTAAATGGAGACAGAACTCCGTGATATGAATCTTGTGCGTGAATGGAGGTAGAACTCCCTGATGAGGAGCTGCGGCGCAAATGGAGGCAGAACTCACTAATGAGAAGCTGGAGTGTAAATGGAGGCAGAACTCCCTAATGAGAATATTGAGCGTAAATGGAGGCAGAACTCCCTTATATAGCTGGTATGCATATTGAAGTAGAACTCCGCGATGAGAATCTGGTGTGTAAATGGAGGCAGAACTCTGTGATGAGAAGCGGGTGTGTAAATGGAGGAGGAACTCCTTGATGAGAAGCTTGTGTGCAAATGGAGGCGCAACACATTGATGAGAAGCTTGTGTGCAAAAGGAAGAAGAACACCCTGATGAGAAGCTGGTGTCTTAATGCAGGTAGAACTCTCTGATGAGAAGCGTGTGTAAATGGAGATAGAAGTCTCTGATGAGAAGCCGGAGTGCAAACGGAAGTAGAACTCCCTGATGAGAAGCTGGTGTGTAAATGGAGATACAAACTCTCTGATGAGAAGCTTGTATGTAAACGGAGGCAGAACTTCCGGAGGTGAAGCTTCTGTGTAAATGGACGCAGAACTCCCTGACAAGAAGCTAGTATGTAAACAGAGGCAGAACTCTCTGACGAGAAGCTTGTGTGTAAAAGGCGGTAGGAAACGCTGCTGAGAAGCTGGTGTTTGAATATCGGCAGAACTCTCTGATGAGAACCTGGTGTGTAAATGGACGCTAAACTCTCTGACAAGAAGCTAGAATGTAAACGGAGGCAGAACTCTCTGATGAGAAGCTTGTGTGTAAATGGAGTTGGAAGTCTCTGATGAGAAGCTGGTGTGTAAACGGAGGCAGAACTCTCTGATGAGAAGCTGGTGTGTAAATGGACGCAGAACTCTCTGACAAGAAGCTAGTATGTAAACGGAGGCAGAACTCTCTGATGAGAAGCTTGTGTGTAAATGGAGTTGGAAGTCTCTGATGAGAAGCTTGTGTGTGAATGGATGCAGAACTCTCTGATGCGAAGCTGGAGTGTATATGGAGATAGAAGTCTCTGATGAGAAGCCGGAGAGCAAACGGAAGTAGAACTCTCTGATGAGAAACTGGTCTGTAAACGGAGGTAAAAATCCATGACAAGTAGCTGGTGTGTGAACGGAGGCAGAACTCTCTGATGGAAGCTGCTGTGTAAATGGAGATAGAACTCTCTGATGAGAAGCTTGCATGTAAACGGAGGCAGAACTCTCTGATGAGAAGCTTGTGCGCAAATGGAGTTGGAAGTCTCCAATGAGAAGCTGGTGTGTTAACGGAGGCAGAACTCTCTGATGAGAAGCTGGTGTGTAAATGGACGCAGAACTCTCTGACAAGAAGCTAGTATGTAAACGGAGGCAGAACTCTCTGATGAGAAGCTGGTGTGCAAACGGAGGTAAAAATCCATGACAAGAAGCTTGTGTGTGAACGGAGGCAGATCTCTCTGATGGAAGCTGCTGTGTAAATGGAGATAGAACTCTCTGATGAGAAGCTTGTATGTAAACGGAGGCAGAACTTCCGGAGGTGAAGCTTCTGTGTAGATGGACGCAGAACTCTCTGACAAGAAGCTAGTATGTAAACAGAGGCAGAACTCTCTGACGAGAAGCTTGTGTGTTAAAGGCGGTAGGAAACGCTGCTGAGAAGCTGGTGTTTGAATGGCGGCCGAACTCACTGATGAGAACCTGGTGTGTAAACGGAAGCAGAATTCTCTGATGAGACGCTGGTGTGTAAATGGACGCTAAACTCTTTGACAAGAAGCAAGTATGTAAACGGAGGCAGAACTCTCTGATGAGAAGCTTGTGTGTAAATGGTGTTGGAAGTCTCTGATGAGAAGCTTGTGTGTGAATGGAGGCAGAACTCTCTGCTGAGAGCTGGTGTGTGAATAGAGGGAGAACTCTCTGATGAGTAGCTGGAGCGCAAACGGAGGTAGAACTCCCTGATAAGAAGCTGGTGTGTAAATCGAGATAAAACATATGACAAGAATCCTGTGTGTAACCGGAGGCAGAACTTCCGGAGGAGAAGCTTGTGTGTAAATGCAGGTAGAACTCTCTGATGAGAAGCGTGTTTAAATGGAGATAGAAGTCTCTGATGAGAAGCATGTGTACAAATGGAGGTAGTTCTCTCTGAGGAGATGCTTGTGGGTAAACGGAGGCACAACTCTCTGGATGAGACGCTGGTGTGTAAATGGAGGCAGAACTCTATGACGAGAGTCTGTTGTGTAAATGGAGGCAGAACTCTCTGCGAGAAGCTGGTGTGTAAATGGAGACAGAACTCCGTGATATGAATCTTGTGCGTGAATGGAGGTAGAACTCCCTGATGAGGAGCTGCGGCTCAAATGGAGGCAGAACTCACTAATGAGAAGCTGGAGTGTAAATGGAGGCAGAACTCCCTAATGTGAATATTGAGCGTAAATGGAGGCAGAACTCCCTTATATAGCTGGTATGCATATGGAAGTAGAACTCCGCGATGAGAATCTGGTGTGTAAATGGAGGCAGAACTCTGTGATGAGAAGCGGGTGTGTAAATGGAGGAGGAACTCCTTGATGAGAAGCTTGTGTGCAAATGGAGGCACAACGCCCTGATGAGAAGCTTGTGTGCAAAAGGAAGAAGAACACCCTGATGAGAAGCTGGTGTCTTAATGCAGGTAGAACTCTCTGATGAGAAGCGTGTGTAAATGGAGATAGAAGTCTCTGATGAGAAGCCGGAGTGCAAACGGAAGTAGAACTCTCTGATGAGACGCTGGTATGTAAATGGAGGCAGAACTCTTTGATGAGAAACTGATCTGTAAATGTAGGCAGAAATCACTGATGAGAGTCTGATGTATAAATCGAGGCAGAACTCTCTGCTGAGAAGCTGGTGTGTGAATGGAGGCAGAACTCCGTGATGAGAAGCGGGTGTGTAAATGGAGGAGGAACTCCTTGATGAGAAGCTTGTGTGCAAATGGAGGCACAACGCCCTGATGAGAAGCTTGTGTGCAAAAGGAAGAAGAACACCCTGATGAGAAGCTGGTGTCTTAATGCAGGTAGAACTCTCTGATGAGAAGCGTGTGTAAATGGAGATAGAAGTCTTTGATGAGAAGCCGGAGTGCAAACGGAAGTAGAACTCCCTGATGAGAAGCTGGTGTGTAAATGGAGATAGAACTCTCTGATGAGAAGCTTGTATGTAAACGGAGGCAGAACTTCCGGAGGTGAAGCTTCTGTGTAAATGGACGCAGAACTCCCTGACAAGAAGCTAGTATGTAAACAGAGGCAGAACTCTCTGACGAGAAGCTTGTGTGTAAAAGGCGGTAGGAAACGCTGCCGAGAAGCTGATGTTTGAATATCGGCAGAACTCTCTGATGAGAACCTGGTGTGTAAACGGAGTTAGAACTCTCTGATGATACGCTGGTGTGTAAATGGACGCTAAACTCTCTGACAAGAAGCTAGAATGTAAACGGAGGCAGAACTCTCTGATGAGAAGCTTGTGTGAAAATGGAGTTGGAAGTCTCTGATGAGAAGCTGGTGTGTAAACGGAGGCAGAACTCTCTGATGAGAAGCTGGTGTGTAAATGGACGCAGAACTCTCTGACAAGAAGCTAGTATGTAAACGGAGGCAGAACTCTCTGATGAGAAGCTTGTGTGTAAATGGAGTTGGAAGTCTCTGATGAGAAGCTTGTGTGTGAATGGAGGCAGAACTCTCTGATGCGAAGCTGGTGTGCAAACGGAGGTAGAGCTCCCTGATGAGACGCTGGTGTGTAAATGGATGCAGAACTCTCTGATGAGAAACTGGTCTGTAAACGGAGGTAAAAATCCATGACAAGTAGCTGGTGTGTGAACGGAGGCAGAACTCTCTGATGGAAGCTGCTGTGTAAATGGAGATAGAACTCTCTGATGAGAAGCTTGTATGTAAACGGAGGCAGAACTCTCTGATGAGAAGCTTGTGCGCAAATGGAGTTGGAAGTCTCCAATGAGAAGCTGGTGTGTTAACGGAGGCAGAACTCTCTGATGAGAAGCTGGTGTGTAAATGGACGCAGAACTCTCTGACAAGAAGCTAGTATGTAAACGGAGGCAGAACTCTCTGATGAGAAGCTGGTGTGCAAACGGAGGTAAAAATCCATGACAAGAAGCTTGTGTGTGAACGGAGGCAGATCTCTCTGATGGAAGCTGCTGTGTAAATGGAGATAGAACTCTCTGATGAGAAGCTTGTATGTAAACGGAGGCAAAACTTCCTGAGGAGAAGCTTGTGTGTAAAAGCAGATAGGAAACGCTGCTGAGAAGCTGGTGTTTGAATGGCGATGGAACTCTCTGATGAGAAGCTCGTCTGTAAACGGAGGCAGAACTCTCTGATGAGACGCTGGTATGTAAATGGAGGCAGAACTCTTTGATGAGAAACTGATCTGTAAATGTAGGCAGAAATCACTGATGAGAGTCTGATGTATAAATCGAGGCAGAACTCTCTGCTGAGAAGCTGGTGTGTGAATGGAGGCAGAACTCCGTGATAAGAAGCTGGTGTGTAAACGGAGGTAGAACTCCCTGATGAGCAGCTGGTGTGTAAATGTAGGCAGAACTCTGATGAGAAGCTGGTGTGTAAACGGAGGTAGAACTCCCTGATGAGCAGCTAGTGTGTAAATGTAGGCAGAACTCTCTGATGAGAGGCTGGTGTGTAAATGGAGGAAGAGATCCCTGATGAGAAGCTGCTGCTGTGTAAATGGAGATAGAACTCTCTTAATGAGAATCTTGTGTATAAACGGAGGCAGAACTCCCAGATGAGACGCTGGTGTGTAAAAGGAGGTAGGAAACGCTGCCTAGAAGCTGGTGTGTGAATGGAGTCAGAAATCTCTGATGAGATGCTGGTGTGCAAACGGAGGTAGAACTCCCTGATGAGAAGCTGGTGTGTAAATGGAGGTAAAGCTCCAAGACAAGAATCCTGTGTGTAAACGGAGGCAGAACTTCCGGAGGAGAAGCTTGTGTGTAAATGCAGGTAGAACTCTCCGATGTGAAGCGTGTGTAAACGGAGGCAGAACTCTCTGACGAGAAGCTGGTGTGTAAATGGAGACAGAACTGCGTGATGAGAATCTTGTTCGTGAATGGAGGTAGAACTCCCTGATGAGAAACTGCTGCACAAATGGAGGCAGAACTCCCTTATATAGCTGGTGTGCACATGTAAGCAGAACTCCGCGATTAGAAGCTGGTGTGTAAATGGAGGCAGAAATCTCTGATGAGAAGCTGGTGTGTAAATGGACGCAGAACTCTCTGACAAGAAGCTAGTACGTAAACGGAGGCAGAACTCACTGACGAGAAGCTGGAGTGTGAATGGAGACAGAACTTTCTGATGAGAAGCCGGTGTGCAAACGGAGGTAGAACTCCCTGATGAGAAGCTGGTGTGTAAATGGAGATAGAACTCTCTGATGAGAAGCTTGTATGTAAACGGAGGCAGAACTTCCGGAGGTGAAGCTTGTGTATAAATTGACGCAGAACTCTCTGACTAGAAGCTGGTGTGTAATCGCAGGCAGAACTCTCTGACGAGAAGCTTGTGTGTAAATGGAGTTAGAGAACGCTGCTCAGAAGCTGGTGTTTGAATGGCGGCAGATAACTCTGATGAGAACCTGGTGTGTAAACGGTGGCAGAACTCTCTGATGAGACGCTGGTGTGGAAATGGAGGCAGAAGTCTCTGATGAACAGCTGTTGTGTAAATGTAGGCAGAAATTCCTGATGAGCGCCTGATGTGTAAATCGAGGCAGAATTCTCTGCTGAGAAGCTGGTGTGTGAATGGAGGCAGAACTCTCTGATGAATAGCTGGTGTGTAAATGGAGATAAAACTCCATGACAAGAATCCTGTGTGTAAACGTAGGCAGAACTTCCGGAGGAGAAGCTTGTGTGTAAATGCAGGTAGAACTCTCTGATGAGAAGCGTGTGTAAATGGAGATAGAAGTCTCTGATGAGAAGCTGGTGTGTGAATAGAGGCAGAACTCTCTGATGAGTAGCTGGTGTGCAAACGGAGGTAGAACTCCCTGATGAGACGCTGGTGCGTAAATGGAGGCAGTACTCTCTGACGAGATGCTGGTGTGTAAATGGAGGCAGAACTCTCTGACGAGAAGCTGGTGTGTAAATGGAGACAGAACTCCGTGATATGAATCCTGTGCGTGAATGGTGGTAGAACTCCCTGATGAGAAGCGGCGGCGCAATTGGAGGCAGAACTCCCTTATATAGCTGGTGTGCATCTGTAAGTAGAACTCCGCGATGAGAAGCTGGTGTGTAAAGGCAGGCAGAACACTCTGATGAGAAGCTGGTGTGTAAATAGACGCAGGACTCTCTGACAAGAAGCTAGTATATGAACGAAGGAAGAACTCATTGACGAGACTCTGGCGTGTGAATGGAGGCAGAACTCTCTAATGAGAAGCCGGTGTGTAAACGGAGGTAGAACTCCCTGATGAGAAGCTGGTGTGTAAATGGAGATAGAACTCTGTGACGAGAAGCTTGTATGTAAACGGAGGCAGAACTTCCGGAGGTGAAGCTTCTGTGTAGATGGACGCAGAACTCTCTGACAAGAAGCTAGTATGTAAACAAAGGCAGAACTCTCTGACGAGAAGCTTGTGTGTAAAAGGCGGTAGGAAACGCTGCTGAGAAGCTGGTGTTTGAATGGCGGCCGAACTCACTGATGAGAACCTGGTGTGTAAACGGAAGCAGAATTCTCTGATGAGACGCTGGTGTGTAAATGGACGCTAAACTCTTTGACAAGAAGCTAGTATGTAAACGGAGGCAGAACTCTCTGATGAGAAGCTTGTGTGTAAATGGTGTTGGAAGTCTCTGATGAGAAGCTTGTGTGTGAATGGAGGCAGAACTCTCTGCTGAGAGCTGGTGTGTGAATAGAGGGAGTACTCTCTGATGAGTAGCTGGAGCGCAAACGGAGGTAGAACTCCCTGATAAGAAGCTGGTGTGTAAATGGAGATAAAACTCCATGACAAGAATCCTGTGTGTAACCGGAGGCAGAACTTCGGGAGGAGAAGCTTGTGTGTAAATGCAGGTAGAACTCTCTGATGAGAAGCGTGTTTAAATGGAGATAGAAGTCTCTGATGAGAAGCATGTGTACAAATGAAGGTAGTTCTCTCTGAGGAGATGCTTGTGGGTAAACGGAGGCACATCTCTCTGATGAGACGCTGGTGTGTAAATGGAGGCAGAACTCTATGACGAGAGTCTGTTGTGTAAATGGAGGCAGAACTCTCTGCGAGAAGCTGGTGTGTAAATGGAGACAGAACTCCGTGATATGAATCTTGTGCGTGAATGGAGGTAGAACTCCCTGATGAGGAGCTGCGGCGCAAATGGAGGCAGAACTCACTAATGAGAAGCTGGAGTGTAAATGGAGGCAGAACTCCCTAATGAGAATATTGAGCGTAAATGGAGGCAGAACTCCCTTATATAGCTGGTATGCATATGGAAGTAGAACTCCGCGATGAGAATCTGGTGTGTAAATGGAGGCAGAACTCTGTGATGAGAAGCGGGTGTGTAAATGGAGGAGGAACTCCTTGATGAGAAGCTTGTGTGCAAATGGAGGCACAACGCCCTGATGAGAAGCTTGTGTGCAAAAGGAAGAAGAACACCCTGATGAGAAGCTGGTGTCTTAATGCAGGTAGAACTATCTGATGAGAAGCGTGTGTAAATGGAGATAGAAGTCTCTGATGAGAAGCCGGAGTGCAAACGGAAGTAGAACTCTCTGATGAGACGCTGGTATGTAAATGGAGGCAGAACTCTTTGATGAGAAACTGATCTGTAAATGTAGGCAGAAATCACTGATGAGAGTCTGATGTATAAATCGAGGCAGAACTCTCTGCTGAGAAGCTGGTGTGTGAATGGAGGCAGAACTCCGTGATGAGAAGCGGGTGTGTAAATGGAGGAGGAACTCCTTGATGAGAAGCTTGTGTGCAAATGGAGGCACAACGCCCTGATGAGAAGCTTGTGTGCAAAAGGATGAAGAACACCCTGATGAGAAGCTGGTGTCTTAATGCAGGTAGAACTCTCTGATGAGAAGCGTGTGTAAATGGAGATAGAAGTCTTTGATGAGAAGCCGGAGTGCAAACGGAAGTAGAACTCCCTGATGAGAAGCTGGTGTGTAAATGGAGATAGAACTCTCTGATGAGAAGCTTGTATGTAAACGGAGGCAGAACTTCCGGAGGTGAAGCTTCTGTGTAAATGGACGCAGAACTCCCTGACAAGAAGCTAGTATGTAAACAGAGGCAGAACTCTCTGACGAGAAGCTTGTGTGTAAAAGGCGGTAGGAAACGCTGCTGAGAAGCTGGTGTTTGAATATCGGCAGAACTCTCTGATGAGAACCTGGTGTGTAAACGGAGGCAGAACTCTCTGATGAATAGCTGGTGTGTAAATGGAGATAAAACTCCATGACAAGAATCCTGTGTGTAAACGTAGGCAGAACTTCCGGAGGAGAAGCTTGTGTGTAAATGCAGGTAGAACTCTCTGATGAGAAGCGTGTGTAAATGGAGATAGAAGTCTCTGATGAGAAGCTGGTGTGTGAATAGAGGCAGAACTCTCTGATGAGTAGCTGGTGTGCAAACGGAGGTAGAACTCCCTGATGAGACGCTGGTGCGTAAATGGAGGCAGTACTCTCTGACGAGATGCTGGTGTGTAAATGGAGGCAGAACTCTCTGACGAGAAGCTGGTGTGTAAATGGAGACAGAACTCCGTGATATGAATCCTGTGCGTGAATGGTGGTAGAACTCCCTGATGAGAAGCGGCGGCGCAATTGGAGGCAGAACTCCCTTATATAGCTGGTGTGCATCTGTAAGTAGAACTCCGCGATGAGAAGCTGGTGTGTAAAGGCAGGCAGAACACTCTGATGAGAAGCTGGTGTGTAAATAGACGCAGGACTCTCTGACAAGAAGCTAGTATATGAACGAAGGAAGAACTCATTGACGAGAAGCTGGCGTGTGAATGGAGGCAGAACTCTCTAATGAGAAGCCGGTGTGTAAACGGAGGTAGAACTCCCTGATGAGAAGCTGGTGTGTAAATGGAGATAGAACTCTGTGACGAGAAGCTTGTATGTAAACGGAGGCAGAACTTCCGGAGGTGAAGCTTCTGTATAGATGGACGCAGAACTCTCTGACAAGAAGCTAGTATGTAAACAAAGGCAGAACTCTCTGACGAGAAGATTGTGTGTAAAAGGCGGTAGGAAACGCTGCTGAGAAGCTGGTGTTTGAATGGCGGCCGAACTCACTGATGAGAACCTGGTGTGTAAACGGAAGCAGAATTCTCTGATGAGACGCTGGTGTGTAAATGGACGCTAAACTCTTTGACAAGAAGCTAGTATGTAAACGGAGGCAGAACTCTCTGATGAGAAGCTTGTGTGTAAATGGTGTTGGAAGTCTCTGATGAGAAGCTTGTGTGTGAATGGAGGCAGAACTCTCTGCTGAGAGCTGGTGTGTGAATAGAGGGAGAACTCTCTGATGAGTAGCTGGAGCGCAAACGGAGGTAGAACTCCCTGATAAGAAGCTGGTGTGTAAATGGAGATAAAACTCCATGACAAGAATCCTGTGTGTAACCGGAGGCAGAACTTCGGGAGGAGAAGCTTGTGTGTAAATGCAGGTAGAACTCTCTGATGAGAAGCGTGTTTAAATGGAGATAGAAGTCTCTGATGAGAAGCATGTGTACAAATGGAGGTAGTTCTCTCTGAGGAGATGCTTGTGGGTAAACGGAGGCACAACTCTCTGATGAGACGCTGGTGTGTAAATGGAAGCAGAACTCTATGACGAGAGTCTGTTGTGTAAATGGAGGCAGAACTCTCTGCGAGAAGCTGGTGTGTAAATGGAGACAGAACTCCGTGATATGAATCTTGTGCGTGAATGGAGGTAGAACTCCCTGATGAGGAGCTGCGGCGCAAATGGAGGCAGAACTCACTAATGAGAAGCTGGAGTGTAAATGGAGGCAGAACTCCCTAATGAGAATATTGAGCGTAAATGGAGGCAGAACTCCCTTATATAGCTGGTATGCATATGGAAGTAGAACTCCGCGATGAGAATCTGGTGTGTAAATGGAGGCAGAACTCTGTGATGAGAAGCGGGTGTGTAAATGGAGGAGGAACTCCTTGATGAGAAGCTTGTGTGCAAATGGAGGCACAACGCCCTGATGAGAAGCTTGTGTGCAAAAGGAAGAAGAACACCCTGATGAGAAGCTGGTGTCTTAATGCAGGTAGAACTCTCTGATGAGAAGCGTGTGTAAATGGAGATAGAAGTCTCTGATGAGAAGCCGGAGTGCAAACGGAAGTAGAACTCTCTGATGAGACGCTGGTATGTAAATGGAGGCAGAACTCTTTGATGAGAAACTGATCTGTAAATGTAGGCAGAAATCACTGATGAGAGTCTGATGTATAAATCGAGGCAGAACTCTCTGCTGAGAAGCTGGTGTGTGAATGGAGGCAGAACTCCGTGATGAGAAGCGGGTGTGTAAATGGAGGAGGAACTCCTTGATGAGAAGCTTGTGTGCAAATGGAGGCACAACGCCCTGATGAGAAGCTTGTGTGCAAAAGGATGAAGAACACCCTGATGAGAAGCTGGTGTCTTAATGCAGGTAGAACTCTCTGATGAGAAGCGTGTGTAAATGGAGATAGAAGTCTTTGATGAGAAGCCGGAGTGCAAACGGAAGTAGAACTCCCTGATGAGAAGCTGGTGTGTAAATGGAGATAGAACTCTCTGATGAGAAGCTTGTATGTAAACGGAGGCAGAACTTCCGGAGGTGAAGCTTCTGTGTAAATGGACGCAGAACTCCCTGACAAGAAGCTAGTATGTAAACAGAGGCAGAACTCTCTGACGAGAAGCTTGTGTGTAAAAGGCGGTAGGAAACGCTGCTGAGAAGCTGGTGTTTGAATATCGGCAGAACTCTCTGATGAGAACCTGGTGTGTAAACGGAGGTAGAACTCTCTGATGATACGCTGGTGTGTAAATGGACGCTAAACTCTCTGACAAGAAGCTAGAATGTAAACGGAGGCAGAACTCTCTGATGAGAAGCTTGTGTGAAAATGGAGTTGGAAGTCTCTGATGAGAAGCTGGTGTGTAAACGGAGGCAGAACTCTCTGATGAGAAGCTGGTGTGTAAATGGACGCAGAACTCTCTGACAAGAAGCTAGTATGTAAACGGAGGCAGAACTCTCTGATGAGAAGCTTGTGTGTAAATGGAGTTGGAAGTCTCTGATGAGAAGCTTGTGTGTGAATGGAGGCAGAACTCTCTGATGCGAAGCTGGTGTGCAAACGGAGGTAGAGCTCCCTGATGAGACGCTGGTGTGTAAATGGATGCAGAACTCTCTGATGAGAAACTGGTCTGTAAACGGAGGTAAAAATCCATGACAAGTAGCTGGTGTGTGAACGGAGGCAGAACTCTCTGATGGAAGCTGCTGTGTAAATGGAGATAGAACTCTCTGATGAGAAGCTTGTATGTAAACGGAGGCAGAACTCTCTGATGAGAAGCTTGTGCGCAAATGGAGTTGGAAGTCTCCAATGAGAAGCTGGTGTGTTAACGGAGGCAGAACTCTCTGATGAGAAGCTGGTGTGTAAATGGACGCAGAACTCTCTGACAAGAAGCTAGTATGTAAACGGAGGCAGAACTCTCTGATGAGAAGCTGGTGTGCAAACGGAGGTAAAAATCCATGACAAGAAGCTTGTGTGTGAACGGAGGCAGATCTCTCTGATGGAAGCTGCTGTGTAAATGGAGATAGAACTCTCTGATGAGAAGCTTGTATGTAAACGGAGGCAAAACTTCCTGAGGAGAAGCTTGTGTGTAAAAGCAGATAGGAAACGCTGCTGAGAAGCTGGTGTTTGAATGGCGATGGAACTCTCTGATGAGAAGCTCGTCTGTAAACGGAGGCAGAACTCTCTGATGAGACGCTGGTATGTAAATGGAGGCAGAACTCTTTGATGAGAAACTGATCTGTAAATGTAGGCAGAAATCACTGATGAGAGTCTGATGTATAAATCGAGGCAGAACTCTCTGCTGAGAAGCTGGTGTGTGAATGGAGGCAGAACTCCGTGATAAGAAGCTGGTGTGTAAACGGAGGTAGAACTCCCTGATGAGCAGCTGGTGTGTAAATGTAGGCAGAACTCTGATGAGAAGCTGGTGTGTAAACGGAGGTAGAACTCCCTGATGAGCAGCTAGTGTGTAAATGTAGGCAGAACTCTCTGATGAGAGGCTGGTGTGTAAATGGAGGAAGAGATCCCTGATGAGAAGCTGCTGCTGTGTAAATGGAGATAGAACTCTCTTAATGAGAATCTTGTGTATAAACGGAGGTAGAACTCCCTGATGAGAAGCTGGTGTGTAAATGGAGGTAAAACTCCAAGACAAGAATCCTGTGTGTAAACGGAGGCAGAACTTCCGGAGGAGAAGCTTGTGTGTAAATGCAGGTAGAACTCTCCGATGAGAAGCGTGTGTAAACGGAGGCAGAACTCTCTGACGAGAAGCTGGTGTGTAAATGGAGACAGAACTGCTTGATGAGAATCTTGTTCGTGAATGGAGGTAGAACTCCCTGATGAGAAACTGCTGCACAAATGGAGGCAGAACTCCCTTATATAGCTGGTGTGCACATGTAAGTAGAACTCCGCGATGAGAAGCTGGTGTGTAAATGTAGGCAGAACTCTCTGATGAGAGGCTGGTGTGTAAATGGAGGAAGAGATCCCTGATGAGAAGCTGCTGCTGTGTAAATGGAGATAGAACTCTCTTAATGAGAATCTTGTGTATAAACGGAGGCAGAACTCCCAGATGAGACGCTGGTGTGTAAAAGGAGGTAGGAAACGCTGCCTCGAAGCTGGTGTGTGAATGGAGTCAGAAATCTCTGATGAGATGCTGGTGTGCAAACGGAGGTAGAACTCCCTGATGAGAAGCTGGTGTGTAAATGGAGGTAAAACTCCAAGACAAGAATCCTGTGTGTAAACGGAGGCAGAACTTCCGGAGGAGAAGCTTGTGTGTAAATGCAGGTCGAACTCTCCGATGAGAAGCGTGTGTAAACGGAGGCAGAACTCTCTGACGAGAAGCTGGTGTGTAAATGGAGACAGAACTGCGTGATGAGAATCTTGTTCGTGAATGGAAGTAGAACTCCCTGATGAGAAACTGCTGCACAAATGGAGGCAGAACTCCCTTATATAGCTGGTCTGCACATGTAAGTAGAACTCCGCGATGAGAAGCTGGTGTGTAAATGGAGGCAGAACTCTCTGATGCGCTGGTGTGTAAATGGAGTTTGAAGTCTCTGATGAGCAGCTTGTGTGCAAATGGAGGTAGATCTCTCTGAAGAGAAGCTTGTGTATAAATGGACGCAGAACTCTCTGACTAGAAGCTGGTGTGTAAATGGAGGAGGAACTCCTTGATGAGTAGCTTGTGTTGAAATGGAGGCACAACGCCCTGATGAGAAGAGTGTGTGTAAAAGGAAGAAGAACACCCTGATGAGAAGCTGGTGTCTTAATGCAGGCAGAACATTCTAATGAGAAGTTGGAGTGTAAATGGATGTAGTACTCCCTGACGAGAGCTGATGTGTAAACGGAGGAAGAACTCCCTGATAAGAAGCTGGGGTGTAAACGGAGGCAGAACTAACTTATATAGCTGGTGTGCACATGTAAGCAGAACTCCGCGATTAGAAGCTGGTGTGTAAATGGAGGCAGAAATCTCTGATGAGAAGCTGGTGTGTAAATGGACGCAGAACTCTCTGACAAGAAGCTAGTACGTAAACGGAGGCGGAACTCACTGACGAGAAGCTGGAGTGTGAATGGAGACAGAACTTTCTGATGAGAAGCCGGTGTGCAAACGGAGGTAGAACTCCCTGATCAGAAGCTGGTGTGTAAATGGAGATAGAACTCTCTGATGAGAAACTGGTCTGTAAACGGAGGTAAAAATCCATGACAAGTAGCTGGTGTGTGAACGGAGGCAGAACTCTCTGATGGAAGCTGCTGTGTAAATGGAGATAGAACTCTCTGATGAGAAGCTTGTATGTAAACGGAGGCAGAACTCTCTGATGAGAAGCTTGTGCGCAAATGGAGTTGGAAGTCTCCAATGAGAAGCTGGTGTGTTAACGGAGGCAGAACTCTCTGATGAGAAGCTGGTGTGTAAATGGACGCAGAACTCTCTGACAAGAAGCTAGTATGTAAACGGAGGCAGAACTCTCTGATGAGAAGCTGGTGTGCAAACGGAGGTAAAAATCCATGACAAGAAGCTTGTGTGTGAACGGAGGCAGATCTCTCTGATGGAAGCTGCTGTGTAAATGGAGATAGAACTCTCTGATGAGAAGCTTGTATGTAAACGGAGGCAAAACTTCCTGAGGAGAAGCTTGTGTGTAAAAGCAGATAGGAAACGCTGCTGAGAAGCTGGTGTTTGAATGGCGATGGAACTCTCTGATGAGAAGCTCGTCTGTAAACGGAGGCAGAACTCTCTGATGAGACGCTGGTATGTAAATGGAGGCAGAACTCTTTGATGAGAAACTGATCTGTAAATGTAGGCAGAAATCACTGATGAGAGTCTGATGTATAAATCGAGGCAGAACTCTCTGCTGAGAAGCTGGTGTGTGAATGGAGGCAGAACTCCGTGATAAGAAGCTGGTGTGTAAACGGAGGTAGAACTCCCTGATGAGCAGCTGGTGTGTAAATGTAGGCAGAACTCTGATGAGAAGCTGGTGTGTAAACGGAGGTAGAACTCCCTGATGAGCAGCTAGTGTGTAAATGTAGGCAGAACTCTCTGATGAGAGGCTGGTGTGTAAATGGAGGAAGAGATCCCTGATGAGAAGCTGCTGCTGTGTAAATGGAGATAGAACTCTCTTAATGAGAATCTTGTGTATAAACGGAGGCAGAACTCCCAGATGAGACGCTGGTGTGTAAAAGGAGGTAGGAAACGCTGCCTAGAAGCTGGTGTGTGAATGGAGTCAGAAATCTCTGATGAGATGCTGGTGTGCAAACGGAGGTAGAACTCCCTGATGAGAAGCTGGTGTGTAAATGGAGGTAAAACTCCAAGACAAGAATCCTGTGTGTAAACGGAGGCAGAACTTCCGGAGGAGAAGCTTGTGTGTAAATGCAGGTAGAACTCTCCGATGAGAAGCGTGTGTAAACGGAGGCAGAACTCTCTGACGAGAAGCTGGTGTGTAAATGGAGACAGAACTGCGTGATGAGAATCTTGTTCGTGAATGGAGGTAGAACTCCCTGATGAGAAACTGCTGCACAAATGGAGGCAAGACTCCCTTATATAGCTGGTGTGCACATGTAAGTAGAACTCCGCGATGAGAAGCTGGTGTGTAAATGGAGGCAGAACTCTCTGATGCACTGGTGTGTAAATGGAGTTTGAAGTCTCTGATGAGCAGCTTGTGTGCAAATGGAGGTAGATCTCTCTGAAGAGAAGCTTGTGTATAAATGGACGCAGAACTCTCTGACTAGAAGCTGGTGTGTAAATGGAGGAGGAACTCCTTGATGAGTAGCTTGTGTTGAAATGGAGGCACAACGCCCTGATGAGAAGAGTGTGTGTAAAAGGAAGAAGAACACCCTGATGAGAAGCTGGTGTCTTAATGCAGGCAGAACATTCTAATGAGAAGTTGGAGTGTAAATGGATGTAGTACTCCCTGACGAGAGCTGATGTGTAAACGGAGGAAGAACTCCCTGATAAGAAGCTGGGGTGTAAACGGAGGCAGAACTAACTTATATAGCTGGTGTGCACATGTAAGCAGAACTCCGCGATTAGAAGCTGGTGTGTAAATGGAGGCAGAAATCTCTGATGAGAAGCTGGTGTGTAAATGGAGACAGAACTCCGTGATATGAATCTTGTGCGTAAATGGTGGTAGAACTCCCTGATGAGAAGCGGCGGCGCAATTGGAGGCAGAACTCCCTTATATAGCTGGTGTGCATCTGTAAGTAGAACTCCGCGATGAGAAGCTGGTGTGTAAATGCAGGCAGAACTCTCTGATGAGAAGCTGGTGTGTAAATAGACGCAGGACTCTCTGACAAGAAGCTAGTACGTAAACGGAGGCAGAACTCACTGACGAGAAGCTGGAGTGTGAATGGAGACAGAACTTTCTGATGAGAAGCCGGGGTGCAAACGGAGGTAGAACTCCCTGATGAGAAGCTGGTGTGTAAATGGAGATAGAACTCTGTGACGAGAAGCTTGTATGTAAACGGAGGCAGAACTTCCGGAGGTGAAGCTTCTGTGTAGATGGACGCAGAACTCTCTGACAAGAAGCTAGTATGTAAACAAAGGCAGAACTCTCTGACGAGAAGCTTGTGTGTAAAAGGCGGTAGGAAACGCTGCTGAGAAGCTGGTGTTTGAATGGCGGCCGAACTCACTGATGAGAACCTGGTGTGTAAACGGAAGCAGAATTCTCTGATGAGACGCTGGTGTGTAAATGGACGCTAAACTCTTTGACAAGAAGCTAGTATGTAAACGGAGGCAGAACTCTCTGATGAGAAGCTTGTGTGTAAATGGTGTTGGAAGTCTCTGATGAGAAGCTTGTGTGTGAATGGAGGCAGAACTCTCTGCTGAGAGCTGGTGTGTGAATAGAGGGAGAACTCTCTGATGAGTAGCTGGAGCGCAAACGGAGGTAGAACTCCCTGATAAGAAGCTGGTGTGTAAATGGAGATAAAACTCCATGACAAGAATCCTGTGTGTAACCGGAGGCAGAACTTCGGGAGGAGAAGCTTGTGTGTAAATGCAGGTAGAACTCTCTGATGAGAAGCGTGTTTAAATGGAGATAGAAGTCTCTGATGAGAAGCATGTGTACAAATGGAGGTAGTTCTCTCTGAGGAGATGCTTGTGGGTAAACGGAGGCACAACTCTCTGATGAGACGCTGGTGTGTAAATGGAGGCAGAACTCTATGACGAGAGTCTGTTGTGTAAATGGAGGCAGAACTCTCTGCGAGAAGCTGGTGTGTAAATGGAGACAGAACTCCGTGATATGAATCTTGTGCGTGAATGGAGGTAGAACTCCCTGATGAGGAGCTGCGGCGCAAATGGAGGCAGAACTCACTAATGAGAAGCTGGAGTGTAAATGGAGGCAGAACTCCCTAATGAGAATATTGAGCGTAAATGGAGGCAGAACTCCCTTATATAGCTGGTATGCATATGGAAGTAGAACTCCGCGATGAGAATCTGGTGTGTAAATGGAGGCAGAACTCTGTGATGAGAAGCGGGTGTGTAAATAGAGGAGGAACTCCTTGATGAGAAGCTTGTGTGCGAATGGAGGCACAACGCCCTGATGAGAAGCTTGTGTGCAAAAGGAAGAAGAACACCCTGATGAGAAGCTGGTGTCTTAATGCAGGTAGAACTCTCTGATGAGAAGCGTGTGTAAATGGAGATAGAAGTCTCTGATGAGAAGCCGGAGTGCAAACGGAAGTAGAACTCTCTGATGAGACGCTGGTATGTAAATGGAGGCAGAACTCTTTGATGAGAAACTGATCTGTAAATGTAGGCAGAAATCACTGATGAGAGTCTGATGTATAAATCGAGGTAGAACTCCCTGATGAGCAGCTGGTGTGTAAATGTAGGCAGAACTCTGATGAGAAGCTGGTGTGTAAACGGAGGTAGAACTCCCTGATGAGCAGCTAGTGTGTAAATGTAGGCAGTACTCTCTGATGAGAAGCTGGTGTGTGAATGGAGGCAGAACTCTCTGATGAATAGCTGGTGTGTAAATGGAGATAAAACTCCATGACAAGAATCCTGTGTGTAAACGTAGGCAGAACTTCCGGAGGAGAAGCTTGTGTGTAAATGCAGGTAGAACTCTCTGATGAGAAGCGTGTGTAAATGGAGATAGAAGTCTCTGATGAGAAGCTGGTGTGTGAATAGAGGCAGAACTCTCTGATGAGTAGCTGGTGTGCAAACGGAGGTAGAACTCCCTGATGAGACGCTGGTGCGTAAATGGAGGCAGTAGTCTCTGACGAGATGCTGGTGTGTAAATGGAGGCAGAACTCTCTGACGAGAAGCTGGTGTGTAAATGGAGACAGAACTCCGTGATATGAATCCTGTGCGTGAATGGTGGTAGAACTCCCTGATGAGAAGCGGCGGCGCAATTGGAGGCAGAACTCCCTTATATAGCTGGTGTGCATCTGTAAGTAGAACTCCGCGATGAGAAGCTGGTGTGTAAAGGCAGGCAGAACACTCTGATGAGAAGCTGGTGTGTAAATAGACGCAGGACTCTCTGACAAGAAGCTAGTATATGAACGAAGGAAGAACTCATTGACGAGAAGCTGGCGTGTGAATGGAGGCAGAACTCTCTAATGAGAAGCCGGTGTGTAAACGGAGGTAGAACTCCCTGATGAGAAGCTGGTGTGTAAATGGAGATAGAACTCTGTGACGAGAAGCTTGTATGTAAACGGAGGCAGAACTTCCGGAGGTGAAGCTTCTGTGTAGATGGACGCAGAACTCTCTGACAAGAAGCTAGTATGTAAACAAAGGCAGAACTCTCTGACGAGAAGCTTGTGTGTAAAAGGCGGTAGGAAACGCTGCTGAGAAGCTGGTGTTTGAATGGCGGCCGAACTCACTGATGAGAACCTGGTGTGTAAACGGAAGCAGAATTCTCTGATGAGACGCTGGTGTGTAAATGGACGCTAAACTCTTTGACAAGAAGCTAGTATGTAAACGGAGGCAGAACTCTCTGATGAGAAGCTTGTGTGTAAATGGTGTTGGAAGTCTCTGATGAGAAGCTTGTGTGTGAATGGAGGCAGAACTCTCTGCTGAGAGCTGGTGTGTGAATAGAGGGAGAACTCTCTGATGAGTAGCTGGAGCGCAAACGGAGGTAGAACTCCCTGATAAGAAGCTGGTGTGTAAATGGAGATAAAACTCCATGACAAGAATCCTGTGTGTAACCGGAGGCAGAACTTCGGGAGGAGAAGCTTGTGTGTAAATGCAGGTAGAACTCTCTGATGAGAAGCGTGTTTAAATGGAGATAGAAGTCTCTGATGAGAAGCATGTGTACAAATGGAGGTAGTTCTCTCTGAGGAGATGCTTGTGGGTAAACGGAGGCACAACTCTCTGATGAGACGCTGGTGTGTAAATGGAGGCAGAACTCTATGACGAGAGTCTGTTGTGTAAATGGAGGCAGAACTCTCTGCGAGAAGCTGGTGTGTAAATGGAGACAGAACTCCGTGATATGAATCTTGTGCGTGAATGGAGGTAGAACTCCCTGATGAGGAGCTGCGGCGCAAATGGAGGCAGAACTCACTAATGAGAAGCTGGAGTGTAAATGGAGGCAGAACTCCCTAATGAGAATATTGAGCGTAAATGGAGGCAGAACTCCCTTATATAGCTGGTATGCATATGGAAGTAGAACTCCGCGATGAGAATCTGGTGTGTAAATGGAGGCAGAACTCTGTGATGAGAAGCGGGTGTGTAAATAGAGGAGGAACTCCTTGATGAGAAGCTTGTGTGCGAATGGAGGCACAACGCCCTGATGAGAAGCTTGTGTGCAAAAGGAAGAAGAACACCCTGATGAGAAGCTGGTGTCTTAATGCAGGTAGAACTCTCTGATGAGAAGCGTGTGTAAATGGAGATAGAAGTCTCTGATGAGAAGCCGGAGTGCAAACGGAAGTAGAACTCTCTGATGAGACGCTGGTATGTAAAAGGAGGCAGAACTCTTTGATGAGAAACTGATCTGTAAATGTAGGCAGAAATCACTGATGAGAGTCTGATGTATAAATCGAGGTAGAACTCCCTGATGAGCAGCTGGTGTGTAAATGTAGGCAGAACTCTGATGAGAAGCTGGTGTGTAAACGGAGGTAGAACTCCCTGATGAGCAGCTAGTGTGTAAATGTAGGCAGTACTCTCTGATGAGAAGCTGGTGTGTGAATGGAGGCAGAACTCTCTGATGAATAGCTGGTGTGTAAATGGAGATAAAACTCCATGACAAGAATCCTGTGTGTAAACGTAGGCAGAACTTCCGGAGGAGAAGCTTCTGTGTAAATGCAGGTAGAACTCTCTGATGAGAAGCGTGTGTAAATGGAGATAGAAGTCTCTGATGAGAAGCTGGTGTGTGAATAGAGGCAGAACTCTCTGATGAGTAGCTGGTGTGCAAACGGAGGTAGAACTCCCTGATGAGACGCTGGTGCGTAAATGGAGGCAGTACTCTCTGACGAGATGCTGGTGTGTAAATGGAGGCAGAACTCTCTGACGAGAAGCTGGTGTGTAAATGGAGACAGAACTCCGTGATATGAATCCTGTGCGTGAATGGTGGTAGAACTCCCTGATGAGAAGCGGCGGCGCAATTGGAGGCAGAACTCCCTTATATAGCTGGTGTGCATCTGTAAGTAGAACTCCGCGATGAGAAGCTGGTGTGTAAAGGCAGGCAGAACACTCTGATGAGAAGCTGGTGTGTAAATAGACGCAGGACTCTCTGACAAGAAGCTAGTATATGAACGAAGGAAGAACTCATTGACGAGAAGCTGGCGTGTGAATGGAGGCAGAACTCTCTAATGAGAAGCCGGTGTGTAAACGGAGGTAGAACTCCCTGATGAGAAGCTGGTGTGTAAATGGAGATAGAACTCTGTGACGAGAAGCTTGTATGTAAACGGAGGCAGAACTTCCGGAGGTGAAGCTTCTGTGTAGATGGACGCAGAACTCTCTGACAAGAAGCTAGTATGTAAACAAAGGCAGAACTCTCTGACGAGAAGCTTGTGTGTAAAAGGCGGTAGGAAACGCTGCTGAGAAGCTGGTGTTTGAATGGCGGCCGAACTCACTGATGAGAACCTGGTGTGTAAACGGAAGCAGAATTCTCTGATGAGACGCTGGTGTGTAAATGGACGCTAAACTCTTTGACAAGAAGCTAGTATGTAAACGGAGGCAGAACTCTCTGATGAGAAGCTTGTGTGTAAATGGTGTTGGAAGTCTCTGATGAGAAGCTTGTGTGTGAATGGAGGCAGAACTCTCTGCTGAGAGCTGGTGTGTGAATAGAGGGAGAACTCTCTGATGAGTAGCTGGAGCGCAAACGGAGGTAGAACTCCCTGATAAGAAGCTGGTGTGTAAATGGAGATAAAACTCCATGACAAGAATCCTGTGTGTAACCGGAGGCAGAACTTCGGGAGGAGAAGCTTGTGTGTAAATGCAGGTAGAACTCTCTGATGAGAAGCGTGTTTAAATGGAGATAGAAGTCTCTGATGAGAAGCATGTGTACAAATGGAGGTAGTTCTCTCTGAGGAGATGCTTGTGGGTAAACGGAGGCACAACTCTCTGATGAGACGCTGGTGTGTAAATGGAGGCAGAACTCTATGACGAGAGTCTGTTGTGTAAATGGAGGCAGAACTCTCTGCGAGAAGCTGGTGTGTAAATGGAGACAGAACTCCGTGATATGAATCTTGTGCGTGAATGGAGGTAGAACTCCCTGATGAGGAGCTGCGGCGCAAATGGAGGCAGAACTCACTAATGAGAAGCTGGAGTGCAAATGGAGGCAGAACTCCCTAATGAGAATATTGAGCGTAAATGGAGGCAGAACTCCCTTATATAGCTGGTATGCATATGGAAGTAGAACTCCGCGATGAGAATCTGGTGTGTAAATGGAGGCAGAACTCTGTGATGAGAAGCGGGTGTGTAAATAGAGGAGGAACTCCTTGATGAGAAGCTTGTGTGCGAATGGAGGCACAACGCCCTGATGAGAAGCTTGTGTGCAAAAGGAAGAAGAACACCCTGATGAGAAGCTGGTGTCTTAATGCAGGTAGAACTCTCTGATGAGAAGCGTGTGTAAATGGAGATAGAAGTCTCTGATGAGAAGCCGGAGTGCAAACGGAAGTAGAACTCTCTGATGAGACGCTGGTATGTAAATGGAGGCAGAACTCTTTGATGAGAAACTGATCTGTAAATGTAGGCAGAAATCACTGATGAGAGTCTGATGTATAAATCGAGGTAGAACTCCCTGATGAGCAGCTGGTGTGTAAATGTAGGCAGAACTCTGATGAGAAGCTGGTGTGTAAACGGAGGTAGAACTCCCTGATGAGCAGCTAGTGTGTAAATGTAGGCAGTACTCTCTGATGAGAAGCTGGTGTGTGAATGGAGGCAGAACTCTCTGATGAATAGCTGGTGTGTAAATGGAGATAAAACTCCATGACAAGAATCCTGTGTGTAAACGTAGGCAGAACTTCCGGAGGAGAAGCTTGTGTGTAAATGCAGGTAGAACTCTCTGATGAGAAGCGTGTGTAAATGGAGATAGAAGTCTCTGATGAGAAGCTGGTGTGTGAATAGAGGCAGAACTCTCTGATGAGTAGCTGGTGTGCAAACGGAGGTAGAACTCCCTGATGAGACGCTGGTGCGTAAATGGAGGCAGTACTCTCTGACGAGATGCTGGTGTGTAAATGGAGGTAGAACTCTCTGACGAGAAGCTGGTGTGTAAATGGAGACAGAACTCCGTGATATGAATCCTGTGCGTGAATGGTGGTAGAACTCCCTGATGAGAAGCGGCGGCGCAATTGGAGGCAGAACTCCCTTATATAGCTGGTGTGCATCTGTAAGTAGAACTCCGCGATGAGAAGCTGGTGTGTAAAGGCAGGCAGAACACTCTGATGAGAAGCTGGTGTGTAAATAGACGCAGGACTCTCTGACAAGAAGCTAGTATATGAACGAAGGAAGAACTCATTGACGAGAAGCTGGCGTGTGAATGGAGGCAGAACTCTCTAATGAGAAGCCGGTGTGTAAACGGAGGTAGAACTCCCTGATGAGAAGCTGGTGTGTAAATGGAGATAGAACTCTGTGACGAGAAGCTTGTATGTAAACGGAGGCAGAACTTCCGGAGGTGAAGCTTCTGTGTAGATGGACGCAGAACTCTCTGACAAGAAGCTAGTATGTAAACAAAGGCAGAACTCTCTGACGAGAAGCTTGTGTGTAAAAGGCGGTAGGAAACGCTGCTGAGAAGCTGGTGTTTGAATGGCGGCCGAACTCACTGATGAGAACCTGGTGTGTAAACGGAAGCAGAATTCTCTGATGAGACGCTGGTGTGTAAATGGACGCTAAACTCTTTGACAAGAAGCTAGTATGTAAACGGAGGCAGAACTCTCTGATGAGAAGCTTGTGTGTAAATGGTGTTGGAAGTCTCTGATGAGAAGCTTGTGTGTGAATGGAGGCAGAACTCTCTGCTGAGAGCTGGTGTGTGAATAGAGGGAGAACTCTCTGATGAGTAGCTGGAGCGCAAACGGAGGTAGAACTCCCTGATAAGAAGCTGGTGTGTAAATGGAGATAAAACTCCATGACAAGAATCCTGTGTGTAACCGGAGGCAGAACTTCGGGAGGAGAAGCTTGTGTGTAAATGCAGGTAGAACTCTCTGATGAGAAGCGTGTTTAAATGGAGATAGAAGTCTCTGATGAGAAGCATGTGTACAAATGGAGGTAGTTCTCTCTGAGGAGATGCTTGTGGGTAAACGGAGGCACAACTCTCTGATGAGACGCTGGTGTGTAAATGGAGGCAGAACTCTATGACGAGAGTCTGTTGTGTAAATGGAGGCAGAACTCTCTGCGAGAAGCTGGTGTGTAAATGGAGACAGAACTCCGTGATATGAATCTTGTGCGTGAATGGAGGTAGAACTCCCTGATGAGGAGCTGCGGCGCAAATGGAGGCAGAACTCACTAATGAGAAGCTGGAGTGTAAATGGAGGCAGAACTCCCTAATGAGAATATTGAGCGTAAATGGAGGCAGAACTCCCTTATATAGCTGGTATGCATATGGAAGTAGAACTCCGCGATGAGAATCTGGTGTGTAAATGGAGGCAGAACTCTGTGATGAGAAGCGGGTGTGTAAATAGAGGAGGAACTCCTTGATGAGAAGCTTGTGTGCGAATGGAGGCACAACGCCCTGATGAGAAGCTTGTGTGCAAAAGGAAGAAGAACACCCTGATGAGAAGCTGGTGTCTTAATGCAGGTAGAACTCTCTGATGAGAAGCGTGTGTAAATGGAGATAGAAGTCTCTGATGAGAAGCCGGAGTGCAAACGGAAGTAGAACTCTCTGATGAGACGCTGGTATGTAAATGGAGGCAGAACTCTTTGATGAGAAACTGATCTGTAAATGTAGGCAGAAATCACTGATGAGAGTCTGATGTATAAATCGAGGTAGAACTCCCTGATGAGCAGCTGGTGTGTAAATGTAGGCAGAACTCTGATGAGAAGCTGGTGTGTAAACGGAGGTAGAACTCCCTGATGAGCAGCTAGTGTGTAAATGTAGGCAGTACTCTTTGATGAGAAGCTGGTGTGTAAATGGAGGAAGAGATCCCTGATGAGAAGCTGCTGCTGTGTAAATGGAGATAGAACTCTCTTAATGAGAATCTTGTGTATAAACGGAGGCAGAACTCCCAGATGAGACGCTGGTGTGTAAAAGGAGGTAGGAAACGCTGCCTAGAAGCTGGTGTGTGAATGGAGTCAGAAATCTCTGATGAGATGCTGGTGTGCAAACGGAGGTAGAACTCCCTGATGAGAAGCTGGTGTGTAAATGGAGGTAAAACTCCAAGACAAGAATCCTGTGTGTAAACGGAGGCAGAACTTCCGGAGGAGAAGCTTGTGTGTAAATGCAGGTAGAACTCTCCGATGAGAAGCGTGTGTAAACGGAGGCAGAACTCTCTGACGAGAAGCTGGTGTGTAAATGGAGACAGAACTGCGTGATGAGAATCTTGTTCGTGAATGGAGGTAGAACTCCCTGATGAGAAACTGCTGCACAAATGGAGGCAGAACTCCCTTATATAGCTGGTGTGCACATGTAAGTAGAACTCCGCGATGAGAAGCTGGTGTGCAAATGGAGGCAGAACTCTCTGATGCGCTGGTGTGTAAATGGAGTTTGAAGTCTCTGATGAGCAGCTTGTGTGCAAATGGAGGTAGATCTCTCTGAAGAGAAGCTGGTGTATAAATGGACGCAGAACTCTCTGACCAGAAGCTGGTGTGTAAATGGAGGAGGAACTCCTTGATGAGTAGCTTGTGTTGAAATGGAGGCACAACGCCCTGATGAGAAGCGTGTGTGTAAAAGGAAGAAGAACACCCTGATGAGAAGCTGGTGTCTTAATGCAGGCAGAACATTCTAATGAGAAGTTGGAGTGTAAATGGATGTAGTACTCCCTGACGAGAGCTGATGTGTAAACGGAGGAAGAACTCCCTGATAAGAAGCTGGGGTGTAAACGGAGGCAGAACTAACTTATATAGCTGGTGTGCACATGTAAGCAGAACTCCGCGATTAGAAGCTGGTGTGTAAATGGAGGCAGAAATCTCTGATGAGAAGCTGGTGTGTAAATGGACGCAGAACTCTCTGACAAGAAGCTAGTACGTAAACGGAGGTAGAACTCCCTGATGAGAAGCTGGTGTGTAAATGGAGATAGAACTCTCTGATGAGAAGCTTGTATGTAAACGGAGGCAGAACTTCCGGAGGTGAAGCTTGTGTATAAATTGACGCAGAACTCTCTGACTAGAAGCTGGTGTGTAATCGCAGGCAGAACTCTCTGACGAGAAGCTTGTGTGTAAATGGAGTTAGAGAACGCTGCTCAGAAGCTGGTGTTTGAATGGCGGCAGATAACTCTGATGAGAACCTGGTGTGTAAACGGTGGCAGAACTCACTGATGAGACGCTGGTGTGGAAATGGAGGCAGAACTCTCTGATGAACAGCTGTTGTGTAAATGTAGGCAGAAATTCCTGATGAGCGCCTGATGTGTAAATCGAGGCAGAATTCTCTGCTGAGAAGATGGTGTGTGAATGGAGGCAGAACTCTCTGATGAATAGCTGGTGTGTAAATGGAGATAAAACTCCATGACAAGAATCCTGTGTGTAAACGTAGGGAGAACTTCCGGAGGTGAAGCTTGTGTGTAAATGCAGGTAGAACTCTCTGATGAGAAGCGTGTGTAAATGGAGATAGAAGTCTCTGATGAGAAGCTGGTGTGTGAATAGAGGCAGAACTCTCTGATGAGTAGCTGGTGTGCAAACGGAGGTAGAACTCCCTGATGAGACGCTGGTGCGTTAATGGAGGAAGTACTCTCTGACGAGATGCTGGTGTGTAAATGGAGGCAGAACTCTCTGACGAGAAGCTGGTGTGTAAACAGAGGCAGAACTCTCTGACGAGAAGCTTGTGTGTAAAAGGCGGTAGGAAACGCTGCTGAGAAGCTGGTGTTTGAATATCGGCAGAACTCTCTGATGAGAACCTGGTGTGTAAACGGAGGTAGAACTCTCTGATGATACGCTGGTGTGCAAATGGACGCTAAACTCTCTGACAAGAAGCTAGAATGTAAACGGAGGCAGAACTCTCTGATGAGAAGTTTGTGTGAAAATGGAGTTGGAAGTCTCTGATGAGAAGCTGGTGTGTAAACGGAGGCAGAACTCTCTGATGAGAAGCTGGTGTGTAAATGGACGCAGAACTCTCTGACAAGAAGCTAGTATGTAAACGGAGGCAGAACTCTCTGATGAGAAGCTTGTGTGTAAATGGAGTTGGAAGTCTCTGATGAGAAGCTTGTGTGTGAATGGAGGCAGAACTCTCTGATGCGAAGCTGGTGTGCAAACGGAGGTAGAGCTCCCTGATGAGACGCTGGTGTGTAAATGGATGCAGAACTCTCTGATGAGAAACTGGTCTGTAAACGACGGTAAAAATCCATGACAAGTAGCTGGTGTGTGAACGGAGCCAGAACTCTCTGATGGAAGCTGCTGTGTAAAT
Source organism: Mobula birostris (assembly GCF_030028105.1). Lineage (NCBI taxonomy): Eukaryota > Metazoa > Chordata > Chondrichthyes > Myliobatiformes > Myliobatidae > Mobula > Mobula birostris. The sequence goes on along the minus strand of NC_092376.1, from coordinate 189,194,160 downwards.
GGAGATAGAACTCTCTGATGAGAAGCGTGTGTAAATGGAGATAGAAGTCTCTGATGAGAAGCTGGTGTGTGAATAGAGGCAGAACTCTCTGATGAGTAGCTGGTGTGCAAACGGAGGTAGAACTCCCTGATGAGACGCTGGTGCGTAAATGGAGGCAGTACTCTCTGACGAGATGCTGGTGTGTAAATGGAGGCAGAACTCTCTGACGAGAAGCTGGTGTGTAAATGGAGACAGAACTCCGTGATATGAATCTTGTGCGTAAATGGTGGTAGAACTCCCTGATGAGAAGCGGCGGCGCAATTGGAGGCAGAACTCCCTTATATAGCTGGTGTGCATCTGTAAGTAGAACTCCGCGATGAGAAGCTGGTGTGTAAATGCAGGCAGAACTCTCTGATGAGAAGCTGGTGTGTAAATAGACGCAGGACTCTCTGACAAGAAGCTAGTACGTAAACGGAGGCAGAACTCACTGACGAGAAGCTGGAGTGTGAATGGAGACAGAACTTTCTGATGAGAAGCCGGGGTGCAAACGGAGGTAGAACTCCCTGATGAGAAGCTGGTGTGTAAATGGAGATAGAACTCTGTGACGAGAAGCTTGTATGTAAACGGAGGCAGAACTTCCGGAGGTGAAGCTTCTGTGTAGATGGACGCAGAACTCTCTGACAAGAAGCTAGTATGTAAACAAAGGCAGAACTCTCTGACGAGAAGCTTGTGTGTAAAAGGCGGTAGGAAACGCTGCTGAGAAGCTGGTGTTTGAATGGCGGCCGAACTCACTGATGAGAACCTGGTGTGTAAACGGAAGCAGAATTCTCTGATGAGACGCTGGTGTGTAAATGGACGCTAAACTCTTTGACAAGAAGCTAGTATGTAAACGGAGGCAGAACTCTCTGATGAGAAGCTTGTGTGTAAATGGTGTTGGAAGTCTCTGATGAGAAGCTTGTGTGTGAATGGAGGCAGAACTCTCTGCTGAGAGCTGGTGTGTGAATAGAGGGAGAACTCTCTGATGAGTAGCTGGAGCGCAAACGGAGGTAGAACTCCCTGATAAGAAGCTGGTGTGTAAATGGAGATAAAACTCCATGACAAGAATCCTGTGTGTAACCGGAGGCAGAACTTCGGGAGGAGAAGCTTGTGTGTAAATGCAGGTAGAACTCTCTGATGAGAAGCGTGTTTAAATGGAGATAGAAGTCTCTGATGAGAAGCATGTGTACAAATGGAGGTAGTTCTCTCTGAGGAGATGCTTGTGGGTAAACGGAGGCACAACTCTCTGATGAGACGCTGGTGTGTAAATGGAGGCAGAACTCTATGACGAGAGTCTGTTGTGTAAATGGAGGCAGAACTCTCTGCGAGAAGCTGGTGTGTAAATGGAGACAGAACTCCGTGATATGAATCTTGTGCGTGAATGGAGGTAGAACTCCCTGATGAGGAGCTGCGGCGCAAATGGAGGCAGAACTCACTAATGAGAAGCTGGAGTGTAAATGGAGGCAGAACTCCCTAATGAGAATATTGAGCGTAAATGGAGGCAGAACTCCCTTATATAGCTGGTATGCATATGGAAGTAGAACTCCGCGATGAGAATCTGGTGTGTAAATGGAGGCAGAACTCTGTGATGAGAAGCGGGTGTGTAAATAGAGGAGGAACTCCTTGATGAGAAGCTTGTGTGCGAATGGAGGCACAACGCCCTGATGAGAAGCTTGTGTGCAAAAGGAAGAAGAACACCCTGATGAGAAGCTGGTGTCTTAATGCAGGTAGAACTCTCTGATGAGAAGCGTGTGTAAATGGAGATAGAAGTCTCTGATGAGAAGCCGGAGTGCAAACGGAAGTAGAACTCTCTGATGAGACGCTGGTATGTAAATGGAGGCAGAACTCTTTGATGAGAAACTGATCTGTAAATGTAGGCAGAAATCACTGATGAGAGTCTGATGTATAAATCGAGGTAGAACTCCCTGATGAGCAGCTGGTGTGTAAATGTAGGCAGAACTCTGATGAGAAGCTGGTGTGTAAACGGAGGTAGAACTCCCTGATGAGCAGCTAGTGTGTAAATGTAGGCAGTACTCTCTGATGAGAAGCTGGTGTGTGAATGGAGGCAGAACTCTCTGATGAATAGCTGGTGTGTAAATGGAGATAAAACTCCATGACAAGAATCCTGTGTGTAAACGTAGGCAGAACTTCCGGAGGAGAAGCTTGTGTGTAAATGCAGGTAGAACTCTCTGATGAGAAGCGTGTGTAAATGGAGATAGAAGTCTCTGATGAGAAGCTGGTGTGTGAATAGAGGCAGAACTCTCTGATGAGTAGCTGGTGTGTAAATGGATGCAGAACTCTCTGATGAGAAACTGGTCTGTAAACGACGGTAAAAATCCATGACAAGTAGCTGGTGTGTGAACGGAGCCAGAACTCTCTGATGGAAGCTGCTGTGTAAATGGAGATAGAACTCTCTGATGAGAAGCTTGTATGTAAACGGAGGCAGAACTCTCTGATGAGAAGCTTGTGCGCAAATGGAGTTGGAAGTCTCCAATGAGAAGCTGGTGTGTTAACGGAGGCAGAACTCTCTGATGAGAAGCTGGTGTGTAAATGGACGCAGAACTCTCTGACAAGAAGCTAGTATGTAAACGGAGGCAGAACTCTCTGATGAGAAGCTGGTGTGCAAACGGAGGTAAAAATCCATGACAAGAAGCTTGTGTGTGAACGGAGGCAGATCTCTCTGATGGAAGCTGCTGTGTAAATGGAGATAGAACTCTCTGATGAGAAGCTTTTATGTAAACGGAGGCAAAACTTCCTGAGGAGAAGCTTGTGTGTAAAAGCAGATAGGAAACGCTGCTGAGAAGCTGGTGTTTGAATGGCGATGGAACTCTCTGATGAGAAGCTCGTCTGTAAACGGAGGCAGAACTCTCTGATGAGACGCTGGTATGTAAATGGAGGCAGAACTCTTTGATGAGAAACTGATCTGTAAATGTAGGCAGAAATCACTGATGAGAGTCTGATGTATAAATCGAGGCAGAACTCTCTGCTGAGAAGCTGGTGTGTGAATGGAGGCAGAACTCCGTGATAAGAAGCTGGTGTGTAAACGGAGGTAGAACTCCCTGATGAGCAGCTGGTGTGTAAATGTAGGCAGAACTCTGATGAGAAGCTGGTGTGTAAACGGAGGTAGAACTCCCTGATGAGCAGCTAGTGTGTAAATGTAGGCAGAACTCTCTGATGAGAAGCTGGTGTGTAAATGGAGGAAGAGATCCCTGATGAGAAGCTGCTGCTGTGTAAATGGAGATAGAACTCTCTTAATGAGAATCTTGTGTATAAACGGAGGCAGAACTCCCAGATGAGACGCTGGTGTGTAAAAGGAGGTAGGAAACGCTGCCTAGAAGCTGGTGTGTGAATGGAGTCAGAAATCTCTGATGAGATGCTGGTGTGCAAACGGAGGTAGAACTCCCTGATGAGAAGCTGGTGTGTAAATGGAGGTAAAACTCCAAGACAAGAATCCTGTGTGTAAACGGAGGCAGAACTTCCGGAGGAGAAGCTTGTGTGTAAATGCAGGTAGAACTCTCCGATGAGAAGCGTGTGTAAACGGAGGCAGAACTCTCTGACGAGAAGCTGGTGTGTAAATGGAGACAGAACTGCGTGATGAGAATCTTGTTCGTGAATGGAGGTAGAACTCCCTGATGAGAAACTGCTGCACAAATGGAGGCAGAACTCCCTTATATAGCTGGTGTGCACATGTAAGTAGAACTCCGCGATGAGAAGCTGGTGTGTAAATGGAGGTAGAACTCTCTGATGCGCTGGTGTGTAAATGGAGTTTGAAGTCTCTGATGAGCAGCTTGTGTGCAAATGGAGGTAGATCTCTCTGAAGAGAAGCTTGTGTATAAATGGACGCAGAACTCTCTGACTAGAAGCTGGTGTGTAAATGGAGGAGGAACTCCTTGATGAGTAGCTTGTGTTGAAATGGAGGCACAACGCCCTGATGAGAAGAGTGTGTGTAAAAGGAAGAAGAACACCCTGATGAGAAGCTGGTGTCTTAATGCAGGCAGAACTTTCTAATGAGAAGTTGGAGTGCAAATGGATGTAGTACTCCCTGACGAGAGCTGATGTGTAAACGGAGGAAGAACTCCCTGATAAGAAGCTGGGGTGTAAACGGAGGCAGAACTAACTTATATAGCTGGTGTGCATATGTAAGCAGAACTCCGCGATTAGAAGCTGGTGTGTAAATGGAGGCAGAAATCTCTGATGAGAAGCTGGTGTGTAAATGGACGCAGAACTCTCTGACAAGAAGCTAGTACGTAAACGGAAGCAGAACTCACTGACGAGAAGCTGGAGTGTGAATGGAGACAGAACTTTCTGATGAGAAGCCGGGGTGCAAACGGAGGTAGAACTCCCTGATGAGAAGCTGGTGTGTAAATGGAGATAGAACTCTCTGATGAGAAGCTTGTATGTAAACGGAGGCAGAACTTCCGGAGGTGAAGCTTGTGTATAAATTGACGCAGAACTCTCTGACTAGAAGCTGGTGTGTAATCGCAGGCAGAACTCTCTGACGAGAAGCTTGTGTGTAAATGGAGTTAGAGAACGCTGCTCAGAAGCTGGTGTTTGAATGGCGGCAGATAACTCTGATGAGAACCTGGTGTGTAAACGGTGGCAGAACTCTCTGATGAGACGCTGGTGTGGAAATGGAGGCAGAACTCTCTGATGAACAGCTGTTGTGTAAATGTAGGCAGAAATTCCTGATGAGCGCCTGATGTGTAAATCGAGGCAGAATTCTCTGCTGAGAAGCTGGTGTGTGAATGGAGGCAGAACTCTCTGATGAATAGCTGGTGTGTAAATGGAGGTAAAACTCCATGACAAGAATCCTGTGTGTAAACGTAGGCAGAACTTCCGGAGGAGAAGCTTGTGTGTAAATGCAGGTAGAACTCTCTGATGAGAAGCGTGTGTAAATGGAGATAGAAGTCTCTGATGAGAAGCTGGTGTGTGAATAGAGGCAGAACTCTCTGATGAGTAGCTGGTGTGCAAACGGAGGTAGAACTCCCTGATGAGACGCTGGTGCGTAAATGGAGGCAGTACTCTCTGACGAGATGCTGGTGTGTAAATGGAGGCAGAACTCTCTGACGAGAAGCTGGTGTGTAAATGGAGACAGAACTCCGTGATATGAATCTTGTGCGTGAATGGAGGTAGAACTCCCTGATGAGAAGCGGCGGCGCAATTGGAGGCAGAACTCCCTTATATAGCTGGTGTGCATCTGTAAGTAGAACTCCGCGATGAAAAGCTGGTGTGTAAAGGCAGGCAGAACACTCTGATGAGAAGCTGGTGTGTAAATAGACGCAGGACTCTCTGACAAGAAGCTAGTATATGAACGAAGGAAGAACTCATTGACGAGAAGCTGGTGTGTGAATGGAGGCAGAACTCTCTAATGAGAAGTTGGAGTGCAAATGGATGTAGTACTCCCTGACGAGAGCTGATGTGTAAACGGAGGAAGAACTCCCTGATAAGAAGCTGGGGTGTAAACGGAGGCAGAACTCCCTTATATAGCTGGTGTGCACATGTAAGTAGAACTCCGCGATGAGAAGCTGGTGTGTAAATGGAGGTAGAACTCTCTGATGCGCTGGTGTGTAAATGGAGTTTGAAGTCTCTGATGAGCAGCTTGTGTGCAAATGGAGGTAGATCTCTCTGAAGAGAAGCTTGTGTATAAATGGACGCAGAACTCTCTGACTAGAAGCTGGTGTGTAAATGGAGGAGGAACTCCTTGATGAGTAGCTTGTGTTGAAATGGAGGCACAACGCCCTGATGAGAAGAGTGTGTGTAAAAGGAAGAAGAACACCCTGATGAGAAGCTGGTGTCTTAATGCAGGCAGAACTTTCTAATGAGAAGTTGGAGTGCAAATGGATGTAGTACTCCCTGACGAGAGCTGATGTGTAAACGGAGGAAGAACTCCCTGATAAGAAGCTGGGGTGTAAACGGAGGCAGAACTAACTTATATAGCTGGTGTGCATATGTAAGCAGAACTCCGCGATTAGAAGCTGGTGTGTAAATGGAGGCAGAAATCTCTGATGAGAAGCTGGTGTGTAAATGGACGCAGAACTCTCTGACAAGAAGCTAGTACGTAAACGGAAGCAGAACTCACTGACGAGAAGCTGGAGTGTGAATGGAGACAGAACTTTCTGATGAGAAGCCGGGGTGCAAACGGAGGTAGAACTCCCTGATGAGAAGCTGGTGTGTAAATGGAGATAGAACTCTCTGATGAGAAGCTTGTATGTAAACGGAGGCAGAACTTCCGGAGGTGAAGCTTGTGTATAAATTGACGCAGAACTCTCTGACTAGAAGCTGGTGTGTAATCGCAGGCAGAACTCTCTGACGAGAAGCTTGTGTGTAAATGGAGTTAGAGAACGCTGCTCAGAAGCTGGTGTTTGAATGGCGGCAGATAACTCTGATGAGAACCTGGTGTGTAAACGGTGGCAGAACTCTCTGATGAGACGCTGGTGTGGAAATGGAGGCAGAACTCTCTGATGAACAGCTGTTGTGTAAATGTAGGCAGAAATTCCTGATGAGCGCCTGATGTGTAAATCGAGGCAGAATTCTCTGCTGAGAAGCTGGTGTGTGAATGGAGGCAGAACTCTCTGATGAATAGCTGGTGTGTAAATGGAGGTAAAACTCCATGACAAGAATCCTGTGTGTAAACGTAGGCAGAACTTCCGGAGGAGAAGCTTGTGTGTAAATGCAGGTAGAACTCTCTGATGAGAAGCGTGTGTAAATGGAGATAGAAGTCTCTGATGAGAAGCTGGTGTGTGAATAGAGGCAGAACTCTCTGATGAGTAGCTGGTGTGCAAACGGAGGTAGAACTCCCTGATGAGACGCTGGTGCGTAAATGGAGGCAGTACTCTCTGACGAGATGCTGGTGTGTAAATGGAGGCAGAACTCTCTGACGAGAAGCTGGTGTGTAAATGGAGACAGAACTCCGTGATATGAATCTTGTGCGTGAATGGAGGTAGAACTCCCTGATGAGAAGCGGCGGCGCAATTGGAGGCAGAACTCCCTTATATAGCTGGTGTGCATCTGTAAGTAGAACTCCGCGATGAGAAGCTGGTGTGTAAAGGCAGGCAGAACACTCTGATGAGAAGCTGGTGTGTAAATAGACGCAGGACTCTCTGACAAGAAGCTAGTATATGAACGAAGGAAGAACTCATTGACGAGAAGCTGGTGTGTGAATGGAGGCAGAACTCTCTAATGAGAAGTTGGAGTGCAAATGGATGTAGTACTCCCTGACGAGAGCTGATGTGTAAACGGAGGAAGAACTCCCTGATAAGAAGCTGGGGTGTAAACGGAGGCAGAACTAACTTATATAGCTGGTGTGCATATGTAAGCAGAACTCCGCGATTAGAAGCTGGTGTGTAAATGGAGGCAGAAATCTCTGATGAGAAGCTGGTGTGTAAATGGACGCAGAACTCTCTGACAAGAAGCTAGTACGTAAACGGAAGCAGAACTCACTGACGAGAAGCTGGAGTGTGAATGGAGACAGAACTTTCTGATGAGAAGCCGGGGTGCAAACGGAGGTAGAACTCCCTGATGAGAAGCTGGTGTGTAAATGGAGATAGAACTCTCTGATGAGAAGCTTGTATGTAAACGGAGGCAGAACTTCCGGAGGTGAAGCTTGTGTATAAATTGACGCAGAACTCTCTGACTAGAAGCTGGTGTGTAATCGCAGGCAGAACTCTCTGACGAGAAGCTTGTGTGTAAATGGAGTTAGAGAACGCTGCTCAGAAGCTGGTGTTTGAATGGCGGCAGATAACTCTGATGAGAACCTGGTGTGTAAACGGTGGCAGAACTCTCTGATGAGACGCTGGTGTGGAAATGGAGGCAGAACTCTCTGATGAACAGCTGTTGTGTAAATGTAGGCAGAAATTCCTGATGAGCGCCTGATGTGTAAATCGAGGCAGAATTCTCTGCTGAGAAGCTGGTGTGTGAATGGAGGCAGAACTCTCTGATGAATAGCTGGTGTGTAAATGGAGGTAAAACTCCATGACAAGAATCCTGTGTGTAAACGTAGGCAGAACTTCCGGAGGAGAAGCTTGTGTGTAAATGCAGGTAGAACTCTCTGATGAGAAGCGTGTGTAAATGGAGATAGAAGTCTCTGATGAGAAGCTGGTGTGTGAATAGAGGCAGAACTCTCTGATGAGTAGCTGGTGTGCAAACGGAGGTAGAACTCCCTGATGAGACGCTGGTGCGTAAATGGAGGCAGTACTCTCTGACGAGATGCTGGTGTGTAAATGGAGGCAGAACTCTCTGACGAGAAGCTGGTGTGTAAATGGAGACAGAACTCCGTGATATGAATCTTGTGCGTGAATGGAGGTAGAACTCCCTGATGAGAAGCGGCGGCGCAATTGGAGGCAGAACTCCCTTATATAGCTGGTGTGCATCTGTAAGTAGAACTCCGCGATGAGAAGCTGGTGTGTAAAGGCAGGCAGAACACTCTGATGAGAAGCTGGTGTGTAAATAGACGCAGGACTCTCTGACAAGAAGCTAGTATATGAACGAAGGAAGAACTCATTGACGAGAAGCTGGTGTGTGAATGGAGGCAGAACTCTCTAATGAGAAGCCGGTGTGCAAACGGAGGTAGAACTCCCTGATGAGAAGCTGGTGTGTAAATGGAGATAGAACTCTGTGACGAGAAGCTTGTATGTAAACGGAGGCAGAACTTCCGGAGGTGAAGCTTCTGTGTAGATGGACGCAGAACTCTCTGACAAGAAGCTAGTATGTAAACAAAGGCAGAACTCTCTGACGAGAAGCTTGTGTGTAAAAGGCGGTAGGAAACGCTGCTGAGAAGCTGGTGTTTGAATGGCGGCCGAACTCACTGATGAGAACCTGGTGTGTAAACGGAAGCAGAATTCTCTGATGAGACGCTGGTGTGTAAATGGACGCTAAACTCTTTGACAAGAAGCTAGTATGTAAACGGAGGCAGAACTCTCTGATGAGAAGCTTGTGTGTAAATGGTGTTGGAAGTCTCTGATGAGAAGCTTGTGTGTGAATGGAGGCAGAACTCTCTGCTGAGAGCTGGTGTGTGAATAGAGGGAGAACTCTCTGATGAGTAGCTGGAGCGCAAACGGAGGTAGAGCTCCCTGATAAGAAGCTGGTGTGTAAATGGAGATAAAACTCCATGACAAGAATCCTGTGTGTAACCGGAGGCAGAACTTCGGGAGGAGAAGCTTGTGTGTAAATGCAGGTAGAACTCTCTGATGAGAAGCGTGTTTAAATGGAGATAGAAGTCTCTGATGAGAAGCTTGTGTACAAATGGAGGTAGTTCTCTCTGAGGAGATGCTTGTGGGTAAACGGAGGCACAACTCTCTGATGAGACGCTGGTGTGTAAATGGAGGCAGAACTCTCTGCGAGAAGCTGGTGTGTAAATGGAGACAGAACTCCGTGATATGAATCTTGTGCGTGAATGGAGGTAGAACTCCCTGATGAGGAGCTGCGGCGCAAATGGAGGCAGAACTCACTAATGAGAAGCTGGAGTGTAAATGGAGGCAGAACTCCCTAATGAGAATATTGAGCGTAAATGGAGGCAGAACTCCCTTATATAGCTGGTATGCATATGGAAGTAGAACTCCGCGATGAGAATCTGGTGTGTAAATGGAGGCAGAACTCTGTGATGAGAAGCGGGTGTGTAAATGGAGGAGGAACTCCTTGATGAGAAGCTTGTGTGCAAATGGAGGCACAACGCCCTGATGAGAAGCTTGTGTGCAAAAGGAAGAAGAACACCCTGATGAGAAGCTGGTGTCTTAATGCAGGTAGAACTCTCTGATGAGAAGCGTGTGTAAATGGAGATAGAAGTCTCTGATGAGAAGCCGGAGTGCAAACGGAAGTAGAACTCTCTGATGAGACGCTGGTATGTAAATGGAGGCAGAACTCTTTGATGAGAAACTGATCTGTAAATGTAGGCAGAAATCACTGATGAGAGTCTGATGTATAAATCGAGGCAGAACTCTCTGCTGAGAAGCTGGTGTGTGAATGGAGGCAGAACTCCGTGATGAGAAGCTGGTGTGTAAACGGAGGTAGAACTCCCTGATGAGCAGCTGGTGTGTAAATGTAGGCAGAACTCTGATGAGAAGCTGGTGTGTAAACGGAGGTAGAACTCCCTGATGAGCAGCTAGTGTGTAAATGTAGGCAGTACTCTCTGATGAGAAGCTGGTGTGTAAATGGAGGAAGAGATCCCTGATGAGAAGCTGCTGCTGTGTAAATGGAGATAGAACTCTCTTAATGAGAATCTTGTGTATAAACGGAGGCAGAACTCCCAGATGAGACGCTGGTGTGTAAAAGGAGGTAGGAAACGCTGCCTAGAAGCTGGTGTGTGAATGGAGTCAGAAATCTCTGATGAGATGCTGGTGTGCAAACGGAGGTAGAACTCCCTGATGAGAAGCTGGTGTGTAAATGGAGGTAAAACTCCAAGACAAGAATCCTGTGTGTAAACGGAGGCAGAACTTCCGGAGGAGAAGCTTGTGTGTAAATGCAGGTAGAACTCTCCGATGAGAAGCGTGTGTAAACGGAGGCAGAACTCTCTGACGAGAAGCTGGTGTGTAAATGGAGACAGAACTGCGTGATGAGAATCTTGTTCGTGAATGGAGGTAGAACTCCCTGATGAGAAACTGCTGCACAAATGGAGGCAGAACTCCCTTATATAGCTGGTGTGCACATGTAAGTAGAACTCCGCGATGAGAAGCTGGTGTGTAAATGGAGGTAGAACTCTCTGATGCGCTGGTGTGTAAATGGAGTTTGAAGTCTCTGATGAGCAGCTTGTGTGCAAATGGAGGTAGATCTCTCTGAAGAGAAGCTTGTGTATAAATGGACGCAGAACTCTCTGACCAGAAGCTGGTGTGTAAATGGAGGAGGAACTCCTTGATGAGTAGCTTGTGTTGAAATGGAGACACAACGCCCTGATGAGAAGCGTGTGTGTAAAAGGAAGAAGAACACCCTGATGAGAAGCTGGTGTCTTAATGCAGGCAGAACTTTCTAATGAGAAGTTGGAGTGCAAATGGATGTAGCACTCCCTGACGAGAGCTGATGTGTAAACGGAGGAAGAACTCCCTGATAAGAAGCTGGGGTGTAAACGGAGGCAGAACTAACTTATATAGCTGGTGTGCATATGTAAGCAGAACTCTGCGATTAGAAGCTGGTGTGTAAATGGAGGCAGAAATCTCTGATGAGAAGCTGGTGTGTAAATGGACGCAGACTCTCTGACAAGAAGCTAGTACGTAAACGGAGGCAGAACTCACTGACGAGAAGCTGGAGTGTGAATGGAGACAGAACTTTCTGATGAGAAGCCGGTGTGCAAACGGAGATAGAACTCCCTGATGAGAAGCTGGTGTGTAAATGGAGATAGAACTCTCTGATGAGAAGCTTGTATGTAAACGGAGGCAGAACTTCCGGAGGTGAAGCTTGTGTATAAATTGACGCAGAACTCTCTGACTAGAAGCTGGTGTGTAATCGCAGGAAGAACTCTCTGACGAGAAGCTTGAGTGTAAATGGAGTTAGAGAACGCTGCTCAGAAGCTGGTGTTTGAATGGCGGCAGATAACTCTGATGAGAACCTGGTGTGTAAACGGTGGCAGAACTCTCTGATGAGATGCTGGTGTGTGAATGGAGGCAGAACTCTCTGATGAATAGCTGGTGTGTAAATGGAGATAAAACTCCATGACAAGAATCCTGTGTGTAAACGTAGGCAGAACTTCCGGAGGAGAAGCTTGTGTGTAAATGCAGGTAGAACTCTCTGATGAGAAGCATGTGTAAATGGACATAGAAGTCTCTGATGAGAAGCTGGTGTGTGAATAGAGGCAGAACTCTCTGATGAGTAGCTGGTGTGCAAACGGAGGTAGAACTCCCTGATGAGACGCTGGTGCGTAAATGGAGGCAGTACTCTCTGACGAGATGCTGGTGTGTAAATTGAGGCAGAACTCTCTGACGAGAAGCTGGTGTGTAAATGGAGACAGAACTCCGTGATATGAATCTTGTGCGTGAATGGAGGTAGAACTCCCTGATGAGAAGCGGCGGCGCAATTGGAGGCAGAACTCCCTTATATAGCTGGTGTGCATCTGTAAGTAGAACTCCGCGATGAGAAGCTGGTGTGTAAATGCAGGCAGAACTCTCTGATGAGAAGCTGGTGGGTAAATAGACGCAGGACTCTCTGACAAGAAGCTAGTATATAAACGAAGGAAGAACTCATTGACGAGAAGCTGGTGGTGAATGGAGGCAGAACTCTCTAATGAGAAGCCGGTGTGCAAACGGAGGTAGAACTCCCTGATGAGAAGCTGGTGTGTAAATGGAGATAGAACTCTGTGACGAGAAGCTTGTATGTAAACGGAGGCAGAACTTCCGGAGGTGAAGATTCTGTGTAGATGGACGCAGAACTCTCTTACAAGAAGCTAGTATGTAAACAGAGGCAGAACTCTCTGATGAGAATCTTGTGTGTAAAAGGCGGTAGAAAACGCTGCTGAGAAGCTGGTGTTTGAATGGCGGCCAAACTCAATGATGAGAACCTGGTGTGTAAACGGAAGCAGAATTCTCTGATGAGACGCTGGTGTGTAAATGGACGCTAAACTCTTTGACAGGAAGCTAGTATGTAAACGGAGGCAGAACTCTCTGATGAGAAGCTTGTGTGTAAATGGTGTTGGAAGTCTCTGATGAGAAGCTTGTGTGTGAATGGAGGCAGAACTCTCTGCTGAGATCTGGTGTGTGAATAGAGGGAGAACTCTCTGATGAGTAGCTGGAGCGCAAACGGAGGTAGAACTCCCTGATAAGAAGCTGGTGTGTAAATGGAGATAAAACTCCATGACAAGAATCCTGTGTGTAACCGGAGGCAGAACTTCCGGAGGAGAAGCTTGTGTGTAAATGCAGGTAGAAGTCTCTGATGAGAAGCGCGTTTAAATGGAGATAGAAGTCTCTGATGAGAAGCTTGTGTACAAATGGAGGTAGTTCTCTCTGAGGAGATGCTTGTGGGTAAACGGAGGCACAACTCTCTGATGAGACGCTGGTGTGTAAATGGAGGCAGAACTCTATGACGAGATTCTGTTGTGTAAAAGGAGGCAGAACTCTCTGCGAGAAGCTGGTGTGTAAATGGAGACAGAACTCCGTGATATGAATCTTGTGCGTGAATGGAGGTAGAACTCCCTGATGAGGAGCTGCGGCGCAAATGGGGGCAGAACTCACTAATGAGAAGCTGGAGTGTAAATGGAGGCAGAACTCCCTAATGAGAATATTGAGCGTAAATGGAGGCAGAACTCCCTTATATAGCTGGTATGCATATTGAAGTAGAACTCCGCGATGAGAATCTGGTGTGTAAATGGAGGCAGAACTCTGTGATGAGAAGCGGGTGTGTAAATGGAGGAGGAACTCCTTGATGAGAAGCTTGTGTGCAAATGGAGGCACAACGCCCTGATGAGAAGCTTGTGTGCAAAAGGAAGAAGAACACCCTGATGAGAAGCTGGTGTCTTAATGCAGGTAGAACTCTCTGATGAGAAGCGTGTGCAAATGGAGATAGAAGTCTCTGATGAGAAGACGGAGTGCAAACGGAAGTAGAACTCCCTGATGAGAAGCTGGTGTGTAAATGGAGATAGAACTCTCTGATGAGAAGCTTGTATGTAAACGGAGGCAGAACTTCCGGAGGTGAAGCTTCTGTGTAAATGGACGCAGAACTCCCTGACAAGAAGCTAGTATGTAAACAGAGGCAGAACTCTCTGACGAGAAGCTTGTGTGTAAAAGGCGGTAGGAAACGCTGCTGAGAAGCTGGTGTTTGACTATCGGCAGAACTCTCTGATGAGAACCTGGTGTGTAAACGGAAGTAGAACTCTCTGATGATACGCTGGTGTGTAAATGGACGCTAAACTCTCTGACAAGAAGCTAGAATGTAAACGGAGGCAGAATTCTCTGATGAGAAGCTTGTGTGTAAATGGAGTTGGAAGTCTCTGATGAGAAGCTGGTGTGTAAACGGAGGCAGAACTCTCTGATGAGAAGCTGGTGTGTAAATGGACGCAGAACTCTCTGACAAGAAGCTAGTATGTAAACGGAGGCAGAACTCTCTGATGAGAAGCTTGTGTATAAATGGAGTTGGAAGTCTCTGATGAGAAGCTTGTGTGTGAATGGAGGCAGAACTCTCTGATGCGAAGCTGGTGTGCAAACGGAGGTAGAGCTCCCTGATGAGACGCTGGTGTGTAAATGGATGCAGAACTCTCTGATGAGAAACTGGTCTGTAAACGGAGGTAAAAATCCATGACAAGTAGCTGGTGTGTGAACGGAGACAGAACTCTCTGATGGAAGCTGCTGTGTAAATGGAGATAGAACTCTCTGATGAGAAGCTTGTGCGCAAATGGAGTTGGAAGTCTCCAATGAGAAGCTGGTGTGTTAACGGAGGCAGAACTCTCTGATGAGAAGCTGGTGTGTAAATGGACGCACAACTCTCTGACAAGAAGCTAGTATGTAAACGGAGGCAGAACTGTCTGATAAGAAGCTGGTGTGTAAACGGAGGTAAAAATCCATGACAAGAAGCTTGTGTGTGAACGGCGGCAGATCTCTCTGATGGAAGCTGCTGTGTAAATGGAGATAGAACTCTCTGATGAGAAGCTTGTATGTAAACGGAGGCAGAACTTCCTGAGGAGAAGCTTGTGTGTAAAAGCAGATAGGAAACGCTGCTGAGAAGCTGGTGTTTGAATGGCGATGGAACTCTCTGATGAGAAGCTCGTCTGTAAAAGGAGGCAGAAATCTCTGATGAGACGCTGGTATGTAAATGGAGGCAGAACTCTTTGATGAGAAACTGATCTGTAAATGTAGGCATAAATCACTGATGAGAGTCTGATGTATAAATCGAGGCAGAACTCTCTGCTGAGAAGCTGGTGTGTGAATGGAGGCAGAACTCCGTGATGAGAAGCTGGTGTGTAAACGGAGGTAGAACTCCCTGATGAGCAGCTGGTGTGTAAATGTAGGCAGAACTCTGATGAGAAGCTGGTGTGTAAACGGAGGTAGAACTCCCTGATGAGCAGCTAGTGTGTAAATGTAGGCAGAACTCTCTGTTGAGAAGCTGGTGTGTAAATGGAGGAAGACATCCCTGATGAGAAGCTGCTGCTGTGTAAATGGAGATAGAACTCTCTTAATGAGAATCTTGTGTATAAACGGAGGCAGAACTCCCAGATGAGACGCTGGTGTGTAATAGGAGGTAGGAAACGCTGCCTAGAAGCTGGTGTGTGAATGGAGTCAGAAATCTCTGATGAGATGCTGGTGTGCAAACGGAGGTAGAACTCCCTGATGAGAAGCTGGTGTGTAAATGGAGGTAAAACTCCAAGACAAGAATCCTGTGTGTAAACGGAGGCAGAACTTCCGGAGGAGAAGCTTGTGTGTAAATGCAGGTAGAACTCTCCGATGAGAAGCGTGTGTAAACGGAGGCAGAACTCTCTGACGAGAAGCTGGTGTGTAAATGGAGACAGAACTGCGTGATGAGAATCTTGTTCGTGAATGGAGGTAGAACTCCCTGATGAGAAACTGCTGCACAAATGGAGGCAGAACTCCCTTATATAGCTGGTGTGCACATGTAAGTAGAACTCCGCGATGAGAAGCTGGTGTGTAAATGGAGGCAGAACTCTCTGATGCGCTGGTGTGTAAATGGAGTTTGAAGTCTCTGATGAGCAGCTTGTGTGCAAATGGAGGTAGATCTCTCTGAAGAGAAGCTTGTGTATAAATGGACGCAGAACTCTCTGACTAGAAGCTGGTGTGTAAATGGAGGAGGAACTCCTTGATGAGTAGCTTGTGTGCAAATGGAGGCACAACGCCCTGATGAGAAGAGTGTGTGTAAAAGGAAGAAGAACACCCTGATGAGAAGCTGGTGTCTTAATGCAGGCAGAACTTTCTAATGAGAAGTTGGAGTGCAAATGGATGTAGTACTCCCTGACGAGAGCTGATGTGTAAACGGAGGAAGAACTCCCTGATAAGAAGCTGGGGTGTAAACGGAGGCAGAACTAACTTATATAGCTGGTGTGCATATGTAAGCAGAACTCCGCGATTAGAAGCTGGTGTGTAAATGGAGGCAGAAATCTCTGATGAGAAGCTGGTGTGTAAATGGACGCAGAACTGTCTGACAAGAAGCTAGTACGTAAACGGAGGCAGAACTCACTGACGAGAAGCTGGAGTGTGAATGGAGACAGAACTTTCAGATGAGAAGCCGGTGTGCAAACGGAGGTAGAACTCCCTGATGAGAAGCTGGTGTGTAAATGGAGATAGAACTCTCTGATGAGAAGCTTGTATGTAAACGGAGGCAGAACTTCCTGAGGAGAAGCTTGTGTGTAAAAGCAGATAGGAAACGCTGCTGAGAAGCTGGTGTTTGAATGGCGATGGAACTCTCTGATGAGAAGCTCGTCTGTAAAGGGAGGCAGAAAACTCTGATGAGACGCTGGTATGTAAATGGAGGCAGAACTCTTTGATGAGAAACTGATCTGTAAATGTAGGCAGAAATCACTGATGAGAGTCTGATGTATAAATCGAGGCAGAACTCTCTGCTGAGAAGCTGGTGTGTGAATGGAGGCAGAACTCCGTGATGAGAAGCTGGTGTGTAAACGGAGGTAGAACTCCCTGATGAGCAGCTGGTGTGTAAATGTAGGCAGAACTCTGATGAGAAGCTAGTGTGTAAACGGAGGTAGAACTCCCTGATGAGCAGCTAGTGTGTAAATGTAGGCAGAACTCTCTGATGAGAAGCTGGTGTGTAAATGGAGGAAGACATCCCTGATGAGAAGCTGCTGCTGTGTAAATGGAGATAGAACTCTCTTAATGAGAATCTTGTGTATAAACGGAGGCAGAACTCCCAGATGAGACGCTGGTGTGTAATAGGAGGTAGGAAACGCTGCCTAGAAGCTGGTGTGTGAATGGAGTCAGAAATCTCTGATGAGATGCTGGTGTGCAAACGGAGGTAGAACTCCCTGATGAGAAGCTGGTGTGTAAATGGAGGTAAAACTCCAAGACAAGAATCCTGTGTGTAAACGGAGGCAGAACTTCCGGAGGAGAAGCTTGTGTGTAAATGCAGGTAGAACTCTCCGATGAGAAGCGTGTGTAAACGGAGGCAGAACTCTCTGACGAGAAGCTGGTGTGTAAATGGAGACAGAACTGCGTGATGAGAATCTTGTTCGTGAATGGAGGTAGAACCTGATGAGAAACTGCTGCACAAATGGAGGCAGAACTCCCTTATATAGCTGGTGTGCACATGTAAGTAGAACTCCGCGATGAGAAGCTGGTGTGTAAATGGAGGCAGAACTCTCTGATGCGCTGGTGTGTAAATGGAGTTTGAAGTCTCTGATGAGCAGCTTGTGTGCAAATGGAGGTAGATCTCTCTGAAGAGAAGCTTGTGTATAAATGGACGCAGAACTCTCTGACTAGAAGCTGGTGTGTAAATGGAGGAGGAACTCCTTGATGAGTAGCTTGTGTGCAAATGGAGGCACAACGCCCTGATGAGAAGAGTGTGTGTAAAAGGAAGAAGAACACCCTGATGAGAAGCTGGTGTCTTAATGCAGGCAGAACTTTCTAATGAGAAGTTGGAGTGCAAATGGATGTAGTACTCCCTGACGAGAGCTGATGTGTAAACGGAGGAAGAACTCCCTGATAAGAAGCTGGGGTGTAAACGGAGGCAGAACTAACTTATATAGCTGGTGTGCATATGTAAGCAGAACTCCGCGATTAGAAGCTGGTGTGTAAATGGACGCAGAACTCTCTAACAAGAAGCTAGTACGTAAACGGAGGCAGAACTCACTGACGAGAAGCTGGAGTGTGAATGGAGACAGAACTTTCTGATGAGAAGCCGGTGTGCAAACGGAGGTAGAACTCCCTGATGAGAAGCTGGTGTGTAAATGGAGATAGAACTCTCTGATGAGAAGCTTGTATGTAAACGGAGGCAGAACTTCCGGAGGTGAAGCTTGTGTATAAATTGACGCAGAACTCTCTGACTGGAAGCTGGTGTGTAATCGCAGGCAGAACTCTCTGACGAGAAGCTTGTGTGTAAATGAAGTCAGAGAACGCTGCTCAGAAGCTGGTGTTTGAATGGCGGCAGATAACTCTGATGAGAACCTGGTGTGTAAACGGTGGCAGAACTCTCTGATGAGACGCTGGTGTGGAAATGGAGATAGAACTCTGTGACGAGAAGCTTGTATGAAAACGGAGGCAGAACTTCCGGAGGTGAAGCTTCTGTGTAGATGGACGCAGAACTCTCTGACAAGAAGCTAGTATGTAAACAGAGGCAGAACTCTCTGCCGAGAAGCTTGTGTGTAAAAGGCGGTAGGAAACGCTGCTGAGAAGCTGGTGTTTGAATGGCGGCAGAACTCTCTGATGAGAACCTGCTGTGTAAACGGAAGCACAACTCTCTGATGAGACGCTGGTGTGTAAAAGGTCGCTAAACTCTCTGACAAGAAGCTAGTATGTAAACGGAGGCAGAACTCATTGACGAGAAGCTGGTATGTTAATGGAGGCAGAACACTCTGTCGAGAAGCTGGTGTGCAAACGGAGGTAGAACTCCCTGAGGAGAAACTGTTGTGTAAATGGAGATAGAAGTCTCTGATGAGAAGCTGGTGTGTGAATAGAGGCAGAACTCTCTGATGAGTAGCTGGTGTGCAAACGGAGGTAGAACTCCCTGATGAGACGCTGGTGCGTAAATGGAGGCAGTACTCTCTGACGAGATGCTGGTGTGTAAATGGAGGCAGAACTCTCTGACGAGAAGCTGGTGTGTAAATGGAGACAGAACTCCGTGATATGAATCTTGTGCGTGAATGGAGGTAGAACTCCCTGATGAGAAGCGGCGGCGCAATTGGAGGCAGAACTCCCTTATATAGCTGGTGTGCATCTGTAAGTAGAACTCCGCGATGAGAAGCTGGTGTGTAAATGCAGGCAGAACTCTCTGATGAGAAGCTGGTGGGTAAATAGACGCAGGACTCTCTGACAAGAAGCTAGTATATAAACGAAGGAAGAACTCATTGACGAGAAGCTGGTGGTGAATGGAGGCAGAACTCTCTAATGAGATGCCGGTGTGCAAACGGAGGTAGAACTCCCTGATGAGAAGCTGGTGTGTAAATGGAGATAGAACTCTGTGACGAGAAGCTTGTATGTAAACGGAGGCAGAACTTCCGGAGGTGAAGATTCTGTGTAGATGGACGCAGAACTCTCTGACAAGAAGCTAGTATGTAAACAGAGGCAGAACTCTCTGACGAGAAGCTTGTGTGTAAAAGGCGGTAGAAAACGCTGCTGAGAAGCTGGTGTTTGAATGGCGGCCAAACTCAATGATGAGAACCTGGTGTGTAAACGGAAGCAGAATTCTCTGATGAGACGCTGGTGTGTAAATGGACGCTAAACTCTTTGACAGGAAGCTAGTATGTAAACGGAGGCAGAACTCTCTGATGAGAAGCTTGTGTGTAAATGGTGTTGGAAGTCTCTGATGAGAAGCTTGTGTGTGAATGGAGGCAGAACTCTCTGCTGAGATCTGGTGTGTGAATAGAGGGAGAACTCTCTGATGAGTAGCTGGAGCGCAAACGGAGGTAGAACTCCCTGATAAGAAGCTGGTGTGTAAATGGAGATAAAACTCCATGACAAGAATCCTGTGTGTAAACGTAGGCAGAACTTCCGGAGGAGAAGCTTGTGTGTAAATGCAGGTAGAACTCTCTGATGAGAAGCGCGTTTAAATGGAGATAGAAGTCTCTGATGAGAAGCTTGTATGTAAACGGAGGCAGAACTTCCGGAGGTGAAGCTTCTGTGTAAATGGACGCAGAACTCCCTGACAAGAAGCTAGTATGTAAACAGAGGCAGAACTCTCTGACGAGAAGCTTGTGTGTAAAAGGCGGTAGGAAACGCTGCTGAGAAGCTGGTGTTTGACTATCGGCAGAACTCTCTGATGAGAACCTGGTGTGTAAACGGAAGTAGAACTCTCTGATGATACGCTGGTGTGTAAATGGACGCTAAACTCCCTGACAAGAAGCTAGAATGTAAACGGAGGCAGAACTCTCTGATGAGAAGCTTGTGTGTAAATGGAGTTGGAAGTCTCTGATGAGAAGCTGGTGTGTAAACGGAGGCAGAACTCTCTGATGAGAAGCTGGTGTGTAAATGGACGCAGAACTCTCTGACAAGAAGCTAGTCTGTAAACGGAGGCAGAACTCTCTGATGAGAAGCTTGTGTATAAATGGAGTTGGAAGTCTCTGATGAGAAGCTTGAGTGTGAATGGAGGCAGAACTCTCTGATGCGAAGCTGGTGTGCAAACGGAGGTAGAGCTCCCTGATGAGACGCTGGTGTGTAAATGGATGCAGAACTCTCTGATGAGAAACTGGTCTGTAAACGGAGGTAAAAATCCATGACAAGTAGCTGGTGTGTGAACGGAGACAGAACTCTCTGATGGAAGCTGCTGTGTAAATGGAGATAGAACTCTCTGATGAGAAGCTTGTGCGCAAATGGAGTTGGAAGTCTCCAATGAGAAGCTGGTGTGTTAACGGAGGCAGAACTCTCTGATGAGAAGCTGGTGTGTAAATGGACGCAGAACTCTCTGACAAGAAGCTAGTATGTAAACGGAGGCAGAACTCTCTGATAAGAAGCTGGTGTGTAAACGGAGGTAAAAATCCATGACAAGAAGCTTGTGTGTGAACGGAGGCAGATCTCTCTGATGGAAGCTGCTGTGTAAATGGAGATAGAACTCTCTGATGAGAAGCTTGTATGTAAACGGAGGCAGAACTTCCTGAGGAGAAGCTTGTGTGTAAAAGCAGATAGGAAACGCTGCTGAGAAGCTGGTGTTTGAATGGCGATGGAACTCTCTGATGAGAAGCTCGTCTGTAAAAGGAGGCAGAAATCTCTGATGAGACGCTGGTATGTAAATGGAGGCAGAACTCTTTGATGAGAAACTGATCTGTAAATGTAGGCAGAAATCACTGATGAGAGTCTGATGTATAAATCGAGGCAGAACTCTCTGCTGAGAAGCTGGTGTGTGAATGGAGGCAGAACTCCGTGATGAGAAGCTGGTGTGTAAACGGAGGTAGAACTCCCTGATGAGCAGCTGGTGTGTAAATGTAGGCAGAACTCTGATGAGAAGCTGGTGTGTAAACGGAGGTAGAACTCCCTGATGAGCAGCTAGTGTGTAAATGTAGGCAGAACTCTCTGATGAGAAGCTGGTGTGTAAATGGAGGAAGACATCCCTGATGAGAAGCTGCTGCTGTGTAAATGGAGATAGAACTCTCTTAATGAGAATCTTGTGTATAAACTGAGGCAGAACTCCCAGATGAGACGCTGGTGTGTAATAGGAGGTAGGAAACGCTGCCTAGAAGCTGGTGTGTGAATGGAGTCAGAAATCTCTGATGAGATGCTGGTGTGCAAACGGAGGTAGAACTCCCTGATGAGAAGCTGGTGTGTAAATGGAGGTAAAACTCCAAGACAAGAATCCTGTGTGTAAACGGAGGCAGAACTTCCGGAGGAGAAGCTTGTGTGTAAATGCAGGTAGAACTCTCCGATGAGAAGCGTGTGTAAACGGAGTCAGAACTCTCTGACGAGAAGCTGGTGTGTAAATGGAGACAGAACTGCGTGATGAGAATCTTGTTCGTGAATGGAGGTAGAACTCCCTGATGAGAAACTGCTGCACAAATGGAGGCAGAACTCCCTTATATAGCTGGTGTGCACATGTAAGTAGAACTCCGCGATGAGAAGCTGGTGTGTAAATGGAGGCAGAACTCTCTGATGCGCTGGTGTGTAAATGGAGTTTGAAGTCTCTGATGAGCAGCTTGTGTGCAAATGGAGGTAGATCTCTCTGAAGAGAAGCTTGTGTATAAATGGACGCAGAACTCTCTGACTAGAAGCTGGTGTGTAAATGGAGGAGGAACTCCTTGATGAGTAGCTTGTGTGCAAATGGAGGCACAACGCCCTGATGAGAAGAGTGTGTGTAAAAGGAAGAAGAACACCCTGATGAGAAGCTGGTGTCTTAATGCAGGCAGAACTTTCTAATGAGAAGTTGGAGTGCAAATGGATGTAGTACTCCCTGACGAGAGCTGATGTGTAAACGGAGGAAGAACTCCCTGATAAGAAGCTGGGGTGTAAACGGAGGCAGAACTAACTTATATAGCTGGTGTGCATATGTAAGCAGAACTCCGCGATTAGAAGCTGGTGTGTAAATGGACGCAGAACTCTCTAACAAGAAGCTAGTACGTAAACGGAGGCAGAACTCACTGACGAGAAGCTGGAGTGTGAATGGAGACAGAACTTTCTGATGAGAAGCCGGTGTGCAAACGGAGGTAGAACTCCCTGATGAGAAGCTGGTGTGTAAATGGAGATAGAACTCTCTGATGAGAAGCTTGTATGTAAACGGAGGCAGAACTTCCGGAGGTGAAGCTTGTGTATAAATTGACGCAGAACTCTCTGACTGGAAGCTGGTGTGTAATCGCAGGCAGAACTCTCTGACGAGAAGCTTGTGTGTAAATGGAGTCAGAGAACGCTGCTCAGAAGCTGGTGTTTGAATGGCGGCAGATAACTCTGATGAGAACCTGGTGTGTAAACGGTGGCAGAACTCTCTGATGAGACGCTGGTGTGGAAATGGAGATAGAACTCTGTGACGAGAAGCTTGTATGTAAACGGAGGCAGAACTTCCGGAGGTGAAGCTTCTGTGTAGATGGACGCAGAACTCTCTGACAAGAAGCTAGTATGTAAACAGAGGCAGAACTCTCTGCCGAGAAGCTTGTGTGTAAAAGGCGGTAGGAAACGCTGCTGAGAAGCTGGTGTTTGAATGGCGGCAGAACTCTCTGATGAGAACCTGCTGTGTAAACGGAAGCACAACTCTCTGATGAGACGCTGGTGTGTAAAAGGTCGCTAAACTCTCTGACAAGAAGCTAGTATGTAAACGGAGGCAGAACTCATTGACGAGAAGCTGGTATGTTAATGGCGGCAGAACACTCTGTCGAGAAGCTGGTGTGCAAACGGAGGTAGAACTCCCTGAGGAGAAACTGTTGTGTAAATGGAGATAGAACTCTCTGATGAGAACCTTGAATGTAAACGGAGGCAGAAATTCCGGAGGAGAAGCTTGTATTTAAATGCAGGTAGCTCTCTCTGAGGAGAAGCTTGTGTGTAAAAGGAGGTAGGAAACGCTGCTGCGAAGCTGGTGTTTAAATGGCGGCTGAACACTCTGATGAAAAGCTGGTGTGTGAACGGAGGCAGAACTCTCTGATGAGACGCTGCTGTTCAGATGGAGGCAGAACGCTCTGACGAGAAGCTGGTGTGTAAATGGAGACAGAACTCCGTGATGAGAATATTGTTCGTGAATGGAGGCAGAACTCCCTGATAAGAAACTGCTGCGCAAATGGAGGCAGAACTCCCTTGTACAGCTGGTGTGCATATGTAAGCAGAACTCCCCGATGAGATGCTCGTGTGTAAATCGAGGCAGAACTCTCTGATGAGCAGCTTGTGTGCAAATGGAGGTAGATCTCTCTGAGGGGAAGCTTGTGTATAAATGTACGCAGAACTCTCTGACTAGTAGCTGGTGTGAAATCGGAGCCAGAACTCTCTGACGAGAAGCTTGTGTGTAAACAGGTACGAAACGCTACTGAGAACCTGGTGTGTAAACGGAAGCAGAACTCTCTGATGAGACGCTGGTGTGTAAATGGACGCTAAACTCTCTGACAAGAAGCTAGTATGTAAACGGAGGCAGAACTCTCTGATGAGAAGCTTGTGTGCAAACGGAGGTAGAGCTCCCTGATGAGACGCTGGTGTGTAAGTGGATGCAGAACTCTCTGATGAGAAAGTGGTGTATAAACGGAGGTAAAAATCCATGACAAGAAGCTGGTGTGTGAGCGGAGGCAGAACACTCTGATGGAAGTTGCTGTGTAAATGGAGATATAACTCTCTGATGAGAAGCTTGTATGTAAACGGAGGCAGAACTCTCTGATCAGAAGCTTGTGCGTAAATGGAGTTGGAAGTCTCTAATGAGAAGCTGGTGTGTTAACGGAGGCAGAACTCTCTGATGAGAAGCTGGTGGGTAAATGGACGCAGAACTCTCTGACAAGAAGCTAGTATGTAAACGGAGGCAGAACTCTCTGATGAGAAGCTGGTGTGTAAACGGAGGTAAAAATCCATGACAAGAAGCTTGTGTGTGAACGGAGGCAGATCTCTCTGATGGAAGCTGCTGTGTAAATGGAGATAGAACTCTTTGATGAGAAGCTTGTATGTAAACGGAGGCAGAACTTCCTGAGGAGAAGCTTGTGTGTAAAAGCAGATAGGAAACGCTGCTGAGAAGCTGGTGTTTGAATGGCGATGGAACTCTCTGATGAGAAGCTCGTCTGTAAACAGAGGCAGAACTCTCTGATGAGACGCTGGTATGTAAATGGATGCAGAACTCTTTGATGAGAAGCTGATCTGTAAACGTAGGCAGAAATGACTGATGAGAGTCTGATGTATAAATCGAGGAAGAACTCTCTGCTGAGAAGCTGGTGTGTAAACGGAGGTAGAACTCCCTGATGAGCAGCTGGTGTGTAAATGTAGGCAGAACACTGATGAGAAGCTGGTGTGTAAACGGAGGTAGAACTCCCTGATGAGCAGCTAGTGTGTAAATGTAGGCAGAACTCTCTGATGAGAAGCTGGTGTGTAAATGGAGGAAGAGATCCCTGATGAGAAGCTGCTGCTGTGTAAATGGAGATAGAACTCTCTTAATGAGAATCTTGTGTATAAACGGAGGCAGAACTCCCAGATGAGACGCTGGTGTGTAAAAGGATGTAGGAAACGCTGCCTAGAAGCTGGTGTGTGAATGGAGTCAGAAATCTCTGATGAGATGCTGGTGTGCAAACGGAGGTAGAACTCCCTGATGAGAAGCTGGTGTGTAAATGGAGGTAAAACTCCAAGACAAGAATCCTGTGTGTAAACGGAGGCAGAACTCTCTGACGAGAAGCTGGTGTGTAAATGGAGACAGAACTGCGTGATGAGAATCTTGTTCGTGAATGGAGGTAGAACTCCCTGATGAGAAACTGCTGCACAAATGGAGGCAGAACTCCCTTATATAGCTGGTGTGCACATGTAAGCAGAACTCCGCGATGAGAAGCTGGTGTGTAAATGGAGGCAGAACTCTCTGATGCGCTGGTGTGTAAATGGAGTTTGAAGTCTCTGATGAGCAGCTTGTGTGCAAATGGAGGTAGATCTCTCTGAAGAGAAGCTTGTGTATAAATGGACGCAGAACTCTCTGACCAGAAGCTGGTGTGTAAATGGAGGAGGAACTCCTTGATGAGTAGATTGTGTGCAAATGGAGGCACAACGCCCTGATGAGAAGCTGGTGTGTAAAAGGAAGAAGAACACCCTGATGAGAAGCTGGTGTCTTAATGCAGGCAGAACTTTCTACTGAGAAGTTGGAGTGCAAATGGATGTAGTACTCCCTGACGAGAGCTGATGTGTAAACGGAGGAAGAACTCCCTGATAAGAAGCTGGGGTGTAAACGGAGGCAGAACTAACTTATATAGCTGGTGTGCATATGTAAGCAGAACTCCGCGATTAGAAGCTGGTGTGTAAATGCAGGCAGAACTCTCTGATGAGAAGCTGGTGTGTAAATAGACGCAGAACTCTCTGACAAGAAGCTAGTATATAAACGAAGGAAGAACTCATTGACGAGAAGCTGGTGTGTGAATGGAGGCAGAACTCTCTAATGAGAAGCCGGTGTGCAAACGGAGGTAGAACTCCCTGATGAGAAGCTGGAGTGTAAATGGAGATAGAACTCTCTGACGAAAAGCTTGTATGTAAAAGGAGGCAGAACTTCCGGAGGTGAAGCTTCTGTGCAGATGGACGCAGAACTCTCTGACAAGAAGCTAGTATGTAAACAGAGGCAGAACTCTCTGACGAGAAGCTTGTGTGTAAAAGGCGGTAGGAAACGCTGCTGAGAAGCTGGTGTTTGAATGGCGGCAGAACTCTCTGATGAGAACCTGCTGTGTAAATGGAAGCACAACTCTCTGATGCGACGCTGGTGTGTAAAAGGACACTAAACTCTCTGACAAGAAGCTAGTATGTAAACGGAGGCAGAACTCATTGACGAGAAGCTGGTATGTTAATGGAGGCAGAACTCTCTGTCGAGAAGCTGGTGTGCAAACGGAGGTAGAACTCCCTGAGGAGAAACTGGTGTGTAAATGGAGATAGAACTCTCTGATGAGAAGCGTGTATGTAAACGGAGGCAGAACTCTCTGATCAGAAGCTTGTGCGTAAATGGAGTTGGAAGTCTCTAATGAGGCAGAACTTCCGGAGGAGAAGCTTGTATTTAAATGCAGGTAGCTCTCTCTGAGGAGAAGCTTGTGTGTAAAAGGAGGTAGGAAACGCTGCTGCGAAGCTGGTGTTTAAATGCCGGCAGAACTCTCTGATGAAAAGCTGGTGTGTAAACGGAGGCAGAACTCTCTGATGAGACGCTGCTGTGTAGATGGAGGCAGAACGCTCTGACGAGAAGCTGGTGTGTAAATGGAGACAGAACTCCGTGATGAGAATCTTGTTCGTGAATGGAGGCAGAACTCCCTGATGAGAAGCTGCTGCGCAAATGGAGGCAGAACTCCCTTGTACGGCTGGTGTGCATATATAAGCAGAACTCCGCGATGAGATGCTCGTGTGTAAATCGATGCAGAACTCTCTGATGAGAAGCGTGTGTAAATGGAGATGGAAGTCTCTGATGAGAAGCTTGTGTGCAAATGGAGGTAGATCTCTCTGAGGAGATGCTCTGAGTAAACGGAGGCACAGCTCTCTGATGAGACGCTGGTGTGTAAATGGAGGCAGAACTCTCTGACGAAACGCTGGTGTGTAAATAGAGGCAGAACTCTCTGACGAGAAGTTGGTGTGTAAATGGAGTTAGAAATCTCTGATGAGCAGCTTGTGTGCAAATGGAGGTAGATCTCTCTGAGGGGAAGCTTGTGTATAAATGTACGCAGAACTCTCTGACTAGTAGCTGGTGTGAAATCGGAGCCACAACTCTCTGACGAGAAGCTTGTGTGTAAAAGGAGGTAGGAAACGCTACTGAGAAGCTGGTGTTTAAATGGCGGCAGAACTCTCTGATGAGAAGCTGGTGTGTAAACGCAGGCAGAACTCTCTGTTGAGACGCTGGCGTTTAAATGGAGGCAGAACTCTCTGACAAGAAGCTAGTATGTAAACGGAGGCAGAACTCTCTGATGAGAAGCTTGTGTGTAAATGGAGTTGGAAGTCTCTGATGAGAAGTTTGTGTGTGAATGGAGACAGAACTCTCTGATGCGAAGCTGGTCTGCAAACGGTGGTAGAACTCCCTGATGAGACGCTGGTGTGTAAATGGGGGCAGAACTCTCTAATGAGAAGCTGTTCTGTAAATATAGGCAGAAATCCCTGATGAGAGCCTGATGTGTAAATCGAGGCAGAACTCTCTGCTGAGAAGCTGGTGTGTGAATAGAGGCAGAACTCTCTGATGAGTAGCTGGAGCGCAAACGGAGGTAGAACTCCCTGATGAGAAGCTGGTGTGTAAATGGAGATAAAACTCCATGACAAGTATCCTGTGTGTAACCGGAGGCAGAACTTCCGGAGGAGAAGCTTGTGTGTAAATGCAGGTAGAACTCTCTGATGAGAAGCGTGTGTAAATGGAGATAGAAGTCTCTGATGAGAAGATTGTGTGCAAATGGAGGTAGATCTCTCTGAGGAGATGCTTGTGGGTAAACGGAGGCAGAACTCTCTGATGAGACGGTGGTGTGTCAATGGTGGCAGAACTCTCTGACGAGATGCTGGTGTGTAAATGGAGGCAGAACTCTCTGCGAGAAGCTGCTGGGTAAATGGAGACAGAACTCCGTGATATGAATCTTGTGCGTGAAAGGAGGTGGAACTCCCTGATGAGAAGCTGCGGCGCAAATGGAGGCAGAACTCCCTTATATAGCTGGTGTGCATATGTAAGTAGAACTCCGCGATGAGAAGCTGGTGTGTAAATGGAGTCAGAACTCTGTGATGAGAAGCTGGTGTGTAAATGGAGGAGGAACTCCCTGATGATAAGCTTGTGTGCAAATGGAGGCACAACGTCCTGATGAGAAGCTTGTGTGTAAAAGGAAGAAGAACACCCTGATGAGAAGCTGGTGTCTTAATGCAGGCGGAACTCTCTAATGAGAACTTGGAGTGTAAATGGATGTAGTACTCCCTGACGAGAGCTGATGTGTAAACGGAGGAAGAACTCCCTGATGAGAAGCTGGGATGTAAACGGAGGCAGAACTCACTTATATAGCTGGTGTGCATATGTAAGCAGAACTCCGCGATGAGAAGCTGGTGCCTAAATGGAGGCAGAATTCTCTGATGAGAAGCTGGAGTGTAAATGGACGCAGAACTCTCTGACAAGAAGCTAGTATGTAAACAGAGGCAGATCTCTCTGACGAGAAGTTTGTGTGTAAAAGGCGGTAGGATACGCTGCTGAGAAGCTGGCGTTTGAATGGCGGCAGAACTCTTTGATGAGAAGCTGGTCTGTAAATGTAGGCAGAACTCTCTAATGAGAAGCTGTTCTGTAAATGTAGGCAGAAATCCCTGATGAGAGCCTGATGTGTAAATCGAGGCAGAACTCTCTGCTGAGAAGCTGGTGTGTGAATTGAGGCAGAACTCTCTGATGAGAAGCTGTTGTGTAAATGTAGGCAGAAATCCCTGATGAGAGCCTGATGTGTGAATGGAGGCAGAACTCACTGATGAGTAGCTGGTGCGCAAACGGAGGTAGAACTCTCTGATGAGAAGCTGGTGTGTAAATGGAGATAGAACTCTCTGATGAGAAGCTTGTATGTAAACGGAAGCAGAACTTCCGGAGGAGAAGCTTGTGTGTAAATGCAGGTAGATCTCTCTGAGGAGAAGTTTGTGTGTAAAAGGAGGTAGGAAACGCTGCTGGGAAGCTGGTGTTTAAATGGCGGCAGAACGCTCTGATGAGAAGTTGGTGTGTAAACGGAGGCAGAACTCTCTGATGAGACGCTGGTGTGTAAATGGAGGCAGAACTCACTAATACAGCTAGTGTGCAGAAGTAAGTAGAAATCCGTGATGAAAATCCTGTGCGTCAATGGAGGTAGAACTCCCTGATGAGAAGCTGCGGCGCAAATGGAGGCAGATCTCACTTATATAGATGGTGTGCATAGGTATGTAGAACTCCGCGATGAGAAGCTGGTGTGTAAATGGAGACAGAATTCTCTGATGAGATTCTGGTGTGTAAATGGAGGAGGAACTCCCTGATGGGAAGCTTGTGTGCAAATGGAGGCAGAACGCCCTGATGAGAAGTTGGTCTGCAAAAGGAAGAGGAACTCCCTGATGAGAAGCTTGTGTGCAAATGGAGGCACATTTCTCTGATCAGAAGCTGGTGTGTAAAACGAAGAAGAACACCCGGATGAGAAGCTGGTGCCTTAATGCAGGCAGAACTCTCTAATGAGAAGCTGGAGTGTAAATGGCGGTAGTACTCCCTGACGAGAAGCTGGTGTGTAAACGCAGGAAGAACTCACTAATGAGAAGCTGGTGTGTAAATGGAAGTAAAATTCCATGACAAGAAGCCTGTGTGTAAATGGAGGTAGAACTCTCTGATGAGAAGCTTGTATGTAAACGGAGGCAGAACTTCCGGAGGAGAAGCTTGTGTGTAAATGGACGCAGAACCCTCTGACTAGAAGCTGGTGTGTAATCGGAGGCAGAACTCTCTGACGAGAAGTTTGTGTGTAAAAGGAGGTAGGAAACGCTGCTGAGAAGCTGGTGTTTAAATGGCGACAGAACTCTCTGATCAGAAGCTGGTGTGTAAACGGAGGCAGAAGTCTCTGACGAGACGCTGGCTTGTAAATGGAGGCAGAACACTCTGGCGAGAAGCTGGTGTGTAAATGGACACAGAACTCCGTGATGAGAATCTTGTGCGTGAATGGAGGTAGAACTCCCTGATGAGAAGCTGCGGCGCAAATGGAGGCAGAATTCATTAATGAGAATCTGGAGTGTAAATGGAGGTAGTACTCCCTGATGAGAAGCTGGTGTGTAAACGGAGGAAGAACTCACTGATGAGAAGCTGGTGTGTAAATGGAGGTAAATTTCCATGACAAGAAACCCGTGTGTAAACGGAGGCAGAACTCTCTGAAGAGAAGCTGCTGTGTAAATGGAGATAGAACTCTCTGATGAGAAGCTTGTATGTAAACGGAGGCAGAACTTCCGGAGGAGAAGCTTGTGTGTAAATGCAGGTAGACCTCTCTGAGGAGAAGCTTGAGTATAAATGGACGCAGAACTCTCTGACTAGAAGCTGGTGTGTAATCGGAGGCAGAACTCTCTGACGAAAAGCGTGTGTGTAAAAGGAGGTAGGAAACGCTGCTGAGAAGCTGGTGCTTAAATGGCGGCAGAAATCTCTGATGAGAAGCTGGTGTGTAAATGGAGACAGAACTTCCGGAGGTGAAGCTTCTGTGTAGATGGACGCAGAACTCTCTGAGAAGAAGCTAGTATGTAAACAGAGGCAGATCTCTCTGAGGAGAAGTTTGTGTGTAAAAGGCGGTAGGATACGCTGCTGAGAAGCTGGTGTTTGAATGGAGGCAGAACTCTCTAATGAGAAGCTGTTCTGTAAATGTAGGCAGAAATCCCTGATGAGAGCCTGATGTGTAAATCGAGGCAGAACTCTCTGCTGAGAAGCTGGTGTGTGAATAGAGACAGAACTCTCTGATGAGTAGCTTGTGCGCAAACGGAGGTAGAACTCCCTGATGAGAAGCTGGTGTGTAAATGGAGATAAAACTCCATGACAAGAATCCTGTGTGTAACCGCAGGCAGAACTTCCGGAGGAGAAGCTTGCGTGTGAATGCAGGTAGAACTCTCTGATGAGAAGCGTGTGTAAATGGAGATAGAAGTCTCTGATGACAAGCTTGTGTGCAAATGGAGGTAGATCTCTCTGAGGAGATGCTGTGGGTAAGCGGAGGCACAACTCTCTGATGAGACGCTGGTGTGTAAATGGAGGCAGAACTCTCTGACGAAACGCTGGTGTGTAAATGGAGACAGAACTCCGTGATATGAATCTTGTGCGTGAATGGAGGTGGAACTCCCTGATGAGAAGCTGCGGCGCAAATGGAGGCAGAACCCCCTTATATAGCTGCTGTGCATATGTTAGTAGAACTCCGCGATGAGAAGCTGGTATGTAAACGGAGGCAGAACTTTCTGATAAGCCGCTGGTGTGTAAATAGAGGCAGAGCTCTCTCATGAGAAGCTGGTGTGCAAATGTAGGCAGAAATCCCTGATGAGAGCCTGATGTGTAAATCGAGGCAGCACTCTCTGCTGAGAAGCTGGTGTGTGAATAGAGGCAGAACTCTCTGATGAGTAGCTGGTGTGCAAACGGAGGTAGAACTCCCTGATGAGAAGCTGGTGTGTAAATGGAGATAAAACTCCATGACAAGAATCCTATGTGTAACCGGAGGCAGAACTTCCGGAGGAGAAGCTTGTGTATAAATGTAGGTAGAACTCTCTGATGAGAAGCGAGTGTAAATGGAGATAGAAGTCTCTGATGAGAAGCTGGTGTGTGAATAGAGGCAGAACTCTCTGATGAGTAGCTGGTGTGCAAACGGAGGTAGAACTCCCTGATGAGACGCTGGTGTGTAAATGGAGGCAGTACTCTCTGACGAGATGCTGGTGTGTAAATGGAGGCAGAACTCTCTGACGAGAAGCTGGTGTGTAAATGGAGACAGAACTCCGTGATATGAAGCTTGTGCGTGAATGGAGGTAGAACTCCTTGATGAGAAGCTGCGGCGCAATTGGAGGCAGAACTCGCTTATATAGCTGGTGTGCATCTGTAAGTAGAACTCCGCGATGAGAAGCTGGTGTGTAAATGCAGGCAGAACTCTCTGATGAGAAGCTGGTGTGTAAATAGACGCAGAACTCTCTGACAAGAAGCTAGTATGTAAACGGAGCAGAACTCATTGACGAGAAGCTGGTATGTTAATGGAGGCAGAACACTCTGTCGAGAAGCTGGTGTGCAAACGGAGGTAGAACTCCCTGAGGAGAAACTGGTGTGTAAATGGAGATAGAACTCTCTGATGAGAAGCGTGTATGTAAACGGAGGCAGAAGTTCCGGAGGAGAAGCTTGTATTTAAATGCAGGTAGCTCTCTCTGAGGAGAAGCTTGCGTGTAAAAAGGAGGTAGGAAACTCTGCTGAGAAGCTGGTGTTTAAATGGCGGCAGAACACTCTGATGAAAAGCTGGTGTGTAAACGGAGGCAGAACTCTCTGATGAGACGCTGCTGTGTAGATGGAGGCAGAACGCTCTGACGAGAAGCTGGTGTGTAAATGGAGACAGAACTCCGTGATGAGAATCTTGTTCGTGAATTGAGGCAAAACTTCCAGATGAGAAGCTGCTGCGCAAATGGAGGCAGAACTCCCTTGTACAACTGGTGTGCATATGTAAGCAGAACTCCGCGATGAGATGCTCGTGTGTAAATCGAGGCAGAACTCTCTGATGAGAAGTTGGTGTGTAAATGGAGTTAGAAATCTCTGATGAGCAGCTTGTGTGCAACTGGAGGTATATCTCTTGAGGGGAAGCTTGTGTATAAATGTACGCAGAACTCTCTGACGAGTAGCTGCTGTGAAATCGGAGCCAGCACTCTCTGACGAGAAGCTTGTGTGTAAAAGGAGGTAGGAAACGCTACTGAGAAGCTGGTGTTTAAATGGCGGCAGAACTCTCTGATAAGAAGCTGGTGTGTAAACGCAGGCAGAACTCTCTGTTGAGACGCTGGCGTTTAAAAGGAGGCAGAACTCTCTGACAAGAAGCTAGTATGTAAACGGAGGCAGAACTCTCTGATGAGAAGCTTGTGTGTAAATGGAGTTGGAAGTCTCTGATGAGAAGTTTGTGTGTGAATGGAGACAGAACTCTGTGATGCGAATCTGGTCTGCAAACGGTGGTAGAACTCCCTGATGAGACGCTGGTGCGTAAATGGAGGCAGAGCTCTCTGATGAGAAGCTGTTCTGTAAATGTAGGCAGAAATCCCTGATGAGAGCCTGATATGTAAATCAAGGCAGAACTCTCTGCTGAGAAGCTGGTGTGTGAATAGAGGCAGAACTCTCTGATGAGTAGCTGGTGTGCAAACCGAGGTAGAACTCCCTGATGAGAAGCTGGTGTGTAAATGGAGATAAAACTCCATGACAAGAATCCTGTGTGTAACCGGAAGCAGAACTTCCGGAGGAGAACCATGTGTGTAAATGCAGGTAGAACTCTCTGATGAGAAGCAAGTGTAAATGGAGATAGAAGTCTCTGATGAGAAGCTGGTGTGTGAATAGAGGCAGATCTCCCTGATGAGTAGCTGGTGTGCAAACGGAGGTAGAACTCCCTGATGAGACGCTGGTGTGTAAATGGAGGCAGAACTCTCTGACGAGAAGCTGGTGTGTAAATGGAGACAGAACTCCGTGATATGAATCTTGTGCGTGAATGGAGGTAGAACTCCTTGATGAGAAGCGGCGGCGCAATTGGAGGCAGAACTCCCTTATATAGCTGGTGTGCATCTGTAAGTAGAACTCCGCGATGAGAAGCTGGTGTGTAAATGCCGGCAGAACTCTCTGATGAGAAGCTGGTGTGTAAATAGACGCAGAACTCTCTGACAAGAAGCTAGTATGTAAACGAAGGAAGAACTCATTGACGAGAAGCTGGTGTGTGAATGGAGGCAGAACTCTCTAATGAGAAGCCGGTGTGCAAACGGAGGTAGAACTCCCTGATGAGACACTGGTGTGTAAATGGAGGCAGTACTCTCTGACGAGATGCTGGTGTGTAAATGGAGACAGAACTCTCTGACGAGAAGCTGGTGTGTAAATGTAAACAGAACTCCGTGATATGAAGCTTGTGCGTGAATGGAGGTAGAACTCCTTGATGAGAAGCTGCGGCGCAATTGGAGGCAGAACTCGCTTATATAGCTGGTGTGCATCTGTAAGTAGAACTCCGCGATGAGAAGCTGGTGTGTAAATGCAGGCAGAACTCTCTGATGAGAAGCTGGTGTGTAAATAGACGCAGAACCCTCTGACAAGAAGCTAGTATATAAACGAAGGAAGAACTCATTGACGAGAAGCTGGTGTGTGAATGGAGGCAGAACTCTCTAATGAGAAGCCGGTGTTCAAACGGAGGTAGAACTCCATAATGAGAAGCTGGTGTGTAAATGGAGATAGAACTCTCTGACGAGAAGCTTGTATGTAAACGGAGGCAGAACTTCCGGAGGTGAAGCTTCTGTGTAGATGGAAGCAGAACTCTCTGACAAGAAGCTAGTATGTAAACAGAGGCAGAACTCTCTGACGAGAAGCTTGTGTGTAAAAGGCGGTAGGAAACGCTGCTGAGAAGCTGGTGTTTGAATGGCGGCAGAACTCTCTGATGAGAACCTGCTGTGTAAACGGAAGCACAACTCTCTGATGAGACGCTGGTGTGTAAAAGGACGCTAAACTCTCTGACAAGAAACTAGTATGTAAACGGAGCAGAACTCATTGACGAGAAGCTGGTATGTTAATGGAGGCAGAACACTCTGTCGAGAAGCTGGTGTGCAAACGGAGGTAGAACTCCCTGAGGAGAAACTGGTGTGTAAATGGAGATAGAACTCTCTGATGAGAAGCGTGTATGTAAACGGAGGCAGAAGTTCCGGAGGAGAAGCTTGTATTTAAATGCAGGTAGCTCTTTCTGAGGAGAAGCTTGTGTGTAAAAAGGAGGTAGGAAACTCTGCTGAGAAGCCAGTGTTTAAATGGCGGCAGAACACTCTGATGAAAAGCTGGTGTGTAAACGGAGGCAGAACTCTCTGATGAGACGCTGCTGTGTAGATGGAGGCAGAACGCTCTGACGAGAAGCTGGTGTGTAAATGGAGACAGAACTCCGTGATGAGAATCTTGTTCGTGAATTGAGGCAAAACTTCCAGATGAGAAGCTGCTGCGCAAATGGAGGCAGAACTCCCTTGTACAACTGGTGTGCATATGTAAGCAGAACTCAGCGATGAGATGCTCGTGTGTAAATCGAGGCAGAACTCTCTGATGAGAAGTTGGTGTGTAAATGGAGTTAGAAATCTCTGATGAGCAGCTTGTGTGCAAATGGAGGTAGATCTCTCTGAGGGGAAGCTTGTGTATAAATGTACGCAAAACTCTCTGACGAGTAGCTGGTGTGAAATCGGAGCCAGAACTCTCTGACGAGAAGCTTGTGTGTAAAAGGAGGTAGGAAACGCTACTGAGAAGCTGGTGTTTAAATGGCGGCAGAACTCTCTGATGAGAAGCTGGTGTGTAAACGCAGGCAGAACTCTCTGTTGAGACGCTGGAGTTTAAATGGAGGCAGAACTCTCTGACAAGAAGCTAGTATGTAAACGGAGGCAGAACTCTCTGATGAGAAGCTTGTGTGTAAATGGAGTTGGAAGTCTCTGATGAGAAGTTTGTGTGTGAATGGAGGCAGAACTCTCTGATGCGAAGCTGGTCTGCAAACGGTGGTAGAACTCCCTGATGAGACGCTGGTGCGTAAATGGAGGCAGAGCTCTCTGATGAGAAGCTGTTCTGTAAATGTAGGCAGAAATCCCTGATGAGAGACTGATATGTAAATCGAGGCAGAACTCTCTGCTGAGAAGCTGGTGTGTGAATAGAGGCAGAACTCTCTGATGAGTAGCTGGTGTGCAAACGGAGGTAGAACTCCCTGATGAGAAGCTGGTGTGTAAATGGAGATAAAACTCCATGACAAGAATCCTGTGTGTAACCGGAGGCAGAACTTCCGGAGGAGAACCTTGTGTGTAAATGCAGGTAGAACTCTCTGATGAGAAGCAAGTGTAAATGGAGATAGAAGTCTCTGATGAGAAGCTGGTGTGTGAATAGAGGCAGAACTTCCTGATGAGTAGCTGGTGTGCAAACGGAGGTAGAACTCCCTGATGAGACGCTGGTGTGTAAATGGAGGCAGTACTCTCTGACGAGATGCTGGTGTGTAAATGGAGGCA
This sequence comes from Mobula birostris, assembly GCF_030028105.1. NCBI lineage: Eukaryota > Metazoa > Chordata > Chondrichthyes > Myliobatiformes > Myliobatidae > Mobula > Mobula birostris. The sequence goes on along the minus strand of NC_092376.1, from coordinate 189,158,317 downwards.
GAACTCTCTGACGAGAAGCTGGTGTGTAAATGGAGACAGAACTCCGTGATATGAATCTTGTGCGTGAATGGAGGTAGAACTCCCTGATGAGAAGCGGCGGCGCAATTGGAGGCAGAACTCCCTTATATAGCTGGTGTGGATCTGTAAGTAGAACTCCGCGATGAGAAGCTGGTGTGTAAATGCAGGCAGAACTCTCTGATGAGAAGCTGGTGGGTAAATAGACGCAGGACTCTCTGACAAGAAGCTAGTATATAAACGAAGGAAGAACTCATTGACGAGAAGCTGGTGGTGAATGGAGGCAGAACTCTCTAATGAGAAGCCGGTGTGCAAACGGAGGTAGAACTCCCTGATGAGAAGCTGGTGTGTAAATGGAGATAGAACTCTCTGACGAGAAGCTTGTATGTAAACGGAGGCAGAACTTCCGGAGGTGAAGCTTCTGTGTAGATGGACGCAGAACTCTCTTACAAGAAGCTAGTATGTAAACAGAGGCAGAACTCTCTGATGAGAATCTTGTGTGTAAAAGGCGGTAGGAAACGCTGCTGAGAAGCTGGTGTTTGAATGGCGGCAGAACTCTCTGATGAGAACCTGCTGTGTAAACGGAAGCACAACTCTCTGATGAGACGCTGGTGTGTAAAAGGACGCTAAACTCTCTGACAAGAAGCTAGTATGTAAACGGAGGCAGAACTCATTGACGAGAAGCTGGTATGTTAATGGCGGCAGAACACTCTGTCGAGAAGCTGGTGTTCAAACGGAGGGAGAACTCCCTGAGGAGAAATTGGTGTGTAAATGGAGATAGAACTCTCTGATGAGAAGCGTGTATGTAAACGGAGGCAGAAATTCCGCAGGAGAAGCTTGTATTTAAATGCAGGTATGTAAGCAGAACTCCGCGATGAGATACTCGTGTGTAAATCGAGGCAGAACTCTCTGATGAGAAGTTGGTGTGTAAATGGAGTTAGAAATCTCTGATGAGCAGCTTGTGTGCAAATGGAGGTAGATCTCTCTGAGGGGAAGCTTGTGTATAAATGTACGCAGAACTCTCTGACGAGTAGCTGGTGTGAAATCGGAGCCAGAACTCTCTGACGAGAAGCTTGTGTGTAAAAGGAGGTAGGAAACGCTACTGAGAAGCTGGTGTTTAAATGGCGGCAGAACTCTCTGATGAGAAGCTGGTGTGTAAACGCAGGCAGAACTCTCTGTTGAGACGCTGGCGTTTAAATGGAGGCAGAACTCTCTGACAAGAAGCTAGTATGTAAACGGAGGCAGAACTCTCTGATGAGAAGCTTGTGTGTAAATGGAGTTGGAAGTCTCTGATGAGAAGTTTGTGTGTGAATGGAGGCAGAACTCTCTGATGCGAAGCTGGTCTGCAAACGGTGGTAGAACTCCCTGATGAGACGCTGGTGCGTAAATGGAGGCAGAGCTCTCTGATGAGAAGCTGTTCTGTAAATGTAGGCAGAAATCCCTGATGAGAGCCTGATATGTAAATCGAGGCAGAACTCTCTGCTGAGAAGTTGGTGTGTGAATAGAGGCAGAACTCTCTGATGAGTAGCTGGTGTGCAAACGGAGGTAGAACTCCCTGATGAGAAGCTGGTGTGTAAATGGAGATAAAACTCCATGACAAGAATCCTGTGTGTAACCGGAGGCAGAACTTCCGGAGGAGAACCTTGTGTGTAAATGCAGGTAGAACTCTCTGATGAGAAGCAAGTGTAAATGGAGATAGAAGTCTCTGATGAGAAGCTGGTGTGTGAATACAGGCAGAACTCCCTGATGTGTAGCTGGTGTGCAAACGGAGGTAGAACTCCCTGATGAGACGCTGGTGTGTAAATGGAGGCAGTACTCTCTGACGAGATGCTGGTGTGTAAATGGAGGCAGAACTGTCTGACGAGAAGCTGGTGTGTAAATGGAGACAGAACTCCGTGATATGAATCTTGTGCGTGAATGGAGGTAGAACTCCTTGATGAGAAGCGGCGGCGCAATTGGAGGCAGAACTCCCTTATATAGCTGGTGTGCATCTGTAAGTAGAACTCCGCGATGAGAAGCTGGTGTGTAAATGCCGGCAGAACTCTCTGATGAGAAGCTGGTGTGTAAATGGAGTTAGAAATCTCTGATGAGCAGCTTGTGTGCAAATGGAGGTATATCTCTTGAGGGGAAGCTTGTGTATAAATGTACGCAGAACTCTCTGACGAGTAGCTGGTGTGAAATCGGAGCCAGCACTCTCTGACGAGAAGCTTGTGTGTAAAAGGAGGTAGGAAACGCTACTGAGAAGCTGGTGTTTAAATGGCGGCAGAACTCTCTGATAAGAAGCTGGTGTGTAAACGCAGGCAGAACTCTCTGTTGAGACGCTGGCGTTTAAAAGGAGGCAGAACTCTCTGACAAGAAGCTAGTATGTAAACGGAGGCAGAACTCTCTGATGAGAAGCTTGTGTGTAAATGGAGTTGGAAGTCTCTGATGAGAAGTTTGTGTGTGAATGGAGACAGAACTCTGTGATGCGAAGCTGGTCTGCAAACGGTGGTAGAACTCCCTGATGAGACGCTGGTGCGTAAATGGAGGCAGAGCTCTCTGATGAGAAGCTGTTCTGTAAATGTAGGCAGAAATCCCTGATGAGAGCCTGATATGTAAATCGAGGCAGAACTCTCTGCTGAGAAGCTGGTGTGTGAATAGAGGCAGAACTCATGATGAGTAGCTGGTGTGCAAACCGAGGTAGAACTCCCTGCTAGAGAAGCTGGTGTGTAAATGGAGATAAAACTCCATGACAAGAATCCTGTGTGTAACCGGAAGCAGAACTTCCGGAGGAGAACCATGTGTGTAAATGCAGGTAGAACTCTCTGATGAGAAGCAAGTGTAAATGGAGATAGAAGTCTCTGATGAGAAGCTGGTGTGTGAATAGAGGCAGAACTCCCTGATAGTTAGTGCTGGTGTGCAAACGGAGGTAGAACTCCCTGATGAGAACGCTGGTGTGTAAATGGAGGCAGTACTCTCTGACGAGATGCTGGTGTGTAAATGGAGGCAGGAACTCTCTGACGAGAAGCTGGTGTGTAAATGTAGACAGAACTCCGTGATATGAAGCTTGTGCGTGAATGGAGGTAGAACTCCTTGATGAGAAGCGGCGGCGCAATTGGAGGCAGAACTCGCTTATATAGCTGGTGTGCATCTGTAAGTAGAACTCCGCGATGAGAAGCTGGTGTGTAAATGCAGGCAGAACTCTCTGATGAGAAGCTGGTGTGTAAATAGACGCAGAACTCTCTGACAAGAAGCTAGTATATAAACGAAGGAAGAACTCATTGACGAGAAGCTGGTGTGTGAATGGAGGCAGAACTGTCTAATGAGAAGCCGGTGTTCAAAAGGAGGTAGAACTCCATGATGAGAAGCTGGTTGTGTAAATGGAGATAGAACTCTCTGACGAGAAGCTTGTATGTAAACGGAGGCAGAACTTCCGGAGGTGAAGCTTCTGTGTAGATGGAAGCAGAACTCTCTGACAAGAAGCTAGTATGTAAACAGAGGCAGAACTCTCTGACGAGAAGCTTGTGTGTAAAAGGCGGTAGGAAACGCTGCTGAGAAGCTGGTGTTTGAATGGCGGCAGAACTCTCTGATAAGAACCTGCTGTGTAAACGGAAGCACAACTCTCTGATGAGACGCTGGTGTGTAAAAGGACGCTAATCTCTCTGACAAGAAGCTAGTAGGTAAACGGAGCAGAACTCATTGACGAGAAGCTGGTATGCTAATGGAGGCAGAACACTCTGTCGAGAAGCTGGTGTGCAAACGGAGGTAGAACTCCCTGAGGAGAAACTGGTGTGTAAATGGAGATAGAACTCTCTGATGAGAAGCGTGTATGTAAACGGAGGCAGAAGTTCCGGAGGAGAAGCTTGTATTTAAATGCAGGTAGCTCTCTCTGAGGAGAAGCTTGTGTGTAAAAAGGAGGTAGGAAACTCTGCTGAGAAGCTAGTGTTTAAATGGCGGCAGAACACTCTGATGAAAAGCTGGTGTGTAAACGGAGGCAGAACTCTCTGATGAGACGCTGCTGTGTAGATGGAGGCAGAACGCTCTGACGAGAAGCTGGTATGTAAATGGAGACAGAACTCCGTGATGAGAATCTTGTTCGTGAATTGAGGCAAAACTTCCAGATGAGAAGCTGCTGCGCAAATGGAGGCAGAACTCCCTTGTACAACTGGTGTGCTATGTAAGCAGAACTCAGCGATGAGATGCTCGTGTGTAAATCGAGGCAGAACTCTCTGATGAGAAGTTGGTGTGTAAATGGAGTTAGAAATCTCTGATGAGCAGCTTGTGTGCAAATGGAGGTAGATCTCTATGAGGGGAAGCTTGTGTATAAATGTACGCAGAACTCTCTGACGAGTAGCTGGTGTGAAATCGGAGCCAGAACTCTCTGACGAGAAGCTTGTGTGTAAAAGGAGGTAGGAAACGCTACTGAGAAGCTGGTGTTTAAATGGCGGCAGAACTCTCTGATAAGAAGCTGGTGTGTAAACGCAGGCAGAACTCTCTGTTGAGACGCTGGCGTTTAAATGGAGGCAGAACTCTCTGACAAGAAGCTAGTATGTAAACGGAGGCAGAACTCTCTGATGAGAAGCTTGTGTGTAAATGGAGTTGGAAGACTCTGATGAGAAGTTTGTGTGTGAATGGAGGCAGAACTCTCTGATGCGAAGCTGGTCTGCAAACGGTGGTAGAACTCCCTGATGAGACGCTGGTGCGTAAATGGAGGCAGAGCTCTCTGATGAGAAGCTGTTCTGTAAATGTAGGCAGAAATCCCTGATGAGAGCCTGATATGTAAATCGAGGCAGAACTCTCTGCTGAGAAGCTGGTGTGTGAATAGAGGCAGAACTCTCTGATGAGTAGCTGGTGTGCAAACGGAGGTAGAACTCCCTGATGAGAAGCTGGTGTGTAAATGGAGATAAAACTCCATGACAAGAATCCTGTGTGTAACCGGAGGCAGAACTTCCGGAGGAGAACCATGTGTGTAAATGCAGGTAGAACTCTCTGATGAGAAGCAAGTGTAAGTGGAGATAGAAGTCTCTGATGAGAAGCTGGTGTGTGAATAGAGGCAGAACTCCCTGATGAGTAGCTGGTGTGCAAACGGAGGTAGAACTCCCTGATGAGACGCTGGTGTGTAAATGGAGGCAGTACTCTCTGACGAGATGCTGGTGTGTAAATGGAGGCAGAACTCTCTGACGAGAAGCTGGTGTGTAAATGGAGACAGAACTCCGTGATATGAATCTTGTGCGTGAATGGAGGTAGAACTCCTTGATGAGAAGCGGCGGCGCGATTGGAGGCAGAACTCCCTTATATAGCTGGTGTGCATCTGTAAGTAGAACTCCGCGATGAGAAGCTGCTGTGTAAATGCCGGCAGAACTCTCTGATGAGAAGCTGGTGTGTAAATAGACGCAGAACTGTCTGACAAGAAGCTAGTATATAAACGAAGGAAGAACTCATTGACGAGAAGCTGGTGTGTGAATGGAGGCAGAACTCTCTAATGAGAAGCCGGTGTGCAAACGGAGGTAGAACTCCCTGATGAGAAGCTGGTGTGTAAATGGAGATAAAACTCTCTGACGAGAAGCTTGTATGTAAACGGAGGCAGAACTTCCGGAGGTGAAGCTTCTGCGTAGATGGACGCAGAACTCTCTTACAAGAAGCTAGTATGTAAACAGAGGCAGAACTCTCTGATGAGAATCTTGTGTGTAAAAGGCGGTAGGAAACGCTGCTGAGAAGCTGGTGTTTGAATGGCGGCAGAAATCTCTGATGACAACCTGCTGTGTAAACGGAAGCACAACTCTCTGATGAGACGCTGGTGTGTAAAAGGACGCTAAACTCTCTGACAAGAAGCTAGTATGTAAACGGAGGCAGAACTCATTGACGAGAAGCTGGTATGTTAATGGCGGCAGAACACTCTGTCGAGAAGCTGGTGTGCAAACGGAGGTAGAACTCCCTGAGGAGCAACTGGTGTGTAAATGGAGATAGAACTCTCTGATGAGAAGCGTGTATGTAAACGGAGGCAGAACTTCCGGAGGAGAAGCTTGTATTTAAATGCAGGTATGTAAGCAGAACTCCGCGATGAGATGCTCGTGTGTAAATAGAGGCAGAACTCTCTGATGAGAAGTTGGTGTGTAAATGGAGTTAGAAATCTCTGATGAGCAGCTTGTGTGCAAATGGAGGTAGATCTCTCTGAGGGGAAGCTTGTGTATAAATATACGCAGAACTCTCTGACGAGTAGCTGGTGTGAAATCGGAGCCAGAACACTCTGACGAGAAGCTTGTGTGTAAAAGGAGGTAGGAAACGCTACTGAGAAGCTGGTGTTTAAATGGCGGCAGAACTCTCTGATGAGAAGCTGATGTGTAAACGCAGGCAGAACTCTCTGTTGAGACGCTGGCGTTTAAATGGAGGCAGAACTCTCTGACAAGAAGCTAGTATGTAAACGGAGGCAGAACTCTCTGACGAGTAGCTGGTGTGAAATCGGAGCCAGAACTCTCTGACGAGAAGCTTGTGTGTGAAAGGAGGTAGGAAACGCTGCTGAGAAGCTGGTGTTTAAATGGCGGCAGAACTCTCTGATAAGAAGCTGGTGTGTAAACGCAGGCAGAACTCTCTGTTGAGACGCTGGCGTTTAAATGGAGGCAGAACTCTCTGACAAGAAGCTAGTATGTAAACGGAGGCAGAACTCTCTGATGAGAAGCTTGTGTGTAAATGGAGTTGGAAGTCTCTGATGAGAAGTTTGTGTGTGAATGGAGGCAGAACTCTGTGATGCGAAGCTGGTCTGCAAACGGTGGTAGAACTCCCTGATGAGACGCTGGTGCGTAAATGGAGGCAGAGCTCTCTGATGAGAAGCTGTTCTGTAAATGTAGGCAGAAATCCCTGATGAGAGCCTGATATGTAAATCGAGGCAGAACTCTCTGCTGAGAAGCTGGTGTGTGAATAGAGGCAGAACTCTCTGATGAGTAGCTGGTGTGCAAACGGAGGTAGAACTCCCTGATGAGAAGCTGGTGTGTAAATGGAGATAAAACTCCATGACAAGAATCCTGTGTGTAACCGGAGGCAGAACTTCCGGAGGAGAACCTTGTGTGTAAATGCAGGTAGAACTCTCTGATGAGAAGCAAGTGTAAATGGAGATAGAAGTCTCTGATGAGAAGCTGGTGTGTGAATAGAGGCAGAACTTCCTGATGAGTAGCTGGTGTGCAAACGGAGGTAGAACTCCCTGATGAGACGCTGGTGTGTAAATGGAGGCAGTACTCTCTGACGAGATGCTGGTGTGTAAATGGAGGCAGAACTCTCTGACGAGAAGCTGGTGTGTAAATGGAGACAGAACTCCGTGATATGAATCTTGTGCGTGAATGGAGGTAGAACTCCTTGATGAGAAGCGGCGGCGCAATTGGAGGCAGAACTCCCTTATATAGCTGGTGCGCATCTGTAAGTAGAACTCGGCGATGAGAAGCTGGTGTGTAAATGCCGGCAGAACTCTCTGATGAGAAGCTGGTGTGTAAATAGACGCAGAACTCTCTGACAAGAAGCTAGTATATAAACGAAGGAAGAACTCATTGACGAGAAGCTGGTGTGTGAATGGAGGCAGAACTCTCTAATGAGAAGCCGGTGTGCAAACGGAGGTAGAACTCCCTGATGAGAAGCTGGTGTGTAAATGGAGATAAAACTCTCTGACGAGAAGCTTGTATGTAAACGGAGGCAGAACTTCCGGAGGTGAAGCTTCTGTGTAGATGGACGCAGAACTCTCTTACAAGAAGCTAGTATGTAAACAGAGGCAGAACTCTCTGATGAGAATCTTGTGTGTAAAAGGCGGTAGGAAACGCTGCTGAGAAGCTGGTGTTTGAATGGCGGCAGAACTCTCTGATGAGAACCTGCTGTGTAAACGGAAGCACAACTCTCTGATGAGACGCTGGTGTGTAAAAGGACGCTAAACTCTCTGACAAGAAGCTAGTATGTAAACGGAGGCAGAACTCATTGACGAGAAGCTGGTATGTTAATGGCGGCAGAACACTCTGTCGAGAAGCTGGTGTGCAAACGGAGGTAGAACTCCCTGAGGAGAAATTGGTGTGTAAATGGAGATAGAACTCTCTGATGAGAAGCGTGTATGTAAACGGAGGCAGAAATTCCGGAGGAGAAGCTTGTATTTAAATGCAGGTATGTAAGCAGAACTCCGCGATGAGATACTCGTGTGTAAATCGAGGCAGAACTCTCTGATGAGAAGTTGGTGTGTAAATGGAGTTAGAAATCTCTGATGAGCAGCTTGTGTGCAAATGGAGGTAGATCTCTCTGAGGGGAAGCTTGTGTATAAATGTACGCAGAACTCTCTGACGAGTAGCTGGTGTGAAATCGGAGCCAGAACTCTCTGACGAGAAGCTTGTGTGTAAAAGGAGGTAGGAAACGCTACTGAGAAGCTGGTGTTTAAATGGCGGCAGAACTCTCTGATGAGAAGCTGGTGTGTAAACGCAGGCAGAACTCTCTGTTGAGACGCTGGCGTTTAAATGGAGGCAGAACTCTCTGACAAGAAGCTAGTATGTAAACGGAGGCAGAACTCTCTGATGAGAAGCTTGTGTGTAAATGGAGTTGGAAGTCTCTGATGAGAAGTTTGCGTGTGAATGGAGGCAGAACTCTCTGATGCGAAGCTGGTCTGCAAACGGTGGTAGAACTCCCTGATGAGACGCTGGTGCGTAAATGGAGGCAGAGCTCTCTGATGAGAAGCTGTTCTGTAAATGTAGGCAGAAATCCCTGATGAGTGCCTGATATGTAAATCGAGGCAGAACTCTCTGCTGAGAAGCTGGTGTGTGAATAGAGGCAGAACTCTCTGATGAGTAGCTGGTGTGCAAACGGAGGTAGAACTCCCTGATGAGAAGCTGGTGTGTAAATGGAGATAAAACTCCATGACAAGAATCCTGTGTGTAACCGGAGGCAGAACTTCCGGAGAAGAACCTTGTGTGTAAATGCAGGTAGAACTCTCTGATGAGAAGCAAGTGTAAATGGAGATAGAAGTCCCTGATGAGAAGCTGGTGTGTGAATAGAGGCAGAACTCCCTGATGAGTAGCTGGTGTGCAAACGGAGGTAGAACTCCCTGATGAGACGCTGCTGTGTAAATGGAGGCAGTACTCTCTGACGAGATGCTGGTGTGTAAATGGAGGCAGAACTCTCTGACGAGAAGCTGGTGTGTAAATGGAGACAGAACTCCGTGATATGAATCTTGTGCGTGAATGGAGGTAGAACTCCTTGATGAGAAGCGGCGGCGCAATTGGAGGCAGAACTCCCTTATATAGCTGGTGTGCATCTGTAAGTAGAACTCCGCGATGAGAAGCTGGTGTGTAAATGCCGGCAGAACTCTCTGATGAGAAGCTGGTGTGTAAATAGACGCAGAGCTCTCTGACAAGAAGCTAGTATATAAACGAAGGAAGAACTCATTGACGAGAAGCTGGTGTATAAATGTACGCAGAACTCTCTGACGAGTAGCTGGTGTGAAATCGGAGCCAGCACTCTCTGACGAGAAGCTTGTGTGTAAAAGGAGGTAGGAAACGCTACTGAGAAGCTGGTGTTTAAATGGCGGCAGAACTCTCTGATGAGAAGCTGGTGTGCAAACGCAGGCAGAACTCTCTGTTGAGACGCTGGCGTTTAAATGGAGGCAGAACTCTCTGACAAGAAGCTAGTATGTAAACGGAGGCAGAACTCATTGACGAGAAGCTGGTATGTTAATGGCGGCAGAACACTCTGTCGAGAAGCTGGTGTGCAAACGGAGGTAGAACTCCCTGACGAGAAACTGGTGTGTAAATGGAGATAGAACTCTCTGAAGAGAAGCGTGTATGTAAACGGAGGCAGAACTTCCGCAGGAGAAGCTTGTATTTAAATGCAGGTATGTAAGCAGAACTCCGCGATGAGATGCTCGTGTGTAAATCGAGGCAGAACTCTCTGATGAGAAGTTGGTGTGTAAATGGAGTTAGAAATCTCTGATGAGCAGCTTGTGTGCAAATGGAGGTAGATCTCTCTGAGGGGAAGCTTGTGTATAAATGTACGCAGAACTCTCTGACTAGTAGCTGGTGTGAAATCGGAGCCAGAACTCTCTGACGAGAAGCTTGTGTGTAAAAGGAGGTAGGAAACGCTACTGAGAAGCTGGTGTGTAAACGCAGGCAGAACTCTCTGTTGAGACGCTGGCGTTTAAATGGAGGCAGAACTCTCTGACAAGAAGCTAGTATGTAAACGGAGGCAGAACTCTCTGATGAGAAGCTGGTGTGTAAATGGAGACAGAACTCCGTGATGAGAATCTTGTTCGTGAATGGAGGTAGATCTCCCTGATGAGAAGCTGATGCGCAAATGGAGGCAGAACTCCCTTAAATAGCTGGTGCGCATATGTAAGTAGAACTCCGCGATGAGAAGCTGGTGTGTAAATGGAGGCAGAACAATCTGATGAGAATCTGGTGTGTAAATGGAGGAGAAACTCCCTGATGAGAAGCTTGTGTGCAAATGGATGTAGATCTCTCTGAGGAGAAGCTTCTGAGTAAATGGACGCAGAACTCTCTGACAAGAAGGTAGTATGTAAACAGAGGCAGAACTCCCTGAGGAGAAGCTTGTGTGTAAATGGAGTTGGAAGTCTCTGATGAGAAGTTTGTGTGTGAATGGAGGCAGAACTCTCTGATGAGAAGCTTGTGTGTGAATGGAGGCAGAACTCTCTGATGCGAAGCTGTTATGCAAACGGAGGTAGAACTCCCTGATGAGACGCTGGAGTGTAAATGGAGGCAGAACTCTCTGATGAGAAGCTGGTGTGTAAATGGAGATCAAACTCCATCACAAGAATCCTGTGTGTAAACGGAGGCAGAACTTCCGGAGGAGAAGCTTGCGTGTAAATGCAGGTAGAACTCTCTGATGAGAATCGTGTGTAAATGTAGACAGCAGTCTCTGATGAGCAGCTTGTGTGCAAATGGAGGTAGATCTCTCTGAGGAGAAGCTTGTGTATAAATGGACGCAGAACTCTCTGACTACAAGCTGGTGTGTAATCGCAGGCAGAGCTCTCTGACGAGAAACTTCTGTGTAAACGGAGGTAGAGAATGCTGCTGAGAAGCTGCTGTTTGAATGGCGGCAGATATCTCTGATGAGAACCTGGTGTGTAAACGGAGGCAGAACTCTCTGAATAGTCGCTGGTGTGGAAATGGAGGCAGAACACTCTGATGAAAAGCTGTTGTGTAAATGTAGGCAGAAATCCCTGATGAGAGCCTGATGTGTAAATCGAGGCAGAACTCTCTGCTGAGAAGCTGGTGTGTGAATGGAGGCAGAATTCTCTGATGAGAAGTTGGTGTGTAAACGAAGGCAGAACTCTCTGATGAGACGCTGGTGTGTAAATGGAGGCAGAACTCACTAATACAGCTAGTGTGCAGAAGTAAGTAGAAATCCGTGATGAGAATCCTGTGCGTCAATGGAGGTAGAACTTCCTGATGAGAAGCTGCGGCGCAAATGGAGGCAGAACTCACTTATATAGATGGTGTGCTTAGGTATGTAGAACTCCGCGATGAGAAGCTGGTGTGTAAATGGAGACAGAATTCTCTGATGAGAATCTGGTGTGTAAATAGAGACAGAATTCTCTGATGAGAATCTGATGTGTAAATGGAGGAGGATCTCCCTGATGGGAAGCTTGTGTGCAAATGGAGGCAGAACGACCTGATGAGAAGTTGGTCTGCAAAAGGAAGAGGAACTCCCTGATGAGAAGCTTGTGTGCAAATGAAGGCACATTTCTCTGATCAGAAGCTGGTGTGTAAAACGAAGAAGAACACCCGGAGGAGAAGCTGGTGTCTTAATGCAGCCAGAACTCTCTAATGAGAAGCTGGAGTGTAAATGGCGGTAGTACTCCCTGACGAGAAGCTGGTGTGTAAACGCAGGAAAAAACTCACTAATAAGAAGCTGGTGTGCAAATGGAAGTAAAATTCCATGACAAGAAGCCTGTGTGTAAATGGAGGTAGAACTCTCTGATGAGAAGCTGGTGTGTAATCGGAGGCAGAACTTCCGGAGGAGAAGCTTGTGTGTAACTGGACGCAGAACCCTCTGACTAGAAGCTGGTGTGTAATCGGAGGCAGAACTCTCTGACGAGAAGCTGGTGTGTAAACGGAGGCAGAACACTCTGGCGAAAAGCTGGTGTGTAAATGGACACAGAACTCCGTGATGAGAATCTTGTGCGTGAATGGAGGTAGAACTCCCTGATGAGAAGCTGCGGCGCAAATGGAGGCAGAATTCATTAATGAGAATCTGGAGTGTAAATGCAGGTAGTACTCCCTGATGAGAAGCTGGTGTGTAAACGGAGGAAGAACTCACTGATGAGAAGCTGGTGTGTAAATGGAGGTAAATTTCCATGACAAGAAGCCTGTGCGTAAATGGAGGTAGAACTCTCTGATGAGAAGCTGGTGTGTTATCGGAGGCAGAACTTCCGGAGGAGAAGCTTGTGTGTAAATGGACGCAGAACCCTCTGACTAGAAGCTGGTGTGTAATCGGAGGAAGAACTCTCTGACGAAAAGCTTGTGTGTAAAACGAGGTAGGAAACGCTGCTAAGAAGCTGGTGTTTAAATGTCGGAAGAACTCTCTGATGAGAAGCTGTTCTGTAAATGTAGGCAGAAATCCCTGATGAGAGCCTGATGTGTAAATCGAGGCAGAACTCTCTGCTGAGAAGCTGGTGTGTGAATAGAGGCAGAACTCTCTGATGAGTAGCTGGTGCGCAAACGGAGCTGGAACTTCCTGATGCGAAGCTGGTGTGTAAATGGAGATAAAACTCCATGACAAGAATCCTATGTGTAACCGGAGACAGAACTTCCGGAGGAGAAGCTTGTGTGTAAATGCAGGTAGAACTCTCTGATGAGAAACGTGTGTAAATGGAGATAGAAGTCTCTGATGAGAAGCTTGTGTGCAAATGGAGGTAAATCTCTCTGAGGAGATGCCTGTGGGTAAACGGAGGAACAACTTTCTGATAAGACGCTGTTGTGTAAATGGAGGCAGAACTCTCTGACGAGACGCTGGTGTGTAAATGGAGGCAGAAGTCTCTGACGAGAAGCTGGTGTGTAAATGGAGACAGAACTCCGTGATATGAATCTTGTGCGTGAATGGAGGTAGAACTCCCTGATGAGCAGCTGCGGCGCAGGTGGAGGCAGAACTCCCTTATATAGCTGGTGTGCATATGTAAGTAGAACTCCGCGATGAGAAGCTGGTGTGTAAATGGAGGCCGAACTCTCTGATGAGAAGCTGGTGTGTAATTAGAGATAGAACTCTCTGATGAGAAGCTTGTATGTAAACGGAGGCAGAACTTCCGGAGGAAAAGCTTGTGTGTAAATGCAGGTAGATCTCTCTGAGGAGAAGCTTGTGTGTCAATGGACGCTGAACTCTCTGACGAGAAGGTAGTATGTTAACGGAGGCAGAACTCTCTGACGAGAAGGTAGTATGTTAACGGAGGCAGAACTCTCTGACGAGAAGCTTGTGAGTAAAAGCAAGTACGCAACGCTGCTGAGAAGCTGGTGTGTAAACGGAGGCAGAACTCTCTGATGAGACGCTGGTGTGTAAATGGAGGAAAAACGCTCTGACGAGAAGCTGGTGTGTAAACGGAGACAGAATTCCGTGATGAGAATCTTGTTCGTGAATGGAGGCCGAACTCCCTGATGAGAAACTGCTGCGCAAATGGAGGCAGAACTCCCTTATACAACTGGTGTGCATATGTAAGTAGAACTCCGCGATGAGAAGCTGGTGTGTAAAACAAATAAGAACACCTGGGTGAGAAGCTGGTGTCTTAATGCAGGCAGAACTCTCTGATGAGACGCTGGTGTGTAAATGCAGGAGAAACGCTCTGACGAGAAGCTGGTGTGTAAACGGAGACAGAATTCCGTGATGAGAATCCTGTTCGTGAATGGAGGCCGAACTCCCTGATCAGAAACTGCTGCGCAAATGGAGGCAGAACTCCCTTATACAACTGGTGTGCATATGTAAGTAGAACTCCGCGATGAGATTCTGGTGTGTAAATGGAGGCTGAACTCCGTGATGAGAATCTTGTGCGTGAATGGAGGTAGAACTCCCTGATGAGAAGCTGCGGTGCAAATGGAGGCAGAACTCACTTATATAGATGGTGTGCATATGTAAGTAGAACTCCGCGATGAGAAGCTGGTGTGTAAACAGGGGCAGAGCTCTGTAATGAGACGCTGGAGTTTAAATGGAGGCAGAACTCTCTGACGAGAAGCTTGTGTATAAAAGGTGGTAGGAAACGCTGCTGAGAAGCTGGTGTTTGAATGGCGGCAGAACTCTCTGATGAGAACCTGGTGTGTAAACGGAAGCAGAATTCTCTGAAGAAGCTCTGGTGTGTAAATGGACGCTAACTCTCTGAGAAGAAGCTAGTATGTAACCGGAGGCAGAGCTCTCTAATGAGACGCTGGTGTGTAAATGGAGGCAGAACTCTCTAACGAGAAGCTGTTGTGTAAATGTAGGCAGAAATCCCTGATGAGAGCCTGATGTGTAAATCGAGGCAGAACTCTCTGCTGAGAAGCTGGTGTGTGAATAGAGGCAGAACTCTCTGATGAGTAGCTGGTGTGTAAATGGAGGAAGAGATCCCTGATGAGAAGCTGCTGTGTAAATGGAGATAGAACTCTCTCAATGAGAATCTTGTGTATAAACAGAGGCAGAACTCCCAGATGAGACGCTGGTCTGTAAAAGGAGGTAGGAAATGCTGCTGAGAAACTGGTGTGTGAATGGAGTCAGAAATCTATGATGAGAAGCTGGTGTGCAAACAGAGGTAGAACTCCCTAATGAGAAGCTGGTGTGTAAATGGAGGCAAAACTCCAAGACATGAATCCTGTGTGTAAACGGAGGCAGAACTTCCGGAGGAAACGCTTGTGTGTAAATGCAGGTAGAACTCATGGATGAGAAGCGTGTGTAAAAGGAGGCAGAACTCTCTGACGAGAAGCTGGTGTGTAAATGGAGACAGAACTCCGTGATGAGAATCTTGTTCGTGAATGGAGGTAGATCTCCCTGATGAGAAGCTGATGCGCAAATGGAGGCAGATCTCCCTTAAATAGCTGGTGCGCATATGTAAGTAGAATTCCGCGATGAGAAGCTGGTGTGTAAATGGAGGCAGAACAATCTGATGAGAATCTGGTGTGTAAATGGAGGAGGAATTCCCTGATGAGAAGTTTGTGTGCAAATGGATGTAGATCTCTCTGAGGAGAAGCTTCTGAGTAAATGGACGCAGAACTCTCTGACATGAAGGTAGTATGTAAACAGAGGCAGAACTCTCTGAGGAGAAGCTTGTGTGTAAATGGAGTTGGAAGTCTCTGATGAGAAGTTTGTGTTTGAATGGAGGCAGAACTCTCTGATGAGAAGCTTGTGTGTGAATGGAGGCAGTACTCTCTGATGAGAAGCTGATGTGTAAATGGAGATAAAACTCCATCACAAGAATCCTGTGTGTAAACGGAGGCAGAACTTCCGGAGGAGAAGCTTGCGTGTAAATGCAGGTAGAACTCTCTGATGAGAATCGTGTGTAAATGTAGACAGCAGTCTCTGATGAGCAGCTTGTGTGCAAATGGAGTTAGATCTCTCTGAGGAGAAGCTTGTGTATCAGAGGACGCAGAACTCTCTGACTACAAGCTGGTGTGCAATCGCAGGCAGAGCTCTCTGACGAGAAATGGAGGCAGAACACTCTGATGAAAAGCTGTTGTGTAAATGTAGGCAGAAATCCCTGATGAGAGCCTGATGTCTAAACTGAGGCAGAAATCTCTGCTGAGAAGCTGGTGTGTGAATGGAGGCAGAACTCTCTGATGAGTAGCTGGTGCGCAAACGGAGGTAGAACTCTCTGATGAGAAGCTGGTATGTTAATGGAGGCAGAACACTCTGTCGAGAAGCTGGTGTGCAAACGGAGGTAGAACTCCCTGAGGAGAAACTGGTGTGTAAATGGAGATAGAACTCTCTGATGAGAAGCTTGTATGTAAACGGAGGCAGAAATTCCGGAGGAGAAGCTTGTATTTAAATGCAGGTAGCTCTCTCTGAGGAGAAGCTTGTGTGTAAAAGGAGGTAGGAAACGCTGATGAGAAGCTGGTGTTTAAATGGCGGCAGAGCTCTCTGATGAAAAGCTGGTGTGTAGACGGAGGCAGAACTCTCTGACGAGAAGCTGGTGTGTAAATGGAGACAGAACTCCGTGATATGAATCTTGTGCGTGAATGGAGGTAGAACTCCCTGATGAGCAGCTGCGGCGCAGGTGGAGGCAGAACTCCCTTATATAGCTGGTGTGCATATGTAAGTAGAACTCCACGATGAGAAGCTGGTGTGTAAATGGAGGCCGAACTCTCTGATGAGAAGCTGGTGTGTAATTAGAGATAGAACTCTCTGATGAGAAGCTTTTATGTAAACGGAGGCAGAACTTCCGGAGGAAAAGCTTGTGTGTAAATGCAGGTAGATCTCTCTGAGGAGAAGCTTGTGTGTCAATGGACGCTGAACTCTCTGACGAGAAGGTAGTATGTTAACGGAGGCAGCACTCTCTGACGAGAAGCTTGTGAGTAAAAGCAAGTACGCAACGCTGCTGAGAAGCTGGTGTGTAAACGGAGGCAGAACTTTCTGATGAGACGCTGGTGTGTAAATGGAGGAAAAACGCTCTGACGAGAAGCTGGTGTGCAAACGGAGACAGAATTCCGTGATGAGAATCTTGTTCGTGAATGGAGGCCGAACTCCCTGATGAGAAACTGCTGCGCAAATGGAGGCAGAACTCCCTTATACAACTTGTGTGCATATGTAAGTAGAACTCCGCGATGAGAAGCTGGTGTGTAAAACAAATAAGAACACCTGGGTGAGAAGCTGGTGTCTTAATGCAGACAGAACTCTCTGAGAGACGCTGGTGTGTAAATGGAGGAGAAACGCTCTGTCGAGAAGCTGGTGTGTAAACGGAGACAGAATTCCGTGATGAGAATCCTGTTCGTGAATGGAGGCCGAACTCCCTGATCAGAAACTGCTGCGCAAATGGAGGCAGAACTCCCTTATACAACTGGTGTGCATATGTAAGTAGAACTCCGCGATGAGATTCTGGTGTGTAAATGGAGGCTGAACACCGTGATGAGAATGTTGTGCGTGAATGGAGGTAGAACTCCCTGATGAGAAGCTGCGGTGCAAATGGAGGCAGAACTCTCTTATATAGATGGTGTGCATATGTAAGTAGAACGCGATGAGAAGCTGGTGTGTAAACAGGGGCAGAGCTCTGTAATGAGACGCTGGAGTTTAAATGGAGGCAGAACTCTCTGACGAGAAGCTTGTGTATAAAAGGTGGTAGGAAACGCTGCTGAGAAGCTGGTGTTTGAATGGCGGCAGAACTCTCTGATGAGAACCTGGTGTGTAAACGGAAGCAGAATTCTCTGAAGAAGCTCTGGTGTGTAAATGGACGCTAACTCTCTGAGAAGAAGCTAGTATGTAACCGGAGGCAGAGCTCTCTAATGAGACGCTGGTGTGTAAATGGAGGCAGAACTCTCTAATGAGAAGCTGTTGTGTAAATGTAGGCAGAAATCCCTGATGAGAGCCTGATGTGTAAATCGAGGCAGAACTCTCTGCTGAGAAGCTGGTGTGTGAATAGAGGCAGAACTCTCTGATGAGTAGCTGGTGTGTAAATGGAGGAA
Organism: Mobula birostris; assembly: GCF_030028105.1. Taxonomy (NCBI): domain Eukaryota; kingdom Metazoa; phylum Chordata; class Chondrichthyes; order Myliobatiformes; family Myliobatidae; genus Mobula; species Mobula birostris. Next base: position 189,140,723 of record NC_092376.1, on the reverse strand, counting down.
GAGATCCCTGATGAGAAGCTGCTGTGTAAATGGAGATAGAAATCTCTCAATGAGAGTCTTGTGTATAAACAGAGGCAGAACTCCCAGATGAGACGCTGGTCTGTAAATGGAGGCAAAACGCCAAGACAAGAATCCTGTGTGTAAACGGAGGCAGAACTTCCGGAGGAAACGGTTGTGTGTAAATGCAGGTAGAACTCGTGGATGAGAAGCGTGTGTAAAAGGAGGCAGAACTCTCTGACGAGAAGCTGGTGTGTAAATGGAGACAGAACTCCGTGATGAGAATCTTGTTCGTGAATGGAGGTAGATCTCCCTGATGAGAAGCTGATGCGCAAATGGAGGCAGATCTCCCTTAAATAGCTGGTGCGCATATGTAAGTAGAACTCCGCGATGAGAAGCTGGTGTGTAAATGGAGGCAGAACAATCTGATGAGAATCTGGTGTGTAAATGGAGGAGGAACTCCCTGATGAGAAGCTTGTGTGCAACTGGATGTAGATCTCTCTGAGGAGAAGCTTCTGAGTAAATGGACGCAGAACTCTCTGACAAGAAGGTAGTATGTAAACAGAGGCAGAACTCTCTGAGGAGAAGCTTGTGTGTAAATGGAGTTGGAAGTCTCTGATGAGAAGTTTGTGTGTGAATGGAGGCAGAACTCTCTGATGAGAAGCTTGTGTGTGAATGGAGGCAGAACTCTCTGATGCGAAGCTGGTATGCAAACGGAGGTGGAACTCCCTGATGAGACGCTGGAGTGTAAATGGAGGCAGAACTCTCTGATGAGAGGCTGGTGTGTAAATGGAGATAAAACTCCATCGCAAGAATCCTGTGTGTAAACGGAGGCAGAACTTCCGGAGGAGAAGCTTGCGTGTAAATGCAGGTAGAACTCTCTGATGAGAATCGTGTGTAAATGTAGACAGCAGTCTCTGAGGAGCAGCTTGTGTGCAAATGGAGGTAGATCTCTCTGAGGAGAAGCTTGTGTATAAATGGACGCAGAACTCTCTGACTACAAGCTGGTGTGCAATCGCAGGCAGAGCTCTCTGACGAGAAATGGAGGCAGAACACTCTGATGAAAAGCTGTTGTGTAAATGTAGGCAGAAATCCCTGATGAGAGCCTGATGTCTAAACTGAGGCAGAAATCTCTGCTGAGAAGCTGGTGTGTGAATGGAGGCAGAATTCTCTGATGAGTAGCCGGTGCGCAAACGGAGGTAGAACTCTCTGATGAGAAGCTGGTATGTTAATGGCGGCAGAACACTCTGTCGAGAAGCTGGTGTGCAAACGGAGGTAGAACTCCCTGAGGAGAAACTGGTGTGTAAATGGAGATAGAACTCTCTGATGAGAAGCTTGTATGTAAACGGAGGCAGAAATTCCGGAGGAGAAGCTTGTATTTAAATGCAGGTAGCTCTCTCTGAGGAGAAGCTTGTGTGTAAAAGGAGGTAGGAAACGCTGCTGAGAAGCTGGTGTTTAAATGGCGGCAGAACTCTCTGATGAGAAGCTGGTGTGTAAACGCAGGCAGAACTCTCTGTTGAGACGCTGGAGTTTAAATGGAGGCAGAACTCTCTGACAAGAAGCTAGTATGTAAACGGAGGCAGAACTCTCTGATGAGAGACTGATATGTAAATCGAGGCAGAACTCTCTGCTGAGAAGCTGGTGTGTGAATAGAGGCAGAACTCTCTGAGGAGAAGCTTGTGTGTAAATGGAGTTGGAAGTCTCTGATGAGAAGTTTGTGTGTGAATGGAGGCAGAACTCTCTGATGCGAAGCTGGTCTGCAAACGGTGGTAGAACTCCCTGATGAGACGCTGGTGCGTAAATGGAGGCAGAGCTCTCTGATGAGAAGCTGTTCTGTAAATGTAGGCAGAAATCCCTGATGAGAGACTGATATGTAAATCGAGGCAGAACTCTCTGCTGAGAAGCTGGTGTGTGAATAGAGGCAGAACTCTCTGATGAGTAGCTGGTGTGCAAACGGAGGTAGAACTCCCTGATGAGAAGCTGGTGTGTAAATGGAGATAAAACTCCATGACAAGAATCCTGTGTGTAACCGGAGGCAGAACTTCCGGAGGAGAACCTTGTGTGTAAATGCAGGTAGAACTCTCTGATGAGAAGCAAGTGTAAATGGAGATAGAAGTCTCTGATGAGAAGCTGGTGTGTGAATAGAGGCAGAACTTCCTGATGAGTAGCTAGTATGTAAACGGAGGCAGAACTCTCTGATGAGAAGCTGGTGTGTAAATGGAGACAGAACTCCGTGATGAGAATCTTGTTCGTGAATGGAGGTAGATCTCCCTGATGAGAAGCTGATGCGCAAATGGAGGCAGAACTCCCTTAAATAGCTGGTGCGCATATGTAAGTAGAACTCCGCGATGAGAAGCTGGTGTGTAAATGGAGGCAGAACAATCTGATGAGAATCTGGTGTGTAAATGGAGGAGAAACTCCCTGATGAGAAGCTTGTGTGCAAATGGATGTAGATCTCTCTGAGGAGAAGCTTCTGAGTAAATGGACGCAGAACTCTCTGACAAGAAGGTAGTATGTAAACAGAGGCAGAACTCCCTGAGGAGAAGCTTGTGTGTAAATGGAGTTGGAAGTCTCTGATGAGAAGTTTGTGTGTGAATGGAGGCAGAACTCTCTGATGAGAAGCTTGTGTGTGAATGGAGGCAGAACTCTCTGATGCGAAGCTGTTATGCAAACGGAGGTAGAACTCCCTGATGAGACGCTGGAGTGTAAATGGAGGCAGAACTCTCTGATGAGAAGCTGGTGTGTAAATGGAGATCAAACTCCATCACAAGAATCCTGTGTGTAAACGGAGGCAGAACTTCCGGAGGAGAAGCTTGCGTGTAAATGCAGGTAGAACTCTCTGATGAGAATCGTGTGTAAATGTAGACAGCAGTCTCTGATGAGCAGCTTGTGTGCAAATGGAGGTAGATCTCTCTGAGGAGAAGCTTGTGTATAAATGGACGCAGAACTCTCTGACTACAAGCTGGTGTGTAATCGCAGGCAGAGCTCTCTGACGAGAAACTTCTGTGTAAACGGAGGTAGAGAATGCTGCTGAGAAGCTGCTGTTTGAATGGCGGCAGATATCTCTGATGAGAACCTGGTGTGTAAACGGAGGCAGAACTCTCTGAATAGTCGCTGGTGTGGAAATGGAGGCAGAACACTCTGATGAAAAGCTGTTGTGTAAATGTAGGCAGAAATCCCTGATGAGAGCCTGATGTGTAAATCGAGGCAGAACTCTCTGCTGAGAAGCTGGTGTGTGAATGGAGGCAGAATTCTCTGATGAGAAGTTGGTGTGTAAACGAAGGCAGAACTCTCTGATGAGACGCTGGTGTGTAAATGGAGGCAGAACTCACTAATACAGCTAGTGTGCAGAAGTAAGTAGAAATCCGTGATGAGAATCCTGTGCGTCAATGGAGGTAGAACTTCCTGATGAGAAGCTGCGGCGCAAATGGAGGCAGAACTCACTTATATAGATGGTGTGCTTAGGTATGTAGAACTCCGCGATGAGAAGCTGGTGTGTAAATGGAGACAGAATTCTCTGATGAGAATCTGGTGTGTAAATAGAGACAGAATTCTCTGATGAGAATCTGATGTGTAAATGGAGGAGGATCTCCCTGATGGGAAGCTTGTGTGCAAATGGAGGCAGAACGACCTGATGAGAAGTTGGTCTGCAAAAGGAAGAGGAACTCCCTGATGAGAAGCTTGTGTGCAAATGAAGGCACATTTCTCTGATCAGAAGCTGGTGTGTAAAACGAAGAAGAACACCCGGAGGAGAAGCTGGTGTCTTAATGCAGCCAGAACTCTCTAATGAGAAGCTGGAGTGTAAATGGCGGTAGTACTCCCTGACGAGAAGCTGGTGTGTAAACGCAGGAAAAAACTCACTAATAAGAAGCTGGTGTGCAAATGGAAGTAAAATTCCATGACAAGAAGCCTGTGTGTAAATGGAGGTAGAACTCTCTGATGAGAAGCTGGTGTGTAATCGGAGGCAGAACTTCCGGAGGAGAAGCTTGTGTGTAACTGGACGCAGAACCCTCTGACTAGAAGCTGGTGTGTAATCGGAGGCAGAACTCTCTGACGAGAAGCTGGTGTGTAAACGGAGGCAGAACACTCTGGCGAAAAGCTGGTGTGTAAATGGACACAGAACTCCGTGATGAGAATCTTGTGCGTGAATGGAGGTAGAACTCCCTGATGAGAAGCTGCGGCGCAAATGGAGGCAGAATTCATTAATGAGAATCTGGAGTGTAAATGCAGGTAGTACTCCCTGATGAGAAGCTGGTGTGTAAACGGAGGAAGAACTCACTGATGAGAAGCTGGTGTGTAAATGGAGGTAAATTTCCATGACAAGAAGCCTGTGCGTAAATGGAGGTAGAACTCTCTGATGAGAAGCTGGTGTGTTATCGGAGGCAGAACTTCCGGAGGAGAAGCTTGTGTGTAAATGGACGCAGAACCCTCTGACTAGAAGCTGGTGTGTAATCGGAGGAAGAACTCTCTGACGAAAAGCTTGTGTGTAAAACGAGGTAGGAAACGCTGCTAAGAAGCTGGTGTTTAAATGTCGGAAGAACTCTCTGATGAGAAGCTGTTCTGTAAATGTAGGCAGAAATCCCTGATGAGAGCCTGATGTGTAAATCGAGGCAGAACTCTCTGCTGAGAAGCTGGTGTGTGAATAGAGGCAGAACTCTCTGATGAGTAGCTGGTGCGCAAACGGAGCTGGAACTTCCTGATGCGAAGCTGGTGTGTAAATGGAGATAAAACTCCATGACAAGAATCCTGTGTGTAACCGGAGACAGAACTTCCGGAGGAGAAGCTTGTGTGTAAATGCAGGTAGAACTCTCTGATGAGAAACGTGTGTAAATGGAGATAGAAGTCTCTGATGAGAAGCTTGTGTGCAAATGGAGGTAAATCTCTCTGAGGAGATGCCTGTGGGTAAACGGAGGAACAACTTTCTGATAAGACGCTGTTGTGTAAATGGAGGCAGAACTCTCTGACGAGACGCTGGTGTGTAAATGGAGGCAGAAGTCTCTGACGAGAAGCTGGTGTGTAAATGGAGACAGAACTCCGTGATATGAATCTTGTGCGTGAATGGAGGTAGAACTCCCTGATGAGCAGCTGCGGCGCAGGTGGAGGCAGAACTCCCTTATATAGCTGGTGTGCATATGTAAGTAGAACTCCGCGATGAGAAGCTGGTGTGTAAATGGAGGCCGAACTCTCTGATGAGAAGCTGGTGTGTAATTAGAGATAGAACTCTCTGATGAGAAGCTTGTATGTAAACGGAGGCAGAACTTCCGGAGGAAAAGCTTGTGTGTAAATGCAGGTAGATCTCTCTGAGGAGAAGCTTGTGTGTCAATGGACGCTGAACTCTCTGACGAGAAGGTAGTATGTTAACGGAGGCAGAACTCTCTGACGAGAAGGTAGTATGTTAACGGAGGCAGAACTCTCTGACGAGAAGCTTGTGAGTAAAAGCAAGTACGCAACGCTGCTGAGAAGCTGGTGTGTAAACGGAGGCAGAACTCTCTGATGAGACGCTGGTGTGTAAATGGAGGAAAAACGCTCTGACGAGAAGCTGGTGTGTAAACGGAGACAGAATTCCGTGATGAGAATCTTGTTCGTGAATGGAGGCCGAACTCCCTGATGAGAAACTGCTGCGCAAATGGAGGCAGAACTCCCTTATACAACTGGTGTGCATATGTAAGTAGAACTCCGCGATGAGAAGCTGGTGTGTAAAACAAATAAGAACACCTGGGTGAGAAGCTGGTGTCTTAATGCAGGCAGAACTCTCTGATGAGACGCTGGTGTGTAAATGCAGGAGAAACGCTCTGACGAGAAGCTGGTGTGTAAACGGAGACAGAATTCCGTGATGAGAATCCTGTTCGTGAATGGAGGCCGAACTCCCTGATCAGAAACTGCTGCGCAAATGGAGGCAGAACTCCCTTATACAACTGGTGTGCATATGTAAGTAGAACTCCGCGATGAGATTCTGGTGTGTAAATGGAGGCTGAACTCCGTGATGAGAATCTTGTGCGTGAATGGAGGTAGAACTCCCTGATGAGAAGCTGCGGTGCAAATGGAGGCAGAACTCACTTATATAGATGGTGTGCATATGTAAGTAGAACTCCGCGATGAGAAGCTGGTGTGTAAACAGGGGCAGAGCTCTGTAATGAGACGCTGGAGTTTAAATGGAGGCAGAACTCTCTGACGAGAAGCTTGTGTATAAAAGGTGGTAGGAAACGCTGCTGAGAAGCTGGTGTTTGAATGGCGGCAGAACTCTCTGATGAGAACCTGGTGTGTAAACGGAAGCAGAATTCTCTGAAGAAGCTCTGGTGTGTAAATGGACGCTAACTCTCTGAGAAGAAGCTAGTATGTAACCGGAGGCAGAGCTCTCTAATGAGACGCTGGTGTGTAAATGGAGGCAGAACTCTCTAACGAGAAGCTGTTGTGTAAATGTAGGCAGAAATCCCTGATGAGAGCCTGATGTGTAAATCGAGGCAGAACTCTCTGCTGAGAAGCTGGTGTGTGAATAGAGGCAGAACTCTCTGATGAGTAGCTGGTGTGTAAATGGAGGAAGAGATCCCTGATGAGAAGCTGCTGTGTAAATGGAGATAGAACTCTCTCAATGAGAATCTTGTGTATAAACAGAGGCAGAACTCCCAGATGAGACGCTGGTCTGTAAAAGGAGGTAGGAAATGCTGCTGAGAAACTGGTGTGTGAATGGAGTCAGAAATCTATGATGAGAAGCTGGTGTGCAAACAGAGGTAGAACTCCCTAATGAGAAGCTGGTGTGTAAATGGAGGCAAAACTCCAAGACATGAATCCTGTGTGTAAACGGAGGCAGAACTTCCGGAGGAAACGCTTGTGTGTAAATGCAGGTAGAACTCATGGATGAGAAGCGTGTGTAAAAGGAGGCAGAACTCTCTGACGAGAAGCTGGTGTGTAAATGGAGACAGAACTCCGTGATGAGAATCTTGTTCGTGAATGGAGGTAGATCTCCCTGATGAGAAGCTGATGCGCAAATGGAGGCAGATCTCCCTTAAATAGCTGGTGCGCATATGTAAGTAGAATTCCGCGATGAGAAGCTGGTGTGTAAATGGAGGCAGAACAATCTGATGAGAATCTGGTGTGTAAATGGAGGAGGAATTCCCTGATGAGAAGTTTGTGTGCAAATGGATGTAGATCTCTCTGAGGAGAAGCTTCTGAGTAAATGGACGCAGAACTCTCTGACATGAAGGTAGTATGTAAACAGAGGCAGAACTCTCTGAGGAGAAGCTTGTGTGTAAATGGAGTTGGAAGTCTCTGATGAGAAGTTTGTGTTTGAATGGAGGCAGAACTCTCTGATGAGAAGCTTGTGTGTGAATGGAGGCAGTACTCTCTGATGAGAAGCTGATGTGTAAATGGAGATAAAACTCCATCACAAGAATCCTGTGTGTAAACGGAGGCAGAACTTCCGGAGGAGAAGCTTGCGTGTAAATGCAGGTAGAACTCTCTGATGAGAATCGTGTGTAAATGTAGACAGCAGTCTCTGATGAGCAGCTTGTGTGCAAATGGAGTTAGATCTCTCTGAGGAGAAGCTTGTGTATCAGAGGACGCAGAACTCTCTGACTACAAGCTGGTGTGCAATCGCAGGCAGAGCTCTCTGACGAGAAATGGAGGCAGAACACTCTGATGAAAAGCTGTTGTGTAAATGTAGGCAGAAATCCCTGATGAGAGCCTGATGTCTAAACTGAGGCAGAAATCTCTGCTGAGAAGCTGGTGTGTGAATGGAGGCAGAACTCTCTGATGAGTAGCTGGTGCGCAAACGGAGGTAGAACTCTCTGATGAGAAGCTGGTATGTTAATGGAGGCAGAACACTCTGTCGAGAAGCTGGTGTGCAAACGGAGGTAGAACTCCCTGAGGAGAAACTGGTGTGTAAATGGAGATAGAACTCTCTGATGAGAAGCTTGTATGTAAACGGAGGCAGAAATTCCGGAGGAGAAGCTTGTATTTAAATGCAGGTAGCTCTCTCTGAGGAGAAGCTTGTGTGTAAAAGGAGGTAGGAAACGCTGATGAGAAGCTGGTGTTTAAATGGCGGCAGAGCTCTCTGATGAAAAGCTGGTGTGTAGACGGAGGCAGAACTCTCTGACGAGAAGCTGGTGTGTAAATGGAGACAGAACTCCGTGATATGAATCTTGTGCGTGAATGGAGGTAGAACTCCCTGATGAGCAGCTGCGGCGCAGGTGGAGGCAGAACTCCCTTATATAGCTGGTGTGCATATGTAAGTAGAACTCCACGATGAGAAGCTGGTGTGTAAATGGAGGCCGAACTCTCTGATGAGAAGCTGGTGTGTAATTAGAGATAGAACTCTCTGATGAGAAGCTTTTATGTAAACGGAGGCAGAACTTCCGGAGGAAAAGCTTGTGTGTAAATGCAGGTAGATCTCTCTGAGGAGAAGCTTGTGTGTCAATGGACGCTGAACTCTCTGACGAGAAGGTAGTATGTTAACGGAGGCAGCACTCTCTGACGAGAAGCTTGTGAGTAAAAGCAAGTACGCAACGCTGCTGAGAAGCTGGTGTGTAAACGGAGGCAGAACTTTCTGATGAGACGCTGGTGTGTAAATGGAGGAAAAACGCTCTGACGAGAAGCTGGTGTGCAAACGGAGACAGAATTCCGTGATGAGAATCTTGTTCGTGAATGGAGGCCGAACTCCCTGATGAGAAACTGCTGCGCAAATGGAGGCAGAACTCCCTTATACAACTTGTGTGCATATGTAAGTAGAACTCCGCGATGAGAAGCTGGTGTGTAAAACAAATAAGAACACCTGGGTGAGAAGCTGGTGTCTTAAGGCAGACAGAACTCTCTGAGAGACGCTGGTGTGTAAATGGAGGAGAAACGCTCTGTCGAGAAGCTGGTGTGTAAACGGAGACAGAATTCCGTGATGAGAATCCTGTTCGTGAATGGAGGCCGAACTCCCTGATCAGAAACTGCTGCGCAAATGGAGGCAGAACTCCCTTATACAACTGGTGTGCATATGTAAGTAGAACTCCGCGATGAGATTCTGGTGTGTAAATGGAGGCTGAACACCGTGATGAGAATGTTGTGCGTGAATGGAGGTAGAACTCCCTGATGAGAAGCTGCGGTGCAAATGGAGGCAGAACTCTCTTATATAGATGGTGTGCATATGTAAGTAGAACGCGATGAGAAGCTGGTGTGTAAACAGGGGCAGAGCTCTGTAATGAGACGCTGGAGTTTAAATGGAGGCAGAACTCTCTGACGAGAAGCTTGTGTATAAAAGGTGGTAGGAAACGCTGCTGAGAAGCTGGTGTTTGAATGGCGGCAGAACTCTCTGATGAGAACCTGGTGTGTAAACGGAAGCAGAATTCTCTGAAGAAGCTCTGGTGTGTAAATGGACGCTAACTCTCTGAGAAGAAGCTAGTATGTAACCGGAGGCAGAGCTCTCTAATGAGACGCTGGTGTGTAAATGGAGGCAGAACTCTCTAATGAGAAGCTGTTGTGTAAATGTAGGCAGAAATCCCTGATGAGAGCCTGATGTGTAAATCGAGGCAGAACTCTCTGCTGAGAAGCTGGTGTGTGAATAGAGGCAGAACTCTCTGATGAGTAGCTGGTGTGTAAATGGAGGAAGAGATCCCTGATGAGAAGCTGCTGTGTAAATGGAGATAGAAATCTCTCAATGAGAGTCTTGTGTATAAACAGAGGCAGAACTCCCAGATGAGACGCTGGTCTGTAAAAGGAGGTAGGAAATGCTGCTGAGAAACTGGTGTGTGAATGGAGTCAGAAATCTATGATGAGAAGCTGGTGTGCAAACAGAGGTAGAACTCCCTAATGAGAAGCTGGTGTGTAAATGGAGGCAAAACTCCAAGACAAGAATCCTGTGTGTAAACGGAGGCAGAACTTCCGGAGGAAACGGTTGTGTGTAAATGCAGGTAGAACTCGTGGATGAGAAGCGTGTGTAAAAGGAGGCAGAACTCTCTGACGAGAAGCTGGTGTGTAAATGGAGACAGAACTCCGTGATGAGAATCTTGTTCGTGAATGGAGGTAGATCTCCCTGATGAGAAGCTGATGCGCAAATGGAGGCAGATCTCCCTTAAATAGCTGGTGCGCATATGTAAGTAGAACTCCGCGATGAGAAGCTGGTGTGTAAATGGAGGCAGAACAATCTGATGAGAATCTGGTGTGTAAATGGAGGAGGAACTCCCTGATGAGAAGCTTGTGTGCAACTGGATGTAGATCTCTCTGAGGAGAAGCTTCTGAGTAAATGGACGCAGAACTCTCTGACAAGAAGGTAGTATGTAAACAGAGGCAGAACTCTCTGAGGAGAAGCTTGTGTGTAAATGGAGTTGGAAGTCTCTGATGAGAAGTTTGTGTGTGAATGGAGGCAGAACTCTCTGATGAGAAGCTTGTGTGTGAATGGAGGCAGAACTCTCTGATGCGAAGCTGGTATGCAAACGGAGGTGGAACTCCCTGATGAGACGCTGGAGTGTAAATGGAGGCAGAACTCTCTGATGAGAGGCTGGTGTGTAAATGGAGATAAAACTCCATCGCAAGAATCCTGTGTGTAAACGGAGGCAGAACTTCCGGAGGAGAAGCTTGCGTGTAAATGCAGGTAGAACTCTCTGATGAGAATCGTGTGTAAATGTAGACAGCAGTCTCTGAGGAGCAGCTTGTGTGCAAATGGAGGTAGATCTCTCTGAGGAGAAGCTTGTGTATAAATGGACGCAGAACTCTCTGACTACAAGCTGGTGTGCAATCGCAGGCAGAGCTCTCTGACGAGAAATGGAGGCAGAACACTCTGATGAAAAGCTGTTGTGTAAATGTAGGCAGAAATCCCTGATGAGAGCCTGATGTCTAAACTGAGGCAGAAATCTCTGCTGAGAAGCTGTTGTGTGAATGGAGGCAGAATTCTCTGATGAGTAGCCGGTGCGCAAACGGAGGTAGAACTCTCTGATGAGAAGCTGGTATGTTAATGGCGGCAGAACACTCTGTCGAGAAGCTGGTGTGCAAACGGAGGTAGAACTCCCTGAGGAGAAACTGGTGTGTAAATGGAGATAGAACTCTCTGATGAGAAGCTTGTATGTAAACGGAGGCAGAAATTCCGGAGGAGAAGCTTGTATTTAAATGCAGGTAGCTCTCTCTGAGGAGAAGCTTGTGTGTAAAAGGAGGTAGGAAACGCTGCTGAGAAGCTGGTGTTTAAATGGCGGCAGAACTCTCTGATGAAAAGCTGGTGTGTAAACGGAGGTAGAACTCTCTGATGAGACGCTGCTGTGTAGATGGAGGCAGAACGCTCTGACGAGAAGCTGGTGTGTAAATGGAGACAGAACTCCGTGATGAGAATTTTGTTCGTGAATGGAGGCAGAACTCCCTGATGAGAAGCTGCTGCGCAAATGGAGGCAGAACTCTTGTACAGCTGGTGTGCATATGTACGCAGAACTCCGCGATGAGATGCTCGTGTGTAAATCGAGGCAGAACTCTCTGATGAGAAGTTGGTGTGTAAATAGAGTTAGAAATCTCTAATGAGCAGCTTGTGTGCAAATGGAGGTAGATCTCTCTGAGGGGAAGCTTGTGTATAAATGTACGCAGAACTCTCTGACTAGTAGCTGGTGTGAAATCGGAGCTAGAACTCTCTGACGAGAAGCTTGTGTGTAAAAGGAGGTAGGAAACGCTACTGAGAAGCTGGTGTTTCAATGGCGGCAGAACTCTCTGATGAGAAGCTGGTGTTTAAACGGAGGCAGAACTCTCTGTTGAGACGCTGGCGTTTAAATGGAGGCAGAACTCTCTGACAAGAAGCTAGTATGTAAACGGAGCAGAACTCTCTGATGAGAAGTTTGTGTGTGAATGGAGGCAGAACTCTCTGATGCGAAACTGGTCTGCAAACGGTGGTAGAACTCCCTGACGAGACGCTGGTGCGTAAAAGGAGGCAGAACTCTCTAATGAGAAGCTGTTCTGTAAATGTAGGCAGAAATCCCTGATGAGAGCCTGATGTGTAAATCGAGGCAGAACTCTCTGCTGAGAAGCTGGTGTGTGAATAGAGGCAGAACTCTCTGATGGGTAGCTGGAGCGCAAACGGAGGTAGAACTCCCTGATGAGAAGCTGGTGTGTAAATGGAGGTAAATTTCCATGACAAGAAACCCGTGTGTAAACGGAGGCAGAACTCTCTGAAGAGAAGCTGCTGTGTAAATGGAGATAGAACTCTCAGATGAGAAGCTTGTATGTAAACGGAGGCAGAACTTCCGGAGGAGAAGCTTGTGTGTAAATGGAGACAGAACTCCGTGATATGAATCTTGTGCGTAAATGCAGGTAGAACTCTCTGATGAGAAGCTTGTGTGTGAATGGAGTTAGATCTCTCTGAGGAGTAGCTTGTGTGTAAACGGAGGCAGAACTCTCTGACGAGAAGTTTGTGTGTAAAAGGAGGTAGGACTCTCTGCTGAGAAGCTTGATTGTAATTGGCGGCAGAACTCTCTGATCAGAAGCTGGTGTGGACACGGTGGCAGACCTTCCTGTTGAGAAACGGATATGTAAATTGATGTAGAACTCTTGGTCGAGAAGCTGGTGAGTAAACGGAGACAGAACTCTCTGACGAGAAGCTTCTGTGCAAATGTAGTCAGAACGCCCTGATGAGAAGCTGGTGTGTAAATGGAGGTAGAGATCCCTGACGAGAAACTAGTGTGTAAATGGAGGCAGAAATCCCTGATGAGAAGCTGCTGCGTAAATGGAGGCAGATCTCCGTGTTGAGAAGCTGGTGTGTAAATGGAGGAGGAACTCCCTGATGAGAAGCTTCTGGTCAAATGGAGAAAAAATGCCCTGAGGAGAAGCTGGTGACTTAATGGAAGCAAAACTCTCTAATGACAAGCTGGTGTGTAAATGGAGGCAGAACTCTCTGATGAGAAGCTTGTGTGTAAATGAAAGTAGATCTCCCTGAAGAGAATCTTGTGTGGAAATGGAGACAGAACTCCGTGATGAGAATCTTGTGCGTGAATGGAGGTAGAACTCCCTGATGAGAAGCTGCGGCGCAAATGGAGGCAAAACTCCCTTATATAGCTGGTGTGCATATGTAAGTAGAGCTACGCGATGAGAAGCTGGTGTGTAAACGGATGCAGAACTCTGATCAGAAGCTGGTGTGTAAATGGAGGCAGAATTCTCTGATGAGAATCAGGTGTGTAAATGGCGGAGGAACACCCTGATGAGAAGCTTGTGTGCAAATGGAGGCAGAACGCCCTGCTGAGAAGCTGGTGTGTAAAAGGAAGAAGAACGCCCTGATGCGAAGCTGGTGTCTTAATGCAGGCAGAACTGTCTAATGAGAAGATGGAGTGTAAATGGAGGTAGTACTCCCTGACGAGAAGCTGGTGTGTAAACGGAGGAAGAATTCCCTGATGAGAAGCTGGTGTGTAAATGGAGGAAAAACTCCATGACAAGAAGCCTGTGTGTAAACGGAGGAAGAACTCTCTGATGAAAAGCTGCTGTGCAAATGGAGATAGAACTCTCTGATGAGAAGCTTGTATGTAAACGGAGGCAGAACTTCCGGAGGAGTAGCTTGTGTGTAAATGGACGCAGAACTCTCTGACAAGAAGCTAGTATGTAAACGGAGACAGAACTCTCTGACGAGAAGCTTGTGTGTAAAAGGAGGTAGGAAACGCTGCTGAGAAGCTGGTGTTCAAATGTCAGCAGAACTCTCTGATGAGAAACTGGTGTGTAACCGGAGGCAGAACTCTCTGATGAGACGCTGGTGCGCAAATGGAGGAAGAACTCCCTTACATAGCTGGTGTGCATATGTAAGTAGAACTCCGCGATGAGAAGCTGGTGTGTAAACGGAGGCAGAGCTCTCTAATGAGACGCTGGAGTTTAAACGGAGGCAGAACTCTCTGACGAGAAGCTTGTGTATAAAAGGAGGTAGGAAACGCTGCTGAGAAGCTGGTGTTTGAATGGCGGCAGAACTCTCTGATGAGAACCTGGTGTGTAAACGGAAGCAGCATTCTCTGAAGAAGCGCTGGTGTGTAAATGGACGCTAACTCTCTGAGATGAAGCAAGTATGTAACCGGAGGCAGAACTCTCTAATGAGACGCTGGTGTGTAAATGGAGGCAGAAATCCCTGATGAGAGCCTGATGTGTAAATCGAGGCAGAACTCTCTGCTGAGAAGTTGGTGTGTAAATGGAGGAAGAGATCCCTGATGAGAAGCTTGTATGTAAACGGAGGCAGAACTTCCGGAGGTGAAGCTTCTGTGTAGATGGACGCAGAACTCTCTGACAAGAAGCTAGTATGTAAACAGAGACAGAACTCTCTAACGAGAAGCTTGTGTGTAAAAGGCGGTAGGAAGCGCTGCTGAGAAGCTGGTGTTTGACTGGCGGCAGAACTCTCTGATGAGAACCTGATGTGTAAACGGAAGCAGAACTCTCTGATGAGACGCTCGTGTGTAAATGGACGCTAAACTCTCTGACAAGAAGCTAGTATGTAAACGCAGGCAGAACTCTCTGATGAGAAGCTTGTGTGTAAATGGAGTTGGAAGTCTCTGATGAGAAGCTTGTGTGTGAATGTAGGCAGAACTCTCTGATGCGAAGCTGGTGTGCAAACGGAGGTAGAACTCCCTGATGAGAAGCTGCTGCGCAAATGGAGGCAGAACTCCCTTGTACAGCTGGTGTGCATATGTAAGAAGAATTCCGCGATGAGAAGCTGGTGTGTAAATGGAGTTAGAAGTCTCTGATGAGCAGCTTGTGTGCAAATGGAGGTAGATCTCTCTGAGGAGAAGCTTGTGTATAAATGGACGCAGAACTCTCTGACTAGTAGCTGGTGTGAAATCGGAGGCAGAACTCTCTGACGAGAAGCTTGTGTGTAAAAGGAGCTAGGAATCGCGACTGAGAATCTGGTGTTTAAATGGCGGCAGAACTCTCTGATGAGAAGCTTGTATGTAAACGGAGGCAGAACTTCCGGAGGAGAAGCTTGTGTGTAAATGGACGCAGAACTCTCTGACAAGAAGCTAGTATGTAAACGGAGACAGAACTCTCTGACGAGAAGCTTGTGTGTAAAAGGAGGTAGGAAACGCTGCTGAGAAGCTGGTGTTTAAATGTCAGCAGAACTCTCTGATGAGAAGCTGGTGTGTAACCGGAGGCAGAACTCTCTGATGAGACGCTGGTGCGCAAATGGAGGAAGAGCTCCCTTACATAGCTGGTGTGCATATGTAAGTAGAACTCCGCGATGAGAAGCTGGTGTGTAAACGGAGGCAGAGCTCTCTAATGAGACGCTGGAGTTTAAATGGTGGCAGAACTCTCTGATGAGAAGCTTGTGTATAAAATGAGGTAGGAAACGCTGCTGAGAAGCTGGTGTTTGAATGGCGGCAGAACTCTCTGATGAGAACCTGGTGTGTAAACGGAAGCAGAATTCTCTGAAGAAGCGCTGGTGTGTAAATGGACGCTAACTCTCTGAGATGAAGCCAGTATGTAACCGGAGGCAGAGCTCTCTAATGAGACGCTGGTGTGTAAATGGAGGCAGAAATCCCTGATGAGAGCCTGATGTGTAAATCGAGGCAGAACTCTCTGCTGAGAAGCTGGTGTGTAAACGGAAGCAGAACTCTCTGATGAGACGCTCGTGTGTAAATGGACGCTAAACTCTCTGACAAGAAGCTAGTATGTAAACGCAGGCAGAACTCTCTGATGAGAAGCTTGTGTGTAAATGGAGTTGGAAGTCTCTGATGAGAAGCTTGTGTGTGAATGTAGGCAGAACTCTCTGATGCGAAGCTGGTGTGCAAACGGAGGTAGAACTCCCTGATGAGAAGCTGCTGCGCAAATGGAGGCAGAACTCCCTTGTACAGCTGGTGTGCATATGTAAGTAGTACTCGGCGATGAGAAGCTGGTGTGTAAATGGAGGCAGAACTCTCTGATGAAAAGCTTGTGTGTAAAAGGCGGTAGGAAGCGCTGCTGAGAAGCTGGTGTTTGACTGGAGGCAGAACTCTCTGATGAGAACCTGGTGTGTAAACGGAAGCAGAACTCTCTGATGCGACGCTCGTGTGTAAATGGACGCTAAACTCTCTGACAAGAAGCTAGTATGTAAACACAGGCAGAACTCTCTGATGAGAAGCTTGTGTGTAAATGGAGTTGGAAGTCTCTGATGAGAAGCTTGTGTGTGAATGTAGGCAGAACTCTTTGATGCGAAGCTGGTGTGCAAACGGAGGTAGAACTCCCTGATGAGAAGCTGCTGCGCAAATGGAGGCAGAACTCCCTTGTACAGCTGGTGTGCATATGTAAGAAGAACTCCGCGATGAGAAGCTGGTGTGTAAATGGAGTTAGAAGTCTCTGATGAGCAGCTTGTGTGCAAATGGAGGTAGATCTCTCTGAGGAGAAACTTGTGTATAAATGGACGCAGAACTCTCTGACTAGTAGCTGGTGTGAAATCGGAGGCAGAGCTCTCTGACGAGAAGCTTGTGTGTAAAAGGAGCTAGGAAACGCGACTGAGAATCTGGTGTTTAAATGGCGGCAGAACTCTCTGATGAGAAGCTGGTGTGTAAACGGAGGCAGAACTCTCTGTTGAGAAGCTGGCGTTTAAATGGAGGCAGAACTCTCTGATGAGGAGCTGTTGTGTAAATGTAGGCAGAAATCCCTGATGAGAGCCTGATGTGTAAATCGAGGCAGAACTCTCTGCTGAGAAGCTGGTGTGTGAATAGAGGCAGAACTCTCTGATGAGTAGCTGGAGCGTAAACGGAGGTAGAACTCCCGGATGAGAAGTTGGTGTGTAAATGGAGATAAAACTCCATGACAAGAATCCTGTGTGTAACCGGAGGCAGAACTTCCGGCGGAGAGGCTTGTGTGTAAATGCAGGTAGAACTCTCTGATGAGAAGCGTGTGTAAATGGAGATAGAAGTCACTGATGAGAATCTTGTGTGCAAATGGAGGGAGATCTCTCTGAGGAGATGCTTGTGGGTAAACGGAGGCACAACTCTCCAATGAGACGCTGGTGTGTAAATGGAGGCAGAACTCTCTGACGAGATGCTGGTGTGTAAATGGAGACAGAACTCCGTGATATGAATCTTGTGCGTGAATGGATGTAGAACTCCCTGATGAGAAGCTGCGGCGCAAATGGAGGCAAAACTCCCGTATATAGTGGTGTGCATATGTAAGTAGAACTCCGCGATGAGAAGCTGGTGTGTAAATGGAGGCAGAACTCTCTGATGAGAAGCTGGTGTGTAAATGGAGGAGGAACTCCTTGATGAGAATCTTGTGTGCAAATGGAAGCACAACGCCCTGATGAGAAGCTTGTGTGTAAAAGGAAGATGAACACCCTGATGAGAAGCTGGTTTCTTAATGCAGGCAGAACTCTCTAATGAGAAGCTGGTGTGTAAATAGACGCAGAACTCTCTGACAAGAAGCTAGTATGTAAACGGAGGCAGAACTCACTGACGAGGAGCTGGTGTGTGAATGGAGGCAGAACTCTCAGATGGGAAGTCGGTGTGCAAACGGAGGTAGAACTCCCTGATGAGCCGCTGGTGTGTAAATAGAGGCAGAGCTCTCTCATGAGAAGCTGGTGTGCAAATGTAGGCAGAAATCCCTGATGAGAGCCTGATGTGTAAATCGAGGCAGAACTCTCTGCTGAGAAGCTGGTGTGTGAATAGAGGCAGAACTGTCTGATGAGTAGCTTGTGCGCAAACGGAGGTAGAACTCCCTGATGAGAAGCTGGTGTGTAAATGGAGATAAAACTCCATGACAAAAATCCTGTGTGTAACCGCAGGCAGAACTTCCGGAGGAGAAGCTTGTGTGTAAATGCAGGTAGAAATCTCTGATGAGAAGCGTGTGTAAATGGAGATAGAAGTCTCTGATGAGCAGCTTGTGTACAAATGGAGGTAGATCTCTCTGAGGAGATGCTGTGAGTAAACGGAGGCACAGCTCTCTGATGAGACGCTGGTGTGTAAATGGAGGCAGAACTCTCTGACGAAACGCTGGTGTGTAAATAGAGGCAGAACTCTCTGACGAGAAGTTGGTGTGTAAATGGAGTTAGAAATCTCTGATGAGCAGCTTGTGTGCAAATGGAGGTAGATCTCTCTGAGGGGAAGCTTGTGTATAAATGTACGCAGAACTCTCTGACTAGTAGCTGGTGTGAAATCGGAGCCAGAACTCTCTGACGAGAAGCTTGTGTGTAAAAGGAGGTAGGAAACGCTACTGAGAAGCTGGTGTTTAAATGGCGGCAGAACTCTCTGATGAGAAGCTGGTGTGTAAACGCAGGCAGAACTCTCTGTTGAGACGCTTGCGTTTAAATGGAGGCAGAACTCTCTGACAAGAAGCTAGTATGTAAACGGAGGCAGAACTCTCTGATGAGAAGCTTGTGTGTAAATGGAGTTGGAAGTCTCTGATGAGAAGTTTGTGTGTGAATGGAGGTGAACTCTCTGATGCGAAGCTGGTCTGCAAACGGTGGTAGAACTCCCTGATGAGACGCTGGTGCGTAAATGGCGGCAGAACTCTCTGATGAGAAGCTGTTCTGTAAATGTAGGCAGAAATCCCGGATGAGAGCCTGATGTGTAAATCGAGGCAGAACTCTCTGCTGAGAAGCTGGTGTGTGAATGGAGGCAGAACTCTCTAATAAGAAGCCGGTGTGCAAACGGAGGTAGAACTCCCTGATGAGAAGCTGGTGTGTAAATGGAGATAGAACTCTCTGACGAGAAGCTTGTATGTAAACGGAGGCAGAACTTCCGGAGGTGAAGCTTCTGTGTAAAATGACGCTAAACTCTCTGACAAGAAGCTAGTATATAAACGGAGGCAGAACTCATTGAGGAGAAGCTGGTATGTTAATGGAGGCAGAACACTCTGTCGAGAAGCTGGTGTGCAAACGGAGGTAGAACTCCCTGAGGAGAAACTGGTGTGTAAATGGAGATAGAACTCTCTGATGAGAAGCTTGTATGTAAACGGAGGCAGAAATTCCGGAGGAGAAGCTTGTATTTAAATGCAGGTAGCTCTCTCTGCGGAGAAGCTTGTGTCTAAAAGGAGGTAGGAAACGCTGCTGAGAAGCTGGTGTTTAAATGGTGGCAGAACTCTCTGATGAAAAGCTTGTGTGTAAACGGAGGCAGAACTCTCTGATGAGACGCTGGATTTTAAATGGAGGCAGAACTCTCTGACGAGAAGCTTGTGTATAAAAGGAGGTAGGAAACGCTGCTGAGAAGCTGGTGTTTGAATGGCGGCAGAACTCTCTGATGAGAACCTGGTGTGTAAACGGAAGCAGCATTCTCCGAAGAAGCGCTGGTGTGTAAATGGACGCTAACTCTCTGAGATGAAGCCAGTATGTAACCGGAGGCAGAACTCTCTAATGAGACGCTGGTGTGTAAATGGAGGCAGAAATCCCTGATGAGAGCCTGATGTGTAAATCGAGGCAGAACTCTCTGCTGAGAAGCTGGTGTGTAAACGGAAGCAGAACTCTCTGATGAGACGCTCGTGTGTAAATGGACGCTAAACTCTCTGACAAGAAGCTAGTATGTAAACGCAGGCAGAACTCTCCGATGAGAAGTTGGTGTGTAAATGGAGGAAGAGATCCCTGATGAGAAGCTTGTATGTAAACGGAGGCAGAACTTCCGGAGGTGAAGCTTCTGTGTAGTTGGACGCAGAACTCTCTCACAAGAAGCTAGTATGTAAACAGAGACAGAACTCTCTAACGAGAAGCTTGTGTGTAAAAGGAGGTAGGAAACGCTGCTGAGAAGCTGCTGTTTAAATGTCAGCAGAACTCTCTGATGAGACGCTGGTGCGCAAATGGAGGAAGAGCTCCCTTACATAGCTGGTGTGCATATGTAAGTAGAACTCCGCGATGAGAAGCTGGTGTGTAAACGGAGGCAGAGCTCTCTAATGAGACGCTGGAGTTTAAATGGAGGCAGAACTCTCTGATGAGAAGCTTGTGTATAAAAGGAGGTAGGAAACGCTGCTGAGAAGCTGGTGTTTGAATGGCGGCAGAACTCTCTGATGAGAACCTGGTGTGTAAACGGAAGCAGAATTCTCTGAAGAAGCGCTGGTGTGTAAATGGACGCTAACTCTCTGAGATGAAGCCAGTATGTAACCGGAGGCAGAGCTCTCTAATGAGACGCTGGTGTGTAAATGGAGGCAGAACTCTCTGAGGAGAAGCTTGTGTATAAAAGGAGGTAGGAAACGCTGCTGAGAAGCTGGTGTTTGAATGGCGGCAGAACTCTCTGATGAGAACCTGGTGTGTAAACGGAAGCAGAATTCTCTGAAGAAGCGCTGGTGTGTAAATGGACGCTAACTCTCTGAGATGAAGCCAGTATGTAACCGGAGGCAGAGCTCTCTAATGAGACGCTGGTGTGTAAATGGAGGCAGAAATCCCGGAGAGAGCCTGATGTGTAAATCGAGGCAGAACTCTCTGCTGAGAAGCTGGTGTGTAAACGGAAGCAGAACTCTCTGATGAGACGCTCGTGTGTAAATGGACGCTAAACTCTCTGACAAGAAGCTAGTATGTAAACGCAGGCAGAACTCTCTGATGAGAAGCTTGTGTGTAATGGAGTTGGAAGTCTCTGATGAGAAGCTTGTGTGTGAATGTAGACAGAACTCTCTGATGCGAAGCTGGTGTGCAAACGGAGGTAGAACTCCCTGATGAGAAGCTGCTGCGCAAATGGAGGCAGAACACCCTTGTACAGCTGGTGTGCATATGTAAGTAGTACTCGGCGATGAGAAGCTGGTGTGTAAATGGAGGCAGAACTCTCTGATGAAAAGCTTGTGTGTAAAAGGCGGTAGGAAGCGCTGCTGAGAAGCTGGTGTTTGACTGGCGGCAGAACTCTCTGATGAGAACCTGGTGTGTAAACGGAAGCAGAACTCTCTAATGAGACGCTCGTGTGTAAATGGACGCTAAACTCTCTGACAAGAAGCTAGTATGTAAACACAGGAAGAACTCTCTAATGAGAAGCTTGTGTGTAAATGGAGTTGGAAGTCTCTGATGAGAAGCTCGTGTGTGAATGTAGGCAGAACTCTTTGATGCGAAGCTGGTGTGCAAACGGAGGTAGAACTCCCTGATGAGAAGCTGCTGCGCAAATGGAGGCAGAACTCCCTTGTACAGCTGGTGTGCATATGTAAGAAGAACTCCGCGATGAGAAGCTGGTGTGTAAATGGAGTTAGAAATCTCTGATGAGCAGCTTGTGTGCAAATGGAGGTAGATCTCTCTGAGGAGAAGCTTGTGTATAAATGGACGCAGAACTCTCTGACTAGTAGCTGGTGTGAAATCGGAGGCAGAAATCTCTGTTGAGAAGCTGGCGTTTAAATGGAGGCAGAACTCTCTGATGAGAAGCTGGTGTGTAAATGGAGGAGGAACTCCTTGATGACAATCTTGTGTGCAAATGGAAGCACAACGCCCTGATGAGAAGCTTGTGTGTAAAAGGAAGAAGAACACCCTGATGAGAAGCTGGTTTCTTAATGCAGGCAGAACTCTCTAATGAGAAGCTGGTGTGTAAATGGACGCAGAACTCTCTGACAAGAAGCTAGTATGTAAACGGAGGCAGAACTCACTGACGAGGAGCTGGTGTGTGAATGGAGGCAGAACTCTCAGATGGGAAGCCGGTGTGCAAACGGAGGTAGAACTCCCTGATGAGCCGCTGGTGTGTAAATAGAGGCAGAGCTCTCTCATGAGAAGCTGGTGTGCAAATGTAGGCAGAAATCCCTGATGAGAGCCTGATGTGTAAATCGAGGCAGAACTCTCTGCTGAGAAGCTGGTGTGTGAATAGAGGCAGAACTGTCTGATGAGTAGCTTGTGCGCAAACGGAGGTAGAACTCCCTGATGAGAAGCTGCTGTGTAAATGGAGATAAAACTCCATGACAAAAATCCTGTGTGTAACCGCAGGCAGAACTTCCGGAGGAGAAGCTTGTGTGTAAATGCAGGTAGAAATCTCTGATGAGAAGCGTGTGTAAATGGAGATAGAAGTCTCTGATGAGAAGCTTGTGTACAAATGGAGGTAGATCTCTCTGAGGAGATGCTGTGAGTAAACGGAGGCACAGCTCTCTGATGAGACGCTGGTGTGTAAATAGAGGCAGAACTCTCTGACGAGAAGTTGGTGTGTAAATGGAGTTAGAAATCTCTGATGAGCAGCTTGTGTGCAAATGGAGGTAGATCTCTCTGAGGGGAAGCTTGTGTATAAATGTACGCAGAACTCTCTGACAAGAAGCTAGTATGTAAACGGAGGCAGAACTCTCTGATGAGAAGCTTGTGTGTAAATGGAGTTGGAAGTCTCTGATGAGAAGTTTGTGTGTGAATGGAGGCAGAACTCTCTGATGCGAAGCTGGTCTGCAAACGGTGGTAGAACTCCCTGATGAGACGCTGGTGCGTAAATGGCGGCAGAACTCTCTGATGAGAAGCTGTTCTGTAAATGTAGGCAGAAATCCCTGATGAGAGCCTGATGTGTAAATCGAGGCAAAACTCTCTGCTGAGAAGCTGGTGTGTGAATGGAGGCAGAACTCTCTAATGAGAAGCCGGTGTGCAAACGGAGGTAAAACTCCCTGATGAGAAGCTGGTGTGTAAATGGAGATAGAACTCTCTGACGAGAAGCTAGTATGTAAACAGAGGCAGGACTCTCTGACGAGAAGCTTGTGTGTAAAAGGCGGTAGGAAACGCTGCTGAGAAGCTGGTGTTTGAATGGCGGCAGAACTCTCTGATGAGAACCTGCTGTGTAAACGGAAGCACAACTCTCTGATGAGACGCTGGTGTGTAAAATGACGCTAAACTCTCTGACAAGAAGCTAGTATGTAAACGGAGGCAGAACTCATTGAGGAGAAGCTGGTATGTTAATGGAGGCAGAACACTCTGTCGAGAAGCTGGTGTGCAAACGGAGGTAGAACTCCCTGAGGAGAAACTGGTGTGTAAATGGAGATAGAACTCTCTGATGAGAAGCTTGTATGTAAACGGAGGCAGAAATTCCGGAGGAGAAGCTTGTATTTAAATGCAGGTGGCTCTCTCTGAGGAGAAGCTTGTGTGTAAAAGGAGGTAGGAAACGCTGCTGAGAAGCTGGTGTTTAAATGGCGGCAGAACTCTCTGATGAAAAGCTTGTGTGTAAACGGAGGCAGAACTCTCTGATGAGACGCTGCTGTGCAGAAGGAGGCAGAACGCTCTGACGAGAAGCTGGTGTGTAAATGGAGACAGAACTCCGTGATGAGAATCTTGTTCGTGAATGGAGGCAGAACTCCCTGATGAGAAGCTGCTGCGCAAATGGAGGCAGAACTCCCTTGTACAGCTAGTGTGCATATGTAAGCAGAACTCCGCGATGAGATGCTCGTGTGTAAATCGCGGCAGAACTCTCTGATGAGAAGTTGGTGTGTAAATGGAGTTAGAAATCTCTAATGAGCAGCTTGTGTGCAAATGGAGGTGGATCTCTCTGAGGGGAAGCTTGTGTATAAATGTACGCAGAACTCTCTGACTAGTAGCTGGTGTGAAATCGGAGCCAGAACTCTCTGACGAGAAGCTTGTGTGTAAAAGGAGGTAGGAAACGCTACTGAGAAGCTGGTGTTTCAATGGCGGCAGAACTCTCTGATGAGAAGCTGGTGTGTAAACGGAGGCAGAACTCTCTGTTGAGACGCTGGCGTTTAAATGGAGGCAGAACTCTCTGACAAGAAGCTAGTATGTAAACGGAGCAGAACTCTCTGATGAGAAGCTTGTGTGTAAATGGAGTTGGAAGTCTCTGATGAGAAGTTCGTGTGTGAATGGAGGCAGAACTCTCTGATGCGAAGCTGGTCTGCAAACGATGGTAAAACTCCCTGATGAGACGCTGTTGCGTAAATGGAGGCAGAACTCTCTAATGAGAAGCTGTTCTGTAAATGTAGGCAGAAATCCCTGATGAGAGCCTGATGTGTAAATCGAGGCAGAACTCTCTGCTGAGAAGCTGGTGTGTGAATAGAGGCAGAACTCTCTGATGAGTAGCTGGAGCGCAAACGGTGGTAGAACTCCCTGATGAGAAGCTGGTGTGTAAATGGAGATAAAACTCCATGACAAGAATCCTGTGTGTAACCGGAGGCAGAACTTTCGGAGGAGAAGCTTCTGTGTAAATGCAGGTTGAACTCTCTGATGAGAAGTGTGTGTAAATGGAGATAGAAGTCTCTGATGAAAAGCTTGTGTGCAAATGGAGGTAGATCTCTCTGAGGAGGTGCTTGTGGGTAAACGGAGGCACAACTCTCTGATGAGACGGTGGTGTGAAAATGGTGGCAGAACTCTCCGACGAGATGCTGGTGTGTAAATGGAGGCAGTACTCTCTGCGAGAAGCTGGTGTGTAAATGGAGACAGAACTCCGTGATATGAATCTTGTGCGTGAATGGAGGTGGAACTCCCTGATGAGAAGCTGCGGCGCAAATGGAGGCAGAACTCAATTATATAGCTGGTGTGCATATGTAAGTAGAACTCCGCGATGAGATGCTCGTGTGTAAATCGAGGCAGAACTGTCTGATGAGAAGTTGGTGTGTAAATGGAGTTAGAAATCTCTAATGAGCAGCTTGTGTGCAAATGGAGGTAGATCTCTCTGAGGGGAAGCTTGTGTATAAATGTACGCAGAACTCTCTGACTAGTAGCTGGTGTGAAATCGGAGCCAGAACTCTCTGACGAGAAGCTTGTGTGTAAAAGGAGGTAGGAAACGCTACTGAGAAGCTGGTGTTTCAATGGCGGCAGAACTCTCTGATGAGAAGCTGGTGTGTAAACGGAGGCAGAACTCTCTGTTGAGACGCTGGCGTTTAAATGGAGGCAGAACTCTCTGACAAGAAGCTAGTATGTAAACGGAGCAGAACTCTCTGATGAGAAGCTTGTGTTAAATGGAGTTGGAAGTCTCTGATGAGAAGTTTGTGTGTGAATGGAGGCAGAACTCTCTGATGTGAAGCTGCTCTGCAAACGGTGGTAGAACTCCCTGATGAGACGCTGGTGCATAAATGGAGGCAGAACTCTCTAATGAGAAGCTGTTCTGTAAATGTAGGCAGAAATCCCTGATGAGAGCCTGATGTGTAAATCGAGGCAGAACTCTCTGCTGAGAAGCTGGTGTGTGAATAGAGGCAGAACTCTCTGATGAGTAGCTGGAGCGCAAACGGAGGTAGAACTCCCTGATGAGAAGCTGGTGTGCAAATGGAGATAAAACTCCATGATAAGAATCCTGTGTGTAACCGGAGGCAGAACTTTCGGAGGAGAAGCTTGTGTGTAAATGCAGGTTGAACTCTCTGATGAGAAGCGTGTGTAAATGGAGATAGAAGTCTCTGATGAGAAGCTTGTGTGCAAATGGAGGTAGATCTCTCTGAGGAGATGCTTGTGGGTAAACGGAGGCATAACTCTCTGATGAGACGGTGGTGTGAAAATGGTGGCAGAACTCTCCGACGAGATGCTGGTGTGTAAATGGAGGCAGTACTCTCTGCGAGAAGCTGGTGTGTAAATGGAGACAGAACTCCGTGATATGAATCTTGTGCGTGAATGGAGGTGGAACTCCCTGATGAGAAGCTGCGGCGCAAATGGAGGCAGAACTCACTTATATAGCTGGTGTGCATATGTAAGTACAACTCCGCGATGAGAAGCTGGTGTGTAAATGGAGTCAGAACTCTGTGATGAGAAGCTGGTGTGTAAATGGAGGAGGAACTCCCTGATGATAAGCTTGTGTGCAAATGGAGGCACAACGCCCTGATGAGAAGCTTGTGTGTAAAAGGAAGAAGAACACCCTGATGAGAAGCTGGTGTCTTAATGCAGGCTGAACTCTCTAATGAGAAGTTGGAGTGTAAATGGATGAAGAACTCCCTGACGAGAGCTGATGTGTAAACGGAGGAAGAACTCCCTGATGAGAAGCTGGGATGTAAACGGAGGCAGAACTCACTTTTTCGCCGGTGTGCATATGTAAGCAGAACTCCGCGATGAGAAGCTGGTGTGAAAATGGAGGCAGAACTCTCTGATGAGAAGCTGGTGTGTGAATGGAGGCAGAACTCTCTGATGAGAAGCCTGTGTGCAAACGGAGGTAGAACTCCCTGATGAGAAGATGGTGTGTAAACGGAGACAGAACTTCCGGAGGTGAAGCTTCTGTGTAGATGGACGCAGAACTCTCTGACAAGAAGCTAGTATGTAAACAGAAGCAGATCTCTCTGACGAGAAGTTTGTGTATAAAAGACGGTAGGATACGCTGCTGAGAAGCTGGTGTTTGAATGGCGGCAGAACTCTCTGATGAGAAGCTGGTCTGTAAATGTAGGCAGAAATCCCTGATGAGACCCTGATGTGTAAATCGAGGCAGAACTCTCTGCTGAGAAGCTGGTGTGTGTATAGAGGCAGAACTTTCTGAGGAGTAGCTGGTGCGCAAACGGAGCTGGACCTCCCTGATGCGAAGCTGGTGTGTAAATGGAGATAAAACTCCATGACAAGAATCCTGTGTGTAACCGGAGGCAGAACTTCCGGAGGAGAAGCTTGTGTGTAAATGCAGGCAGAACTCTCTGATGAGACGCTGGTGTGTAAATGGAGGAAAAACGCTCTGACGAGAAGCTGGTGTGTAAACGGAGACAGAATTCCGTGATGAGAATCCTGTTCGTGAATGGAGGCCGAACTCCCTGATCAGAAACTGCAGCGCAAATGGAGGCAGAACTCCCTTATACAACTGGTGTGCATATGTAAGTAGAACTCCGCGATGAGATTCTGGTGTGTAAATGGAGATAAAGCTCCATGACAAGAATCCTGTGTGTAACCGGAGGCAGAACTTCCGAAGCAGAAGCTTGTGTGTAAATGCAGGTAGAACTCTCTGATGAGAAGCGTGTGTAAATGGAGATAGAAGTCTCTGATGAGAAGCTTGTGCGCAAATGGAGGTAAATCTCTCTAAGGAGATGCCTGTGGGTAAACGGAGGCACAACTTTCTGATAAGACGCTGTTGTGTAAATGGAGGCAGAAATCTCTGACGAGACGCCGGTGTGTAAATGGAGGCAGAACTCTCTGGCGAGAAGCTGGTGTGTAAATGGAGACAGAACTCTGTGATATGAATCTTGTGCGTGAATGGAGGTAGAACTCCCTGATGAGCAGCTGCGGCGCAGATGGAGGCAGAACTCCCTTATATAGCTGGTGTGCATATGTAAGTAGAACTCCGCGATGAGAAGCTGGTGTGTAAATGGAGGCCGAACTCTGTGATGAGAAGCTGGTGTGTAATTAGAGATAGAACTCTCTGATGAGAAGCTTGTATGTAAACGGAGGCAGAACTTACGGAGGAAAAGCTTGTGTGTAAATGCAGGTAGATCTCTCTGAGGAGAAGCTTGTGTGTCAATGGACGCTGAACTCTCTGACGAGAAGGTAGTATGTTAACGGAGGCAGAACTCTCTGACGAGAAGCTTGTGAGTAAAAACAGGTACGCAACGCTGCTGAGAAGCTGGCGTGTAAACGGAGGCAGAACTCTCTGATGAGACGCTGGTGTGTAAATGGAGGAAAAACGCTCTGACGGGAAGCTGGTGTGTAAACGGAGACAGAATTCCGTGATGAGAATCCTGTTCGTGAATGGAGGCCGAACTCCCTGATCAGAAACTGCTGCGCAAATGGAGGCAGAACTCCCTTATACAACTGGTGTGCATATGTAAGTAGAAATCCGCGATGAGATTCTGGTGTGTAAATGGAGGCTGAACTCCGTGATGAGAATCTTGTGCGTGAATGGAGGTGAAACTCCCTGATGAGAAGCTGCGGCGCAAATGGAGGCAGAACTCACTTATATAGATGGTGTGCATATGTAAGTAGAACTCCGCGATCAGAAGCTGGTGTGTAAACAGAGGCAGAGCTCTGTAATGAGACGCTGGAGTTTAAATGGAGGCAGAACTCTCTGACGAGAAGCTTGTGTATAAAAGGTGGTAGGAAACGCTGCTGAGAAGCTGGTGTTTGAATGGCGGCAGAACTCTCTGATGAGAACCTGGTGTATAAACGGAAGCAGAATTCTCTGAAGAAGCTCTGGTGTGTAAATGGACGCTAACTCTCTGAGAAGAAGCTAGTATGTAACCGGAGGCCGAGCTCTCTAATGAGACGCTGGTGTGTAAATGGAGGCAGAACTCTCTAATGAGAAGCTGTTCTGTAAATGTAGGCAGAAATCCCTGATGAGAGCCTGATATGTAAATCGAGGCAGAACTCTCTGCTGAGAAGCTGGTGTGTGAATAGAGGCAGAGCTCTCTGATGAGTAGCTGGAGCGCAAACGGAGCTGGAACTTCCTGATGCGAAGCTGGTGTGTGAATAGAGGCAGAACTCTCTGATGAGTAGCTGGTGTGTAAATGGAGGAAGAGATCCCTGATGAGAAGCTGTTGTGTAAATGGAGATAGAACTCTCTCAATGAGAATCTTGTGTATAAACGGAGGCAGAACTCCCAGATGGGACGCTGGTATATAAAAGGAGGTAGGAAACGCTGCTGAGAAACTGGTGTGTGAATGGAGTCAGAAATCTCTGATGAGAAGCTGGTGTGCAAACAGAGGTAGAACTCCCTAATGAGAAGCTGGTGTGTAAATGGAGACAAAACTCCAAGACAAGAATCCTGTGTGTAAACGGAGGCAGAACTTCCGGAGGAAACGCTTGTGTGTAAATGCAGGTAGAACTCATGGATAAGAAGCGTGTGTAAAAGGAGGCAGAACTCTCTGACGAGAAGCTGGTGTGTAAATGGAGACAGAACTCCGTGATGAGAATCTTGTTCGTGAATGGAGGTAGATCTCCCTGATGAGAAGCTGATGCGCAAATGGAGGCAGATCTCCCTTAAATAGCTGGTGCGCATATGTAAGTAGAACTCCGCGATGAGAAGCTGGTGTGTAAATGGAGGCAGAACAATCTGAAGAGAATCTGGTGTGTAAATGGAGGAGGAACTCCCTGATGAGAAGCTTGTGTGCAAATGGATGTAGATCTCTCTGAAGAGAAGCTTCTGAGTAAATGGACGCAGAACTCTCTGACAAGAAGGTAGTATGTAAACAGAGGCAGAACTCCCTGAGGAGAAGCTTGTGTGTAAATGGAGTTGGAAGTCTCTGATGAGAAGTTTGTGTGTGAATGGAGGCAGAACTCTCTGATGAGAAGCTTGTGTGTGAATGGAGGCAGAACTCTCTGAGATGCGAAGCTGGTATGCAAACGGAGGTAGAACTCCCTGATGAGACGCTGGAGTGTAAATGGAGGCAGAACTCTCTGATGAGAAGCTGGTGTGAAAATGGAGATAAAACTCCATCACAAGAATCCTGTGTGTAAACGGAGGCAGAACTTCCGGAGGCGAAGCTTGCGTGTAAATGCAGGTAGAACTCTCTGATGAGAATCGTGTGTAAATGTAGACAGCAGTCTCTGATGAGCAGCTTGTGTGCAAATGGAGGTAGATCTCTCTGAGGAGAAGCTTGTGTATAAATGGACGCAGAACTCTCTGACTACAAGCTGGTGTGTAATCGCAGGCAGAGCTCTCTGACGAGAAACTTCTGTGTAAACGGAGGTAGAGAATGCTGCTGAGAAGCTGCTGTTTGAATGGCGGCAGATATCTCTGATGAGAACCTGGTGTGTAAACGGAGGCAGAACTCTCTGAATAGTCGCTGGTGTGGAAATGGAGGCAGAACACTCTGATGAAAAGCTGTTGTGTAAATGTAGGCAGAAATCCCTGATGAGAGCCTGATGTGTAAATCGAGGCAGAACTCTCTGCTGAGAAGCTGGTGTGTGAATGGAGGCAGAATTCTCTGATGAGAAGTTGGTGTGTAAACGAAGGCAGAACTCTCTGATGAGACGCTGGTGTGTAAATGGAGGCAGAACTCACTAATACAGCTAGTGTGCAGAAGTAAGTAGAAATCCGTGATGAGAATCCTGTGCGTCAATGGAGGTAGAACTTCCTGATGAGAAGCTGCGGCGCAAATGGAGGCAGAACTCACTTATATAGATGGTGTGCTTAGGTATGTAGAACTCCGCGATGAGAAGCTGGTGTGTAAATGGAGACAGAATTCTCTGATGAGAATCTGGTGTGTAAATAGAGACAGAATTCTCTGATGAGAATCTGATGTGTAAATGGAGGAGGATCTCCCTGATGGGAAGCTTGTGTGCAAATGGAGGCAGAACGACCTGATGAGAAGTTGGTCTGCAAAAGGAAGAGGAACTCCCTGATGAGAAGCTTGTGTGCAAATGAAGGCACATTTTTCTGATCAGAAGCTGGTGTGTAAAACGAAGAAGAACACCCGGAGGAGAAGCTGGTGTCTTAATGCAGCCAGAACTCTCTAATGAGAAGCTGGAGTGTAAATGGCGGTAGTACTCCCTGACGAGAAGCTGGTGTGTAAACGCAGGAAAAAACTCACTAATAAGAAGCTGGTGTGCAAATGGAAGTAAAATTCCATGACAAGAAGCCTGTGTGTAAATGGAGGTAGAACTCTCTGATGAGAAGCTGGTGTGTAATCGGAGGCAGAACTTCCGGAGGAGAAGCTTGTGTGTAACTGGACGCAGAACCCTCTGACTAGAAGCTGGTGTGTAATCGGAGGCAGAACTCTCTGACGAGAAGCTGGTGTGTAAACGGAGGCAGAACACTCTGGCGAAAAGCTGGTGTGTAAATGGACACAGAACTCCGTGATGAGAATCTTGTGCGTGAATGGAGGTAGAACTCCCTGATGAGAAGCTGCGGCGCAAATGGAGGCAGAATTCATTAATGAGAATCTGGAGTGTAAATGCAGGTAGTACTCCCTGATGAGAAGCTGGTGTGTAAACGGAGGAAGAACTCACTGATGAGAAGCTGGTGTGTAAATGGAGGTAAATTTCCATGACAAGAAGCCCGTGTGTAAACGGAGGCAGAACTCTCTGAAGAGAAGCTGCTGTGTAAATGGAGATAGAACTCTCAGATGAGAAGCTTGTATGTAAACGGAGGCAGAACTTCCGGAGGAGAAGCTTGTGTGTAAATGCAGGTAACCTCTCTGAGGAGAAGCTTGAGTATAAATGGACGCAGAACTCTCTGACTAGAAGCTGGTGTGTAATCGGAGGCAGAACTCTCTGACGAAAAGCGTGTGCGTAAAAGGATGTAGGAAACGCTGCTGAGAAGCTGGTGTTTAAATGGCGGCAGAACTCTCTGATGAGAAGCTGGTGTGTAAACGGAGGCAGAACTCTCTGATGAGACGCTGGTGTGTAAATGGAAGCAGAACTCTCTGACGAGAAGCTGGTGTGTTAATGGAGACAGAATTCCGTGATGAGAATCTTGTGCGTGAATGGAGGTAGAACTCCCTGATGAGAAGCTGAGGCGCAAATGGAGGCAGAACTCCCTGAAATAGCTGGTGTGCATATGTAAGTAGAACTCCGCGATGAGAATCTGGTGAGTAAATGGAGGAGGAACTCCCTGATGAGAAGCTTGTGTGCAAATGGGTGTAGATCTCTGTGAGGAGAAGCTTCTGAGTAAATGGACGCAGAACTCTCTGACAAGAAGGTAGTATGTAAACAGAGGCAGAACTCTCTGACGAGAAGCTTGTGTGTAAAAGGCGGTAGAAAACGCTGCTGAGAAGCTAGTGTTTGAACGGCGGCAGAATTCCCTGATGAGAACCTGGTGTGTAAACGGAAGCAGAACTCTCTGATGAGACGCTGGTGTGTAAATGGAAGCAGAACTCTCTGACGAGAAGCTGGTGTGTAAATGGAGACAGAATTCCGTGATGAGAATCTTGTGCGTGAATGGAGGTAGAACTCCCTGATGAGAAGCTGAGGCGCAAATGGAGGCAGAACTCCCTGAAATAGCTGGTGTGCATATGTAAGTAGAACTCCGCGATGAGAATCTGGTGAGTAAATGGAGGAGGAACTCCCTGATGAGAAGCTTGTGTGCAAATGGGTGTAGATCTCTGTGAGGAGAAGCTTCTGAGTAAAGGGACGCAGAACTCTCTGACAAGAAGGTAGTATGTAAACAGAGGCAGAACTCTCTGACGAGAAGCTTGTGTGTAAAAGGCGGTAGAAAACGCTGCTGAGAAGCTAGTGTTTGAACGGCGGCAGAATTCTCTGATGAGAACCTGGTGTGTAAACGGAAGCAGAACTCTCTGATGAGACGCTGGTGTGTAAAAGGACGCTAAACTCTCTGACAAGAAGCTAGTATGTAAACGGAGGCAGAACTCTCTGATGAGAAGCTTGTGTGTAAATGGAGTTGGAAGTCTCTGATGAGAAGCTTGTGTGTGAATGGAGACAGAACTCTCTGATGCGAAGCTGGTGTGCAAACGGAGGTAGAACTCCATGATGAGACGCTAGAGTGTAAATGGAGGCAGAACTCTGTGATGAGAAGCTGGTGTGTAAATGGAGAGAAAACTCCATGACAAGAATCCTATGTGTAAACGGAGGCAGAACTTCCGGAGGAGATGCTTGTATGTAAATGCAGGTAGAACTCTCTGATGAGAAGCGAGTGTCAATGGAGATAGAAGTCTCTGATGAGAAGCTTGTGTGCAAATGGAGTTAGATCTCTCTGAGGAGATGCTTCTGTGTAAACGGAGGCAGAAATCTCTGATGAGAAGCCGCTGTGCAAACGGAGGTACAACTCCCTGATGAGAAGCTGGTGTGTAAATGGAGATAGAACTCTCTGATGAGAAGTTTGTATGTAAAAGGAGGCAGAACTTCCGGAGGAGAAGCTTGTGTGTAAATGCAGGTAGATCTCTCTGAGGAGAAGCTTGTGTGTAAATGGATGCAGAACTCTCTGACATGAAACTAGTATGTAAACGGAGGCAGAACTCCCTGAGGAGAAGCTGCTGCGCAAATGGAGGCAGAATTCCTTTATATAGCTGGTGTGCATATGCAAGTAGAACTCCGCGATGAGAAGATGGTATGTAAATAGAGGCAGAACTTTCTGATGAGAAGCTGGTGTGTAAATGGAGTTAGAAGTCTCTGATGAGCAGCTTGTGTGCAAATGGAGGTAGATCTCTCTGATGAGAAGCTTGTGTATAAATGGACGCAGAACTCTATGACAAGAAGCTAATACGTAACCGAAGACAGAGCTCCCAGACGAGAAGCATGTGTGTAAAAGGAGTTAAGAAACGCTGCTGAGAACCTGGTGTTTGAATGGCGGCAGAAGAACGCTCTGATGAGAAGCTGATGTGTAAATGGAGGCAGAAATTTCTGATGAGACGCTGGCGTGTAAATGGAGGCAGAGCTCTCTGACGAGAAGCTGGTGTGTAAATGGAGACAGAACTCCGTCATGAGAATCTTGAGCGTGAATGGAGGTAGAACTCCCTGATGAGAAGCTGCGGCGCAAATGGAGGCAGTACTCACTAATGAGAAGCTGGAGTGTAAATGGAGGTAGTACTCCCTGACGAGAAACTGGTGCGTAAACGGAGGAAGAACTCTCTGATGAGAAGCTTGTGTGTGAATGGAGTTAGATCTCTCTGAGGAGTAGCTTGTGTGTAAACGGAGGCAGAACTCTCTGATGAGAAGCTTGTGTGTGAATGGAGGTAGGAAACGCTGCTGAGAAGCAGGTGTTTGAATAGCGGCTGAACTCTCTGATGAGAAGCTGGTGTTTAAACGGAGGCAGAAATTCCGGAGGAGAAGCTTGTGCGTAAATGCAGGTAGAACTCTCTGATGAGAAGCTTGTGTGTGAATGGAGTTAGATCTCTCTGAGGAGTAGCTTGTGTGTAAACGGAGGCAGAACTCTCTGATGAGAAGCTTGTGTGTGAATGGAGGTAGGAAACGCTGCTGAGAAGCAGGTGTTTGAATAGCGGCTGAACTCTCTGATGAGAAGCTGGTGTTTAAACGGAGGCAGAAATCTCTGATGAGATGCTGCTCTGTATATCGAGGCATAACTCTCTGATGAAAAGCTACTGGGTAAATGGAGGCAGATCTCCCTGATGAGAAGCTGCTGTGTAAATGGAGGCAGAACTCACTGATGACAAGCTGGTGTGTAAATGGAGGCATAACTCTCTGATGAGAAGCTGGTGTGTAAATGCTGGCAGAACTCTCTAATGAGAAGCTGGAGTCCAAATTGAGGTAGTACTCCCGGACAAGAGGCTGGTGTGTAAACGGAGGAAGAACACTCTGATGAGAAGCGTGTGTAAATGGAGGTAGAAGTCTCTGATGCGAAGCTTCTGTGTAAATGGAGGTCGATCTCTCTGAGGAGAAGCTTGTGTGTAAATGGACGCAGAACTCTCTGACGAGAAGCTTGTGTGTAAAAGGGGTTAGGACTCTCTGCTGAGAAGCTTGATTATAATTGGCGGCAGAACTCTCCGATCAAAAGCTGGTGTGTACACGGTGGCAGAGCTTCCTGTTGAGAAACGGATATGTAAATTGATGTAGAACTCTTGGTCGAGAAGCTGGTGAGTAAACGGAGACAGAACTCTCTGACGAGAAGCTTCTGTGCAAATGTAGTCAGAACGTGTGTAAATGGAGGTAGAGCTCCCTGACGAGAAACTAGTGTGTAAATGGAGGCAGAAATCCCTGATGAGAAGCTGCTGCGTAAATGGAGGCAGATCTCCGTGTTGAGAAGCTGGTGTGTAAATGGAGGAGGAACTCCCTGATGAGGAGCTTCTGGTCAAATGGAGAAAGAATGCCCTGAGGAGAAGCTGGTGACTTAATGGAGGCAAAACTCTCTAATGACAAGCTGGTGTGTAAATGGAGGCAGAACTCTCTGATGAGAAGCTTGTGTGTAAATGGAGTTAGAAGTCTCTGATGAGAAGCTTGCGTGCAAATGAAAGTAGATCTCCCTGAAGAGAATCTTGTGTGGAAATGGAGGTAGAACTCCCTGATGAGAAGCTGCGGCGCAAATGGAGGCAGAACTCCCTTATATAGCTGGTGTGCATATGTAAGTAGAACTACGCGATGTGAAGCTGGTGTGTGAACGGATGCAGAACTCTCTGATGAGAAGCTGGTGTGTAAATGGAGTTAGAAGTCTCTGATGAGCAGCTTGTGTGCAAATGGAGGTAGATCTCCCCGAAGAGAATGTTGTGTGGAAATGGAGACAGAACTCCGTTATGAGAATCTTGT
Organism: Mobula birostris; assembly: GCF_030028105.1. Taxonomy (NCBI): domain Eukaryota; kingdom Metazoa; phylum Chordata; class Chondrichthyes; order Myliobatiformes; family Myliobatidae; genus Mobula; species Mobula birostris. Next base: position 189,105,931 of record NC_092376.1, on the reverse strand, counting down.
GCGTGAATGGAGGTAGAACTCCCTGATGAGAAGCTGCGGCGCAAATGGAGGCAGAACTCCCTTATATAGCTGGTGTGCATATGTAAGTAGAACTACGCGATGTGAAGCTGGTGTGTGAACGGATGCAGAACTGTCTGATGAGAAGCTGGTGTGTAAATGGAGTTAGAAGTCTCTGATGAGCAGCTTGTGTGCAAATGGAGGTAGATCTCTCTGAGGAGAAGCTTGTGTATAAATGGACGCAGAACTCTCTGACAAGAAGCTAGTATGTAAACGGAGGCAGAACACTCTGACGAGAAGCTTATGTGTAAAAGGAGGTAGGAAACGCTGCTGAGAAGCTGGTGTTTGAATGGCGGTAGAACTCTCTGATGAGAACTTTGTGTGTAAACGGAAGCAGAACTCTCTGATGAGACGCTGGTGTGTAAATGGACGCTAAACTCTCTGACAAGAAGCTAGTACGTAAACGGAGGCAGAGCTCTCTGACGAGAAGCTTGTGTGTAAATGGAGGTAGAGAACGCTGCTCAGAAGCTGGTGTTTGAATGGCGGCAGATAACTCTGATGAGAACCTGGTGTGTAAACGGTGGCAGAACTCTCTGATGAGACGCTGGTGTGGAAATGGCGGCAGAACTCTCTGATGAACAGCTGTTGTGTAAATGTAGGCAGACATTCCTCATGAGCGCCTGATGTGTAAATCGAGGCAGAATTCTCTGCTGAGAAGCTGGTGTGTGAATGGAGGCAGAACTCTCTGATGAATAGCTGGTGTGTAAATGGAGAAAAAACTCCATGACAAGAATCCTGTGTGTAAAAGGAGGCAGAACTTCCGGAGGAGAAGCTTGTGTGTAAATGCAGGTAGAACTCTCTGATGAGAAGCGTGTGTAAATGGTGATAGAAGTCTCTGATGAGAATCTTGTGTGCAAATGGACGTAGATCTCTCTGAGGAGATCCTTGTTTGTAAACGGAGGTAGAACTCACTGACGAGGAGCTGGTGTGTGAATGGAGACAGAACTCTCTGAGAGAAGGCGGTGTGCAAACGGAGGTAGAACTCCCTGATGAGAAGCTGATGTGTAATTAGAGATAGAACTCTCTGATGAGAGGCTTGTATGTAAACGGAGGCAGAACTTCCGGAGGAAAAGCTTGTGTGTAAATGCAGGTAGATCTCTCTGAGGAGAAGCTTCTGTGTCAATGGACGCTGAACTCTCTGACGAAAAGCTTGTGAGAAAAAGCAGGTACGCAACGCTGCTGAGAAGCTGGTGTTTAAATGGCGGCAGAACTCTCTGATGTGAAGCTGGTGTGTATACGGAGGCAGAACTCTCTGATGAGACGCTGGTGTGTAAATGGAGGAAAAACGCTCTGGCGAGAAGCTGGTGTGTAAATGGAGACAGAATTCCGTGATGAGAATCTTGTTCGTGAATGGAGGCAGAACTCCCTGATGAGAAACTGCTGCGCAAATGGAGGCAGAACTCCCTTATACAACTGGTGTGCATATGTAAGTAGAACTCCGCGATGAGAAGCTGGTGTGTAAATGGAGGCAGAACTCCGTGATGAGAATCTTGTGCGTGAATGGAGGTAGAACTCCCTGATGAGAAGCTGCGGCGCAAATGGAGGCAGAAGTCACTTATATAGATGGTGTGCATATGCAAGTAGAACTCCGCGATGAGAAGCTGGTGTGTAAATGGAGGCAGAATTCTCTGATGAGAATCAGGTGTGTAAATGGCAGAGGAACTCCCTGATGAGAAGCTTGTGTGCAAATGGAGGCAGAACTCTCTGACACGAAGGTAGTATGTAAACAGAGGCAGAACTCTCTGACACGAAGGTAGTATGTAAACAGAGGCAGAACTCTCTGAGAAGAAGCTTGTGTCTAAAAGGAGGTAGGAAACGCTGCTGTGAAGCTGGTGTTTGAACGGCAGCAGAATTCTCTGATGAGAACCTGGTGTGTAAACGGAAGCAGAACTCTCTGATGAGACGCTGGTGTGTAAATGGAGTTGGATGTCTCTGATGAGAAGCTTGTGTGTGAATGGAGACAGAACTCTCTGATGCGAAGCTGGTGTGCAAACGGAGGCAGAACTCCCTGATGAGACGCTGGTGTGTAAATGGAGATAAAAATCCATGACAAGAATCCTATGTGTAAACGGAGGCAGAACTTCCGGAGGAGAATCTTGTGTGTAAATGCAGGTGTGTAAATGCTTCTCTGCTGAGAAGCTGGTTTTTAAATGGAGGTAGAATTCCCTGATGAGAATCTGCTGTGTAAATGGAGGTAGAGCTCCCTGACGAGAAACTAGTGTTTAAATGGAGGCAGGAATCCCTGATGAGAAACTACTGCGTAAATGGAGGCAGATCTCCCTGTTGAGAAGCTGGTGTGTAAATGGAGGAGTAATTCCCTGATGAGAAGCTTCTGGTCAAATGGACAAAGAATGCCCTGAGGAGAAGCTGGTGACTTAATGGAGGCAAAACTCTCTAATGACAAGCTGGTGTGTAAATGGAGGCAGAACTCTCTGATGAGATGCTGGTGTGTAAATGGAGTTAGAAGTCTCTGATGAGGAGCTTGTGTGCAAATGCAGGTAGATCTCCCTGCAGAAAAGTTTCTGTGTAAATGGACGCAGAACTCTGTGACAGGAAGTTAGTATGTAAACGGAGGCAGAACTCTCTCACGAGAAGCTTGTGTGTAAAAGGAGGTAGGAAACGCTGCTGAGAAGCTGGTGTTTGAATGGCGGCAGAACTCCCTGCTGAGAATCTTGTGCGTGAAGGAGAAAGAACTCCCTGATGAGAAGCTGCTGCGTAAATGGAGGCAGAACTCCCTTAAATAGCTGGTGTGCATATGTAAGTAGAACTCCGCGATGAGAAGCTTGTGTGTAAATGGAGACAGAACACTCTGATGAAAAGTGCCGGGTAAATGGAGGCCGATCTCCCTGATGAGAAGCTGGTGCGTAAATGTAGGCAGAACTCTCTGATGAGAAGCTGGTGTTTAAACGGAGGCAGAACTCTCTGATGAGACGCTGGTGTGTTAATCGTGGCAGAACTCTCTGATGAAAACCTACTGGGTAAATAGAGGCAGATCTCCCTGATGGGAAGCTGGTGTGTAAATGCTGGCAGAACACTCTAATGAGAAGCTGGAGTCTAAATTGAGGTAGTACTCCCGGACAAGTAGCTGGTGTGTAAACGGAGGAAGAACTCTCTGATGAGAAGCAGGTGTGTAAATGGAGGCAGAACAATCTGATGAGAATCTGATGTGGAAATGGAGGAGGAACACCCTGATGAGTAGCTTATGTGCAAATGGATGTAGATCTCTCTGAGGAGAAGCCTCTGAGTAAATGGACGCAGAACTCTCTGACAAGAAGGTAGTATGTAAACAGAGGCAGAACTCTCTGATGAGAAGCTGGTGTGTAAACGGAGGCAGAACTCCCTGACGAGAAGCTGGTGTGTGAATAGAGGCAGAATTCTCTGACGAGAAGCCGGTGTGCAAACGGAGGTAGAACTCCCTGATGAGAAGCTGGTGTGTAAATGGAGATAGAACTCTCTGAGGTGAAGCTTGTGTGCAAACGGAGGCAGAATTTCCGGAGGAGAAGCTTGTATGTAAAAGGAGGTAGGAAACGCTGCTGAGAAGCTGGTGTTTAAATGGCGGCAGAACTCTCTGATGAGAAGCTGGTGTGTAAAAGGAGGCAGAACTCTCTAATGAGACGCTGGTATATAAATGGAGGCAGAACGCTCTGATGGGAAGCTGGTGTGTAAATTCTGGCAGAACACTCTAATGAGAAGCTGGAGTCTAAATTGAGGTAGTACTCCCGGACAGGTAGCTGGTGTGTAAACGGAGGAAGAACACTCTGATGAGAAGCGTGTGTAAATGGAAGTAGAAATCTCTGATGAATAGCTGCTGGATAAATGAAGGCAGATCTCCCTGATGAGAAGCTGGTGTGTAAATGTAGGCAGAACTCTCTGATGGGAACCTGGTTTGTAAACGGAGGAAGAACTCTCTGATGAGAAGGTTGTGTGTAAAGGCAGGCAGAAATTCCGGAGGAGAAGCTTATGTGTATATGCAGGTACAGCTCTCTGATGAGAAGCTTGTGTAAATGGAGGACGATCTCTCTGAGGAAAAGCTTGTGTGCAAATGGAGGTAGATCTCCCTGCAGAAAAGTTTCTGTGTAAGTGAACGCAGAACTCTGTGACAAGAAGTTAGTATGTAAACGGAGGCAGAACTCTCTGACGAGAAGCTTGTGTGTAAAAGGAGGTAGGAAAAGCTGCTGAGAAGCTGGTGTTTGAATGGCGGCAGAACACTCTGATGAGAATCTGGTGTGCAAAAGGAGGCAGAACTCTCTGATGAGACGCTGGTGTGTAAATCGAGGCAGAACTCTCTGATGAAAAGCTACTGGGTAAATGGAGGCAGTTCTCCCTGATGAGAAGCTGCTGTGTAAATGGAGGCAGAACTCTCTGATGAGAAGCTGGTGTGTAAATGCTGGCAGAACTCTCTAATGAGAAGCTGGAGTCTAAATTGAGGTAGTACTCCCGGACAAGTAGCTGCTGTGTAAACAGAGGAAGAACACTCTGATGAGAAGCGTGTGTAAATGGAGGTAGAAGTCTCTGATGCGAAGCGTCTGTGTAAATGAAGGCAGATCTCCCTGATGAGAAGATGGTGTGTAAATGGACGCAGAACTCTCTGACGAGAAGCTGGTGTGTAAATGGACACAGAACTCCGTGATGAGAATCTTGAGCGTGAATGGAGGTAGAACTCCCTGATGAGAAGCTGCGTCGCAAATGGAGGCAGAACTCACGAATGAGAAGCTGGAGTGTAAATGGATGTAGTACTCCCTGACGAGAAGCTGGTGCGTAAACACAGGAGGAACTCTCTGATGAGAAGCTTGTGTATAAACGGAGGCAAAAATTCCGGAGGAGAAGCTTGTGCGTAAATGCAGGTAGAACTCTCTGATGAGAAGCTTGTGTGTGAATGGAGTTAGATCTCTCTGAGGAGTAGCTTGTGTGTAAACGGAGGCAGAACTCTCTGACGAAAAGCTTGTGTGTAAAAGGAGGTAGGAAACGCTGCTGAGAAGCACGTGTTTGAATAGCGGCAGAACACTCTGATGAGAAGCTGGTGTTTAAACGGAGGCAGATCTCCCTGATGAGAAGCTGCTTTGTAAATGGAGGCAGAACTCACTGATGAGAAGCTGGTGTGTAAATGGAGGCAGAACTCCCTGATGAGAAGCTGCTGCGTAAATGGAGGCAGAACTCCCTTAAATAGCTGGTGTGCATATGTAAGTAGAACTCCGCGATGAGAAGCTGGTGTGTAAATGGAGGCAGATCTCTCTGATGAGAAGCTTGTGTGTAAATGACGGCAGAACTCTTTGATGAGAGCTGGTGTTTAAATGCTGGCAGAACTCTCTAATGAGAAGCTGGAGTGTAAATTGAGGTAGTACTCCCGGACAAGATGCTAGTGTTTAAACGGAGGAAGAGCACTCTGATGAGAAGCTTGTGTGTATATGGAGATAGAAGTCTCCGATGATCAGCTTGTGTGTTAATGGAGGTAAATCTCTCTGAGGAGAAGCTTGTGTGCAAATAGACCCAGAATTCTCCGAGGAGAAGCTTGTGTGTAAATGGAGGTAGATCTCTCTGATGAGACGCTGGTGTGTAAATGGAAGCAGAACTCTCTGACGAGAAGCTGGTGTGTAAATGGAGACAGAATTCCGTGATTTGAATCTTGTGCGTGAAAGGAGGTAGACCTCCCTGATGAGAAGCTGCGGCGCAAATGGAGGCAGAACAATCTGATGAGAATCTGGTGTGTAAATGCAGGAGGAACTCCCTGATGAGAAGCTTGGATGCAAATGGATGTAGATCTCTCTGAGGAGAAGCTTCTGAGTAAATGGATGCAGAACTCTCTGACAAGAAGGTAGTATGTAAACAGAGGCAGAACTCTCTGAGGAGAAGCTTATGTTTAAAAGGAGGTAGGAAACGCTTCTGAGAAGCTGGTGTTTGAACGGGGGCAGAACTCTCTCATGAGAACCTGTTGTGTAAACGGAAGCAGAACTCTCTGATGAGACGCTGGTGTTTAAATGGAGTTAGAAGTCTCTGATGAGCAGCTTATGTGCAAATGGAGGTAGATCTCTCTGAGGAGAAGCTTGTGTATAAATGGACGCAGAACTCTCTGAAAAGAAGCTGGTGTGTAATGGGAGGCAGAACTCTCTGACGAGAAGCTTGTGTGTAAAAGGGGTTAGGACTCTCTGCTGAGAAGCTTGATTATAATTGGCGGCAGAACTCTCTGATCAAAAGCTGGTGTGTACACGGTGGCAGAGCTTCCTGTTGAGAAACGGATATGTAAATTGATGTAGAACTCTTGGTCGAGAAGCTGGTGAGTAAACGGAGACAGAACTCTCTGACGAGAAGCTTCTGTGCAAATGTAGTCAGAACGTGTGTAAATGGAGGTAGAGCTCCCTGACGAGAAACTAGTGTGTAAATGGAGGCAGATCTCCGTGTTGAGAAGCTGGTGTGTAAATGGAGGAGGAACTCCCTGATGAGGAGCTTCTGGTCAAATGGAGAAAGAATGCCCTGAGGAGAAGCTGGTGACTTAATGGAGGCAAAACTCTCTAATGACAAGCTGGTGTGTAAATGGAGGCAGAACTCTCTGATGAGAAGCTTGTGTGTAAATGGAGTTAGAAGTCTCTGATGAGAAGCTTGCGTGCAAATGAAAGTAGATCTCCCTGAAGAGAATCTTGTGTGGAAATGGAGGTAGAACTCCCTGATGAGAAGCTGCGGCGCAAATGGAGGCAGAACTCCCTTATATAGCTGGTGTGCATATGTAAGTAGAACTACGCGATGTGAAGCTGGTGTGTGAACGGATGCAGAACTCTCTGATGAGAAGCTGGTGTGTAAATGGAGTTAGAAGTCTCTGATGAGCAGCTTGTGTGCAAATGGAGGTAGATCTCCCCGAAGAGAATGTTGTGTGGAAATGGAGACAGAACTCCGTTATGAGAATCTTGTGCGTGAATGGAGGTAGAACTCCCTGATGAGAAGCTGCGGCGCAAATGGAGGCAGAACTCCCTTATATAGCTGGTGTGCATATGTAAGTAGAACTACGCGATGTGAAGCTGGTGTGTGAACGGATGCAGAACTGTCTGATGAGAAGCTGGTGTGTAAATGGAGTTAGAAGTCTCTGATGAGCAGCTTGTGTGCAAATGGAGGTAGATCTCTCTGAGGAGAAGCTTGTGTATAAATGGACGCAGAACTCTCTGACAAGAAGCTAGTATGTAAACGGAGGCAGAACACTCTGACGAGAAGCTTATGTGTAAAAGGAGGTAGGAAACGCTGCTGAGAAGCTGGTGTTTGAATGGCGGTAGAACTCTCTGATGAGAACTTTGTGTGTAAACGGAAGCAGAACTCTCTGATGAGACGCTGGTGTGTAAATGGACGCTAAACTCTCTGACAAGAAGCTAGTACGTAAACGGAGGCAGAGCTCTCTGACGAGAAGCTTGTGTGTAAATGGAGGTAGAGAACGCTGCTCAGAAGCTGGTGTTTGAATGGCGGCAGATAACTCTGATGAGAACCTGGTGTGTAAACGGTGGCAGAACTCTCTGATGAGACGCTGGTGTGGAAATGGCGGCAGAACTCTCTGATGAACAGCTGTTGTGTAAATGTAGGCAGACATTCCTCATGAGCGCCTGATGTGTAAATCGAGGCAGAATTCTCTGCTGAGAAGCTGGTGTGTGAATGGAGGCAGAACTCTCTGATGAATAGCTGGTGTGTAAATGGAGAAAAAACTCCATGACAAGAATCCTGTGTGTAAAAGGAGGCAGAACTTCCGGAGGAGAAGCTTGTGTGTAAATGCAGGTAGAACTCTCTGTTGAGAAGCGTGTGTAAATGGTGATAGAAGTCTCTGATGAGAATCTTGTGTGCAAATGGACGTAGATCTCTCTGAGGAGATCCTTGTTTGTAAACGGAGGTAGAACTCACTGACGAGGAGCTGGTGTGTGAATGGAGACAGAACTCTCTGAGAGAAGGCGGTGTGCAAACGGAGGTAGAACTCCCTGATGAGAAGCTGATGTGTAATTAGAGATAGAACTCTCTGATGAGAGGCTTGTATGTAAACGGAGGCAGAACTTCCGGAGGAAAAGCTTGTGTGTAAATGCAGGTAGATCTCTCTGAGGAGAAGCTTCTGTGTCAATGGACGCTGAACTCTCTGACGAAAAGCTTGTGAGAAAAAGCAGGTACGCAACGCTGCTGAGAAGCTGGTGTTTAAATGGCGGCAGAACTCTCTGATGTGAAGCTGGTGTGTATACGGAGGCAGAACTCTCTGATGAGACGCTGGTGTGTAAATGGAGGAAAAACGCTCTGGCGAGAAGCTGGTGTGTAAATGGAGACAGAATTCCGTGATGAGAATCTTGTTCGTGAATGGAGGCAGAACTCCCTGATGAGAAACTGCTGCGCAAATGGAGGCAGAACTCCCTTATACAACTGGTGTGCATATGTAAGTAGAACTCCGCGATGAGAAGCTGGTGTGTAAATGGAGGCAGAACTCCGTGATGAGAATCTTGTGCGTGAATGGAGGTAGAACTCCCTGATGAGAAGCTGCGGCGCAAATGGAGGCAGAAGTCACTTATATAGATGGTGTGCATATGCAAGTAGAACTCCGCGATGAGAAGCTGGTGTGTAAATGGAGGCAGAATTCTCTGATGAGAATCAGGTGTGTAAATGGCAGAGGAACTCCCTGATGAGAAGCTTGTGTGCAAATGGAGGCAGAACTCTCTGACACGAAGGTAGTATGTAAACAGAGGCAGAACTCTCTGACACGAAGGTAGTATGTAAACAGAGGCAGAACTCTCTGAGAAGAAGCTTGTGTCTAAAAGGAGGTAGGAAACGCTGCTGTGAAGCTGGTGTTTGAACGGCAGCAGAATTCTCTGATGAGAACCTGGTGTGTAAACGGAAGCAGAACTCTCTGATGAGACGCTGGTGTGTAAATGGAGTTGGATGTCTCTGATGAGAAGCTTGTGTGTGAATGGAGACAGAACTCTCTGATGCGAAGCTGGTGTGCAAACGGAGGCAGAACTCCCTGATGAGACGCTGGTGTGTAAATGGAGATAAAAATCCATGACAAGAATCCTATGTGTAAACGGAGGCAGAACTTCCGGAGGAGAATCTTGTGTGTAAATGCAGGTGTGTAAATGCTTCTCTGCTGAGAAGCTGGTTTTTAAATGGAGGTAGAATTCCCTGATGAGAATCTGCTGTGTAAATGGAGGTAGAGCTCCCTGACGAGAAACTAGTGTTTAAATGGAGGCAGGAATCCCTGATGAGAAACTACTGCGTAAATGGAGGCAGATCTCCCTGTTGAGAAGCTGGTGTGTAAATGGAGGAGTAATTCCCTGATGAGAAGCTTCTGGTCAAATGGACAAAGAATGCCCTGAGGAGAAGCTGGTGACTTAATGGAGGCAAAACTCTCTAATGACAAGCTGGTGTGTAAATGGAGGCAGAACTCTCTGATGAGATGCTGGTGTGTAAATGGAGTTAGAAGTCTCTGATGAGGAGCTTGTGTGCAAATGCAGGTAGATCTCCCTGCAGAAAAGTTTCTGTGTAAATGGACGCAGAACTCTGTGACAGGAAGTTAGTATGTAAACGGAGGCAGAACTCTCTCACGAGAAGCTTGTGTGTAAAAGGAGGTAGGAAACGCTGCTGAGAAGCTGGTGTTTGAATGGCGGCAGAACTCCCTGCTGAGAATCTTGTGCGTGAAGGAGAAAGAACTCCCTGATGAGAAGCTGCTGCGTAAATGGAGGCAGAACTCCCTTAAATAGCTGGTGTGCATATGTAAGTAGAACTCCGCGATGAGAAGCTTGTGTGTAAATGGAGACAGAACACTCTGATGAAAAGTGCCGGGTAAATGGTGGCCGATCTCCCTGATGAGAAGCTGGTGCGTAAATGTAGGCAGAACTCTCTGATGAGAAGCTGGTGTTTAAACGGAGGCAGAACTCTCTGATGAGACGCTGGTGTGTTAATCGTGGCAGAACTCTCTGATGAAAACCTACTGGGTAAATAGAGGCAGATCTCCCTGATGGGAAGCTGGTGTGTAAATGCTGGCAGAACACTCTAATGAGAAGCTGGAGTCTAAATTGAGGTAGTACTCCCGGACAAGTAGCTGGTGTGTAAACGGAGGAAGAACTCTCTGATGAGAAGCAGGTGTGTAAATGGAGGCAGAACAATCTGATGAGAATCTGATGTGGAAATGGAGGAGGAACACCCTGATGAGTAGCTTATGTGCAAATGGATGTAGATCTCTCTGAGGAGAAGCCTCTGAGTAAATGGACGCAGAACTCTCTGACAAGAAGGTAGTATGTAAACAGAGGCAGAACTCTCTGATGAGAAGCTGGTGTGTAAACGGAGGCAGAACTCCCTGACGAGAAGCTGGTGTGTGAATAGAGGCAGAATTCTCTGACGAGAAGCCGGTGTGCAAACGGAGGTAGAACTCCCTGATGAGAAGCTGGTGTGTAAATGGAGATAGAACTCTCTGAGGTGAAGCTTGTGTGCAAACGGAGGCAGAATTTCCGGAGGAGAAGCTTGTATGTAAAAGGAGGTAGGAAACGCTGCTGAGAAGCTGGTGTTTAAATGGCGGCAGAACTCTCTGATGAGAAGCTGGTGTGTAAAAGGAGGCAGAACTCTCTAATGAGACGCTGGTATATAAATGGAGGCAGAACGCTCTGATGGGAAGCTGGTGTGTAAATTCTGGCAGAACACTCTAATGAGAAGCTGGAGTCTAAATTGAGGTAGTACTCCCGGACAGGTAGCTGGTGTGTAAACGGAGGAAGAACACTCTGATGAGAAGCGTGTGTAAATGGAAGTAGAAATCTCTGATGAATAGCTGCTGGATAAATGAAGGCAGATCTCCCTGATGAGAAGCTGGTGTGTAAATGTAGGCAGAACTCTCTGATGGGAACCTGGTTTGTAAACGGAGGAAGAACTCTCTGATGAGAAGGTTGTGTGTAAAGGCAGGCAGAAATTCCGGAGGAGAAGCTTATGTGTATATGCAGGTACAGCTCTCTGATGAGAAGCTTGTGTAAATGGAGGACGATCTCTCTGAGGAAAAGCTTGTGTGCAAATGGAGGTAGATCTCCCTGCAGAAAAGTTTCTGTGTAAGTGAACGCAGAACTCTGTGACAAGAAGTTAGTATGTAAACGGAGGCAGAACTCTCTGACGAGAAGCTTGTGTGTAAAAGGAGGTAGGAAAAGCTGCTGAGAAGCTGGTGTTTGAATGGCGGCAGAACACTCTGATGAGAATCTGGTGTGCAAAAGGAGGCAGAACTCTCTGATGAGACGCTGGTGTGTAAATCGAGGCAGAACTCTCTGATGAAAAGCTACTGGGTAAATGGAGGCAGTTCTCCCTGATGAGAAGCTGCTGTGTAAATGGAGGCAGAACTCTCTGATGAGAAGCTGGTGTGTAAATGCTGGCAGAACTCTCTAATGAGAAGCTGGAGTCTAAATTGAGGTAGTACTCCCGGACAAGTAGCTGCTGTGTAAACAGAGGAAGAACACTCTGATGAGAAGCGTGTGTAAATGGAGGTAGAAGTCTCTGATGCGAAGCGTCTGTGTAAATGAAGGCAGATCTCCCTGATGAGAAGATGGTGTGTAAATGGACGCAGAACTCTCTGACGAGAAGCTGGTGTGTAAATGGACACAGAACTCCGTGATGAGAATCTTGAGCGTGAATGGAGGTAGAACTCCCTGATGAGAAGCTGCGTCGCAAATGGAGGCAGAACTCACGAATGAGAAGCTGGAGTGTAAATGGATGTAGTACTCCCTGACGAGAAGCTGGTGCGTAAACACAGGAGGAACTCTCTGATGAGAAGCTTGTGTATAAACGGAGGCAAAAATTCCGGAGGAGAAGCTTGTGCGTAAATGCAGGTAGAACTCTCTGATGAGAAGCTTGTGTGTGAATGGAGTTAGATCTCTCTGAGGAGTAGCTTGTGTGTAAACGGAGGCAGAACTCTCTGACGAAAAGCTTGTGTGTAAAATGAGGTAGGAAACGCTGCTGAGAAGCACGTGTTTGAATAGCGGCAGAACACTCTGATGAGAAGCTGGTGTTTAAACGGAGGCAGATCTCCCTGATGAGAAGCTGCTTTGTAAATGGAGGCAGAACTCACTGATGAGAAGCTGGTGTGTAAATGGAGGCAGAACTCCCTGATGAGAAGCTGCTGCGTAAATGGAGGCAGAACTCCCTTAAATAGCTGGTGTGCATATGTAAGTAGAACTCCGCGATGAGAAGCTGGTGTGTAAATGGAGGCAGATCTCTCTGATGAGAAGCTTGTGTGTAAATGACGGCAGAACTCTTTGATGAGAGCTGGTGTTTAAATGCTGGCAGAACTCTCTAATGAGAAGCTGGAGTGTAAATTGAGGTAGTACTCCCGGACAAGATGCTAGTGTTTAAACGGAGGAAGAGCACTCTGATGAGAAGCTTGTGTGTATATGGAGATAGAAGTCTCCGATGATCAGCTTGTGTGTTAATGGAGGTAAATCTCTCTGAGGAGAAGCTTGTGTGCAAATGGACCCAGAATTCTCCGAGGAGAAGCTTGTGTGTAAATGGAGGTAGATCTCTCTGATGAGACGCTGGTGTGTAAATGGAAGCAGAACTCTCTGACGAGAAGCTGGTGTGTAAATGGAGACAGAATTCCGTGATTTGAATCTTGTGCGTGAAAGGAGGTAGACCTCCCTGATGAGAAGCTGCGGCGCAAATGGAGGCAGAACAATCTGATGAGAATCTGGTGTGTAAATGCAGGAGGAACTCCCTGATGAGAAGCTTGGATGCAAATGGATGTAGATCTCTCTGAGGAGAAGCTTCTGAGTAAATGGACGCAGAACTCTCTGACAAGAAAGTAGTATGTAAACAGAGGCAGAACTCTCTGAGGAGAAGCTTGTGTTTAAAAGGAGGTAGGAAACGCTTCTGAGAAGCTGGTGTTTGAACGGGGGCAGAACTCTCTCATGAGAACCTGTTGTGTAAACGGAAGCAGAACTCTCTGATGAGACGCTGGTGTTTAAATGGAGTTAGAAGTCGCTGATGAGCAGCTTATGTGCAAATGGAGGTAGATCTCTCTGAGGAGAAGCTTGTGTATAAATGGACGCAGAACTCTCTGAAAAGAAGCTGGTGTGTAATGGGAGGCAGAACTCTCTGACGAGAAGCTTGTGTGTAAAAGGAGGCAGTAAACGCTGCTGAGAAGCTGGTGTTTAAATGGCGGCAGAACTCTCTGATGAGAAGCTGGTGTGTAAACGGAGGCAGAATTCTCTGACGAGAAGCCTCTGTGCAAATGTAGTCAGAACGCCCTGATGAGAAGCTGGTGTGTAAATGGAGGTAGAGCTCCCTGACGAGAAACTAGTGTGTAAATGGAGGCAAAAATCCCTGATGAGAAGCTGCTGCGTAAATGGAGGCAGATCTCCCTGTTGAGAAGCTGGTGTGTAAATGGAGGAGTAACTCCCTGATGAGAAGCTTCTGGTCAAATGGAGAAAGAATGCCCTCAGGAGAAGCTGGTGACTTAATGGAGGCAAAACTCTCTAATGACAAGCTGGTGTGTAAATGGAGGCAGAACTCTCTGATCAGATGCTGGTGTGTAAATGGAGTAAAGAAGGCTCTGATGAGAAGCTTGTGTGCAAATGCAGGTAGATCTCTCTGAGGAGAAGCTTGTGTATAAATGTACGCAGAACTCTCAACAAGAAGCTGGTGTGTAATCGGAGGCAGAACTCTCTGACGAGAAGCTTGTGTGTAAAAGGAGGCAGCAAACGCTGCTGAGAAGCTGGTGTTTAAATGGCGGCAGAACTCTCTGATGAGAAGCTGGTGTGTAAACGGAGGCAGAACTCTCTGATGAGACGCTGGCGTGTAAATGGAGGCACAACTCTCTGCCGAGCAGCTGGTGTGTAAATGGACACAGAACTCCGTGATGAGAATCTTGTGTGTGAATGGAGGTAGAACTCCCTGATGAGAAGCTGCGGCGCAAATGCAGGCAGAACTCACTAATCAGAAGCTGGAGTGTAAATGGAGGTAGTACTCCCTGACGAGAAGCTGGTGCGTATACGGAGGAAGAACTCTCTGATGAGAAGCTTATGTATAAACGGAGGCAAAAATTCCGGAGGAGAAGCTTGTGCGTAAATACAGGTAGAACTCTCTGATGAGAAGCTTGTGTGTGAATGGAGTTAGATCTCTCCGAGGAGTAGCTTGTGTGTAAACGGAGGCAGAACTCTCTGACGAGAAGCTTGTGTGTAAAAGGAGGTAGGAAACGCTGCTGAGAAGCAGGTGTTTGAATAGCGGCAGAACTCTCTGATGAGACGCTGGTGTGTAAATAGAGGCAGAACTCACTGATGAGAAGCTGGTGTGTAAATGCTGGCAGAACTCTCTAATGAGAAGCTGGAGTCTAAATTGAGGTAGTACTCCCGGACAAGTAGCTGGTGTGTAAACGGAGGAATAACTCTCTGATGAGAAGCAGGTGTGTAAATGGAGGCAGAACAATCTGATGAGAATCTGGTGTGGAAATGGAGGAGGAACACCCTGATGAGTAGCTTATGTGCAAATGGATGTAGATCTCTCTGAGGAGAAGCCTCTGAGTAAGTGGACTCAGAACTCTCTGACAAGAAGGTAGTATGTAAACAGGGGCAGAACTCTCTGAGGAGAAGCTTGTGTTTAAAAGGAGGTAGGAATCGCTGCTGAGAAGCTGGTGTTTAAACGGCGGCAGAACTCTCATGAGAACCTGGTGTGTAAAACTAAGCAGAACTCTCTGTTGAGACGCTGGTGTGTAAATGGAGGCAGAAATCACTAATGAGAAGCTGGTGTGTAAATAGAGGCAGAACTCACCGATGAGAAGCTGGTGTGTAAATTCTGGCAGAACTCTCTAATGAGAAGCTGGATTCTAAATTGAGGTAGTACTCC